>NC_139512.1:323013533-323613533 GCF_947247035.1 Vipera ursinii | reverse complement strand
GAATTCCTGAGCCAGCCATGCTGAGGGGAAAGGGAGAGGTTTCCAAGCTGAACCATGCTGGCTCAGGAATTCTGGGAGTTGAAGTCCACGAGTCATAAAAGAGCCAAGGTTGCCTATCCCTGGTCTAGAATACCACAGTGACAAGAGCATTGTGGAATAATAAAGATGATAGTCAACATATTCAAGCAATCTAGTGCAACTGCAAGTAGATCAAGTTTTTTTTAATTGACTAATTGATTAATAATTATAGGCCACTCATACTACCTCAAGGTAACCCAGGGCAGCTAACAATTTTGTTGTTTTCAAGGTTTGAAAAATGCTGCTTGCCCAGCCTTTCTCTTTGATTTCTCCTTGCCATACTTCAAAATCACCATTCATGCATGTGCATGACTTAAAACTGTAAAAAGTTGTTAAGAAAATTTCCACAAAGAAGGAAAGGCAGCAATATTTTACTTTAAAGCTCAGAAGGAGAAGCATAGGCATATCACTTTACCTGGTTAAACCCTCCTCTCTACAGCACACTGATGCAGGTTTTTATACATATCTTGTAAACAGATGAATTTTATAGGTATTCCTCAACTTGCAACCACTGCTGAGACTGGAATGACGTTGTTGAGCAAACTGGTCTATAAGCAAAATGCCCATGTGACTGCTTCTCTCAACAACTGCAGTCCTAATACTCCTGGTGGTGGCTGTTACGTGATCTTATGAATCATTAAGCAGAAGCAATCATAAGGAAGGAGCATGGGATGGGGAGGGGGGGTGGAGACCTGGGAGACTCTGCTAAGGACCTGAAAATCCTCCCTGCTGAAATCCAAGCAAGATTTTCAGTCCCTGAGTGGAGACACACTTGCACACATCCTGCACCAGGTCTTCCAGAGCTATTCTCATCTTCTGAGGCTCTTTTCCATACCACACTGCCCTTCCATTTAGGAGCTGAAAATCCTCACTGCTGAACTTCAAGCAAGATTTTCAGCTCCTGAGCGAGACCTGTACACAGCCTGCACCCAGGCCTCCCCCACCTGCCTCAGGCACTCCACACTCCTAACCATATCATGCTGCCTCTTCACTCTGCTTAGATTTTGCTTCCTCTAATACTTTGGGGGATGCTTGCTAAAAGATTTCAATTCACTTTTGTGCATCCCTTTGATGGGATGCAGGAATGGAGCTTAAATCTTCTGGATTCATATTTTTACATCCCGCCAAAGGAGTTCAGATGAGAGGGAGTCTTCTAAGCAGTTGAAGCAGTTTGTTACCTTCCCTGCTGGCTGTCCCCTTAACTTTCTGAGGAAGTTGGCAGAGAAGAATGCAAATGGTAATCACATGATTGCAGGGCACTTGGCAATTAATTAATTTAGTTACAACAATTAATCAGTGGGACATCTTGCCTCCAGAAATTGTGGATGCTGGAGGTTTTTAAGAAGAGATTGGACAAATTGAACATTGGGCGCTATCTAACAAAATGAAATACAATGGTGAAAAAAGTAAGTTTCTACATTTAGACAAGAAAAACCAGAAGCACAGGTACAGTATAGGTGGTTCCTTGCTCAATAGTAGTAACTGTGAAAGGGATCTTGGAGTCCTAGTGGACAATCACTTAAAAGTGCCTTGGTGGAGCAGTGGGCTAATGCCTCCTTAAGTAACACCAGCTGGCTGCAATTAGTGCAGGTTCACATCCCACCAGGCTCAAGGTTGACTCAGCCTTCCATCCTTCTGAGGTAGGTAAAATGAGGACCCAGATTGTTGGGGGCAATTAAGCTGACTTTGTAATAATGCCACTTGCCCCCCCCCCCGAAAGCCCTAATAAGCAGGCAAATACATAGAATGAAGGCTATTGCTAAGCACATTGATTTGTGCTTTAAATTGTAAGCCGCCCTGAGTCTTCGGAGAAGGGCGGGATATAAATGGCATTTAAAAAAAAATATGCTGCAGCTGCCAAAAAGTCAACACAGTGCTAAGCTGCAGTAACAGAGGGATAGAATCAGGAACACATGAAGTGTTAATACTACTTTACATTTCCTTGGTAAGGCCACACTAGGAATACTGCATCCAGTTTTGGTCACCGTAATGTAAAAAAGATGTTGAGACTCTAGAAAGAGTATAAAGAAGAGCAACAAATATGATTAGGGGACTGGAGGCTAAAACATATAAGGAACAGTTGCTGGAATTGGATATGTCTAGCTTAATGAAGAGAAGGGGGAGGGGGGACATGATAGCAGTGTTCCAATATCTCAGGGGCTGCCACAATGAAGAGGGAGACTGGACAGCCATTTGTCTGAAATGGTATAGGGTTTCCTGCCTGAGCAGGGGGTTGGACTAGATGACCTTCAAGGTCCCTTCCTATTATTATTATTATTATTATTATTATTATTATTATTATTATTATTATTATTATTCATTTGTCTGAAATGATATAGGGTTTTCTGCCTGAGCAGGGGCATGGAGTACAAGACTTCCAAGGTCCCTTCCAACTCTGTTATTCTATTAAGCAACTGGTTAAGTGTGAATAGGTTAGCAAACACCCAGATTGCAATCATGTAACCATGGGGATAGTGGCGCACATTTTGTGGTAGCCAAATTTATGGGCTGAAAAAACACTTTCAGGAGCTTTCATGATTCAACAAATGGTATCAACTTGAGCACTACCTGTAAATCCACAAGACACTGACACCCTTCTCTTTACACATACCCAATTCCAGCAACTGTTCCCTATATGTTTTAGCCTCCAGTCCCCTAATCATCTTTTTGTGTGTGATGGTCCACTTGCTGAACTTTGATAAGTTTTTAGGTATCAAGAACTGGAACTATTTACAGTGATTAAGAAAAATGCTTATTCATGGTATTTACTGAAACAGAGGACCAGAGGAATAAGAAGGAAGAAACTAAATGCAAACACATCTTATTCTAAAACTCAAGATGGCTATAAATAAAACATTGGGAATGAGAAGAGCCCTTTTTTCTTAAAATCATCATAATAAGAAAATATCTGAAACTGTTTGTTGCTTATATAAATTCTCATAATATTCCCAAGCTATTTTTTTCCTTTTCTTCATTCCGGTGTTGTAAAGTCTCCTCAGCATCTTCCAGTTGTTTAATCCATCTCTTCTCTTTTTCCTTTTTAATTTTGTATGTCAACCATCTCCCTGGTTTGTTTGCATGTTCAAAAAAGATTTGTTTAGCTGCCTTTATTTGCATTGCCATTCTTCGTTTTCTATTAAGTTCATTTTATGTTTGTTCAACTCCATTAAATTTTTGATCTTTTTGTTTTGTGTATCCTTCTGTAATTCTTTCTCAAGTGTCTTATATTCTTCCTCTAGTTTTTCCATATTTTGTCTTTTCTGTTTATTCTTTTTCCCCAAATAAGTTATAGCAAGTCCTCTCATGTACGCTTTCGCCATGTCCCAGACATTTTGAAGTGAGATATCTTCTTTTTTGTTTTCCTTGAAAAAGAAAGTCATTTCTTTTTCCATATATTGCTGAAAGTCTTTTTCATTCAATACGGTTTGCGTTTGTCCTTTCCGTATAATTGTGACTGGGTTGTGGTCCGCCCATGTGTTTGTTTCTATGGTTATATTTTGTGTATTTATGAATAAGTCTACTGACGTCCATATCATATGTTTTTTTATTTATATTTTATTAATAGTTGTTTATCTTCCAGTTTGCTTTTTGAATCTTTATTCTCATGTGATTTTTCATTAAATAATTGTTCAAATGTACCAAAAGAAAAAAAAAACGTAAATTTTTCCCCACACAGGCAAATTTAAACACAATTTGAACTGAGCAAACTAAGCCTAATCCTAATCCAAAAATGCAAAAGAATTTCTAGAAACTTGGCATTTTGATCAATCAGCTATTAGAGACATATACACTATTTCTTAAAACAAGCAAAGGCCAAAGAAGAAAGCAAACACACCTTCCCTTATCAACAGGCAAATAAATGGAAGCTAGCACAAGAAATGAAAATCATCTAAGATGGAACAATCAAACAGGCATTTCAACACTGAGCTATTCTCTATTACGATAAGTCTGTATAAGGGCTGGAGCACATCAGATTTAGGTTATGATGAAATGTTCTTTCATAATCATAATGGTGGTGATAATGATGATATATCTGCAACAGCAACAATGCAACAAAACCACAGCACAAAGAAAATGTAAAAGAACTTGAAGTGTGTGCCGAATGGAAGATTTTGGCTTGGTATTAATGAATGGTATCTCTGAATAAGTAAGAGGCAAGCCTTTGTCACTGTTTTATCTCAAATCTGTAATAAAGGCACTTGAAACACAAATGTTTCAGGTTTTCCAATGGTGTACTGCATACATTGCCAGTGAAACTGAGTCCATCCAACTTGCTCCCTGTAATTCTCTTCTTCTTTCTTTCCATCTTTTGTAGCATTAGAGTTTTCTCCAGAGCTAGATTGTCACATGTGTCCAAAGTAGGATAATATGAACATAGTCATTTGTGCATTGAGTAAGAACTTTAGGTTGATGTTTGGTAATAATAATAATAATAATAATAATAATAATAATAATAATAATAATAATAACAACAACAACAACAACAACAACAACAATAATAATAATAATAATAATAATAATAATAATAATAATAACAATAATAATAATACCCAGCTGGAATTATCAACTGGACTTTGGCTGAAGTGGAACACCTAGACCGGAAAACGTGTAAACTTTTGAATACGCACCACGCTCTACATCCACAAAGTGACATTGACAGATTGTACCTGCCAAGAAGAATAGGGGGCAGAGGGCTACTGCAAATCCACCATACTGTAGAAGAAGAAAAACGAAGTTTGAATGACTATGTAAATCAAAGTACAGAAAAATTGCTGCAGGCTGTGAAAACAGAGACCATTAGAAAAATAACAGAAACAAAGGCAGAATATAAGGAAAAATGGCTGTATGACAGATTAAATAGATGGAAAACCAAAGCTTTGCATGGACAGCATTTGAAAAACATTGAAGGAAAATGTGATAATAACTTGACATGGGCATAGCTTAAGATGGGAACCATCAAGAAAGAAACAGAAGGCTTAATACTGGCTGCTCAAGAACAAGCACTACAAACTAATGCCATGAAAGTGAAGATACAAAAATCTACTGACAATACAAATTGCCGACTTTGCAATGACAAAGTTGAAACTGTTTCACATTTAATATGTGAGTGCAGCAAAATTGCACAAACTGATTACAAAGCTAGACATGACCGAGTTGCTAGAGTAATCCACTGGGCATTGTGTAAAAAATACAACTTGCCTGTGTCCAAAAAGTCGTGGGAACATAAGGTGGAAAAAGTTGTCGAGAATGAGAGGGTGAAGATCTTGTGGGACTTCCGAATACAGACAGATTGCCATTTGGAACACAACACGCCAGATATTGCAGTTGTAGAGAACCGAAGGATACAGCTGATTGATATCGCTGTACCAGGAGATGCCAGAGTCAAAGAAAAAAAACTGGAAAAAATTATGAAATACCACAACCTAGCCATCGAAACTGTGTGATTATGGATGAAACGTGTAACAGTGATACCCATTGTCATCGGGGCACTGGGAACTATGTCCAAAAACTTTGCAAAATACATCAAGAAATTGCAGCTTCCTGCAATAACTCCAGCAAAGCTACAAAAAACTGCACTACTCGGAACATCTTACATTTTATGGAGATACCTGGTTGATACCTAGGACGGTGGCAGCAACCCGTGTCAACCTTAGTGCCAGTCAGTTTGAGTGTTCAGTTGACTGAGTTTCATGTTTTATGAATAAAAGTTTTATAATAAAGTTGGAAGGGACCTTGGAGGTCTAGTCCAACCCCCTGCTCAGGCAGGAAACCCTATACCATTTCAGACAAATGGCTGGCCAGTCTGTTCTTAAAACTTCCAGTGCTGGAGCATTTACAACTTCTGGAGGCAGGTTGTTCCACTGATTAATTGTTCTAATTGTCAGGAAATTTCTCTTTAGTTCTAGGTTGCTTCTCTCCTTGATTAGTTTCCATCCGTTGCTTCTTGTCCTGCTTTCAGGTGCTTTGGAGAATAGCTTGACTCCCTCTTCATTGTGGCAGCCCCTGAGATATTGGAACACTGCTATCATGTCACCCCTCACCCTTCTCTTTACACATACCCAATTCCAGCAACTGTCCCCTATATGTTTTAGCCTCCAGTCCCCTAATCATCTTTTTGTGTGTGATGGTCCACTTGCTGATAGCATATGTGTGTTACGTGTTCTAAAAATCAGGATGAATAACTTATATGAAACAATATTTTTTTTATTTCTTTCTTCTCTTTATATCTCTTTGCTTTCCTTTCTTCCTTTTTGGTTCCTTTTCTTTTTTTCCTTTGAATGTGAACTAATAAATAAAATAAAAAGGGAAAGTACAGAATTGCTGTTTGCCATATGCTGGAATTCCCAGATAACCAAGTCAATAACAGGAAGCACAATCTAAAGTTCTGGAAATGAATAAACAATTTTTGTTAATTCATCAAACAGGGTAAAATAAAATGTCCCAAATTGCAAAACTCATCTGGGAAGAAGTTTGTATTTTTATAATATCTTGTTTGTTTTTTTCCATGTCAAGGTCCCATTCTGCATCCTTACCCCTGGAAGTACTCCACAATTTAATTATGGCCTATAATCTGGGACCCAATCACCAATGATAGTTGTGGTATGCAACTTCAGGCTAAGGTGGAGCTAAAAATAGACATCTGTCAAATAAATCGTTTGTTCATTTGCAAATTTATCAGTAATAATTTGCTGTAACACAGGAGCTATACTTAATGATAAGAATTTGACAGAGAAATCAATTACTGAAGATGGTCAAATAGTGGCCAAATGCCATCTGTTGGAAATTCTTTAATTTTACTTTCAGCACTGAACAAGGGGTTAGACCCAATGACCTTAAGCATTGATATTACTGTTTTTCTAACTCATGAATAATTTGATTTTGATGGGCATTGAAAACCTCATTGCAAAACACTGGAAAAGGAGTCCAGGTTTATATAAGTGTTTTATTGATTGGTAATCACCAGTGAAGATAAGGTTATGAAAAAGCAAATATGTGAATGCATCATGACATTTTCATAGAATAGGAAAGGCAAAAAGAAGCTATATCTCTACCTAAGCTTCTTTGGCAAGGTCATAAATTAATGCACATCATTACTTCTTAAAGTGGAAGGTCTGGAAATAATTAGTATTGTTAAGCTCCTGAAACTTTGCAGAAACAAGGTGCGATAATAATAACAGCTATAACAGCAAACAAGCTCAATGAGCCTAAAATAGGAAGCAACAATCAAGAGTATCTTTGCATGTTTAGTTAATGGTACAACAAAAAAAATCTGTAAGTGTTGTTGGATTCACAAATGTTGCAAACTTGGTCACACAGACCTATCTCAGTTTTTCTTGTCAAGATATCAATAATGAAATATCAATATCTTCCGGAGAGAATAATGTTTATTTCATGCTTACTATGATTCCCCTCCCTTTTTTTTGAGATGTCTATTCTATTTCAATTTACTTTATTACTTCTGCTTCCTCTGGTAATTAATATAAAGTACTGCTACTTAGCCACAACCCTTATACAAATGACTTCTGCCACTAATTTGGAGGTCCTTAGTAGAACTACCAAGCTTGCCAGCCAATTATTTGAATAACCCTCATGGTATCCCGAAAGATACATAGTGGCTATAGGCAGCAAAGGAAAGGAAACCAACCCAGCAGGCCACTTAATGGATAATTCTTTGCTGATATGTCAAATTGCATTGGTTGCATGATTTAATCTTTGATGATCAGTTTGTAGAACATTGAACTATTCTCCTTCATTGACTTCAGTTAACTATACCCAAAAAAAGTTACAAGAGAAATACTTTAAAAAGTTGTTTTGGAGGAACTCTTGGAAGAAACATCTCCGAGAATGACACAGTTGCAGGTGTTTTAATGTTTGTTCATTATAATCTGTGGATGAATTGTTTTTTAAAATAGAATCCCAAATTTGATTTAACTTAATCATGCCCTCTTCAGATGTCTCCAGTTCAAACTCTCCAATCAGGGCTGAATTGCAGAAGACTAATTACAAGTAGTACTGTTCTCTGGACTGATGGAAGTAAGGTGAAATAGTCTATTTCTTCCAGATGATTCATTGAAATATAGGTACTTTTAATAAGGAAGGAAGGAAGGAAGGAAGGAAGGAAGGAAGGAAGGAAGGAAGGAAGGAAGGAAGGAAGGAAGGAAGGAAGGAAGACAAATTATGGCATAATTAGAATTTCATGATAGCCAATTTAGCAACTTGGTCTTGAAAGGAAGTGCAATAGCAAATCATGCAAAGTTTTCTATCCTCCAAAGAGATTTTAACAAGAATTAAAATTAGTAAGATTTTTATTTCAGTTTAAACCAACTACAGAAGGTTCACCGAATTCCATCCAATGATGTGAGAACAAGGTATATAGTAATGTCCATCTCATAAGCCAATCTTTTTGCTTTACAAAGTATTTTTCTTTCTTAATTTTTTTCATGTAATCGGGGAGGAATGATACATGGAATTTATTATTTCCCTTTCAGGAGCATATGTAGATTGGGCTTTCTTCAAAATTTCATCCCCAGTAATACATCTGAGAAATTTCGCAATAAATGGCTGAGGATTATTAGCTGTATGAAAAGGAGAGATAATGAATCCTCTCAACTGATAATTGAACCCTTTCTGGAAGGCTAATATTTCCTGTATTCATATTTTAATAAAGATAACACATTGATGCTTCTTTTTTTTTGGAATTTCTATCATACGGATATTGGAACCACAAGATTAACTTGAATAGTCTTATTAGCTTTTATTAAATATATTATAGAGTTATCAACAAACATCTCACACTCTATCAACTGAGATGTACTCAGACACATTCACTATGATATCAGTATTAGATTTAATATATTTCTGGTGCCCCTTCATGGTACTAGAGTAGTGGAAGAAGAAAATTCCATGATTTGGGACCCTGATTCTCCATTTGGCAGCTTCTATTCATTCGGATGAAAATACCTTTGTGGGTTTCAGCACAATAAGCATTTTACTGAGAGAAAGTATAAATAAACAAATGGCTAACTTATTGTGACATATTAGAGTTTTGTCAAGGAGCATGCAAAATAAAATCAACCAAAACCTGGCAACACAAAGATATACTTGTAAATGGTTTTATTATGTATAACTACTAGAAATATTTAAAGAAGATGAAAGAACTTTGAGCATTCTAAGATTGGTTTCAAATAAAACTGTGTGCAAATGATGAACATGTTAATGCTAAAATGCATAAACCTCTATTGAAATTTTAAATAGAAATGAAATAATATATGATAAAAATTTTCATTGCAGTATATAAATGGAACAGTAGGAGGATATGTGGTTGAAAAGATTGAAATTTTCATAGTTACATAATTTAAAAGATTTTAAAGGTTAATATACAATTGAAACTAGAGGCTTTTCTTTGGGGCTGTTAGATAAGTAATTGGGAAAAATAATCATTAGCTTTTGTTTTTGTAATGATAATTGAAGGGAGATTATTAAATGCACAAAGGTGAAAAAATATTTGACACTATTTCCAAAGGAGGAATTGATGGCGAAGATGATGGAGATGGTCAAATTGACAGCTTTGATCAGAAATGGGATATTAATTAAATTCAATACTGTTTGGAAACCAGTTATAGAATTTTTGCATGAAACAAAGACAACATGAAATTATTATATATGTGGTTTTCATGGTTAGAAAAAAATGAATTGTATGAAAATGTAGGTCATGCTATAACTGTAGAGTAAGGTTAATTTACATCTATATCTTGAATTGCTATAAAGAAAATCGGAAGCCACTTGTTTATATATTTTTTCTTTCTTTTCTTCACTTTTGGGTTTGACTTTTTTTCTGTTTTTGTCTCTTTTCTTTATTAATTCCTGTTAATTTTTCTTTCATTATAAAGATATTACTAAACATAGACAGATTGATAGATATCGTGTTTCCCCGAAAATAAGACTGGGTCTTATTTTAACTTTTGCTCCAAAAGACACATTAGGGCTTATTTTCCAATAAGATCTTATTTTCAGGAAGCACAGTAGATAGATGATAGATAGCTGGATAGCTGGATAGATAGATAGATAGATAGATAGATAGATAGATAGATAGATAGATAGATAGATAGATAGATAGATAGAGCTAGAGCTAGAGCTAGAGCTAGAGCTAGAGCTAGAGCTAGAGCTGGAGCTGGAGCTGGAGATGGAGATAGAGATAGAGATAGAGATAGAGATAGAGATAGAGATAGAGATAGAGATAGAGATAGAGATAGAGATAGAGATAGAGATAGAGATAGAGATGGAGCTGGAGCTGGAGCTGGAGCTGGAGCTGGAGCTGGAGCTGGAGCTGGAGCTGGAGCTGGAGCTAGAGATAGAGATAGAGATAGAGATAGAGATAGAGATAGAGATAGAGATGGAGATGGAGATGGAGATGGAGATGGAGCTGGAGCTGGAGCTGGAGATAGAGATAGAGATAGAGATAGAGATAGAGATAGAGATAGAGATAGAGATAGAGATAGAGATGGAGATGGAGATGGAGATGGAGATGGAGATGGAGCTGGAGCTGGAGCTGGAGCTGGAGATGGAGATGGAGATGGAGATGGAGATGGAGATAGAGATAGAGATAGAGATAGAGATAGAGATAGAGATAGAGATAGAGATAGAGATAGAGATAGAGATAGAGATGGAGCTGGAGCTGGAGCTGGAGATAGAGATAGAGATAGAGATAGAGATAGAGATAGAGATAGAGATAGAGATAGAGATAGAGATAGAGATAGAGATAGACCCTGAATGGAAACAAGAAGGAACAATAAACTTAAACAGAATGGATTACTAAAACTCTGCCAGAGCAATGCAGGTTTTATCAGTAGATCAACACAGGTCAGATTTCTTTCAGGTGGTAGAAATTATTCTTCTTTAGATTCAGATACAGCTCTACTAACCATAAAAGCATCATCATAAATAAAATAATAAAATTAAAATTAAAATTAAATAAAATAATAAAATAAATGAAATGAAATGAAATAAAAATAAAATTTTACTGAGTCAGCAAAACATGTTTCCAAAAAAGGAAAGAAAAAAAAAGAATTATCTGCATTCATATGATTCAACATGAGTTTGCCTGTACTGGCTGCATCAAATTCATTTTGAACACTACAAATTATAATAAGCATCACATTTAATTTAATTTAATTTTAATTCCATTTATATCCTGCCCTTCTCCGAAGACTCAGGGCGGCTTTACAAACTTAGCAGTAGCCTTCATTCTATGTATATGCCTGCTTATTAGGGCTTTCACACACACCCCAAGCGGCATTATTACAAAGTCAGCTTAATTGCCCCCAACAATCTGGGTCCTCATTTTACCTACCTCGGAAGGATGGAAGGCTGAGTCAACCTTGAGCCTGGTGGGATGCGAACCTGCACTAATTGCAGGCAGCTGGTGTTACTTAAGGAGGCATTAGCCCACTGCTCCACCAAGGCTCTTGCTTAACCCTAGACATATTTCTGGTATAATGCATACTACTGTGTAGGCTACAATCAGTACCACAAATTAATATAATAATGGCACACAAAGGTTTTATATGGTAGCAAAGTATCTTCATCCAGAAAAAGTTACAAAATCATGCAATATATGCCTGAAACAGAAAACAGTTAATAGATGTGGAAAAAAAGAGTTACAAGAATGAATTTATGCCCTCCTGATGTACTAATTCACCAACATATTTATTTAGAGTCACACATCCCTAAAGCTTTAAAACTGGAAAAAACAATTTGGGTATCCTCTATAGAAGAATTAATTCTGCCACTTGAAGGAAGTATGACCTGTGTGGATTTATTCCTTCATAGAACAGAAATTGGATAATTCTGGTATTGTAGTGCAAATAACTATTATCGTCCCAGGCAAATGTATTTGGGTGAGACTTTCATAATTCAGGGACCACCATATGTCCAGGCAAATGTATTTGGGTGAGACTTTCCTAATTCAGGGACCACCATATGTTCATTTACCAATATTGTAACATATTCTAGCTGTCCTTACTTATGAGGAACAATGTGTGCAGGTTCAGTCTGGAGAAATCAAGTGATAATTTGCAAATGCTTATACCACATGTAATTTAATATTGATACAGTGACACGGGCACTTCTCCCCTGAACCCGAAGATAAATCTGAAGAGGTGGTAGTATGTATCCTGACCTCATTGGAAGTGCTTGCAAGCAGATGTAGCTGAACTTGCAAGATGCTGTGCTATTTCCCATCCTCTTTCCCTACCCAATGACTGCTGTGCAGATGGTAAATGTTGCCGAATGGGGTGTGAGTTTCTGCTATTGCTATTCTATAAGAAATAGAACTGTATCCGCTGGGAAATTAAGAGTCCTATTAAATGGGATTAAGTTTTGCTTTGTTCCATTTTGTTTTAAGGAAGCTGTGAGAGTCAACTTGACTAACTGTCTCTGCTTCAGAAGCTGGTACAATCTGGGCTATTGCAGAGTAACAAATAAAGTACACAGTAGGCATGCAAAGGCCTTCAGCAGTGTATAATTTGTATAATTGTGGGTGAACAGGGTGAAGCAATAATGCTTGGTGTGAGAATTAATGGTCTGTAAGAAAGTGAGACTTTTTTTCCCCTCTCAGTATCATTGGGTGTGTTTCAGGGGAGACTCAGGATGTTTTCTGATCTTTCTTTTAAGTCATAAACTACTTTGAGAATAATGATATTTTGTGACAATAGGAAAGTTGATGTATCCTGGCCACCACTCTCTCTGGCGATTCCAAATATATATAAATGGGTATGTGCAGCCAGGTTCACAAAAATAAGCGCCCCTTGGGAAACCAGCATCATTTAATTGGCAAAGCATTCTAACAAAATTAACTGACAGTCAGGAAGTTCAGCTCCACTATTTGGATGTGGCTGATGAAAAAGGGAGATTCATCTACCCCAAAATGGAATCAATGTGGATTTAAATGAGTAGCACAACACAGGACTATCCATACCTATTCAAAAAAAGAAAAAAAGAAAGAAAGAAAGAAAAAAGAAAGAAAAGAAAAGAGAAAAAAAATAAGGTTCATTCCATCCAATTTTTCCCTTGTTTTAAAATGAAGGTTCAGCTGAAATAAGAATCTGAGTGCTGAAACTATGTCAGTAAGACCTATAATACAAACTTTTGATACATAATATAAAATCAAGTCAATCAGCAGCCTGGTGATACCACCTGCTTGGGGTTTTTCAGCTATATATCAATACAGTATAGCAAAAGTCCAGAAGTAAGTTAAATAACACCTATGGGCTCCAGGTTGATAGTTATTAATCCAAACAGTGAGTATAAATTACAAAATTAAATTAACCAATGGCTTGGGTCCGGGATATCTGAGGGAACACCTGCTGCCGGCGTCAAGCTCCCTTCGTCCTGTGCGCTCCCACAGGGAGGGTCTTCTCAGGGTACCGACGGTAAAAGATTGCCGGCGGACAATACCCAGGGGGAGGGCCTTCTCTGTGGGTGCGCCTGCCCTTTGGAATCAGCTGCCTGTAGAGCTTAAGACTGCCCCTGACCTTCGTTCATTCCGCCGGGACCTGAAGACCTGGCTCTTCGAGCTCTCTGGCCTGGTCTGAGCATATTAATTGGGATTTTAACTGTTTTTTAACTGGGTTTTATTGCAAGGTCTATATAATCTTTTTAATTGATTTTAAGTTTTGTAATTGTTGTATTGTTTTTTTAAAAAAACCTTGTGAACCGCCCTGAGTCCTACGGGAGAAGGGCGGTATATAAATTGAATAAATAAATAAAATAATAAATAAATATTTAGCAAGTTATCAAATTGTCAAAATTACCAAGATTTCAGTAATCTCATGTAAGATTTTTAGGTCTTTAGGTTTTCATCATTCTTATGTGAGATCTTGCAAGATTTTAGGATAAAAATATTAAAATTTTATGAAATTAGGTCATTTCATGAAATTACAAGTATTTAATGGCAGTAATTTGGTCTGAAATTTCTGTCATTAAGTGATGTGATCATAAAGTGCTACATCATGTCACCAGCTCACAACAGCAATCCTTGCAGTCTCTGTTGCTCTCATTAAGTGAGGATTGTGGGTCATTAAGTGTGGCTCCTCCGGTGACTGGACTGCCTACTAGCCTTCAGTAAGCAAAGTCAATGGGAAAATTGGCATAAAGTTGCAAGTTCTGGGTAGCTTGCAAGCAGGCAAGTGAGCCAGATGGTAGGGGTAGGGGTGGCTGCTACAGGCTGTGGGAGGCTTCATAGATAACTACTGCAAAGTGTACCACAAGCATGGCCGGCCATCAGAGTGGGTATGTGGAGGTACTGCAGGTGTGCACACATTATGGAGTACAAGAAGTCAAGCTTCTTGGGAGAAAAAACAGCTGGAGCATCTTACATGGGTAATGTGCAATCTTCCCTATTGGTTTTCTGATGGATTTTGCTTGTGGAAAGCAGAAGGGAAGGTTGCAAACAGTGATCACATGACTGCAGGATGCTGCAATCATCATAAGTACTATTTGGCTTCCAAGTGCCAAAATTGCAATCATGTGACCATGGGGGAGGGGTGCTGAGAGAGCCAAAATTTCAAGAAACAGTCATAAGTACCATTTGTTCATTGCTGTTGTATTTTCTGCTAAATGAGTGGTCATTGACTGAGGATTACCTATAGAGCAGGGGTGTCAAACTGCCAGCTCGTGGGCCAGCCAGCGGGCCAGCAATGGCGAAAAAACTCCGATACATTGCACGACGTCACGTGACATCACGAGTTTGACATGTCTGCTATAGAGATTCTTTGGAAAAGTGGTGCCAGGTCATGATGTGTGATCTCATGTAAGATATACATTCAGAGAAGGAATTCTCTGTTGGCCTATGATAATAAGAACATCCATTCCTTTATTTGGAAATTATTGGATGTCTGGAATTCTAAAAGATACCCAACCTTTCTCTGTAGCCTAATAGCTCAGTTTGCAGCCCTTGTGTCTTGGTTATTTTGGGGTGGTTCAGTTTCTGTTTTGCAGTTAACTGTGCAAGGAAGAAAATACTTATAGGATATCTTTTCCTTTCTGCTTTTATTCTTTTGCAGCTTTTATCAAAGCCCTGTCAAATCCTTTCCAGATTTAACAAGACAACAGCATCAAAGTGGACCATGCTCCTCTTAGCACATACAACTATCCTTTTTCTACTAATGACTGAACTCTCCTTGTTTTAAAAACTGTTGGACTAATAAAAAGCCATTTAATCAGTTCTGAGTTAAACAGGGTTCAAGCTCAATAACTACAAGAGCTAAGAGAAACCAAATCTCTGCTTAACGAGCCTGTCCATTGCAAAAGGTTTCAAAGCTGGGGAGTTTTTAAGGTCTCAATTGAAATAATTTGCTATTGATTTAAAATAAACCCTGGATGCTTAGATATTGAATTAAACATATTGGAATAGTTAAGGGAACTTTCCAGTTCTTACAATTCTTATTATTTTATAATAATTTATTATATTTTTACCTCTATTATAGGATCCTTCTTTCTTCTGGATCAAATTAAAAATGCTAGAATTCTATAACACTGGAGCATGTAATTTATTGGACACTATTTGTCCCCAAAACTAATTGCAACTATCTGTTCATTCTCACAAGAAGGTTTTAATTAAACAGTGTTCTAATTTATTTTACTGTTAAAATATAGATTAGAAAGTGATTGCCATTTCACTCTATATCTTTCCCAATGTTTGTATGCTTAACCGTTAGTTTATAAAACAAACAGTGATGAAAGCAAAGTAAAGTAAAAAGTAAAGTAAAGTAAAGTAAAGTAAAGTAAAGTAAAGTAAAGTAAAGTAAAGTAAAGTAAAGTAAAGTACAGTAAAGTAAAGTAAAGTAAAGTACAGTAAAGTACAGTAAAGTAAAGTAAAGTAAAGTAAAGTAAAGTAAAGTAAAGTAAAGTAAAGTAAAGTAAAGTAAAGTAAAGTAAAGTAAAGTAAAGTAAAGTAAAGTAAAGTAAAGTAAAGTAAAGTAAAGTAAAGTAAAGGCAAGGCAAGGCAAGGCAAGGCAAGGCAAGGCAAGGCAAGGCAAGGCAAGGAAAGGAAAGGAAAGGAAAGGAAAGGAAAGGAAAGGAAAGGAAAGGAAAGGAAAGGAAAGGAAAGGAAAGGAAAGGAAAGGAAAGGAAAGGAAAGGAAAGGAAAGGAAAGGCAAGGCAAAGCAAGGCAAGGAAAGGCAAGGAAAGGCAAGGAAAGGAAAGGAAAGGAAAGGAAAGGAAAGGAAAGGAAAGGAAAGGAAAGGAAAGGAAAGGAAAGGAAAGGAAAGGAAAGGAAAGGAAAGGAAAGGAAAGGAAAGGTGATAGCTAACAGGACAGATAGTCTACAGTTCAAAAGAAGACTATGAAGAGAATACAACAAATGTATTACATAACTTTACTCCCTTAAATTTCAGAAAATAATGCAAATGTTTTTGTTTGTAAGTGTGTGTGTGTGTGTGTGTGTGTGTGTGTGAGAGAGAGAGAGAGAGAGAGAGAGAGAGAAAGAGAGAGAGAGAGAGAGAGAGATCCACTGTGACTTTGGGTGAAAGTGGACATTTTCAAAATATTGCAGAAAATATTTGCTATTGGTATCAAATATGTGATTAGCAGTCTCTCCATTAAACCAAGCCCTGTTTTAAAATGTTCACTGATAAGTGACGGCCAAAGTGTACGTGTCCACTTTCCCTAATTAACCTGACTTTGTAATAATGCCGCTTGGGGGGTGTGTGTGTGAAAGCCCTAACAAGCAGGCATATACATAGAATGAAGGCTACTGCTAAGCTTGTAAGCCGCCCTGAGTCTTCGGAGAAGGGCGGGATATAAATGAAATTAAAATAAAAATAAATAAATAAATAATTCCTTGCTTATTTCAGTAAACCTGCCTATTTTGAATACACAAGAATCCTTCTTTGATTGTGAGCTGCTTTAAAGAGCTAGATCCTTTGGGGAATTCTGTCCAATATTGCAGCACTTGATCCTTGTTGGATGAGTGAACAGAAATTTGGCAGGAAGAAGTAAAGGAAGGAAGAGGTAGAGGGGTAGGAAGAAGAGAGTGGAAGCAAGCAGGTGGAGAGACTGCTGACTGTTTCCTGAATTCTTCTTGATTGATTGCTAATTGTTCCCTGGAGTGCTCCTGGTTTTACATCCTGCTGCTGATGGCTGTCAATTGTCCACTGTTTGTTTTCAAGCATTGTTTTCTGGTGACCTAGTTGAGGCAGCTTCAGGGGACATATAAGGAAGCTAGCTCCTCTGAGAATGAGCTCACTTAGCAAGCAAATAGGAATTTAGCAGGGGAGTATGGCAGATTAAAAAGAACATAGGAGGGTTGGAAACTTCTAAAATTAAGGTACTGGAAATACAATTGCATATCTTTCCAATGAGAAAAAAAATGAGGGCAGCATTGGAAACTGTGGATGCATAGGGAATTTTTGATGAAGCTTAGGTTTGGAAAAAAAAACATGTATAGGAAATGAAAGATAGGTATAATCATCCAGGAGATACAGCAGCAAGTGGCTAATATCTGCAGCAAGAAAATTAGAAAGGCTAAAGCAGAAAATAAACTTGGGCTTGCAGTGAGGCTTGCAGTGAGCAACTATGTCAAAAGGCTTTTTGGCAGTGGGAAAAGGAAGGAAAAAAAATGGGATGAGCCTACTGATAGAACAGGATGATAGAATAAGAACAGTGATGAGAAAAGAGAAGAGTTCCTCAATTCGTTCTTTGCTTTGGTCTTTTCATCAAGAGAGAATTGTTCAAATGGAGTTAAGAAGATTATCATTGGAAAATACAAAGCTGGTGAATAATCACTGCCAACAATAGATCAGTGCTTTTAAATCACAGTAGAAGAAAGCTTCAGGTGGTATATTGCTGACTCTGTTAAGGCTTCATGTTGTTTAACAAATTTATTAATGTATCGAATCAAGTTTTAGAACATTTAATTACCAAATTTGCAGATGGCAAAGATGGTCATAGGGGATAGCAAATCCTTAGAGCAGTGAACAGCATAGCTACCTGTGAAATTCTGGAATTTAAAGTTGACACATTTAAAAGCTATTGAGCTTAAGAACACTGCCTTACAAGACAGAGTCAAGATTTAGGATGATCTTGAAAAGCTAGACCCATGGGCAAAAATGGGCAAAGGATTAATGTTAACAGAGAGAGGAAGTGAAGCATTGAGGTTTCCCCCTCGCCTCCCCACATTTATGCTGCGTTAACAGAGAGAAATGCAAAATCCTACATTTGGATAGGAAAAAATAAAATTGTAAATATAGGATGGGACTAAACAGCAGGACATACAATACATACAGGTTATTTGTTTGTTTGTTTAATATACCATCTTTATTATTTTTACAAATAACTCAAGGTGGCAAATATATCCCACATATCTTCTTCCTCCTATTCTTCCCACAACAGCAACCCTGTGAGGTTGGTAGCACTGAGAGAGAATGACTGGCCCAAAGTCACCCAGTTGGCTTTCATGGCTAAGATAGGAGTTGAACTCACAATCTCCCACTTTCTAGCCTTGTGCCTTAACCACTAGACCAAACTTGAACATGAATCATCAATATAATGCAACTGCAATAAAGGAAATGACAAAAATAGAAGAATAATGTCAAGATTAAGAAAAGCCATTGTTCTCTGATCCTGCATGGGTGAGGTTCTAGGCACCGGATCTCAGCTCCTTCCGGCGCGGGTTAAAGACCCACCTGTTTGAACAAGCTGGCCTGGCCTGATGGGGAATTAATTTGGGTTTTAAATATTTGTATATTTTATTGTTTTATCTTGGGCATTAATTTAATTCTATTTTAACTTTTGTAGTTTTGTACTTTTATCATATGCCCTGTTCACCGCCCTGAGTCCCTTGGGAGAAGGGCGGTATAAAAATTTAATAAAAACTAAACTAAAAAAACTAAACCTTGGAGGCTGTGGAAGCCATGGCAGCAGTTGCTACCCCAGCATGAGCCATCCCAGGGATGGGAGATGGGCATCAGGCCAGGTGGAGGAGAATTTACCAACCTGGCTGAAAGTTCCTGCCTTTGGGAGTGAAGTATGACAGGGCACCTCAGCAGCTGGGATTTTTCCTAGCCCATGTCCTCAGCTACATGGAGAAATATCGCCGAGACATCCCCAGTGACAATGGACGGGTGAGAGTTGTAACCATGGCCCTGGAGGGAGCAGCAGCTCAGTGGATGGTGACCCTGCACAATGCCAATGCCCTTGAACTGCGAAACTACAACCACTTCATGGCTGCCCATGAGGAGCAGGTTCAAGGTAGACCCTTTAGCCAAATGGAAGACTAGAGGGCACATCAAAACAGTGAGGCAAGGTAGTTGCCTGGTAGCCGAGTATACAGAGGTCCATTTCAAAACCTCATCCTAAGAAAGCAGAACTTGTGAAAGCAGTTTTTTCCAAAAGGAACATTTATTAGGAGAACGGGCCAATCCTCGAATGGGCCAATCCTCAGGTGTTAAGTCCATTGTGGGAAAGAGCTGATAACACTGGCCTTTCCCAGGCTCATAGCAGTATTATTGGGTCTTCGCACCTTCCCTTCCAAAATGGTAGATAAGCCAGATGGCTGGAGGCACATTCCTTTCTCACCCCAAGGTAACATCAAGGGAGAGACAGTTAAAAAAGCAAGTATGCAGAGACAGTGAAAGGGATACATTTTAGCAATAGAGAAAACAAAGAGACAGCCTGCAGCATCCTCTACCCCTCCCCCTCAGGAGTATGTCAGAGCCCAGAGTAGTGGAAGAAAACAGAAATAGGAAAGAGGCCCCCTCTCACAATAATATGGGTTCTGACAGAGACCTGGCAAACTGACTCAACTGGCTGGAGGATGTCCTAGTGGGCCATTTCAAAGACGGGCTGAAGAACGACCTGTACAAACCTGCATCCCCAGAGGAGATCCAGATCAACTCCAAGACTGGTGTATCCTGGCCGAAGAAGCTGAGATTGACCAAGTGCGAAGGCAGCAATGCTGGGGGCAAACATGAAAAACAGGAGGCAACAAAACTAGCTTCCATCACACCACGCTCAATGGCTTGATTCAAGTGCAGTAAGGAGGGGCATTGAGCTCCGAAATGGTGTTCAAAGACTCCTGTGCAGACTGAGGAAGCAAGCCAAGAAAATTTGTTCTGTAGACGTAGTTGGTTCTCTAGGCTATTTAATCTCTTGTTGATTCTCTAGGTCACCTTAACCTTCTTGGGCTGTCTTTGTGTTGTTTAGCTTTTATGAATCTACCATCTATTTCCTAGTAATCTTCCATCCAGGAAATAATCATACCTGACCTTGTTAAGCTTTTGTTCTGAGTTTTGAAATGTACTGTACATGATCCTGGTGTTTCTGCTGTACATCTGCAAAGCTTAATTTATTGGAATAAAAGATCAATACTTTGACAGTGCAAGGCTGTATGTGATTGTGTAAGAGCAAAACCCATTAAGTTCAAACGTTAACCTAGCTTAAAATTTTCCTTTCATTTTTGTTAGCTGAAATTAGTGTATCGATGCCCAAAAATATTTCACTGTTTCTAACTGCTCTTAATTTTGAGCATATATATTACCAGACAATATTTCCAATGACATCCAGCCGCCCAGACTTCCAAAAAATTCCAAGGCATTTAAGGACTAAGACTATATAGGAGAAGCAGAAGGTTCTCTAGTCAGAGAAGTCTGAAGAAAAATACTGAGCTATAATGTTGTATGTGTCATTGAATCGCTTCTAGCCAGGAGAGCCTCTGTATTAGCAAAATACGGAAAGACATTCTACTTTTTGCATACTATTTTTGTATCTCTGTAAACCTTGTAATTGCTGTAATCATTCCTTTTGTTATTATAATGTGTGTACATTCTAAGGGGGAGAGGTATAATGTATAATATATAACAGGTGGGCTAAAGGGCTAAAGGGTTATTTTTGTCCTACCTTGATTGGGAATGTTTATATATGTTTTTAGTGGATAATTTTTATTGCTGTATTGTTTTTCATCCTATTATTATCTGAAGGTCTGTAAGCTGCTAAGAGTCAGTCATGAATGGAGTGTTGGCATATGAGCCAGACAAAGAAATACATGAAGCATATGGGAGCAAGTCTGAATTTAAAACTTTATGATGACTGATATATTAATTATTCAGGACTGAAATGTCTTAGTATCAATGGATTCTTCCAAAATTTTTGCATCAGGAAGCTCTAGATTCCATGTCAGAAATTGTATTTTCTACTTGCATTTTTACGTGCTTTCGAACTGCTAGGTTGGCAGAAGCTCGGACGAGTAACAGGCGCTCACTCTGTTACATGGCACTTGGGATTTGACCCGTCAAACTGCCGACCTTCTGATCGACAAGCTCAGCGTCCTAACCCACTGAGCCACCACATCCCTTATTACTAAATATATAGATGCAAATTTACTAGATACAAATTGATGGTTAAAACTCCCATTAAGTCTTTGGGGCATGATTAATTTTGTCAAAATGAATCTCTCATTGAGATTAATGTGTTTTCTACGAGGGATTCCAATATTAATTCCTATTAGATGCTTTACATAGATAAATTAATGAGAAAAAGTTATGGCAGTCTAAAATCCCTCAAGCATTCTTGTCCAAATTGAGGTTACCTTAGAAAGATAGCAGATTCAACCTACCAGATTTTCAACTACATTTATTTTAACATCTGTATTCTCTTGGGAAAAGACCTTTTATGATTACACCTTCTTTGCACTGTTGTGGGGAAAATGTCCCCCTTAATAAGGAACCAATACATTTGGAGATAGAAAAGAACTCTGAACTAAGCAAGGTTATGACCTATATACCTACAGAAATGTTACATAGGAATGATAAAGAAATTAGCCCACTTCAGACAGTGGCCTTTACAACCTCAAAATAGCACCTGATAACTCTGGGGCTAAAACAGCACCATTTTATGCTTTTCTACAATTGGGATGCTTATCTGCAATAATTATGAATACTAACTTATGTACCACAACCAATGGCAATTATTGTGCCCACATACTGCCTCCCTTCACACCAAAGAAAAGAGGACAATCTAGTTTCTGTGATCCGTCTCCTCTCTCTTGCCTGCTGCTTTTTATTTATGTACATTTTCTCATGGTTATGTGATGTATAAGCCATCAAAAAGAGGAAAAAATGACATTGCCATAGGAGTAAACTATAGACAACCCAACAAAACAGAGAAAATAGATGAACTTTTTGCTACTCAGCTAACTAAGTTATGTAGGAAAAACATAACAATAGTAATGGGGACTTTAATTATCCTGATATCAACTGGGAGACAAACTCAGCACCAAGTGGAAGATCAAATAGATTCCTGACAAACACAGCAGACAACATTGTCTCCCAAAACGTAGAGAAGGGAACTAGGGCATTAACTATATTGGACTTAATTCTCACTAACAGAGATGAAATGATAGAAGGTGTTGAAGCCACAGGAACCGTGAAGGTGGAGAGTGATCATGCAAAATTGGAATTCAACATTATGCAAGCACAAACAATAGAACACAGTCAAAGTAGAGTCTTGGATTTTAAGAGAGCTAATTTCAATAAACTTAGAGACAGCTTAGAAAGGATTCCATGGATGAAAATCCTCAAGGGGAAAACAACTCAAGAAGCTTGGGAAATTGTGAAAAGTGAGATAATAATAGCCCAGTCTAGCACAATATCAACAAAGAAGAAAAATAACAGCTCTCAAAAGAAACCAGCATGGCTGCATAAAGAACTCTCTGATAAATTGAAAGACAAAAAGGAAAAGTATAAGAAGTGGAAAGAGGGGCACATAACTAAGGCAGAATATTAGCAAATAGCCCAAACCCACAAAGATGAAGTGAGGAAAGCTAAGGCTTTGTCAGAAGCTAAGGCTTCTGACAAAAGTAAAAAATGACAAAAACATATAAAACACAAGAAAAAGGTTAAGGAAATGATTGGTCCATTAGTGGGAGAAAGTGGCAAGAAGGTGACAAACAACAGGGAGAATGCAGAACTATTTAATTCATTGTTTGCATCCGTCTTTACACAAAGGGAAAAAACAGTCCAACCTATCAAAAACAGCAGCATAAAAAATGGATTAGAAACACAAGTTAAGATAGGCAAGAAAATGGTAAATGAGCACCTGTCCAGCCTAGACAAGTTCAGATCACCAAGACCAGATGGATTACACCCCAAGGTTCTCAAGGAACTGGCAGATGTGATCTCAAAACCACTGAACTATATCTTTCAAAGATCCTGGAGCGCTTGGGAACTACCAGAGGACTGGAAAAGAGCTGATGTAATTCCCATCTTCAAAAAAGGTGAAAAATGGATCCAGGAAAATACAGACCTATCAGCCTGATCTCAAAATCTGGGAAGATTCTGGAAAAGATAATCAAACAACGAATTAGCAAACTCCTAGAGGCAAACAAAGTCATTACCAAAAGCCAACATGGGTTTGTCAAAAACAGATCATGCCAAACAAATCTTATTGCATTCTTTGACCAAGTGACAAAATTAGTGGACCAGAGAAATGCTGTGGATATAATTTACTTGGACTTCAGTAAGGCATTTGATAAAGTAGACCACAACCTACTACTTGATAAGATAGAAAAATGTGGGTTAGACAGCATCACCACCAGATGGATTCATAAGTGGCTGACCAGCAGTACTCAGTGTGTGGTCCTCAATGGAACTGCATCTACATGGAGGGAAGTGTTTAGTGGGGTGCCCCAGGGCTCTGTTCTGGGCCCAGTGCTCTTCAACATCTTCATTAATGATCTGGATGAGGGGATAGAGGGGAACACATAAAATTTGCAGATGGCACCAAGCTGGCAAGAATAGCCAACACTCCAGAAGATAGGCTTAAGATACAGAAGGATCTTGACAGACTTGAACACCGTGTGCTATCTAACAAAATAAAATTCAGTGGTGAAAAAAGTAAGGGTCTACATTTAGGCAAGAAAAATCAAATGCACAGGTATAGTGTAGGTTGTTCCTTGCTCAATAGTAGTAACTGTGAAAGGGATCTCAGTGTCCTAGAGTCCTAGTCCTAAATATGAGCCAGCAGTGTGCTCCAGCTGCCAAAAAAACAACACAGTGCTAGGCTGCATTAACAGAGGGATAGAATCAAGATCATGTGAAGTATTAATACCACTTTACAATGCCTTGGTAAGGCCACACTTGGAATACTGCATCCAGTCTTGGTCACAATGATGTAAAAAAGATATTGAGACTGTGGAAAGAGTACAGAGAAGAGCAACAAAAAATATTAGGGGACTGGAGGCTAAAACATATAAGGAATGGTTGCTGGAATTGGGTGGAATTGGAATAAGGGACGCGGTGGCTCAGTGGGTTAGGACGCTGAGCTTGTCGATCAGAAGGTCGGCAGTTTGGCGGGTCGAATCCCGAGTGCCGCGTAACAGAGTGAGCGCCTGTTACTCGTCCCAGCTTCTGCCAACCTAGCAGTTCGAAAGCACGTAAAAATGCAAGTAGAAAAATAGAGACCACTACGGTGGGAAGGTAACAGCATTCCGTGTGCCTTTGGCGTCTAGTCATGCCGGCCACATGACCACGGAGACGTCCTCAGACAAGTGCTGGCTCTTCGGCTTTGAAACGGAGATGAGCACTGGCCCCTAGAGTCGGAAATGACTAGCACGCATGTGCTGGGGAACCTTTACCTTTACCTTTTAGTTTAATGAAGAGAAGGACGAGGGGTGACATGATAGCAGTGTTCCAATATCTCAAGGGCTGCCATAAAGAAAAAGGAGTCAAGCTATTCTCCAAAGCACCTGAAGGCAGGACAAGAAGCAATGGATGGAAACTAGTCAAGGAGAGAAGCAACCTCGAATTAAGGAGAAACTTCCTGACAGATAGAACAATTAATCAGTGGCACAACCTGTCTCCAGAAGCTGTGAATGCTCCAACACTGGAAGTTTTTAAGAAGAGATTGGATAGCCATTTGTCTGAAATGGTATAGGGTATTCTACCTGAGCAGGGTTTGGACTAGATGACCTCCAGGGTCCTTTCCAACTTTATTGTTATTGATCATCGCATAGTCAGCCAGATGTTCAGACTGGATTTGGCATTTTTGTTTACCTATCGAGTCCTTACCAAGGACCTGGGATAGGCAGATGTGGATGTTGGATGGTATTACAGATAAAGTTGCAGGATGGAAGCAGTTCCAAGTAAGAACGCCTTTTACAATTGACTAATGGTGAATTCGTGAATGCCAGTGGTGTTCAAGTGGTGCTCCAGTTGTTTTGGGATTGCACCCAAGGCACCTATTACTATTCGTACTACCCTTGCTTGCCTTTGCCACAGTCTGTCTATTTCTATTTGTAGGCTTTGTATTTTGTTATCTTCTCCAGTTCTTTCTCCTCTATTCTGCTGTCTCCAGGCACTGCCACGTCCACTATCCAAGCTTTTTGTCTTTTTTTTTTTTACAATTGTTAAGTCCTGGGTGTTATGTTGCAGGTGCTTGTCTGTTTGAATTCTGAAGTCCCAGAGCAGTTTAACTTTATCATTTTCTATTACTTTCTCTATTTTATGATCCCACCAGTTCTTGCTTACAGGCAAATGATATTTCTTGCAGATCTTCCAATGCAACATTGTTGCTACTTTGTCATGCCGCTGCTTGTAGTCAGTCTGTATGATCTTCTTGCAGCAGCTTACCAGGTGGTCCACTCTTTCTTCAGCTTCTTTTCATAGGCTGCACTTACTGTCTGTTGACGGCTTCTCAATTTTGACTTTGTATGCATTTGTCCTTAAGGCTTGGTCTTGGGCAGTCAGATTAGTCCCTGGGTCTCTTTCTTCAACTTTCCTGCTCTTAGCCATTGCCAGGTCTTGTTATTGTCTGCTTTCCCAACTATTTCTTTAATGTAATGGCCATGTAGTGCTTTGTCTTCCCATGCCTCTATTCTGTTCTTCATTTGGTCTTTCTTGTAGGTCAGTTTGGTCTCTTTAGTAAGCCTTCCTGATATACTAATTTCAGTGCATCTTCATCATTGTCCTTCAGATATTTTTCCAAAGCCATTTTTTATTCTTCCACATCTGATGTATTTGCAGCATTCCACACCCACCTATTTGTCAATGTCACTGCATGGATGAAGGGCATGATTCATTGTCATTATTTTTCTGGTCTTCCTGTCCATTTAGTTCTGCTTAAGTCCAGTCCACTAATTCAGCTGTGTATCTAATGACTGGAATTCCCCAAGTGTTGATTGCCTTCACAGTATTTCCTCCATTGACTTTGCACTTTAAGATCTTGTTCGCTCTCTTGATGTATTAACTTCTAATCTTTTTTCTTGACTTCAGTGTGCTTGATGTTGTGAGCTTTAAGGATACCCAAGTATTTGTAGTAATCTTCCTCATCTAGGCTTTTAATGCTATTTTCATGGGACACCTTGATTCCTTCCATTTTCACTATTTTTCCTTGTTTGAGAGTAAGTGTGGCACATTTATCCAAGCCAAACTCCACTGTAATATCTTGGCTAAATATACGGATAGTGTTGAGCAGCGATTCTATTTCAGATGATGTTTTTCCATATAGCTTCAGATCATCCATGTAAAGGAGGTAGGATAGTCTGGCAGATGTTTTTGATGTTTGATAGCCATGTCCTGAGTTATTCAGTATTGTTGACAGAAGAAATAGTGCAATAGCAAATAGTAGAGGTAATAATGAATCTCCTTGAAATATTCCTCTCTTGATATTAGCCCCTCCCAGTCTTTCACCATTGACCTGCAACTGTGTCTTCCATCGTGCCATCGATCTTTGCACAAATTTTCTGATGTTTCTACTGACTCCTGTTATTTCTAGGCACTTGATTATCCAGTCATGTGGCAGAGAGTCAAATGCCTTTTTGTAGTCAATCCATGCCACATTCAGGTTGGTCTTCCTTTTCTTGCAGTTTTCCAAGATCATTTTGTCTATTAGGAGTTGATCTTTTGTTCCTCTGCTATTGGGGTGGTTTCCTTTCTGTTCGGGTGGAAAGAGATTGTTTTCAACTAGGTGTTGTTGTACTGCATCAGCTACCACACTAGTTAGCAATTTGAAAGTTGTTGGTAGGCAGGTATTTGGCCTGTAGTTACCTGGTGTTTCCCTTTTTGTTGGATTTTCATTATTAGGTAGGTTTTCCCAGTTGTTAGCCACTTTTCAATTTCTGTTCCTTGTGGCAATGAGTGGGTATATAACAGTTAG
Organism: Vipera ursinii; assembly: GCF_947247035.1. Taxonomy (NCBI): domain Eukaryota; kingdom Metazoa; phylum Chordata; class Lepidosauria; order Squamata; family Viperidae; genus Vipera; species Vipera ursinii. Next base: position 323,586,308 of record NC_139512.1, on the reverse strand, counting down.
ATGTTTCAACCAAAACCCATGCAGCTCATCTTCTCCTGGTGCTGACCAATTCTTGGTCTCCCTTGCTCTTTTTTTCTACTATTTCTGTTGTTATAACTAGTTCTTTCATTTCAACTTCTGTTTTATTTGCTTCCACCTCTTTTAACCAAGTCACATCCTTGTTGTGTTTCTTTGGGTTATCCCATATCTGCTTCCAGAACTGCACTATTTCTTCCTTGTCAGGTACTGTCTGATTCACTGCAGTTTCTCCATTGATGGATTGGTAGAAACATTTCTGATTGGATTGAAATTGGAGGTGCTGCCTATAATTTGCAATTTAAGCTTACTATCTATTGATTTTCCTGGCTATAGCTGTTATTTGCTGCTTTATTATTTTGATCTTCCTTGTTTCTAAGTGGTATTTCTTGATTAGGTATTCTTTGGTCTTCTTGTTCTTCAGCTTTTTTTCTTTCATCTGTCCTAGCTTGCTTGCATGTGATCTTAATGCTGATCTTATTTTCTAGTCTAACCTTCCATTTTTGTGGTACACTCTTTGTTTTTCTTCTTTGTTGATTTTGCATCCCAGGTATTCAGTTATAGCTGCAGCTGTGCTGTACATTAGTTGGCTTGTTTCTTGCAGTGAATTGGTGCTTATACTTGATATTGCAGTATTTGCATCTTTTAATGCTTGTGCTAGCTGTTTCTTTGGAACAAGCTTCAGTGCAGGCAGCCTTATTATGTTGTTTTTGTGCTGTTCTAGATGCTCAGTTATTCTTTGTTTCAGTTCTTTTATTTCTTTAGTTACAGGGCTTTGTTCTTCCTGAGGAAGAGGTGCCTGGTTTCCAAATGGGAACAGTTGTATATCTCTATTGGATTCCTTCACTGCCAACTCCCCCTGGCTTGCCTCTACATTCTGAATTACTTCTGGCAAGGCTTTGATTTTTTTGCCATGGGTAAATCTTTGCAGTTCATCCAATTCTGTTTCTGTGAATACTTTATTTTGTATTATAAATCGGCATTGATCTGCTAGTCTCTGTTCTGTTAATTCTTATTCTGGATGTTGTTCTTTCCAGAACTGGTGGATTTGTTTTAGATATCCTCTTCTTTTTGGACGTAATCTGCAATAATAGATCATTATTTCTTTGTTTTCAATCACTGTGTATTTGTGACGAGTAACACCTTGTCTTCCAGTAGTTCTGCAGCTGCTGGCCCTGGTTGCTCAGCCAACAGTCCTGAGTCCTGTAACCCATTTTTCACCAGATATCCAGGAACTCTAACATCTAGCGTGGACCTTGTTAACCCCGGTCGACATCCGAGCTGGTATGGCATTCTGAAATTTACATCTCACCATATTTTTTATGGGAGAGACACTCTTTGTCTGACTCCTCTGATGAGAGCTCTCCAGTATGGTTGAAAATCTGGCATAGCTCTCATCTTCCTCAGAGTACACAAGCCCCACATCCACGTCACGGTAGTGCCTCACTGGGGGATGATGATGATGATGATGATGATGATGATGATGATGATGATGATGATGATTATTATTATTATTATTATTATTATTATTATTATTATTATTATTATTATTATTATTATTATTATTATTATTATTATTAACCATCCACAGGGCCTATCTGGAAAGCAAGGATGTAATATCTTTGAAATTATGGTATGGTTTAGGGGCCAGGTACATTAAACAGGCATCTTTGTTTCCAGCCTTGAAAGCTACTGGGCACATTTGCTCTTTAATGAATAAGTTCATGTATTTTGATCACAAATCACATGAGAAATTAAAGTTGTGGAATAATCCAAATTTGAAAATATTGGGAAGGTTTTACTGGAAACTTCAGGCTAAACAAAGAATCAACACTTTAAATTAGTTTATTCCTAATTCTTGTTTTAAAGACTTTTATAACTTGTTCAATATGATTCCCTTGCAATATTTGCTAGGCAATATATGTAGTGAAAAATACTAACCAAATAATATGGCCTGGGTGTTCCATTATCTATTGGTAATTGAAAGAAATGTCAAAGAAATCTACTTGCTTTTTTAAATGATGTATTAATAATAAATTAATTATTTTGTAATAATAAAATCTCAGGTCTATTTTGTATTTCACTGCATTCATGAAATCTTGTTTTTAAAAGATAATCAGTTTAGTGCAGAGCTTAAGATGCTGAACTAGAAATCAGGAGACTGGGTTCTAGGCCTTCCTTAGGCATGAAAGTTGGCTGAATGACCTTGGACCAGTCACTTTATCTCAGTCCTAGGAAGGAGGCAATAGCAAACCACTTCCAAAATATTGTCAAGAAAACTGCATCAACTTTCCTGGCAGTCTCCAAGAGAGAATTATCTGTGAGATATTTAACAAGTAAAAAATACTATTTATTGATTGGATTATGTGCTATCAATTAATTTGTGACTGCTAGCAACCACATATAGTTTTTCTCTATCACAATCTGTCCCTAACCTGGCCTTTCAGATCTTCCAATGGTGTATTCATTGACACTGTAAGCCAGTCCATCCACTTTGCTGCAAGCCATTCTCTTCTTTTTTCTTTCTTCTTTTCAGCATGAATTGCAGCTCATTTTTTTATTTAACCTAAACATTTGGATTTAACAAGTGGTTTCCTCTTTTTTCTTTCTCTCCACAATTTTTTCTTTTCTCTTTCTGTTAATAATCTAAGTCAAATTGTATACAAAGGGATTGACTGCAATAGGTATGTTTAAATTTATTTGGCAGAGCAAAAGGAAAAATATGAGCCTCAGCTTTGATGAAACTCATGATCCATTTAATAAAACATAATGTATGGCATGAAAGAGAAAGGAAGATCAAAGTTCCATCTGACAAGTTTAAGGTGGACAGCTTTTGCAGCTATATCCTTTGGGCTTTCAAGTATGACATATTTGAAGGCCCAAAAGATGAGGAAAACTACTGGACAGTTTGAAAACACTAGAAGTGCTCTATTTGTACATAATTTTTTGTCACCTCTGACAACATGTTGATTTGTTTTCCAGCCTTTCTGAGTCATCTTAGAACTTTTATTAAGTGACAACACTTCCTCAGCCTGATCCATAATATGATAGTAATATGAAATCCCTTAGTATTTATGTAAGGAAAGCAGGTTGAGAATAACCCAAAAGTATACAGGCAGGGAAAACCAAACATTTGCCAAAATTTGGGGATCAGCAGCAGAAAATTCATTTCAAGCAATATTTACAGTATGATTATTGTGTACTGAGCACCCAAAAAGACAATTAGTATGTGTATCATTCCAAATGAACCACTGAAGTTGTTCTGTTGCCATTGTGTAGAGGGTGTCACCTTCTCAATGTAGGTTTGACACAGAGCTTTCCCTTTCTAGCTGTGACCAATGCAACATTTGCGACTGTTAAATAAAAAGGAAGACTTGTGAAAACTCTTGTATACTCCTGAAAGCAATATCTTTTTCATAGCATGCACCTCATCTGAATTCCCACAAAAAGAAAGAAGAGTCACCAGTAAAAAGAAACATATGAGAGAATGTGCCGGTTTTACTTTAATTTTATTACATCTCTTATTATAGGTGCTTTTATGCTACTTAATTCAACAGAATATAAAAGGCACATAACAGTTAACTTAATACAACCAGGATAATACAAGATATAAATAACAATGTAATATTCATTAATAATGGAACTCAGGAGCTATAGTTGGGCAACCAGGGCTTAGCCTTGTAGTATTACTAGAACAACAACAACCACAGAGTAGACAAAAGTATACTGTGTTTGGAAATCACATCATTAGGGCCTGCTATTCTAAATCAGAAGCAACAAGACTCGGCTAATTAAAGCAAATGTTTGAACATTTAAAAGAATTTATCCAGATTCAAATATTACTGAACCATGCTTAGCAGATCAAAAGAAATTGAACACCAGGGATGAAAGCAAGCACTTCTGTATTCACATTGTGCTTGCAAAATCTCTTCTGCAGACTTCCTTATGAGAAGCTGCTTTCTAGTGCACATCTGGGCAATCTCTTTAGCCTTTCCTTGCAATATTCCTTTTTATTGTTTGTTTGTTTATTATATGTCCCCCCCATCTCACAACAGAATTGTTTGTGTTCATACCAGATTCTCATTCAAGTTCAGTCAATTGAGGTTTATAATGTTTTCTCTTGTTTTGTTTAGCAATCCTCTGTGTGGAATATGTCTGCTCACAATTTTTCTTCATCAAGTCTGTCCTTGAAAGTATTTTCCAGTCCTGAAGGAATCTATTGAATACAGCTGGCTTTACTAGTATTATGATTCATCCTGATTTATTTATAATACTCTTCTTAACAGACTTTGTTAAAGTTTATTTAAAATTCTAGAAAAGCAACTTTTTTGTTAACTTTTACTTTATTCTTTTATTTTACTTTCTTGCTAGTCAATCTAAACATTCTGAATGAAGTTAAGTAAGAAATGTAACCAACTAAATCATCATACCAATTAATCTTTTAACATGGAATTAATTATAATACAATCAAGATGCTAGAAATATCAGCTTTAATTTGCAGTAGTCAAGTTGAAGTTTAACTGTCCCAATTATTCATCTTTAATCATGCTCATTAATTGTTGGCTTCCATATAGATCGAATACATACTAGCTTCTGTGAAAATATACTGATTGATTTGTTTCATCCTTTTTTCATGGGCATTATGAATCCTATTGGCATTATCTTAGTTTCACTAAGAAAAGTCAGTCTTCAGACATTTGGTTTCTAATGAAGCCAATAATGTTGCTTGCATGTACTTGATAACATTGAACTGAATGTTATGAAAAGATGACATTTAATGGTACAACAGTATAAAAGCACTCAGTGTACATGCAAAAAAGGCTTTCTATATGACATAAAATTTAAAACATAAAATACAAGATTAAAATATGTAAAAATTAACATATCTTGCCCAGAAACTAGCAACATTAATTGCATTCTGTTGTGCTGCTGTGAGGTCAAGTATACACAGAACTGGGCACAAAGGGTAGGTATATGTGTTGTCTGCATGTCACCACAGTTGCAAAGAGTAGAAGCAACTGAATAGGTCAATTTGTTCAGAGGGTCTCTGGTTCTTGTCATACCTATGTACATTCTATTCAATAATTATCATACTTCCCAGCTTTTCTCAGACCCAGGTGCCAGCTTTTTCATTGGTTCCATCCAGTGTTGGTTCTTTGTGGCTTTCCATATGTCCACTCTGCTTTCAAATTCTTCAGACTTCCATCAACCCAAGGAAGTTTTTTGCTGGATTTTAGTCTCTTTTCATCTGGTTGTCTACATATTGATGATTTGAGTCTCTCTCTGTATGCTGCTGCTTCTCTGCAAGCAACAGGTAGGGCAATGCTGGCTAGATTGTAGTATGTGGTAGTATGTGTGATAAAACAAGATTTATAGTCAGGAATAAATGGGTGATAAAGACATAGACTTTATACAAAGTAAGTAAGTGACTGGTGTGAAAGAAGTCACTTGAGAAAGGTTGGTGATATGCAAATAAGAAATGAGGATCAAATCAAAAATTTGTGGAGGAAAGGTGAGTAAGCTGAGAGGAACAAGAAGATCAAGAAGTCATGTTTTGGTGAAGATGATTAAGATTGTCAGGAAGAGAAGTGAAAATTTTAACGAGCAAAACGTTCAAACTATGAATTGTATGAGTATGAATGAAAAAAGTTATGGGACAGTAAAGTGTATGGTTTTAATATACATCTAGGAATATTTTGTTTAATTTTCTCTTATTTCAGGTCTTGATTTATTTTGCTTACTATTTCATATATAATTTCTTTGCTCTGCATAGTACCAGTTATTCTGAAAGGGAATAGCATGTTGGGTTTAGATATGTGTATTAACTTCAGGCCAACTAAACATATAAGAAAAGTGAGAATGCACAAGTATACTAAAATCTACACTATTTTCAACCACCATCACCACAATAAAAACATCATGTGGAAAATACACAAAGTGTTGTAATATATACTTTAAATATACAAAATGTGATTTTCCTCTAGATTAGTTGTCTTTACAGTAGGAGAAAATGAATACAAACAGATTGGGATTAAGAAAATGAAAACAGACAAAATGCATGACAACTCTTGAACACAACTTGCACTTTCTTGCATAAGAACTTCAGCAAAAACCAATCACAATTTTTAATGGTAATACATTGTTAACATATTAGCCCACAAAAAATGTTGCTCCTTGTCTATATTTTTAAAGTGGTTGATTGTTATTTTGTTATACTTGTTGTGTCTCTTTTGTAACAAGGGAGGCAATTGGCACAGCTGTAAGGTACTTCTGGAAACAGGATTCGGGTGAAAGAATCTCCATCTCAGGAATTACCTGGAAATTAATCAGTCACTAACTTTAGCCCTAGAGGAAATTATATTTGCTTTACTGCCTAACAGATGATGTTGCTTATAGAAATGAATAAGAGTATTATTTCAAGTCAAATAGAAGCTGAAAAAAAACTATTCTGATTCAAAAGTTGTTTGGAAAAGAATAGAGGAAGTTGGGAGGAGAGCTTGTTTCTTATTTCAGGTCAAACCCTAGAGTCTCCTAGATTCTTATTTCCATTTTTACTTCTTCCTAAAAATGTATTTGATATCACTTAGAAAGCTGTTTAATTGATGAACTAAGCATTTGTAAAAACAATGATCATATCAATTCAGTGACAATATATTTTTTTTAAAAAAAGAAGCATGTTATCTCTGCTACATTTGTGAGACCCCCACTTGGAGAACTGTATGCAGTTCTGGGCATCACAATACAAAAAAAAAGATACTGAGGCTCTAGAAAAAGTGTAGAGAACAGCAACAAAGATGAATCTGGAGGCTAAACTGTACAATGAACAGTTGCAGGAAGTAGGTATGTCTAGTAGGTATGTCTAGTCTAAAAAAGAGAAAACTAGAGTTGATATGATAACAATCTTACAATACTTGTGGGACTGGCACAGAAAAGAAGGGTTGACCTATTTTCCAAAGCACCCAAGGACAGGAATAACAGGTTCAAGATTATCAAAGAGAGATCCAAGAGAGATCTAAGGAGAAATTTCCTGATGATGAGAACAGTTAATCAAGTTGTGGGTAGTCCATTATGGAGGTTTTCAAGAAGAGATTGGACAGCCATTTGTCTAGAATGATATAAGGTCTCCATGTCTGCAGGGGATTGGACCTGAAGACCTCCAAGGTCCATTTCTAACCCTCTTATTCTATGTTAGGCCTGTGAGATAGGCTTTCAAAACCAAATATAGGAGAGTTGAATTAAGGTTTTGTTAGAAGATGTACTCTTGAACATATGTAAATTGCCAAAAGAATACTGAGTAATGAAGTAGAGCATCTTACTGAAAAAAATAAAATGTGCTCATATTATTATTTATTGTGTGTTAGCTTATCAATTTAGAGGCTGACTTACTCCAAAACAACTCTGGGTAGCTTACATTTTAAAAAAGAATACAAAACAGTAAAAATGTGAATGACCATATACATTCAGACAAACTGTGCCATATATATCATAAAAAGACACAACTAGCAGGGGTTGCATAGCCACCCTGCCCCAAGAGTGGGAGTTTTTCTGGCTGGAGACTATGTGTTTACTCCAGCTATCCATGAATGCTAAATAAAATTCATTAGATCTTAAATAATAGCTAGATTTAGTAAGGAATACCCAAGGACTTGAATGATTCATCTTATCTCAACTACATTTAAAAGAACGGCAAAGAAAAAGGAGTAGGGAATCACATTTGTCTTTTAAACACAGTAGAACATTTATCTAATAATAGGCCATGGGAGAGAAAGTCACAGAGACAGCATGTGGAGACCCTTCCTCTTCTCTATCTCTTGCCATTTGCTCTACTGTCAAAATGACTCAAAGGTGCAAAAAAATGGTGTTGAACTCAGGTACCAAGTATATTTGATGGAAGCTTTGACCTTCCAATGACTTTTTTTGGACAAAACTAGACATTTATTCAACGACTTTAGTCGGGACTGAAGTACTAAAAGAACATGAACTTTTTCTGCCTTGCTATTTTCAGACTTAAAACATAGCACATTCCCCCCCACCCCAGATATGTGTACCATTACATTATTAATCACAGAGTGGATAGGTTCTTTGTTCTAAATATTTCTCAATCTATTCAAGAATTTTCTCTTCTATAACCATTTCCCCCCCATAAAACTTTGTTTTCCTTCTGAAATTAGGAGCTTCACTTTCATTTGCAGCTGTTATTTATGGGTCTTCCAAACATGATGAGGAAGCATTTTTGATAAAATGAAAATTCTTCTGGTTTATTTTCTTCTGCATGCTGTGGAATTGATGAAAAAGTGCCTTGAAGTTTTGAACTTATTTAGATGAATGTTGTGCTACTCTTGAGCTGGTATGCAGAAGTACTCTGAAAACATTCAGCTTTTGTCTGCTGCTTCACATTCAAATGTTATGCTTGTATGTCACACAAGAATTGATGTTGTGCTATAAAAAAAATCATTTTTCAATTACAGTTTAAAGTTTTGTTCTCCAGAGATTTTCATGTTACATCTTGCATACATAAGTTATAGATGTGGAAATAATGCATTTTACCTACTCAAAACCATTGCCTATTTTGGAGAACTTGGATTATCTAAATATAATCCCAGTGTGGATTATTTATTTAGGCATTAAAATATTTATATTCTGCTGATTGGAGTTAAAAATGGGATGCTTAACGACCTTTAATTAAGGTTCCCCGATAGTGGAGAGTACCCCACTGAATTTTCAGCTTTGCTGTTCTGGTTCTTGAAGAATTTCAGATAGTTCTAAGGTAGCTTCTGGAGGTCATCATTTTGCCACCCAATAACCTAGCAACTTCAAGTTCTGCTAGGTTTGTCTGGTGATAAATCAAGAAAACATATTGATAGCAGCAGCAGCAAATCTTTGACCTCTAATTTGATTAATTTTAAGAGAGAGAGAGAGAGAGAGAGAGAGAGAGAGAGAGAGAGAGAGAGAGAGAGAGAGAGAGCATACTATGCTCTCACAATTATACTCTGCATATTTGTTTTGGAAACTGCCTTCCAAACTTGTCAGGTAAAAATATCAAAGAGAAAATATAACAGCTAATAAAGGTAGCTTATATTTTACGCAGGTTTCTAACTTCCTTTTATTATATTTTTAGTTTATCCATAGCAAATAGATACATTTATTTTATTTATTTATTTATTTAATTGAATTTCTATACTGCCCTTCTCCCGAAGGACTCAGGGCAGTGTACAGGGCAATAAAAGCACTACATACAAAAGTTAAAAGTAAGATTAAATTAATTAAGCCCTAACAATAAATAATTAAAAATACCCCCAAACCCTTAGACCAGGCCGGCCTGTTCAAATAACCAGGTTTTCAGGTCACGGTGAAAAGAGCGAAGGTCAGGAGCCATCTGGAGCTCCACAGGCAGCTGATTCCAGAGGGCTGGCACACCCACAGAGAATGCCCTCCCCCTGGGGGGCGCCAGCTGACACTCTCTGACCGACGACACCCTGAGGAGGCCCTCTCTGTGGGAGCGCACTGGATGAAGGGAAGTTGATGCTGGCAGCAGGTGCTCCCATAAGTAATCTGGACCCATGCCATTTAGGGCTTTATAGGTAATCACCAGCACCTTGAATCTCACCTGGAGGGCAACTGGAAGCCAATGCAGCTCGCAGAGAAGAGGTGTTACATGGGAGTATCGGGAAATCCCCATCACAACTTGCACGGCCGCATTCTGCACCAGCTGAAGCCTCCGAGTGGTCCTCAAGGGCAGCCCCATGTACAGAGCATTGCAGTAGTCTATACGAGAGGTCACGAGTACATGAGTGACTGTACACAGGGCATCCCGGTCCAGATACGGTTGCAACTGGTGCACCAGGCGAACCTGGGCAAAAGCCCCCCTGGTCACAGCTCCTACATGAACCATTGATAGTTTTTTTAGTTTAGTTTTTATTAAATTTTTATACCGCCCTTCTCCCAAGGGACTCAGGGCGGTGAACAGGGCATATGATAAAAGTACAAAACTACAAAAGTTAAAATAGAATTAAATGAATGCCCAAGATAAAACAATAAAATATACAAATATTTAAAACCCAAATTAACTCCCCATCAGGCCAGGCAAGCTTGTTCAAACAGGTGGTCACAGCTCCCCTTGGTCACAGCTCCACATGAACCATTGATAGTGATAGTTTATCAGATATGCATTCTTTCTTTTCTTCTTCATGACAAACATTTTCCTCTTGATATACAGATACAAATCCTTATTTATATATGAATAAATGAATTTGGATTCATGGCACCCTACTGTAGTTGGGCACTGTCAATGGGAGGGAGAGTCTAGTTATAACAGAAAGCAGCTCCGTTTTCTCTTTATGTTAAAATCTTCAGTCCAACACCAGTCCTTAACATATCTGTCCAAAAAGGTGTTTTTATTAGCATGGAAAAGAACCTGATCTTGCAAATCCCTTTTAATAATTCTGGCAAGGAGATGGGTCTTAACAGTAAATCATTTCTTTCTCACTTGTTACCATGGATACCACATTTTGTCCTCTGTTTTGTTTCTCCTCTTCATCATATTTGACTCTTTGGTCCTGGTGTCCATGGTGACATACTCCATAAAATAAATAGCTCTTAAAAAAAGTTTGTTTCTTGAAGTTCTACAAATTGCGGCTTTAGTGTGCTATCTTAATGTAAAGGAATAGCAAGTCCCTATTTTTCCCCCTTTACTCATTATCAGGAAATTTCAACAGCTTAATTGGATACCTATTCCATTTGTGAAATCTTAGTACCAATCATTCTTCATCTTCCTTTAATCATTTTTTGGGGAACAGATGCCATACACTGAACATCAGTTACCTGCTTTGATGCTTGAATAGATCTTGAATTCCATTCTGAATCTCATACTTTATTCTATGTTCTGCCTAAACCTTCAAGGGACAAACTCTGTGCTTCCCTAAGATGAATTGGATTGATGTACTATTCAAGTATATACAAATTTCATATTTTTGTATGTCTTTCAGTTTCCAGTGCAATAATTATGCATGTGGTGGCAGACAGAAAGTGTTCTCAATTGGTATTGGCCAACTCTGTATGCTATTTCTGAATGAACCTAGAACTTAAATAATTCCTGTTCCAGCAAATCTCTACAATTTTGAATGGGATTTTGTTTTTAGATATAATTTAACTTTATGCCTAAGGAGATAACAAGGAAATACTGTATTTCACAGCTGTGCAAACTAACACATGATATGACCATGATACTTTTTGAAAATTCCAAGCTACTTGTTTATAAATGATACATTTTCTTAATTTCCAGTTGTAATACTGTATCATATTCCCACTGGAAGTGTTTACATCATGTATTTATTATGAAAGTTAATTTCTGACCAAATTCAGAAATAATAAGCCAATTTGATTGCTCCATAATCTAAGGCCAAATTTATAACAAAAAAAACCTAACCAAGAATATGGTTGAGCATCAAGCTGCTTAGTTAAAATTATACAAGCCTAATTGCCCATGAATCCAGTGATGTTGCAATGTCTTATCCTTTTAAATTGCAATAGGATCATTCTAGAATATAACCATCAATTTGCATAGCTCTAGTTGGCTATTTTAGCAGACCAGAAATAGAAACCTCATTTTTGTTTAGCTTACTAATGAATCACGATTACGCTAACTCAATATATTGTGCCCAACACTAGCATTAGTTAGAGTAGCAAGCACCCGTTCACACACAAACACATGCAGATATAAATACACTATTGATGAAACTAGGCATATGACACAGCATCCCTTCTATAGTCCATCCATAATATTCCGCATTAGCTGCCATAAGGGTGGAAATATGGGTAGTAATCAAAAATAGGACTTTCTGGCCCATAGACAGTAATAAAGATTTGATTGTCCAAAAATAGGAGTAGCAATGCCATTCAATGGCTTATAAATCTTCTTTCATGGTGTCTAGGTTCCATCATTAGGTCTTTATGTGTCCTTATAGAGATGCTGAACCCACATTCTCATCTGCTTCATCATTGCAAACACTACTCTCAGATAGCCTTAAAAATAACCACAGCAAAAAATAAAATAAAAAAGATCCATCCAGTCCAAAATCATGAGGGTTTCCATAACAGAAGGAATGAAAATAGTCTTAAATATATTGCAATCAAAATATTGTCAATGGTTACTGAGAGGAACAAGGTTGAGCAGTCTGAGCAAAAGCACAAACATGATATAACAAGCTAATTGTTGAGTTTCCAAAGCATAGCCAAGGAGTTAAGAATGGCAGTGGGATTTGTTGCTACTGTAAGCTCAGATCTTTTTTTTTTTTATAATTCCATTTATATCCAGCCCTTCTCTGAAGACTCAGGGGGGCTTACAAGCTTAGCAGTAGCCTTCATTCTATGTATATGCCTGCTTATTAGGGCTTTCACACCCCCCCCAAGTGGCATTATTACAAAGTCAGCTTATTGCCCCCAACAATCTGGGTCCTCATTTTACCTACCTCGGAAGGATGGAAGGCTGAGTCAACCTTGAGCCTGGTGGGACTCGAACCTGCACTAATTGCAGGCAGCTGGTGTTACTTAAGGAGGCATTAGCCCACTGCTCCACCAAGGCTCTAATTGGGAAAGGGTTATATGCAATTGATTTGTAACTGGGGCTAAATCAGGTTAGAATTTTAAGGCTTAGCACCAGGAAAAGAATTGGTAATAGAGGAGCCTGAGAATTCCTCATTTTTTTTCATCATCTCATCAAATAAAATTACATCCCCTGAAGTGCTCTCTGATTTGGAGAATGCTGGGGTTCAGATCATTTTGTAATTTGAGAGATCCTCAACTGAATTTAAAATCCAAGACATATTAACTTGAACAGACTTTGAACATTCTTTAAGAATACAAATAATAAATACAAATAATTTTTAAAGGAAGTAAATTAAATTTACCCCAGTTAATCTGATATCCAGAATTCAAGCCATATGACTGAATTTTATTCATTAGGGCTGCTAATTTTTAAGCATAGCCACCTTATGATTATAATAAGGAAAAACCTTGTGCTCAAAAGAAGCAACCTTTATATCACTTATGTGAAAAGATGTTGTAATTTGTATCTCTTAATAGTTCTAATTATTAGTTGCTGGCCCTTGGGGATTGATCAAGATTCCAGGAATGCCATTTTATTATTGTAGAGTAATATAACAGAATTTTGAATCTTGAAATCATCTTACACCAAACAAAATCAAGGCAGGATTATTTTGGATTTCTCCAGTTCCTCAAAACATAAATTAGCACTTAATAAAGTGATAGTGAAGGCCTTGGAAAAATAGGAAAATTCAAATGTTATGATATGTTTCTACCTACAAAGACCAGAATCATGCAGGCATTTTTTTTTACCTGTAACACTCAATAAAAGTGAAAGTTTCACTGTAAAAATCAGTTTAGAAAGCGTATTGACTTATTTGGACTTAGGTGTTGAAAATGAGTCCTGAGAATACTACGGATAACCAAATAAAGGATTATAGAATGAATCATACCAGTACTTAATTGAGGCCCAAATGACTGGCTTAAATTATCGTATTTTGAACACATTACACAAGAACCTAGCTCTCCAGAGAAGACTGTGTTCCTGGGAATGGTGGAGTGAAAAGTGGAAAGAAAGACAAGAGGATGATCAGCAGCAATGTGAATGAATTATATTACAGCAGTAATGGATTCCTAGGAATTCTGATATAATCTTAATATAATTCTATGCAGAAATTATTTTAGACCATCTTCAGTTGAATGTAAAATAAAGTAAAATAGAAAATATAGCAAATGGATATCCCAAAAAAATTCCACTGATGGAGCAGACTATAGCTTGTATTCAAAGATTGACTAAATCATAGAGCCACTGTAAGATTAATTAGACTTTGCTACAATTCTTTCAAGTTATAAGAAAGTTAGATTTTAGTATTGAATATTCCTGGTTAACTAATAAATGTACAGAAGTGTTAGAGTTTATTCAGCAGGAAATTTGTTTAATTTAAATTGGATCTTTATTTTACAGAAAGATTTGTGGTTATATCAGCTAATAGACTTCAGTAATAAGGAAAAACTTGTTTTGAATTCACAGAAACATATAGAGTCTCTTGCTGATACCTTCAGATATTATTTTTGAGAAGTATGAGGATTAAAAATTCAATATGTTTATATGTCTGTTCCCCAATAAATCAGTAGTTAGATATTTGTTTCAAAATGGAAAAAATACTAAATAATATTTCAACAGGATATTTAAATGCTATTGTTATTATCCATGTGACCTTAAAGCAAAAATGAGGAAAGATGAGCAAGAATCCTATTCGAGATCTTGAATTTTCTTCAGCTCATGAGCAGAATTCCTTAGACAGGTTGGAAAATCATTGTGGATAATGTCCAGCATATTTCCATACGCTCAGTCTGTACCTATATTCAGATCAGATTAGAACAAGCACCCATACTATTCAGTTAAGTTAGTGATAGTTTAGCTTGATTTTTATTAAACATCAAATATCAAAATAGTTAATTGATAAAAAGTGCCAGAAGGCAAGCAAATGAAGTGTGAGAGAGAAAGAGACCTAAACACCTAGCAATAATTTATACTATCCATTTATCTATATCTCAGTATAGAGATATAGGGCTCTTGGGAATGATATTGTTCCAGTTTTAACCCTTCTATGTATATAAAAGTACAACAGAAGAAAAGAGTTCCTCATCAAAAAGGAAAAAAAATGTTGATATATATAATGCAATCAATATGCTAAAATAATAAAATAATATCAGGATGAAAGCCCTTTCTTTTGTAAATGTCTATGGAGATTCTCAGTCATCCAGGTCATAGTTATCCCAAATATGTTTTTTCACAAGGCAACTGGACTTTCTTGTTTTTCTTTGAAGCTGTTTCACTTCTCATCCAAATAGCTTCTCCAGCTCTGACTGTAAAGTGGGGAATGAAAAGATTTATATTCCTTGCAGACAGCTGTTCATTTGCATTCTTTTAGCGAGTCGTTAGTGCTACCTGGAGGTTCATCTGTGTCTTCAGGGTCACCTGAGTAGTATTGTAGACTGTGTTGTAGACTGGAGATAGATGATGTCAGATTCCCTCCCCCTCTGTTGAGCGAGGGCTGTTCAATTTTCACATAGATGGCCTCTTTGACCCCTCTTTCAAACCAGAGGTCCTCTCTGTCCAAAATGTGGATTTTGCTGTCTTTGAAAGACTGGCCTTTCTTTTGTACTATAAATTTCATCTAAAATGACTAAATGGGGATATTTGAAAAAAATAAATAAAAGCAGTGAAGTGTTTTTATTCAAATTCTTTATTCACAGTAATTCTCTTTAATATTAAAGACACAGTAAAGAGTGATAATTTCCTTTTTACAGTGTTAGCTTGTGAATTGTTAGCTTCCAAGAAGGAGAAAACACATAAATGGTCACTACAGAAGATGAAGCAAAAACTGACTGATATCCTCATGAGCCCTGTCTTATGGAATGCAAATCTATACAGGCTAGAACAGAAGATGTAGACAGAATAGCTTCCTATCAGTTGAGGTTTCTTTCATGAGACCATGCCTCTTGATGACAAATTCTCAGCTACTTTGAGAATGCATACAATACAAAAAGAAATTCCATAAGGAAACTCATTGTGAGAAGAAGAAAAAAATCAATGGAATCTATTCAAGAGCTGAGTATAAATTCCCCCAAAGATTATAAAATATCTTGAAATCACAGAAATTTTATTATTAAAAGAATATATAAAACAAGATAGGTACTTATTGAGAAGATGACCAGGGGTTCTAGGAAATTATTGAATTGAATTCTAAAATAAACAGTTTAGAAATATTGGTATCATGACCTATTCTTCTTTATGATTCTCTAATATATGAAAATCAATAAACTTTAGATTTTTCTAATCTATCTATATGGTCTCTAGTAACTGCCTTAATGGTACAAGAAACCATTGGGATTTTAAAACTTCCTAAGCTCAAGATGAAGATATGATTCCTTTAGAAATGTAGGAACAGAATCCAGAATGGTAAGTCACTTGATCAAATAAATCAGATAGGAGTTGTTAGGAGCTATTAATATAATTTAACAAATTATTATTATTATTATTATTATTATTATTATTATTATTATTATTGTTGTTGTTGTTGTTGTTGTTGTTGTTGTTGTTGTTGTTGTAGTTAATCTTCAATTCAATTTAAGTCTGGGACTGGTAAAACTTAATCGTTCAAGTCCTAACCGAGGATTGTTATTGTTGTTGTTATTGGTGGTGGTGGTGATGATGGTGGTCACATAAGCCAGTCAGATGTTTAGAATGGATTTCACACATTCATCTACTTACCAAGTATTATTATGGTTAGTCTCACAATCAGTCAGATGTTTAGATTGGATTTGGCATTTTTATCCACCTATCAAACCCTTTCAAAGGACCTGGGATAGGCAGATGGTGTTAAAGGTATTGTCACAGGATGTACAGGATGTTGTTATGAGTAAAGCTGTCTTTTACAATAGATTGATAATTTTGTCAATGTCGATGGTGTTTAAGTGGTGCTTCTGTTTTTTGAGGATTGCTCCCTAGGCACTATTGGTACTTTGCTTTCTTTTACCAGAGTTGTATTTCTATTTGCATCTCTCTCTCTCTCTCTCTCTCTCTCTCTCTCTCTCTCTCTCTCTCTCTCTCTCTCTCTCTCTCTCTCTCTCTCTCTCTCTCTCTCTCTCTCTCTCTCTCTCTCTCTCTCTCTCTCTCTCTCTCTCTTTCTCAACAACTTTAAGATATGTGGACTTCAACTCCCAGAATATCTTATACAACAGTGGGGCCCTCTCTATATGGCGGGGCTGCGCGGGGCGTGCAGCGGAGGCAGTGAGGGTCAGATGATGTAGGGCAGCCACTTAGGCGTGCAGGGCAAGGCAACGGTGGTGCAGGTCCAGCACCGGGTAGCCCACCAGTCTGGCTGACACAGGTGAGCACAAGGAAGGAGTGAACATGGAGTCCACAGAATCCATCTCCCACTCCTTTTCCTCTCTTACTTACCTATTTGAGATGGTGTAGTTGGGCAGCAGGGAGGGATGCAAAGTTCCTGCCAACTCACCTTCTCTGCAGACAACTTGCTGGTGCAATTTTTGCTGGCCAGGTCTTTTGGCGTGCTCAGCAGCAATTCCTATTGCCTTTCAAAAGCCAATAGGCTTTTGAAAGCCAACAGAGGGAGTAGCATAGGTTGTGCAAAAGCTTTTTTTGTGCGTGTGCAAAAAAAGGTTCTGGAACACCATTCTGAGCATTCTATGAGGAAAAAAAGCCCTGCTTTTATGTTTTAATCTTCTGATTTTTTAGGGTGCCATATTTATGGATGAGAAATATTGGTTGCAAAGTTGGCATTTCTGGATGTAATACAGATATTTTGGACTTATTTTTGTTTCTTTGCATGTTGGATATTTTTAAAAAGGCATATGCTACTGACTATGCTTATGCACATATGTAACGTCTTTTGCTAGGATACATGACTACTGCTTGCCCAGAATGTGAAAAGTGAAAGATTGTGAATAAACAAAATTTTAATGTACAAATAATACCACCAGAAATTATTTTAGCCTTTTTAATAAATGTTGTTATTGATGTTAAGCTCACCATGGAAAACATCATATATTGTTATGTATATACTAGGTTAATTATTTAAAGACTGAAGTGCAACATAACTAGATTCTAAATAATCTATTTTTCAAAACACACAACAGTCTAAACAGTAAAAGTAAAGTCCAAATTAAGAATATTTCATTCTTAAGAATTGTTTAATTTAAAGTGGTTTATTTGTAATAGATAGTTAGATTCAAAATAGTTTTCAAGAGTGTACAAAAGATACTATTTTTAGCATCAGCTAAATTAGACATATTACACTGAGAAAAATGTTTCTCATTTCTTTCCTGTTACCTTTATTGATTTCATTGCAGAGATATTAACATAGGAAATAGATTATTTTGTTATCTAATTTTACCTTCCAAAAGACAGAAACAGCTGAAAAATGTGAGGTTCTTTTCTGTTGGCTTTTTTGAATTAGCTGTTTTAGATTCTAAAAGTTTAGTTCCTAAAGAAGTAACCTTGTAAATAATTTTAATGTCCTCTAGTGCAGGGTAGGCAAACTTGGCTTTTTTATGACTCAAGGACTTCACATTAAGTTTCCGACGTATGGGCTTTTCAAGTGACTCTGAGGCATTGTTTACCTTAAAAGTCCTTTATTAATTAGCCTAATACACCGGCAAATGCTTGCTCGAAGGAAGCTGGAATCTGAAATCTCCGCCCCTTGCACAATATAATTAATCACAATTCTCCACCTTTCTAATTTTGTCATTAATCATATTCTCCAATTAATTTAAAGAATCAGTTTCCCTTCCGTTAGAAGAACTGCCAAAGTCTTATCTTCTTTAGAGAGACAAATGGCTATATATATATGAGCTGTCACCGGTGTGACTACTGCCTGTCGATGGCCTTCAGGATAGGCTGACACAGGAAATAAAGATTTGTCCCATGTTTGGGGCCTAGCAAGGTAATCTAAAAAATAGTTAACAAGCAGGTGAGCAAGTGTGACAGACAGATATAACAGATAATTTGGAAGAGGAATAAAGATATATTTAAAAAATAGGAGCAGAATAAGTCCAAATCTCTCTTTCTCTATTGTTTCTAAGTGGTCATGCCAGAACAATTGCAATAGAATAGGAGCTAGAAATAGCAGAAGAAAATTCCCTCAAGTACTCTGACAAGCAGGCTTTATAAAATCAATATTATGTTGGTCACATCTCATCTCATCTCATCTCATTTTATCTCATCTCATGTCATCTATCTCTGTGTGTGTATATATATATATATGTATATATATGCATTATTTAATGTAATTTCAGATTTGCGCAACTCCTTGACAAGTTTGGGAGACTTGCAAATAAAAGAGAAATAATACACATAAAAAGAGAATTCATCAAAAAGAGCAATAGCCAAACATAACTGAACTGACAGGGGCTCCACAACTATCCTACTGCAAGGCCTACCCTTGAGGAAAGAAGCCAGGTTTTTAAAAGTTTCCAAAATATCATAAGGGTGGGATTCACACCGTTGTCTGGGGTGATATCAGAGGGCAACCACTACAATGGTTCAGGAAAGGATGCACTGGAGGAGTAGATATACCTGTGGAAAAGCTCTCATGGTAAAAGCCATCTTTAAGCAGGAGCTGAGAGTCCAAAAGGACCCCAGATACCACATAAGACTCAATTAGGAAAGTGCTATCCACTGAGAGTTAATGATGACATTTCCCTAGAATTGGGGGAACCAAGTGGATACAGCCATTCATTTCAGTCAGCAAGGATTCAGAATCTGTTCCTCTCTATCCAGACCTTATAGGCATTGGCCTAGGGCTCTGACAGCATTGCTTGGATGGTTGGGTTAAGATGTACAACTGATGATATCGACCCCAAGCCAATGGATAACCTGTGGTTTCATGCAGTAATTAAATAGAAGGAGAAATGACATTGAATTCTGCAGTACCCCATAAGTAAGAAACTTTGACATAATCTTTCCCTACTTCCAATGCCAATTTGAACTAGCAACTAAGAGAGGAAGAAAAAAAACACAATTAAATGCTGCATCCAACTCTAAATCATTCTAGCCTGGTCAAAAAGATAAGGTAGTTGATGGTTCTGAAAGCTGCTGACAGATCAAGGAACACAGAGAAGGATGAAAAACTCCCAGCTCAGCTCTTCCACAGGTAACCAGTGAGCATGATTACTGCTGTTTAGGTCTTACCTTAGGACAGGGGTGTTAAACTGCCAGCCCGTGGGCTGGACATGTCATCCA
This sequence comes from Vipera ursinii, assembly GCF_947247035.1. Classification (NCBI taxonomy): domain Eukaryota; kingdom Metazoa; phylum Chordata; class Lepidosauria; order Squamata; family Viperidae; genus Vipera; species Vipera ursinii. The sequence continues at coordinate 323,566,483 of NC_139512.1, read as the reverse complement.
GAAGCCATGCCCACCCCATTGCCGGCAATGGCAAAATAGTCCCAATACGTCTCGCGACATCACGTGACGTCGTGAGTTTGACATGTCTGCCTTAGGGTAATCTTATCTTAGGAGAAATTGGTTATTATATGTCCAGGACCTTTGATTCAATGACAAACTCTTGAAGACAGAGTACAACACAACCTTCTTAATTGTCCAGGACCTCCAGTAACAGTCAGCCATCTCTTCTTTTGCTTCATCTTCTGGAGCATCTCTGAGAACCAATATATGCCCTCTATGAGCAGCAGATGGGGAAAGGCCACATGAGGACATTTTGGTCTACTTATTCATTACCTGCATATTCCAGACTGTGATCAAAGGCTCAAGCAAGCTTCCATCAGACTCACAGGGAAAACAGAAAGCTCCTTCCAGAACCTAGCCAGGTCCACCATTCACCAATCTAACAGGCCTATCTGTCTGTGAGATGGGATGGCACCAGCAAGCTAAAAAGCTATCATAAAGTGATTTGGCTATGGCAACAGAATTAGCAGTAATATCCTCCAAAACCAAATCATGTAAACCAACTGGTGCAAGAAGAAATTAAGAAATTAATTTACTCTAAGAGACACCACTTGACAAGACATGGATTGGGTATTAAGAAATGTCTAGCCCAATAACTAAATGTCTCAACAGTTATTTTAATTTAATTTGATATATACAAGTTTCTGCATAGAGAAATGTAGTAGGTATAGCATTTGGTATCTCTCATATAATTCTGAAGACCTTGTTTTAAAAGAATTCCATCCCTAAGGATTAGAAATCCCACATAATTCATCTGCTTGCAAAATGTAAATTAGTAACTTGGATTTTTAGGAGAGTTAGAATTGGGATACTTGTTGGCCACTTGTAAAATGGTCATCCACCATATAATAAATTGAAATCCCAAAGAACTAGTAGCCTTGGACACTCAACCATCAACCAAGCAATGGAATCCAGTAGCTCAGGAAGATAATGTGCAGGAGGAGGGTAATACAAGAGGAACAGTTTCATCTGTTTTCTTGAGCCCAACTTCAGCCAGAGAGTATTACACATGGTTTTCTGTGGCACCAGGGACCAGTTTCAGAAGAAACATAATTTTTCACTGACTGGGATGGGTGTATGGTTTTGCATGCAACTTAGATCCCACAGATCCCATGTGCAGATGAAGCTTTACTCCCTCACCCACCATTTGTGCTGCCTGGTTCCTAACAGGCTGTGGACCAGTACTGATCTGTGGCCCAGGGATTGGGTTCACCTGATCCATGGGTAGAGCCTCTGAAAACCCAGGATATCTTTTGAAATGTCACCACCCTCCTCCAGAGTTGTGACTGGTGATAAATCTGAAACCCAGGTAAGCACATTTCTGAGAGGGAACTCTTTCATTCCTAGTCCATTCTGATTTTAGTAATATAAGCCAGATCACCTGTTTAATCCATAATTATGTTGTGGATGAGAATAGATTTATAACAGACTAACCTGGTATACAGCAGTGGCAGTCAGAGTCTGGGGCTACCAAGATCTAGTAATCTGCCTTGAGGGCAGATCCTCTATGGATAGGGGAGATGATCCAAACCTATAGAGTTGCAGCCAGCCTGGATAATCCTCACTGATCTCATCAAGCAAGCCAGCAGGCCAACCAATAGTTGAAGACCCTGCCCAGTCTTTCTAACTGCAGTCAGATCAGGAGCCAAGCTACATCCAATCCCAAGCCTCTTTCTTTACAACCCAGCAGCATAACAAATACCATTTGGCCTCCACAGGCCCTCTGCAATCCACTTCCACTGCCAGGCTTACCCCTCATTCTGATGATACTTCAGGAGACTTCCAGATCACCAGCAATGACCAGCCACCAAACACTCCAGGGGCTCTGCAAGGGCTGGTATGTGCAATACCTGACTCCTGTCAAAAACAGGCATCTTACATAACCAAAAAAGAAAAGAAGAGAAAAGAAAAGAAAAGAAAAGAAAACAAAAAAATGCATGCACACAATCTCAGTCTCCTCAGACTACCTCAGTACCATAAAACCTACCTTTATCATTTAAAACCTTTGCCTAAATATAAAAAGAAATCTGCAATAGTCTGTAAGACTCTGCAAAGCCAGAAACTCCATCAGATCCCTGAATTAACTTTAATTCTTTCCAAAACAGCTTATGATTCCATATGACACATCTAACTGACTGAAAGTTTTAATCTAAAGAGGTGATTTGATCAAAACAGCTTTGAATTGAATAATTTCTTAATATCTCTCATATCTCTCAGGTGATTCCATAAGCCAATTATTATCTGTCAGGCCTTAAAAATAGTATAAAAACTTTAAGCAGAGCACTTGATCATTAAGAAACACTGCCAAGTAGCCAAGCCACCAATTCATCTTAGACAACGTCCTTATTTGGATTTTTGACTTTCAGCTGTAAAAAATTTTGAGGCCTGCCTGAGAATTAACAATATGCCATAAGAGGAATATGAAGCCAGCCTGATTAATACATCTGTATCTTGCTCTAAGAAATTGATTTGGTTGATGGCAGTGTTTCTTTAACCCTGCTTCAAACGGTCCAGTAATTTGTTGTAATAAAGATATAATTAACCCTAATTTATATCAACAATAACTATTCAGCTCTCTGGGTTTTAGCAAATAATGGTGCTTTTTAAGCAAAGAATTCTGGCAGGAATCAACCAGCTGAACACTGAAATTGTTCAACTGATTTAATTACCTAATTAAATCAGAGACACCAATATTACTTCAATCAAAAATAACAATATGAAATTCAGCACATTTGAATGTTAAAGGTCAGTTTGTGTATAATAAAAACAAAACAGAAACAGAAACAGAAACAAATTCCTTACTATTGCCTCTTTTCCTGGAGGGAAAAAAAACACACACACTGACTTTCAGAAAACAATCTGATCTCTCAGAAGAACTAAAAGGGTTACTTTTTAACTTAGACCAGAGAGTGTACATGATTAATTTTCCCAGAATGTTTCCCCACTGTCAAGAAAAAAAATATTTAGCTCTTGAGAAAATGTAGAATATCAAGAAAAGGTGAAATAGCAAGTGTTTTTGATTACAGCTTCCAAAATTATTAATCATTATTTATTTATTTTTATTTTATTTTAATTCCATTTATATCATGTACTGTGTTTTGTGAGAATCGCTGCTCAAGATATCGAGAGATTATATCATGGTGGGAAAAAGCTGAGCTCTTAATGATTTGTTTGGAAATGGGCTGACTTAGAAAATGAGGAGGGAGAAGTGGTGAGGTTAGTTATCCCATCTAACCCACTTGAATGGGCACAAAATATACAGGGACTCTGCAGTACCAGTGCACAATGTACCTTAGCACAATACATCTCTCTCTCTCTCTCTCTCTGTCTCTCTCTCCCCTCCCTCCCTCCCTCCCTCCCTCCCTCCCTCCCTCCTATGTCTCTCTTCTATTACATTTATATAGCCACCCATCTTTCAGATAATTCTGGGTGGCTCCCAGGCTCCTCCCAAAAAAATATTTTTAAAACCTGAAAACCATTTAAAACATAAAAAATAACAAAAACAAAAACCTGGCACCAATCCATGCAAACATATCATCATCTAGACTCCCAATGTTTGGTGGGAAAGCCAGATCTTTAAGGGCTTGTGGAAGGTTAAACGAGTGGAGGCCTTTGAACTTCAGGGAGCAATATATTCCACAGTGCAGGGTCTGCCACAGAAAAGATATGCTTCCTAGCTCCCATCAGAGCAGAATAGTTAAGGGAAGGGACTAGGAGCATGTCCACCTCGTCTGACCTGGTATGATAGGTAGATGTCTTTAGGAAAAGGCAGTCCTGCAGGTAGTATGGCCCTGTGTCATATAAGGCTTTAAATTTGGTGACCAACAGCTTGAATTGCACTAGAAAACAAACTGAAAGCCAGTGCAGCTTGTGCAATAGAAGTGTTACATGGGCAAATCTAGGTGCCCCTGTTACTGTATACACTGCTGTGTCCCAAGTAGAGCATATTGCAGTAAGCTAAATGGGAGGTCGATAGGGCACGCAACTTGGGCATCCTCCTGGATTCGCGGCTCAGTTTTGAAGACCATATAGGAGCCGTGACCAGGGGGGCCTTTGCCCAGGTTCGCCTGGTGCGCCAGTTGCGGCCCTACCTGGACCGAGATGCCCTATGCACAGTCACTCATGCACTCGTGACCTCCCGATTGGACTACTGCAACGCTCTCTACATGGGGCTGCCCTTGAGGACCACCCGGAGGCTTCAGCTGGCGCAGAATGCAGCCGCGCGGGTTGTGATGGGGGTTTCCCGATACTCCCACATAACACCTCTGTTCCACGAGCTGCATTGGCTTCCAGTTGCCCTCCAGGTGAGATTCAAGGTGCTGGTGATGACCTATAAAGCCCTAAATGGCTTGGGTCCAGGATATTTGAGGGAGCACCTGCTGCCGGCATCAAGCTCCCTTCATCCTGTGCGCTCCCACAGGGAGGGTCTTCTCAGGGTACCACCGGTAAAAGCTTGCCGGTGGACAATACCCAGGGGGAGGGCCTTCTCTGTGGGTGTGCCGGCCCTTTGGAACCAGCTGCCTGTAGAGCTTAGGACTGCCCCTGACCTTCACTCATTCCGCCGGGACCTGAAGACCTGGCTCTTTGAGCTTTCTGGCCTGGACTGAGGGTATTAACTGGGGTTTTAATTGGTTTTAATTAGGATTTTTATATTCAAGGTTTAATATAATCATTTTAATTGTTTTAATTTTTGTAATTGTGGTATTGTTTTCTTTTAAAAAACCTTGTGAACCTCCCTGAGTCCTACAGGAGAAGGGCAGTATATAAGTCTAATAAACTAAACTAAACTAAACCAAGGCATGGGTGACCTTGAGAAAAGCCTCCCAGACAGGAATGTGTGCAATTGGTACACCAGACAAATCTGTGCAAAGGGCTCTCTAGCCACAGCTTCCACCTGCTCCTCAAGCAGCAGCTGTGAATCCAGGAAAACCCCTAAATTCCATACAAGCTGAGTCCGGGGAAATGCCCCTCCCCATCCAGAGGTGTACCAACAACCCTTCAATTGACATTGGATTCTTTGGATGACAAATTTTAAGACTTTTATTGCCAAAAAAAACCTTCTGTCTAGTCTTCATCAATTTTATCTAGCTAACCCACCACTTGGCATAAAAACTGCCTGATCAGCATAGGAATATCACTTGCTCATATCTAGTATTTTTGGTTCAAGAGCTAACGAATAAACTTGCCCATTAAAATTGTCATGTTTCAATTTTATGACATAGATATTAAAAACAGATTAGATCATGAAAGACATAAATAGACAGCAAAGAAATTTTCATAGTTCAGTGATAATATAGAACTGTCATTTCAGATGTGTATATGATTGCTGTTGATGGAAGTTTCTCAATTTTCTTTCCTAACTGCTTACTAGCATCTTAGTATATACTTTGATCTTAGTGAATACTTTGATATTAAGCTCTGTTTGAGAGTCTCTCTATTTGTTTTGAGATTAAAGTTTCACTTTTCTTTAGAAGCCTAAACCATCAGTTTCTAAACAGCCTACCAATGACTCAAGAGAATCAACTTGAATAGTGGGTACTAAAGGCCTATGTGACCAGATGGGATGGCAGAGGAACAGTAGCTTAGCTTACAGATCTCATGCCATCAGATCCTGGATAAATTTTATATTTCTAGCATTCTAATTCAGAAACTGGCTTGGAGCCCTTGGTAAATAGCCAGTATAAATACAATTAATTGCCTTCTAATTCTTGCTTATACCAAAAGAGCATAGTATGATGGGCAGTATACATGTATCTTTCAGTTTATTTTATCAGTTGCTTTATAATAGATAATTTGACACATGTTAATTAGAAAACTGTTCAATATCCCCTTCTACTTCCTATTTGTGTCTCCAAGGTAATAATGTGTCAAAATCTATCCTCCAGGGTTTTTTTTTAAGATCTCTTCCTCTGTGGATGAGGCTTCATCCTCATTATCCAATCCCATTATTAGGGCATTGCAGAATGACTTTTGAATTTCACAGTTATTATTTTTAATCCTATTTTTGTTGGAAATGAGTTTTTTTCTACCATTTATTTTCCTATTTCCTGTTATTAGTTTTTTTTTTCTTTTTTACCATTCATCTCACTATTTCTTCTGAAATCCTATTCTTCCTGATTTGAAAAAGTGAGTGGGAAATCACAGATTCACTACAGACCCTCAGAGATATATTTTAATTTATAAAACAAACAATTTATTGTCTACTAAATTGAATAAGACTGGTTGAAAACAATAAAATGAAAACAAGTTCTCTATTACAATTTAAAGAAATCTATCAAAAGATTGTAATGGAAGGGAAGTGGCATATAATTTGCCAGAATATATTGTGTCATAGTGTAGACTATCAGGAACAGATGAAATCTACTATCAGCCATTATAGCTGTTTGTTAAAGAAAATTACACTGACACACAAACACACAAAAAATCCCCATAATATATAAAATTAGAGTTACAGTATCTTTAAATGAATCCACCATTTGTCATCGTAATGCTAGTCAATTGAGTGGGTGGTGGGATATTATACTATACATGAAAATGACATTGTACATATAGTAAGAATGATAAAAGCTGCAGGAAATAATATATTCTATTTCATATAAAACATGGGTTCACAATCTTGTTATTATGAAGGTCTCAGATAGATCTTGGGATATGTACTGATGGTCAGTTGCAGGAATGAAAAGTGTATGATCAAAGCAGAGAACAGGCATGATTACCCTTAAAGCACATGCTATTTTTCTTGATGCTCGTGCATATATTCCCTCCTTTATCCAAACTTATCTTTGCTAAGTGAATCTATTGAACATTTGTCAAGAGCTAAGAATAAGCTCCACATAGCCAGGTTTCTAACTCTGAGCAAAGCATGAACTTTAGATTATGGCAATTCAAGATAGCTTTTAAAGAGGTGGATGTCTCAAATTTACTCTACTTTCAGCAAGTGGCAGTACCTATCTGATTTTTTCTAGATTTGAAAATTAAGCAGAAATATTAGTACTTGGCTGTTTCCTGATATGAACCCATTCAAGGCCAAACCCAAAAGTCTGAATATTACTCATGCATCTATGATTTATATCAGACATGTCAAACACAAGGCCCGGGGGCCGGATGCGGCCCGCGAAGTGGTTTCATGTGGCCCACGAAGCCATCCTGGAAACAGTGAGGGAACGGCCCCCACTGCCTTGGCCCTGGCCCAGAGTCCCTCCTTCTGTCAGGGACCCCCAGATCTGTCCCACTCCTGCCCAGGCCCCCATAGGCACCCTTGATGCCAATGATGTAGAGCTGGCCATGCCCACCCAGTAGGCCATACGCACTCCAGCCACGCTCACCCAGTAGGCCACACCCACCCAGGCCACACCCACCCAGCCCCCCCAAGGGCAACCACAATGCTGATGTGGCCCTCAGTGAAACTGAGTTTGACACCCCTGATTTATATCTATTGGTCAGGAGTTTTCAAATATACATTTTCTCAGAACAAATGTACAAATTGAACCATAGATTAGTAAATGTGCTTTGGGAAGAATCTATAACATATTTTTTTAGTAATTTTGAAATGGTGCGAAGTACACAATAGCATTAGAAAACATATATCATATATGGAATGCCATAAAAATCTTTAGCCTAGGCATTCATCAAATTAAGGCCAGTGGTACAGGCATTTTGAGCAAGGACTATATTGAAAACCTTAATTATCTGTGTAGCTTTATGGGAACAGATGATTATTGAGATATAAAATACCTAGTTCCAGACAATTATCTTATTCCTTGGATAATTTACTTGATAATTGAATATTTAATTCCTTTACTCCTTGACTCTTCCTAACTTCATCAAATCTTCCATTCTTCTTCCATCTTTTGCTGATACAATTATATCAATTTTAGGTAGTCTTGGAAGAAGAAAGGCTAAATTAAAATTCTTGCAGCAGCTTATTGCAGGTCCTCTTTTTTTATAATGTGCTGTCTTAGATAGCCCTTGGGTCCTTTAATAGCTAAAGTGACTTTGGGTCATCTTGGGTCACTGAACAGATGGATAAAATGAAATTTCTATGTTACTAACTTACATATACATCTATTGTATATCTAATAAAATATTGAGCATTGAGACATTTGATGTTCCCCTAGATGTCTGTCATATCTTTAAATTATATTTCCAGATTAAAATATACATTTTCCACCTACCTTGTTAGACTCTTGCTCTAATATAGCAGATGATTAGTTTCCAGCAGAACAGAAGCTAATTTGTGGGTTTAACAGAGACTTGGATTCAACGCAGTCATAAAATCCTTTTCCGAAACACTAACCATACATTACTATTGCTACAAATCAACTGGCTTTCACTATTACTTCTTTGGTCTCTTTTTTATTTAGTTCACTAATGACAATGCAGTATTTATTGCCATTTAATTGGTCGCTGTTTTGGAAGCAAGATACTATTCTTAACCACTTAGAAGGAAGGATGAAAAAGTTACATACGTTTGTTTAAATATCTTCTGCTTGAGCAAGATGTTGGACTAGAAGACCTCCAAGATCCCTTCCAACTCTGTTATTCTGTTAATGGGAAAAGTCTTGCAAAAGTGACTTGTTCAAAGATCAAGGTATGTGAATTGTCTTGAGGGATGACAGGAGACAGCAGGCACGGTCCAAAACAAAACGTTTTATTGGGCAGAGGTCCCGGGCGAAGCATCGCCAGGAATCCCCCGTATTTATAGTGAACAGGGACAACAACAACAACATCAAGAACCAATAAACAGGCAGGGTTCTCCCGCCTAACAAGGACGCCCAATAAGAGGGAGGCCGGCTAAAGGTAGGCGCGGCTGTAGCGGCTTGTTGCCGGGGCCAGCTGGCAGCTTTGACAGCTCCGGCTGAGCTGCGCATGCGCGGTTCTCTGAAGTTTGACAGCTGTCAGTGTACTGTGCATGCAGTACTCTGAAGTTTGACAGCTGTCAGAGTCGGCCGGTTTGACAGCTGTCAGTGTACTGCGCATGCGCGGCAGTTTGACAGCTGTCAGAATCGGCCGCTAGCCGCGTGTGTGTGTGGGGGGAATGCCGCGGCAGCCTTTTGACGGCTGTCAACGGCTGCCGGGAATCCCTTATAGATGTGAGGGGGTTGTGTGTGAATATGTAACACCCCTTCTCCCCTTGCCCCTGGAAGTTTAGCTGGGGTCAGTTCCACTAGTCCTGCTGCCGGCCCATTCATAGTCCGCCAAGTACGAGGGGGCTTTTGGCGGTCTGGTGGATCGGCGGAGGCTCGGGCTGGGCTGGCTTGTGCTGGGCTGGTCTTCCCTTTCCTTGGCGGGGAAAGTTTTGGGGTTAGGAGGTTGGGGGTCGTCGGCGATGTCTGGGACGAGTGGTACTGGGCTAGGTGGTGTTGGTGGTGCCACTGGGGGAATTAGTGTGCCCGGTTGGGCTCGGGGACTGCAGTCCTGCGGCACCCGCTTCCTCAGTTGGTCAGCATGTCGCCGGATGAGCCTTCCGTCTCCTAAGTCGATGAGGTAGGAGACTGGGCCAGTCTGGTTGGAGATCACGCCTTGTAGCCACTTGTCGCCGGCCCCGAAGTTCTTTGCCCAGATGGGCTGGCCGGGAGGGAAGACCTTGACAGTTGGCGCATGGGTTGGTTCGGCGGCTGCCCTGTCGGGGTGCAAACGGTCCAGTTTTGTGACCAGGCGGCACCCCCAACGGAGCTCAGCCGGAGACTTGCCGGTGGTGGTGCAAGGTGTGGAGTGTTGGGCCAGGAGGTATTTCGCCAGTCTGCAGTGCCAGTCGCCAGTGATGATTTTCTTTAGGGCTTCTTTAGTCGCCTTCACCATGGCCTCTGCGAGACCGTTCGTGGAGGGGTGAAAAGGCGCGGAGGTGGCGTGCCTAATCAAGTTGGCCCTGGTGAAAATCTGGAATTCATGAGAGGCGAATTGGGGCCCGTTGTCAGATACAATGACATCAGGCAACCCATGGGTGGCAAATACCCTCCTCAAACCCCTGATTGTGGCTGCTGAGGTTGTGCTGGCTACTGGGATGACCTCGAGCCATTTGGAAAAACTATCCACTATTATAAGAAAATTTTGTCCCTGGAAGGGGCCGGCGTAATCGATGTGAATTCTGGACCAGGGGTTTTTTGTCACCTCCCACTTATGGACAGGGGCGTGTGGGAGAGGTGGCCTGGTCTGTTGGCACATGTTGCAGGTAGCTACAAAGTTTTCGATGTCTGCATCGAGCCCTGGCCACCATAAGTAACTGCGGGTGAGAGATTTCATCTTGACCACACCGGGGTGGCCGTCATGAAGGGACGTTAAAGCTTGTTGCCTGTGCGGGGTGGGTATGATGACACGGCTGCCCCAAAGGACGCAGCCGAGGTGGGCTGAGAGTTCATGGCGTCTTAGGAAGTAAGGCTGAAATTCTGGACCCGGGGATGTGGATTGCCAGCCAGTTAAGACCCAGGTTAGAACCCTTCCCAGGATTTTGTCCTTGCTGGTTGCTGTGGCTATTTCTTTTACAGATACGGGGCGGTCAGGCAATTCCTGGATAGCCAGGAGTTGGCCGGTGGGTGCGGGGTCTGGGTCGAAGTTGAGCAGGGGCAGTCTGCTAAGGCCGTCTGCGTGACCCATTTCCTTGCCTGGTTTGTATTCAATTTTAAAAGAGTATGCTGCTAGGAATGTGGTCCAGCGAAGCATTCTGGGGGATAAAATTTGCGGGGTCAATTTGTCCCAAGTAAAGAGCCCTAGCAGGGGTTTGTGGTCAGTAAAAATTGTGAAGTGCCGACCGTATAAGTAATCGTGAAATTTCTGGGCTCCTTTGTCTAATAGCCTATGGAGCGGCTCTGCTATGGACGCTTTGTGGGGGAGGAAGGCATGATAAAAGTTTATGAGACCCAAAAAGGCTTGTAGTTCTGCCTTATTTTTGGGAGGTGGTGCTGCCCTGATGGCTCTGACCTTAGAATCCGTGGGGTGGATTCCATTAGCGTCAATTTTGTACCCCAGAAATTCTGTAGAAGGAACTCCAATGGAGCACTTTTCTTTTTTTAATTTTAGGCCGGCGGTGCGAAATCTTTGAAGCACCTCTCGCAGCCTGTCAGCTAGTATTTCCTCGGATTCACCTGCGATGAGCACGTCATCGAAGTAAGGGCAGACCCCGGGGATCCCTTTAAGGGTTCGCTCCATGGTTTCCTGGAATATTCCAGGTGCTACTGTGATCCCGAACTGCAGGCGGTTCACCCTGAACGCTCTGCGGTGGGTGACTATGGTTTGGGCATTGGCCGTTTGCTCTGAAACTGGCAGCTGCAAGAATGCATGGGCTAAGTCTAATTTGGCAAATATAGTGCCTGCCTGAATAGAAGAAAGCACGTCCCTGACTGCTGGGACTGGGTAGGCGTGGGGGTTCAAAGCACGATTCAGGGTGGCTTTATAGTCCACGCAGAGGCGGACCTCCCCGTTAGGCTTGACAGGGGTGACTATGGGGGTTTCCCAAGTGCCCCCTTCCATGGGTTCTATGACTCCCAGTCCAATTAGCCTGTCGAGCTCTGCTTCTATCTTGGATTTGAGAGCGAAAGGGACTCTTCTTGCCTTAATCCTGATGGGCAGGACCTCTGGGTTTAATTTTAAGTCAATGGGGGGCCATTGAATTTCCCCAGTGACCCGTCAAAAACGTCTGCGTATTGTTGGCAGATGGCTTGTAATTGGTGTGGCTGAAAGTGGTTCACGCCCAAAATTTTTATCCCCAGGGGTTCGAACCAGTCGAGGCCAATGAGGCTGGCTCGTTTACCTGTTGCGATCTGGGTTGTTAATTCTCCCTGGAAATGTTGATAGCTAATAGAGAGCCTCGTTTCCCCTTTTAATTTAATAGGGGCGCCCTGGAAATCAGCTAGCAGAATTTTTGAGGGGGTAATAGGGAACCGGCGTCTGCACTGACGCGCGATCCCTTGTAGAGTGTCCCAGGACAGAATGGAGACTGAGGACCCAGAGTCCACCTCCATCTCGCAGGGGATTCCTTGAATACGGACTTGAATTTTAATTTTGGGGCAGATAAAGCTGGTGGTTAAGGGCCCCTGGTCCGTGCTAGTGGTCATGACAGATGACCATAGGGACTTCCCTGGCAATTTGGGGGAGGGAATATTACCTTCCGGGGCCGCCTCCAGGTCGTGAAGGGTCTCGTGGCCGGTGCTGCGGCAGGCGGAGCGAATGTGGCCAGTTTTGCTGCAGCCATGGCACTTGGCATTTCAAAATTTGCATGATGCCCTGTCATGGTTGCCACCGCAGCTGGCGCACTTGGAGCGGTTGGTGGTCTCCCTTGGGCCTCCGGCTGGACGATCTGGCCTTTTGTCACCCTCACAGCGAGCCTGGGGGTTGGCGGGTCTCGGACGGATGGCGTCCACTTCAGTCTTCTGCTCGGCCGTTCCTGGGTTGGCATTTCTAGGGCAGTCGTGGTGGACTGACCCTGTGAAGGGATTTCCCGCTGGCAGCGCGTCTTCCCGATGGCTATCTTCATATGCCATAATTTCAATCGTTAATTTGGCCAGGTCCATCGTCGGCTTAGTGACGAGCTTCTTCTGGAGCTTCAGGTTTCTCAGACCGACGATGACCTGGTCCCTTATGCAGTCCTCGAGGTCCGGGAAACGGCAGCGACGGGCCGCTTGTCGGACCATTGCTATGAATGATTTGGCCGGCTCGCCTGGTCGTTGGTACTGGCGGGCGAAGTTCAGGCGCCAGTACAACTCGGACCATCTCGGCGAAAAATGACGATTGAGGCGGTCGACTAGCTCGGCGTATGGCACAGAAGCCACCGGAGCAGGAGCGCAGAGCCCTACGGCGACATCATAGACCGCCGGGCCGCTGAGGCAAAGGAGTGCCGCAGCTTTGGGGCGATCCTCGACAATGTTGTTGACAAGGAGGTACCCCTCCACTTGCCCGAGATGCGACTCCCAGCCCTCGGGCTGGGAGACATCAAATTCTCGGACATGCCCAAGATTTGCCATACTGTCGGGTCCACGGGTCTGCTTAGGGTGTGTGCGTGGAGGGCTCTCCCGACCAGCAAGTGACTTCAGCGGTGTCAGCTGGTGGGACGGCTTCCCTCCTTCACTTGTGGCTTCAGCGAGTGACTTCAGCTAACAAGCAGACCCGGATCCCACCCTCGTCGCCAGGTGAATTGTCTTGAGGGACGACAGGAGACAGCAGGCACGGTCCAAAACAAAACGTTTTATTGGGCAGAGGTCCCGGGCGAAGCATCGCTGGGAATCCCCCGTATTTATAGTGAACAGGGACAACAACAACAACATCAAGAACCAATAAACAGGCAGGGTTCTCCCGCCTAACAAGGACGCCCAATAAGAGGGAGGCCGGCTAAAGGTAGGCGCGGCTGTAGCGGCTTGTTGCCGGGGCCAGTTGGCAGCTTTGACAGCTCCGGCTGAGCTGCGCATGCGTGGTTCTCTGATGTTTGACAGCTGTCAGTGTACTGTGCATGCGCGGCAGTTTGACAGCTGTCAGAGTCGGCCGGTTTGACAGCTGTCAGTGTACTGTGCATGCGCGGCAGTTTGACAGCTGTCAGAATCGGCCGCTAGCCGCGTGTGTGTGGGGGGGAATGCCGCGGCAGCCTTTTGACGGCTGTCAATGGCTGCCGGGGATCCCTTATAGATGTGAGGGGGTTGTGTGTGAATATGTAACAGTATGAGTACCCAATGTATAAATTTGACCAATGTTCCTTTGTTACTATAACCCAACTGGACCCTTTGCTGAAAAGAATATAGATAATTCACTTCACCCAAACTCCCCTGAAGCTGATTGCCTACCATCCTTCTAACAATCTCACCTTAAAAGGGAAGTTGGAGACAAGATAAAAGTTATCCTACATGGTCAAGTCCAAGGATGATCTTTTAAGAAGGGGACATACTATTGCTTCTTTCAAAGCTGGGAGAACTATCCCCTCTCACAAAGAGACATTAACCACTACTTGTCATCTCCCCAGGAGGCTTGATCACAATCAAGAGGGGCATTGAGTCAGGATCCAGGTGTCAGAGCTCCCAATAACAAAGACCTTCTCCTCTTCCTCATAATCAACCCCAGAATCAAGTAATGAGAGAGTTAACACTCTCCCCAGATAATCAAGTTGAGACATGCCTTGGTCCCTTCAAAGATTTGTTCAGCTACACTCTGAGCAATGTTGAACAACTTTACTTAACAGATACCAAGATCTTTTCTCACAGCAGCTCCACAAGTGCTCCTCTAGACTTTACTCTGGAAAAACCTGATCACCCTTGAAATCCTGTTCTCTTCAAAATGTAACCACTTTTTATGTGGCATCCTGAAACAGCTTCAGCTTTTGATATTTGACAGCTATCTGGCCATTCCTCTCATGTAACTTACTTAGAGACTTTGGATATTCAAATGAAAAATAGATGGAAAATGAGGCAGTAAGTGAAGAAAAGTCTTCTAAAACCTTGGGAAATGAACAGAGAAGTATTTTCTCAAAGTGGAGGTTATAATACAAACAACAAATTCTGCCCCCAGTTGTAAAGTTGTTGGCTATGAATCATCTGAAAATGAAATTGTTTTATTTGGATAGATGAAAAATCCAAGAATTTTATGTAGCCTTTTGATGAAGTTGATTTAAAAAATCACATTTTAGCATCAGTACAGAGCCTTTGAATTAAAATGAAAAGCTTAGCTCCTGGAAGTCAATACCTAACAATGACAAGAGTATAAAGTATTTACCAGGCATGACATTGTATGGAGATATTCCAAATTTGGAAGGCTAACTACAGTTTCAGTATGAATCAGGGCCTTCAAAGATGAACGTAGTGCAGAATTAGGAATATTTCTGTGTTGTTGAACCATGAGAAAACTTTGTATGTAAGTATAATACCAGCATTTTGAATTGGTATAGGCAATGTCTTGAGCTCCAGGGAAGATTAAGGCATATTAGTACTAAGGGATCATAATATCGACTCGATAATTCAGTTGACATATTTTATATTCAATGAAGTTTCCAACAGCTTCTCCCCCCACCCCACCCCCCAAAATACTCTTTTGGATCAGTGGGAAAACACTCTGTGTGGAAATGCCAAAAAGGATTAATTGACTGGTCAATTTAAATTCAAATGAGTTAAATTCAGTCAAAAGGCACTCCATCATGCAAATATTAACTCTACCCATTCATTTTTTTAATATTAAATTCATTTTACATATACAGAGAACCAAGAAAAAAGTAAAGAGAAAGAGTAGCAGAAAAAGAAATATCTCCATTAGAGAGATGCAAGGCACACTGGAAGGTTTAGTAGCATGAAATTCACTTTCCAAAATTGATTAGTTATAGTGTCTATGGCATGCCTAGTGATAGTACTAGTGACATCATGAAGCCTTTCCAATAAGACTCTGGTTAAAGAATTCACAGGGCTTCAGTAATTCCAAAATTGGCAACTGTTGACTAAGTTACAAGCTGATAAGAAAATATATTTGGGTTAATGGTTGATTGGATCAAGTAAGCCTTTTAAGCTTACACAAAAGAGAATAGACTAATGTTATCTTTTTGACAAGTTAGTTTTTCCTAAAACTAGAGAAAGGAACAAGGGATTTAGCTATCTTTAATTAGATGCTGATTAATAGGGAAAAAATATGAAATGAGGCCCAGGGGCCAGATCTTGCCTGCGAAGTGGTTTCATGCAGCCCGCGAAGCCATCCTGGAAACAGTGAGGGAACGGCCCCCACTGCCTTGGCCCTGGCCCAGAGACCCTCCTCCTGCCAGAGACCCTCAGATCTGTCCCACTCCTGTCCAGGCCCCCATAGGCACCCTTGATGCGAACGATGGCCACGCCCACCCAGTAGGCCACGTCCACCCAGGCCATACCCACCCAGCCCCCTGAGGGCAACCGCAATGCTGATGCGGCCCTCAATGAAATTGAGTTTGACACCCCTGCTCTAAGGGAACATGATCATGCAATGCTCAGAATCCTTAATATTAAAGAAACAAAAGCTATGTTAGGCAAGCATATTCCTTGGAATTCAAGTAATTGATTTTAAAAAGTAGAAACAACAATTAGAATTCCATGGAAGCAAAGAAAGTAACAGGAAGAAAAATTCAGTTACTTAAAAGCACTATTTCAAACAATCCCAATAGAGGAAACATGTGGCTGCAGAAGAAGTTCAGTGACAAATGACTACCAAAATAACAGACTATGTATTAAAATAATAGAAGTAGAAGGAAAGACTTACCACTAAGGAAATGTTCTGACAAACAGTCAAAAATTGTAACAGCCAAGAACATTAACATGAAGGAAGAAAATTTTTAAAGCAATTGAAATTCTTACTGACAATAACAAAATACTAATAGGTGATACCCCACCCTCAAAAAGGAGAAAATCATGAATTTTTATTTTGGTTTATTCTTTTCTCAGAAAAGGGCTAGTGTCCTATCAAACAAGCATGATGAGCAGACAAAACTGTAGCTTGAGGCTGATAGAGACGTGATGAAAGAATTCTTTAAACATTCTTAGTGATTTGAGTCCAAATGAATTTCATTATGTAGCACTGAAATGCTGAGAATGTTGACAGATCCTCAGTGCCTGATTAATAAAATGATTATTTGGGCTACAATGCCACCTCTACTATGGGGATCTAGAATGAGAAATGAAGCCATCAATGAATGTTGAGTAGACTTATCAAATGAGAGAGACACATCAAGTAGAGGCCACTAGTTTTCATTCTAGATCTTGCACTCTTCAATATTTTTTATTATTATTTATTTTTATTTTATTTATTTATTTAATTTAATTTAATTTTTATACCGCCCTTCTCCCGAAGGACTCAGGGCGGTGTACAGGGCAATACAATAAAATACAATATATAAAAATTAAAAGAAATATTAAAAACAACAGCCCAATTCAATAAATTAATACAAAGCGTTAAAATACCCCTAAACCCATCAGACCAGGCCGGCTTGTTCAAATAAATATGTTTTTAGGTCACGTCGGAAGGAGCGAAGGTCGGGAGCCGTCCGGAGCTCCACCAGTAAACGGTTCCAAAGGTCTGGTGCGCCCACAGAGAACGCCCTCCCCCTGGGGGCCGCCAGTCGACACTCTTTGACCAACGGCACCCTAAGGAGGCCCTCTCTGTGGGAGCGCACTGGACGAAGGGAAGTTGATGCCGGCAGCAGGTGCTCCCGTAAGTCCAAATTATATTATTATAATATAAATATATATTATTATATTTATTATATTTTTTATTAAAGGGAGGGAAGAGGGAAATTTATTAAATTTATATATGACACAAACTGGGTAGAATTGGCCAGAATTAAGGAATATATCTTGATATGTCAGAAAATTATAAGAAAATAGCAAAATAAAATACAGACAACATAAATGTTTATTTGGAAAAAGAAATCAAATATCCAGGTAAGATGCATTGTACCTTGGTAGATATGTAAATGTGAAAGATACTGTAGTTGGAGCAGATCATAAATGAAAGTTATATAATCCGCCCCCCAAAAGGCAAATGTAAGTTTAGGTTGTATTAGTACAATTCATGATATTTTCAAGAATACAGGAAATACAGAAAGAAACATTTCAATTGTACTTCTCATACTTGAATATTGTGTCCAATTCTGATCACTTCACTTTAAAAAGCAATCACATCAAATCAGAACTATTTCAATGAAATAATAGGAATATAAGAAATGCTTAACTGAGAAGGGTAGGGAAACACTCTTGATGTATCTGAAGTATTTTCATACACATGACAGTATGGGCTATTTTTCCTTGCACAAGAATGTGGAAATGGAATAATGGTTTTAAGTAGCAAGAAGGCACATTTCATTTAAACATCAAGAGAAGAGTATTATAAAAGCATTTTGACAGTGGAACCAAAAAGATAATAAACTCTCTATTTCTCCAGATTTCATTTTTTTTCTTCCCTGGTCACTTACAACATCTTCTGGAAGATGTTACTGGAAGATATAAAGCCTCTCCTTGTTACTATGTAGTGTCAACAATAATTGGATAACTCTAGAAGATGCCGTAAAAATCAGTGTGGAAACGAAGATATTCAGGAAGAAATTGGGTAGCCTGAGCTTTACAGTGGCCTAAACTGGATTCCTGCGTTGAATAGGAGGTTTGATTCAGAGACCTGAATGGGCCCTTCCAGATAAACCTTTCATTCTTACAGTATATTCCTCTGTAAGCTTAGCAAGAAAATTGTCCCTCTCTGGAAGACCATTAGATTCACAAAAATTACAGTTATGAAGGGACAGTGAAAGGGATGCTGCAGCATGCAAGGAAACATTCTTTCTTTCAACTCTGCTCTTCAAAAGACACTCACTTTATTTGACATTAGGAACAGCTCTCTGGTGATATCAAAATTGTTTCTCACTTTCTGAAATGTATTATAAGAGGCTATTAACTCAGCTACCAAGATGAAATGTTGTTTTATCTTAGAATGTTAATTGCACCAGAAAGTTAGAATCTTGTCTGGATTTATATGTGTGTTGCTTTTAAAAATTGCTTGCATAAATTGAATAGTTTCCTCTCAAAAAGAAAACCCACCAGTGTAAACATTCATAGAATCACAGCATTGGAAAGAAGTTGTGATTTATATGGAGATTCTCCATCATCCAGGTTATGGTTGTCCCAGAGTTGCTTTTTCAGGAGGCAACTGGGCTTTCTTGTTTTTCTTTGAAGACAAGAAAATAAATCAAACAAGGAGGTAGGGAGTGATGAGAAAAAAGAAAAAAAAATCAAACAACAATCAGGAGATCCAGGAAACATATTCACAGACAGACATAAAAGTCTTAAATGTTTATATACTAGTGCTCAAAGCTTGGGGAACAAACAGGGTGAACTAGAAGCAATAGTGGGTGGATATGACATAGGATGAAACCCATGACTGGAATGGACTAATGGATGGATACAAATTGTTCAAAAGAAACAGAACTACAAAAAGAGGAGGGAGAGTTGCACTATATGTAAGAGAATACTCCATATATACAGAAATGCACGATCAACAAAAAAGCCCTCCAGACTTGGGTTTGACTAGTCTAAAGAAAAGAAGAAATAGGGGAGACATGATAGCAGTATTCCAGTATTTGAGAGGCTGCCACATGGCAGGACAAGAAACAATGGTTGGAAACTGATCAAAGAGAGAAGCAACTTGGAATTAAGGAGAAACTTCCTAACAGTGAGAACAATTAACCAGTGGAACAGCTTGCCTTCAGAAATCGTGGGTGCTCGATCACTGCAGGTTTTTAAGAAGAGACTGGACAGTCACTTGTCTGAAATGATATAGGTTCTCCTGCTCGAGCACAGGGCTGGACTAGAAGTCCTCCAAGGTCCCTTCCAGCTTCTA
This sequence comes from Vipera ursinii, assembly GCF_947247035.1. Classification (NCBI taxonomy): domain Eukaryota; kingdom Metazoa; phylum Chordata; class Lepidosauria; order Squamata; family Viperidae; genus Vipera; species Vipera ursinii. The sequence goes on along the minus strand of NC_139512.1, from coordinate 323,547,115 downwards.
TTCTATTCTATTCTATTCTATTCTATTCTATTCTATTCTATTCTATTCTATTCTATTCTATTCTATTCTATTCTATTCTATTCTATTCTATTCTATTCTATTCTATTCTATTCTATTCTATTCTACTCTACTCTACTCTACTCATCCAAGAAGCTTCTTCAGCTCTATCTGGATGGTGGGGAATGGAAGAATTTATATTCCTTACAGACAGCTGGTTATTTGAATACTTTTAGAGAGTCATTGAGGCCATTTGGAGATTTATCTGTGTCTTCAGGATCACGTGAGTACTGCAAATGTGTGGCGCTTTCTTGGCTACAGGATGTTTTCTGTCCTGTGTCCCTTTACTGTTGAAAACAGGCACAGGCTTTTGAACATGAGTTTGTGTTATCTGCATCTCAAACTAAATTACAAATGGTTCCTGTAGTCTGCAATGTCTTCTGGAAATCAGTTCATACTCCTGCACCATTTGAAGGGTGTTCATCGCAAAATGCATAGCTTTAAATGTCTGTGGAATTCTCAGTCATCCAAGTCAGAAGACAACTGGACTTTCTTTTTTTTTTTTGAGATGCAGACAACACAGACTCATGCCCAAAAGCCTGCGCCTGTCTTCAACAGTAAAGGGACACAGGGCAGAAAACATCCTGTAGCCAAGAAGGCTCCACACATATTTGCACTACTCAGGTGACCCTGAGGAAACAGATAAACCTCCAAATGGCCTCAATGACTCTCTAAAGAATGCAAATGACCAGTTGTCTGAAAGGAATATAAATCCTTCCATTCCCCGCCATCCAGTTAGAGCTGAAGAAGCTTCTTGGATGAGAAGCAAAATGTCTTCAAAGAAAAACAAAGAAGTCCAGTTGCCTCCTGAAAATGCATATTTTGGACAAGCTGGGATTTCATCTAGTCCATCTCTAATCCATGGTCCTCCGGGCTGTTTGAAGAACTACAGCAGAAGAAAACTGAAGCATAGACCAGGCTAAAGTGAATGTGTAGTGTGAGAGAAAGGGACCATCTGAATCATAGATGTTGAATGCTTGATAGAAGCCCTTAGTACTCAGATTCTGTTCCCTTCCCTCCCTGCCCCAAGGGAATGTGTTAGTGAGATAGAGAGGAGCACTTTTGGCCTGGAAGTTGGAAGGCATGGGATTTAGAGGTCTGGTTGGTACTGATCAGTTGAAGCGGTTGACAACATTGAAGTGGTGATGGATATTGGAAAATATGGATTTGAGATGCTCTCAAAGTAGGCAGACTTAGTTAATGTAATTGATAACACTTTGCAGCCCCTGGAGCTTGGGAGACACTGGATTCTGGTTGTTCCTGCTCAGGTGGTCTGTAATAAATATCCACTTTTAATGATCTAATAAGGGCTGACCAAATATACATTACAGAAACATGATTGGATGCAAAAGGTTTCTTTCTCAGAAATATGCCCTTCTGAGATTTGAGAATGGCATTAGCCACCACTCTGGAATTTGCTGAGGATGTGATTAGTATCATCTGGTGTAATGAAAAGAAGGAATAACCAGAGAACCAAAAGAAGAAGCCACAAATAAGACAATGGTCACAAAAAAAAAAAAACAAACCTGAGTCCAGGCCAGAAATGTAACCTGACCAAGTGTCTCAGACAAAATCCTCCTTGTTCTTACTTTGTAAAGGGAGAAGGGGAGGAAAGAGAGAAAGCACATTCAGACTTTCAAGATTCTGTCACTGTAATCTTATAACAAAAGTAATATTAGCATACATGACTTTGCATTCCTTGACAGTGTGGCTGAGTTGGTGATGAAGTTCCCTTGATTGATATTCTTGATGGATTTCAACCTGCGTTCTCTGGGCCTGGATTCAACCATGATTTAGGAGTTCATGCCCACCATGGCAACCATGGACCTGATCAAATGTATGTAATGGCCCAACTCACATATTGATCACATATTATATTTGCTTTTTTGACTAGGAATAGTGGCAGTTTGATATAGAGTTGGGGAATATTTACATCCATCCAACAGCCGCAAAGGAGTAAGTGGTTCACACCCCTCTCAATAGGCCATCCTTAGACCTGATTGCATTGGCAACTTTTATGTAGTTTCCAACCTTTCCTTTTTAGGGAAGGTTGTTGAAATAATGGCAGCTTATGAGCTTCAGAGCACCCTGAATTGCATCCTCCTAGCTGGGTCTCTTGGAGTCTTTTAATATAATTAGCCATGGCATTCTTCTGGACTGACTTAGTGGGGTGGGAGCAGAATGTACTGTTTTACAGTGGTTATTTCCATGGTATTGGTAGAAAAGTGGAAAATCAAGATCTACATTGTTATATGGGATTCCATAGGTTTTAGCCCTTCTATACAGTATAATATTGACATAAAGCTGCAGAATGAGGTCATTCAGCATCATGATATGCAGTATGATGAGAACACTGATGATATTATATTTCTACCAGTGGTGGCATTCAAATAACCAGTTATCTGTGTGGATGCCACTTCCAGAAGTCCATCTTGGGCTTGGGCAACAAAAAAATTAGCTACGGGTTCTGCTGAAGTGATGCGAACTGGCTGAATCCCACCACTGATTTCTACCCTTCTGGATACATGATGCCATTCAAGCTCTTACCAGTGCCTCATGGCTATATAGGTATGGTTGTGTGTGATGCAGTTTTTTCAATTTGTATCTGCTTGTAGCTTGCCCTTTTTGCAAAATCTGGATACATCTACACCCAAGCTATTGATATAGGTGTTTTCTTAGCCAGCCTCCATAATTAATTGCTAACAACATAATAAGATCTTGCTATAATGTAACCAATTTTGAAATCTTAAATTTCACATTATTCTCATGATACAATCTTGTTTCCACAAGGCTTTTGTGGAGATTACTGACAGGGAAAACAGCTGGCTCTTGTAGAAGCAGATAATTGATGAGTGATTAGCTATGTATGAGAGTCAGGATCATAAAAAGTGCCTCAGAGCAAGAGTAGAGAAGTCAGACCTTCTGGTGTCAGAAACAGAAACTCCTAGGATTCTTCTAGTTGATCATGCTGGGTTTCTGGGAATTGTAATGTTCAACAACATCTGGAGGACCACAGATTTTATTTGCCCTTTTTATGGAGGCTTAAAGGAAATTATGCTAATTATACCACTGAGGAAAGAGTGTAAAAAATGTATTTTATAAATCCATGCTACATCCTTTTTCCATTTATATGGCTGGTGGGGTGGAAAGAATAGCCAAGATTTTAGCCCTCTCATTTAGTTAAAGATAGATTTATGTAAGGATCCATTGGAATGTAAAGTATTCTATGACCACCAAGTAAGTTTGGCATAAAATGTCATATATATATACTTGAGTATATACTTGAGTATAAGCCGAATTTTTCAGCCCACTTTTTGGGCTGAAAAATTCCACTTCGGCTTATACTCCAGTCAACAAAAAAACTTACCGAGGTCTTGTGCGCGGCCGAGGCTTTGGTGCTTCCGGGATCGCGCGCACCTCTCCCAAGCCACCGCCATCCGGAGACCTGCCGAAGTTTGGGGAGGTTTGGGGAGGTGCGCGCGCACCTCCCCAAACCTCACCAAACGTCGGCAGGTCTCCGGACCTCCGCGCCTTGCCTGCCTGCTTCTTTCCGCAGCGGAAAGAAGCAGGCAGGCAGGCCGCGGAGGAACGGAGACCTGCCGAGGTTTGGGGAGGTTTGGGCGCCTCCCCAAACCTCCCCAAACCTCGGCAGGTTTCCGTTCCTCCGCGCAGACCTGCCGACGTTTGGGGAGGTTTGGGCGCCTCCCCAAACCTCGGCAGGTCTCCGTTCCTCCTGCCGACCTTTGGGGAGGTTTGGGCGCCTCCCCAAACCTCCCCAAACCTCAGCAGGTCTCCGTTCCTCCTGCCGACGTTTGGGGAGGTTTGGGCGCCTCCCCAAACCTCGGCAGGTCTCCGTTCCTCCGCGCAGACCTGCCGACGTTTGGGGAGGTTTGGGCGCCTCCCCAAACCTCCCCAAACCTCGGCAGGTCTCCGTTCCTCCTGCCGACCTTTGGGGAGGTTTGGGCACCTCCCCAAACCTCGGCAGGTCTCCGTTCCTCCGCGCAGACCTGCCGACCTTTGGGGAGGTTTGGGCGCCTCCCCAAACCTCCCCAAACCTCGGCAGGTCTCCGTTCCTCCTGCCGACCTTTGGGGAGGTTTGGGCGCCTCCCCAAACCTCCCCAAACCTCGGCAGGTCTCCGTTCCTCCTGCCGACCTTTGGGGAGGTTTGGGCGCCTCCCCAAACCTCCCCAAACCTCGGCAGGTCTCCATTCCTCCTGCCGACCTTTGGGGAGGTTTGGGCACCTCCCCAAACCTCCCCAAACCTCGGCAGGTCTCCGTTCCTTCTGCCGACCTTTGGGGAGGTTTGGGCGCCTCCCCAAACCTCCCCAAACCTCGGCAGGTCTCCGTTCCTCCTGCCGACCTTTGGGGAGGTTTGGGCGCCTCCCCAAACCTCCCCAAACCTCGGCAGGTCTGCACGGAGGAACGGAGACCTGCCGAGGTTTGGGGAGGCGCCCAAACCTCCCCAAAGGTCGGCAGGAGGAACGGAGACCTGCCGAGGTTTGGGGAGGTTTGGGGAGGCGCCCAAACCTCCCCAAAGGTCGGCAGGAGGAACGGAGACCTGCCGAGGTTTGGGGAGGTTTGGGGAGGCGCCCAAACCTCCCCAAAGGTCGGCAGGAGGAACGGAGACCTGCCGAGGTTTGGGGAGGTTTGGGGAGGCGCCCAAACCTCCCCAAAGGTCGGCAGGAGGAACGGAGACCTGCCGAGGTTTGGGGAGGTTTGGGGAGGCGCCCAAACCTCCCCAAACGTCGGCAGGTCTGCGCGGAGGAACGGAGACCTGCTGAGGTTTGGGGAGGTTTGGGGAGGCGCCCAAACCTCCCCAAAGGTCGGCAGGAGGAACTGAGACCTGCCGAGGTTTGGGGAGGTTTGGGGAGGCGCCCAAACCTCCCCAAAGGTCGGCAGGTCTGCGCGGAGGAACGGAGACCTGCCGAGGTTTGGGGAGGCGCCCAAACCTCCCCAAAGGTCGGCAGGAGGAACGGAGACCTGCCGAGGTTTGGGGAGGTTTGGGGAGGCGCCCAAACCTCCCCAAAGGTCGGCATGAGGAACAGAGACCTGCCGAGGTTTGGGGAGGTTTGGGGAGGCGCCCAAACCTCCCCAAAGGTCGGCAGGAGGAACGGAGACCTGCCGAGGTTTGGGGAGGTTTGGGGAGGTGCGCGCGCACCTCCCCAAACCTCCCCAAACTTCGGCAGGTCTCCGGACGGCGGCGGCTTGGGAGAGGTGCGCGCGATCCTGGAAGCACCGAAGCCTCGGCCGCGCGCAAGTCCTCGGTAAGCTCCGGGCGGTCACTTGCTTCGCGTCTCCTGAGGGAAGGGGGGGCGACTGGAGCGGGCGTGTTTCCTCGCCTGCTGGGTGCCGCGATTTGCCCGGGGAACGCGCGGGCCCCGAATGGCAGCGTGGAGCGAGGAAGCGGACAGCCAGGTTTTCCCCGAGAGCCGCGGCCACACAGGGTATTCCTGTGTATTCAGGCTTGCAAAATGGCGGATCGAGCCTCTGCTGGCGGCAGAGGCTTGCAGAATGGCGGATCGGCTTATACTCGAGTCAATAACTTTTTCCAGTTTTTGGGGGTGAAATTGGGGGTCTCGGCTTATACTCGAGTCGGCTTATACTCAAGTATATACGGTATATATATATATATATATATATATATATATATATATATATATATATATATATATATATATATATATATATATATATATTGCTGGCCCACAGACCAGACACGTCATTGGGAAACCACGCCCACCTCATTGCCGGCAATGGCAAAAAAGCTCCAATATGTTGTGCGATGTCACGTAACATCATGAGTTTGACATGTCTGTACTAGAGACTCTGACATTAGAGACCTTTTATTAGGATTGTTCTTCTAGAAATAGGTCCACTATAATCTTTACCTTACTTTATTATTTATTTATTATATTTTTATACCGCCCTTCTCCTGAAGGACTCAGGGCGGTGCCTGCATGAAGTTCTGTTTTTCCCCCAGAATATTTGAAAGGGATTATTTATCTAATAGCAACAAGATAGGCAAGTGCATACATATGGGGGAAGTGGGGAACAGTCCTATCATCTGCAATAGCTCTTCTTTTTTCTTTTTCTTGGAAATGGCTTCCATAATCAATTTAACAGACTTCCTTTATATTGCAGAAAGCAGACAGTTCTGAAACAATAAACCCTCAAAATTGTTCACATTTATTCTAAAGTACAAAATTTGGACCCACACTTCATTAAAACCATTAGGATTCTGTATAATTTTATTCTAATTAATACTTCTATCATCATATATTTGTTTTCTAAGTTTGGTGAAAGATTTTAATATAAAATTTTAATAGATGTATATCTTTAATTCAATTGATTTTGTCTGTCCCCTTCAAGGATGCCAGTAGAAAGGCTGTATATTCAGTTGTAATCCTATATATATATATATATATATATATATATATATATATATATATATATATATATATATATATATATATATATATATATATATATATATATATATATATAAGAAATCTTATTCATCCATAGATTACATATGAAATAATGATCTGTCAGGTACCTTACTCTTTGCTTCCTCCTATATCTGTAACTACGGTATATTGCAGAACATCCCACTGTGATCAATCAGCTGTTCCTTATAAATCTCACTTTTCAAAGCCTTTTGAAAATGCAAACTCTGTCAACTCAGTATCTTCCAATTCTGTTGCTCTCTGACTAGACCAGGGGTAGGCAACCTCGGCTCTTTTATGACTCATGGACTTCAACTCCCTATGCTGGCTCAGGAATTCTGGGAGTTGAAGTCCATGAATCATAAAAGAGCCGAGGTTGCCTAGCCCTGGACTAGACTATGGTGCTTGGGAAATGTAAGAATGACATCTGGATGTAGCAGGGTATCTTACTGGAACTGATCACAGAAAGCAATATTATTTTTTTATTTATCTAGCAAAATTAAAAACTGCCCATCTCCCTCATACTCTTGACAGCATGCAAATAATATTGTCAGCTACAAATGGGGAAGGTTCAAAATGATTGAAGTATTGTTTAAGCCTATGCACAATAATTTACTTAACTAATGGTTTACCCCAGGGCATTTGGGGATGGGGTGGGGGTTGGAAGCTGTGATTGTGATTGTATAGGACTCCAACTGATTCCTCATTTGACTCCTCCCTCTGGATCTGCCAGTCTCTCATTTGTAAATATTAAACAAATACTAACTGAATATAAAAATTTAAAATAGAGACAAGATAATAAAATTCAACATCAGAAGTTAATTAAAAGGTAAGGGGGAGCTTTTAGGGCTCTAACCAGCCCCATGGTTGCATGCTTCTCTCTAAGCCTTAAGTAAGATGATAAACATATAAGGAAACCTGTAATTATCTAGCACACTGAAGACTAAAATTAGGACTAAAGTTAAATATATAACATTTTTGGACTAAAGTAAATATATCACATTTTCCATCCATTCTTCCACTGTGGTGATTGATATGTCTTTCCATTTTTGCACATATATGATTGTTGCACTGTCAACATAATAACAAAGTTCCAAATTTTCTTTTAAGTTCTTTATTCAACAGTCATAAAGGAAAATATCTGGTTTCAATGTTATATTTATGTTATAAATCTTTCGAATTAAGACAAACATTGCCAATTGAGAAATATCTTTTTGCCATTGTTTAAATAGAAAAGTAACTGTCAAATGAATTAAAACATGTGTCATTCTATACACAATTATTATTATTCACTTAGCTGAGTTATTAGCTTTAAGATGTATCCTCAAGCTGCATCACAGGTTAACAGATATGGAAAATTAAAAAAAAAATTATCTATCTATCTATCTATCTATCTATCTATCTATCTATCTATCTATCTATCTATCTATCTATCTATCTATCTAATCTATCTTTTACTTTCCAACAAAATATTTTACAATAATTGCCATCCTTCCCTATACTCAGCAGGTCTATGTTGGTTTCTTTGTAGCTGTAGAGAACTTGTTTGACACTGCCTCTTTCAACTTTCGAGTCTAGGCTACATCCCTGGTATTCTCTGGTGATCACCCAACTAAATACTAGTCAGCCTGAACCTTGATTACTTTTTGTAAAAGTAAATCAGCTGTTCCCATCAGCTAAGATATTTGGGGAGTTTAGGCAATGGAAATGTTCTCTTTATACATCCAAAGCAGGTAAACTTGGTTCCCTAATGTATAGCTGCCCTTGAGCAAGATTTGGAAACATAAAATCTATTGTTTTTAGAATATTATTCTTATACAGGAGGTACATATGTATTTGCATTGTGAACTAAGGCAAACCTCAAGCTTTTTAAAGATTCTATAAATTGATAACATGAACTAAAATGCATCATAATTTGGAGGTTAATTGCTTATACAGCAACAAAAACAAGGAATAACATTGTAGTGAAGCATAAGAATGGTTTCCTAATGCAGTGAAAAAACTGATCTGATTTGTAATTTTCTAACTCATATGCAGGTCAGAACACAATTATCTTTTAGATTTCACACTTTTTTCAAGCATGTACAGCACTTGTCAGATCAAAAAACTACTTAAGATGTATATTTTAGGATAAAATATAAATATAGACATATATCTACTTTGAAAAAAAAAGCATTTACAGCAGGGGTGTCAAACTGCCGGCTTGTGGGCCGGACACATCACGCAAAAACCGCGCCCACCCCATTGCCAGCAATGGTAAAACAGTCCCGACACGTCACGTGACATCACATGATGTCACAAGTTTCACATGTCTGATTTACAGTATCCAAATATGCAGATTCATATGAATTTTAATGAGCATTTATTTCTTTAAATGCAAAGTAAAAATGGGGGACAGAAGAAACAATTATGTAAACAAGCTTATGGGATACTGCCATGGACCCAAAACAGATTGTTCTACCTTCCCCTAGTGAATCAAAGCCATTGGACTGGAAGGCCAATTCAAGTTAAAGGGGACTCACTAATGGAAATTCAGTTAGCACAGCTAGATAGTTCAAGGTTTTTTTATTACACTTGCTCTTTGTTTTAGGTCATAATGTTGATTCCCATAGCTGCTTTGTATGCTTAGACCAAGGGTAGGCAACCTTGGCTCTTTTATCACTTGTGGACTTCAACTCCAAGAATTCCTGAGCCAGCCATGCTAGCTCAGGAATTCTGGGAGTTGAAGTCCACGAGTGATAAAAGAGCCAAGGTTGCTACCCCTGGCTTAGACTAAGAGAGTTTCCTCAGCACCTCCTACCAAATGAACCATGCAGCCAACCAAAAACCAGAAATAAAAATGTACTTTTTGTCTGTCTGTCTATTTTTTCCATCCATTCAACCATCCATCCATCCATCCATCCATCCATCCATCCATCCATCCAAATTATATCACCTCCATTTCCCAAAGAAAACTCTGAGGGATAACATAAAGAGGCAAAACCAAATCTTTTTTATTGAAACCAAACAATCTTATGCACTCATGCCAGAGCATCCATCACTACATTTTCATCCTCAATGCCTCGGGAAAGAGCCAGGTGTTCACAGTCTTCCATAAGGCCAATAGAAATGGAGCTGTTGGGATATTGAAGGTGAAGGCATGCATCATGACAGAGAAGGAACCCCTGTGGCCTAACTGAGGGTACCAGAACATTCCTAAATCTGATGGGGCAGGCAGAATTCCCTGGAGAGAGACAGTCCAACAAGTAACCCGGTCTCACATCATGTTGGATTTTAAAAGTGACAACCAGCATCTTGAATTGCACTGAAAAGCCTATTGCGAGCCAGTGTGGCTCATGTAGCAGTGGCATTATATGAGTATACCACTGAATGCCCAAAACTGCATGGGTCAGAAACAGAAACTGTATGTGCCACTGTATTCTGGACTACATGCAACTTCCAATTGCTCTTTAATGGCAACCCCATGTCCATTGCAACAGTGCAATCAAGAAATGCATAGTGCAAAATGGTCAAAAGATGCAAGTTACAGAGAAGAGAGGAAATACCACAAACCCCATCTTTACACCGAATTGGGAGATGTGGACTTAAGGAAGATATGGCTTTTAGTATCTTAAGAGAAGCTGTAATTATCCAGCACAGTGAAGAAGAAAAAAAGGGAATAAAATTAAATGTAAAGTTCAAACTAATGACAACAGATAGAACAAACAACTTAAAATTGGCATGAAGATATTGAAGAGGTAGATATTAAAAGGAACAAGCAGTCAGGAAATATGCTGCAGACTAGCACTTGGTTCAGCAGCTATGAAGGCCTTGATAATGATATTCAAATGCCATTATGCCTACTGTCTACAAAAATCAGAATTGTGGAAGTCTTACTATTCCATCTCCCACTCTATGGAAGTGAAAGTTGAATTTTATAGAAACAGGATAAGAAGAGTATTGGTGCCTCTGAACTTTTATATTGGAAAAGACTCCTAAGAATTCCAGGGTCAATCAAGAAAATAAACCAAGGGATCACTGAATGAATCAACCCAGGGTCCTCATTCGAGGCACAAATGACTAGTCTCAAATCATCCTCCTTTAGATATATTAGGAAAAGAACTAACTTTCTGGAGAAGACTATATGCTACAAAAGGTGGAAGGAAGGAGAAGAGGGCAACCACCAGCAATAAAAATGGACTCAGTTACAGCAAAAGTATATGCCATGAAAGACCTATAAGATCAGATTGAGGCTAGATGGTCATGGAGAAAATCTATATGGTCAGCAGGAGTTGAAAATAATTTAATGGCACATAATCAACCAAAACTATCTTATCAACTTGTGTCCTTGAATCCCTCCTTGAAAGTGTTCTAATTTCAATATCAATCTGGGAAAATCCTGACACATGATTATACTCATTTTTGTTATATATTATTTTTCCACAGTTGTTGTCTTTAATATAACATGCTGTACTGAAATAAGCAGGACTGTTCTCAGTTATGAATCCTCAAATTCAGAAAGTTGCAGATATGTAATCTACGTAGTTCAGGAGATATTAATTGTGCTAAGTTCACATTCAAATATGATCTGAAATATATTTTTTCTCAATCTTTTACACTAGTTGTTTCAGGTCAGCATTTAAGAAGAGGAGGGAGGAAATTTCAAAAAAAATCAAAACATAGCTGGGCGTATTTCAGACAGAGGCACTCCTCTATTTTCATGTAGCCAGGGCTTAATGATATATATTATCACCTGCACATCTGCCAACTTGAGACCAAGGCCTGTGGCAATCCATTATCAAAGATCTTGGGCTAAGCTTGGGAAACTAGAAGAAGAATGAGACCTAGATTTCCTCATGCCCAGCAACAGCTCAGCCCCTGCCTCCCATCAGATCTCCTTTTGCACATCAATGCAAGAATTTTCTCTATTGTTCCAGGTCCTCAATCAGTTTTCCTTGCCCTTCTCAGTCAAGGTTCTGAGAGCCTTGGGTTTCAACAACAGTCCAGCTAGAGATACTTCAGGAGATTGGGTTTGGTCCAGCCTCTAGTTCACTTCCATTTCTGGCCTCTTTCACCCCTCCATCCTCAATTCTCTCACCCTCCTTGGACTCCTGAACCTCCTGCTGTATTGCCTTTTTTCCCCCTCCAGGGAGCTGTGGTTCCATGACTTTTTCTGCCTTTCACATGGAAGACTTTTCACATAAGCCAAAAACTACTCCTGCTCTCCCTCTCTTTCTCTCATGGTAGTCTCTGACCAGGCATAGTCTGAAGTCACTGTTTTTCTGATCTTAGTCATATCAATCCTCTGCATGACATGGCTCTCTGCCTCTCAACAGGGGCATTGTATCTCTTAAAATATGGCAGTTTACCAGCCATTTCCTCCTCCATCATCATTCCTTTTACTTCCAACTGTGTCCCCCATCCAATCATATGTATTCCATCTTCTCTGTCACCATCCAACTTCTGTGTATCCCTCATCTTCTAATTTTCTTCTGTTTCTAACCTCCTCCATAACATTTCTGCTACCAGTTGTTTCCCTGTAGATATTCTCTTCACTTTCCCTTAATCTCTGTATTGTACCTCCAGCTTCTTTTCATTTCAGCTTCTTCCTCTTTCTGCTTCTACTGTTACTGCATCCCACTCCCTTCCAAAGGACCACACCTTAGCTCATTAGTCTCAGCACTCACCATCTTTCCTAAGCCCTTTTTGCTCCATAGCATGAAGATTCTCTGCTGATGTCTCTCATAATTAATGATAGTCAGGAACCAAAGTCAATTCACCAGTTAAGATCCAATTTAAATTCATGCAGGTAGGCAAGTGACATAAATTTTATTAGAATTATTAGGCAATCACTATTATACCTTATATTTATTTAACATGTATGTCATTTAAAGAACCAATATTTCATTTGCCAACATTATGTTTTCTGGCAAAGCTGATAAGAGAAACTTTTAATTCCAAGAGAGTAGAACTTACTTGTTGAAAATTTGAAAATCTAATTACATTTTCTGTAGTTGGCAAGTAAGAACTGTGGATTTCATTAGAAACACTATCAGCTCCTCCAATCTTTGTTTTTGTGACAAAGGTGTTAAGGTCTTTATGTGTATGTGTGTGTGTATGTGTTTGTGCACACATACTATATTTGTGCATATATTATATACTGTTAGTATGTATATGTGTACACAGGATTTACCAAATGAAGGTCACATAGGCGAAGTCCAGCCCCACAAACTTTTTATTATGTAAATTGAATTGGTTGACCTTTTCTAAACACTTCCCTATTTGTTTAATACATGACCTTTTAACTTTCCTATGTACAGTAATATTTTTTGCAGAGAATTAATAAAATGTATTGTGATAGGGTCTATAGGGACTAACCTTTGGTACAGTTTCTCTGTATGTATTTGTTGTAATGATATTTTTAAAAAGGGTGGGTTAATACCACAGTTATTTTTATAGCAGGAAATTTAAGCAGGATGTCTAACAAAGCCATCCAATAAGCTCAGAATCAGAAAATAGAGGAAAAATGCATCAGATGGATTTCAAGTTCAGTAATTAAGGCTGTAATGCAATACAGAGGTATCTGGGAGTATATACAACTGAAGTCAGTAAATTTGTTGCTGAACAAGTACACACAGGAGTGCTTTATAGAAAATGTATTTGCGATAATATCTTAGTCTAAACAATCACCTTGACTTTGGTTATTAACACTCTCATTGACCCAGATGCTTTTGTCTCTATAGAGATAATTATATTGTTATTAATATGCATCCAAAAATAATCTAAGAAGGGATCAAAGTCAGATGAAATGGGAGAATATTCATAAGGGTGAATGATGGGTTTTATTTCCTGGTTAGCAACCACAAGAAAGGGTCTTCATTCTCCTGACTGGCCTAAGTGACTTCTGCAAGAATGCTTGAAAGGTGCAATTTTTTGTGAGCTCTGAAATGAATTGATGTAGTCCACAGCTGTATATTATATATTACTTGTGAAATATATTGATTGGAACTTAATTACTCATACAATTTTGTACTTTTTGTTATTCTCTGTTCAAAATGTATTGAATTGCATTTACGATGGATATTTATAAGCTTCACTTTGAAAATGAAAGGAATTTAGAAATGCTATTTTTTGTGCAGAGGTTGTTGCTATTGTTTATAAAATACACCAGTAAGGAAATGGAGCTCAATGGATTGATGAGTGAGTATGTGAGAAAATTATATGAATATCAGTGAATCATATCATTACCATTTGCCACTTCCTACTATTGAATGAAATTTCCCAACCTGACATCATCTAGATGTATCAAAACTGCAATGATTAGGGAGTTACAATAAAACTGAAAAGATATGCTTCCCTCTGGTCTTAAGAGAACAAACACATTTAAAAAACAAAAACATCTGAAATGGCATCCAATGATCTCAGAAGACCTTGGTTTTCTTCTTTCTGATATCATCCCAATTCTAATCTTTCAATCACAGTGGCAAGACAAATATTTTTTTTTCCCCAGGGATGCCTAGTTAACCTATCTTCTCTTTGGAACACTATTTTCTAGTATATTAAAAAAAATACCTCTAGCAATTATACTGCTGTGTCTGGGATCCCATTCTTAATTGCCTATAAAATGGAGACCATTTGTCCAATCTGTCTGAAACTTGGCAGGGCTGATCCTTTAGAGAAGAGCAGAATGCCTGAAAAAATTCATGGTATTTAAATAAGGAAAAACAGAGTCACCAGCAGGAGAATGGGGCTTCAGTGAAAGTAATGGGGAGTTTATAGCATGTCATCCATTTCTAATTGCATATCAAAATGGGCCATCAATCTCTCTGAAATGTGTCACTGGGGAAACAATACAATGAATTTAAATTTCTTCCCATTTAGATAGAACTCCAGATTCCAAAGAGAAGCAGTGAAATGAGATAAAATAAACATTGTAATGTTTTCTCCATTTTGACAGAGTTGATGGTGCCAGAGTACCTAATACTCTGTACCATATATCTCTCCATTCATTTGTTAAAGTCCATTGTATACTGACCTCACAAAGTATGAGATTGGAGCTGGCAGACTGGGAGATGAGGAACTTGGTATCAGATAGGACTCTTTCATAAACTAGGCTAAAGGTGAGAAACAGGCTGCAAACAGTCCCTTACAGCAAAAAGGTAAGTGAAAAAAAAGACCTGGTACCATCAGATTTTTAGCCATTCTAATAGGTGATAAGTGATCACAATACAGTCCCTTGTATCTGCAGTAAGGTACTTTGTCTACTCAGGCTGAATTTTAGCTTACCACAAGAAGGGCAAGTTCTTATTGGTTTAGCCTAGGGGCAGTCTCTGACACATATTGGGAATTTTCACCAAGAGTAAAAATCAAGGCTAAACAAACAAACCAAAAGAGCTCAAAAGGAATATCCCCAGACATTTGGACAGGAAATACAAGAGTCTCAATAAGGTGTTCAATTTTTTTTTTAAAAAAAATAGATCTCAGCAGGTACATTGATTATTAGAATTAATGGCCCAAATCTACTGAGTTATTATGAAACATTTAGCATTCATTGATGATATTTTTCCCTTGCTTGGCTAATAGTTGAACTTTTTTTGAATTAAACAGTTAAAGGGTTTTTGCCATATGTTTTGCAATGTTCACACTCAGTATGTCTGATGGCTTTAAATAACATTTACTGAACACCAGAGATTTGTATTGTACAATTGGGATTTAGAGTAGAAGACCTCCAAGGTTCCTTTCAACTCTGTTATTCTGTTATATCT
This sequence comes from Vipera ursinii, assembly GCF_947247035.1. NCBI lineage: Eukaryota > Metazoa > Chordata > Lepidosauria > Squamata > Viperidae > Vipera > Vipera ursinii. Next base: position 323,531,868 of record NC_139512.1, on the reverse strand, counting down.
TGATCAATGAATCTATGATGTACTTTGCAGCTTCTATGCCAAAGTCTTCATAAGACTTCAAAAACAATTCACATTTGAGGGCAGTTTTTAATTGCTGCAAAGAATGTGCTGTAGTGTTTGCTACCAATTATTTCCCAGTCAAATTCAGATGCTAAGAAGACAAGTGCAAAAATCATATATTTTCTATTGCATGGTAGTCACTTTTCCTAGGGGACGTATAGGCACATTCAGTGCTTTTTTTTCATAGAACGCACAAGAATGGAGTTCCGCTACCTTTTTTCAATGGATTTTCCAAATTTTAAAAATAACTTTTGAAAGTTTGGTGTTTGGTCCATGTGGAGTTGAATTGCCCTGTCAAGCGTAGCAGGTCAGCAGCAAAATCATTAAAATGGTGCATGTGGGCTGCTTGTGTGTTGAGTCCGATGCATGCATACTTCGTCTGTGCTGGTTGTGATGGCACTGCTTGGCTTGTGGCACTGCTTGGCTTTTGATTGGTCGTGTGGTTGCATGCTGAGTGCTTACTGCGGGCGGCGACCATTATGTATTGTTACACAACTGATGTGTGTGGGTGTGTGTACAGTGATTGACTATGTGCGAAAGGTAAATAATTTCTTTATTTAAAAAAAAAATCAGTGAATTGAAAATCTTTTTTTAATTTTTAGTGTAAAATTTACTATGAACATTTGCCTTAAATACAATAAATTAAATTTATGTTAAGAACTGAATATATATATATATATATATATATATATATATATATATATATATATATATATATATATATATATATATATATATATATATATATATATATGATTAGCAAGATGTGAGTTCCAGCACCTTTTTCTTACAGAAAAAAGCACTGGGCATATTGACATAATCTCAGTTTTCAGAAAATGCTGAAGTAGCTTGGAAAGGCATGCAAACTATGGTGGATTTAAAGTTGTAAAGTATGGTGTAGAATAGCATGTAATGAGTGGGCAGGAGGCTAGGTGGGAAAGTTGATGGAACTATCTTAGTGATGTGGGTTGGATCATGACTTCTTGCTTTTCGCATGTGGGAGAGTTAGTTGATAGAATTTTGTTTTTATATTGAGTTATTAGGTGGGTATTGGCAGATACAAAATTTGTTTTTGACATTATTTTATTGTGTTATTGCTTCATACTACTGTCTGTACTGGATTCACCTTATCCAATTTAGAAAATTAAGCAGAACTAGGTCCGATCAGTACTTGAATGGAAATATTCAAGGAATACCAAGCCTATAACCTAGACCAAAAAAAATCATTTTTATTTTAAATTAAAAAAGCAGATGCCAACAGTAAAATTGTTTCTTGCCAAGAAAACTAATGAAAATATTAATAACAACTATGTTCAGTTTGAAAGAGATTGTATTTTAGGATTGTGCTACAGCTTTTTGTGTAGTAAAAGAAGAGATTGGGACTGGGTCATAGGTTTCCCACTTTTGCATTAAAATGTGAAATCATTAATCGAAACTGGATATTAAGAGTAGGCAAAAGGAAGACCTTTAAGAACCAGACAATTTATAGTCAATTTATGGCAGCCCTCAGTAAACTGGATTTTGGGCAGATGTGTTAGATTTCAAATTTCATAATCCTCAAAAGATTAGCCAAGTGTCTGTTCACTTGGAATTATGGGAATGGACAACACATAAATACCAAATTGGGGAAATCATTTCTCTAATGTATGATGTTGGCTTGCATCCTAGTCTAGCTGAGTTTGTATAGCAAATAAAAAATAGAAAGGTACTACCAATAGTAATAGCCTTGGTGGAGCAGTGGGCTAATGCCTCCTTAAGTAACACCAGCTGCCTGCAATTAGTGCAGGTTCGCGTCCCACCAGGCTCAAGGTTGACTCAGCCTTCCATCCTTCCGAGGTAGGTAAAATGAGGACCCAGATTGTTGGGGGCAATTAAGCTGACTTTGTAATAATGCCGCTTGGGGTGTGTGTGAAAGCCCTAACAAGCAGGCATATACATAGAATGAAGGCTACTGCTAAGCTTGTAAGCCGCCCTGAGTCTTCGGAGAAGGGCGGGATATAAATGGAATTAAAATAAATAATAAAATAAATAAATAGGTGTCTTGGGTGCAATTCCAAAACAACTGGAGCACCACTTGAACACCATTGGCATTGACAAATTCGCCATTAGTCAATTGCAAAAGGTGGTCTTACTAGGAACTGTTTCCATCCTGCAACAATATCTGTAATACCATCAGACATCCATATCTGCCTATCCCAGCTCCTTTTAAAGACTTGATAGGTAGACAAAAATGCCAAATCCAGTCTGAACATCTGGCTGACTGTGAGATGAATAACAACAACAACAACAACAACAACAACAACAACAACAATAATAATAATAAGAAGAATAAGAATAAGAATAAGAATAAGAATAAGAATAAGAATAAGAATAAGAATAAGAATAAGAATAAGAATAAGAATAATAGAATGGACCTTAGAGGTCATCTAGTCCAAACCCCCTGCTCAGGCAGGAAACCCTTTACCATTTCAGACAAATGGCTGTCCAGTGTCTTCCTAAAAACTTCCAGTGTTGGAGCATTCACCATTTCTGGAGGCAGGTTGTTCCACTGGTTAATTGTTCTAACAGTCAGGAAGTTTCTCCTTAGTTCCAGGTTGCTTCTCTCCTTGATTAGTTTCCATCCATTGCTTCTTGTCCGGCTTTCAGGTGGTTTGGAGTATAGCTTGACTCCCTCTTCATTGTGGCAACCCTTGAGATATTGGAACACTGTTATCATGTCACCCCTCGCCCTTCTCTTCATTAAAATAGACATACCCAATTCCAGCAACCGTTCCTTATATGTTTTAGCCTCAAGTCTCCCTAATCATCTTTGTTGATCTTCTCTGTACTCTTTCTAGAGTCTCAACATCTTTTTTACATCATGGTGACCAAAACTGGACAAAGTATTCCAAGTGTGGCCTTACCAAGGCATTGTAAAATGGAATTAATCCTTCATGTGATCTTATTTCTATCCCTATGTTAATGCAGCCTAGCACTGTGTTGGCTTTTTTGGGAGCTGCAGCACATTGCTGGCTCATATTTAAGTGATTGTCTACTAGGACTCTAAGATCCCTCTCACAGTTACTACTATTGAGCAAGGTACCACCTATACTATACCTGCGCATTTGGTTTTTCTTGCCTAAATGTAGAACCTTACTTTTTTCACCATTGAATTTCATTTTCTTAGATAGTGCCCAGTGTTCAAGTCTGTCCAGATCCTGCTGTATCTTAAGCCTGTCTTCTGGAGTGTTGGCTATTCCTGCCAGCTTTGTGTCGTCTGCACATTTGATGAGTTCCCCATCTATCCCCTCGTCCAAAACATTGATGAAGATGTTGAAGAGCACTGGGCCTAGAACAGATCCCTGGGGCCCCCTACTACACACTTCCCTCCATGTAGATGCAGTTCCATTGAGGACCACACGCTGAGTACAGCCTGTCAGCCAGCTACAAATCCATCTGGTGGTGATGCTATCTAACCCACATTTTTCTATCTTATCAAGTAGCAGGTTGTGATCTACTTTATCAAATGCCTTACTGAAGTCCAAGTAAATTATATCCATAGCATTCCTCTGGTCCACTAATTTTATCACTTGGTCAAAGAATGCAATAAGATTTGTTTTGCATGATCTGTTTTTGACAAACCCATGTTGGCTTTTGGCAATGACTTTGTTTGCCTCTAGGAGATTGCTGATTCATTGTTTCATTATCATTTCTAGAATCTTCCCAGATATTGAGGTCAGGCTGATAGGTCTGTAGTTTCCTGGATCCATTTTTCCCCCTTTTTTGAAGATGGGAACTACATCAGCTCTTTTCCAGTCCTCTGGTAGTTCCCAAATGCTCCAGGATCTTTGAAAGATATAGTTCAGTGGTTCTGAGATCACATCTGCCAGTTCCTTGAGAGCCTTGGGGTGTAATCCATCTGGTCTTGGTGATTTGAACTTGTCTAGGCTGGACAGATGCTCACTTACCATTTTCTTGCCTATCTTAACTTGTGTTTCTATTCTGTTTTTTATGGCACTGTTTTTGATAGGTTGGACTGTTTTTTCCCTTTGTGTGAAGACAGATACAAAAAATGAGTTAAATAGTTCTGCTTTCTCCCTGTTGCTTGTCATCTTCTTGCCACTTTCACCCACTAATGGACCAATCGAGGTGCGGCTTGCAGGGAGAACTCTCAAATCCTATCCTGCTTAAGAGCGGAGTAAGGCAGGGTTGTGTCCTGGCCCCTCTTTTGTTTAATTTATTCTTATCTGATTTGGCCTCTTACATTGGACGTATTGAATCCCATGCCCCAAAGCTGTCAATTACAAAGATCCCGCTTCTCCTATATGCTGATGATGCGGTCCTTCTATCACTATCAAGAGTAGGACTGAAAAGATTACTTTCTGCATTTGGGTCCTACTGTGCCGAGAACCACTTGTCCATTAATTATGACAAATCTAAAGTATTGGTGTTCTATAGAGCCCGGAAGTTATACAACTGGGCTATTAATGGTAATGCTGTTAGGCAGGTCTTCCATTTCAAGTATTTAGGTATTCAATTTCAGAACACCGGCGCTTGGACCAGACATCAAACCCAGGTGCTGAATTTGGCTTCCTGTAGTCATCAGCAGATTCTAAGATTTTTCTTTACCCAAGGAGGCCAGTTCATCCCTTCTGCTCTGTGTATATATAAAACCAAAACCTTGGCCCAAACTCTTTACGGAATTCCCATATGGATACGGGGCTTCAAGGATTGTATTGAAATAACCCAGGCTGTTTTTCTTAGGAAACTCCTGGGTCTTCCTCCCTGTGTTGGCTTTGCTTCAATGTACCTGGAACTGGGCATTCGTTCAATCGTATGCATGGCATGGATCAACACCTTTAAATGGTGGTTTCGGGTGCTCTTCTCGGCTGTCCCTGGTAGCTACCTCTCCCTGGTGTTTGCTGACCCTCATACTTTTCTTTGGGAGAGGGAGCTGATGAAGAAACTCCACTTGCTAGGTTTTTTGGGTGATGCCTTGGGAGATTATGGCCTTAAGAATGCCCAATCTAGGGTAGTCCAACGGCTTGTAGACATAGATTTGCAATATTTAAGTGCCAGAGCTAACAAAACCTGCTGCCCTCTGATCTTCAGCCAATCTAATAATTATGGACTGAGGATGGCTTCATACTTCTATACTCTATCCCCAAGTATAGGAGAGTCCTCTCTCTAGCCCGTTTCAATGTCTTGCCCTCAGCACTACTTGATGGGCGATTTAAGAGGCTCCCGATTAGCGAGCGATTATGCCCCTGTGACAGGGCTGAGGTTGAAACTATGGAGCATGTCTTTTTATACTGCCCTATGTATAACGCAGGCAGAACTAAATTACTGTCTCTCCTTAAAATAGACCCTTCTGGTCCCAATGCTAGTAATTTGGTCTTATTTTGTTTAGGGGATGGCTCCTCATATATTACTTCTCAGGTCTCTATTTTTTTTAAGAGCTGTAACTATTAGAGGAGAATGTTGTAATTCCCCTCAGCCAAGGCTTCTGGTGTCCAATTGTCTATGATTTTACTTTTTCCATGTTTTTCTTTTGTTGTATTCGTACTTTGGTCTGTGACCACAAACAAATAAATTGAATTAATGGACCAATCATTTCCTTCACTTTTTTCTTGTTTTATACATGTTGAAAGAATTTTTGTTTGTTTGTTATTTTTTACTTTGGTCGCAAGCCTTAGTTCATTTTGAGCCTTAGCTTTCCTCGCTTCATCTTTGCAGGCTTGGGCTATTTGCTGATATTCTGACTTAGTTATGTGTCTCTTTTTTTCACTTTTTATACTTGTCTTTTTATCTTTCAATTTATCAGAGAGTTGTTTATACAGCCATGCTGGTTTCTTTTGAGAGCTGTTATTTTTTTTCTTTGTTGGCATTGTGCTAGACTGGGCTTTTGTTATCTCACTTTTCAAAATTCCCCAAACTTCTTGAGTTGTTTTCCCCTTTAGTGTTCTCATCCATGTAATATTTCCCAACCCCTCTCTAAGTTTATTGAAATTAGCTCTCTTAAAGTCCCAAACTCTACTTTGACTGTGTTCTATTGCTTGTGCTTCCAGAATGTTGAATTCCAATATTGCATGATCACTTCCCCCCAAGGTTCCTGTGGCTTCGACACTTTCTATCATTTCATCTCTGTTAGTGAGGATTAGATCCAATATGGCTAATCCCCTAGTTCCCTTCTCTGCTTTTTGGAAGACAAAGTTGTCTGCTAGATTTGTCAGGAATCTGTTTGATCTTCCACTTGGTGCAGAGTTTGTCTCCCAGTTGATGTCAGGGTAATTAAAGTCTCCCATTACTATTGTGATGTACTTCCTACATACCTTAGTTAGCTGACTAGCAAAAAGTTCATCTATTTCCTCTGTTTGATTGGGTGGCCTATAGTTTACACTATGGCAATGTCATTTCCCCCCCTTTTATATTGACCCAAATGCATTCAAGACAGTTTTCATCATTGTTGTGCTCTATTTCTGTACAGATGTAGTTATTTCTTATATAGAGAGCAACTCCACCTCCTCTTTTACTTGGTCTGTTTCCTTTAAATAATTTAAATCCTTCTAGCTGTGTGTTCCATTTGTGGGTTTCATCCCACCATGTTTCTGTAATAGCAACAATATAATATCTATCCTCATTAACCTGAATTTCTAGTTTTGATGGAGTACCTTCCTGAATTAACATAATAACTGAATCCTGATTAAACGTTAAAGAAATTGCTACATTTATCTATCAGATAGACAACATTCAATTAATTTATTTCAATTCCATATGGCCTATAGTAATTTTTTTTCTAAGGAAATCAGTCTTAACGATGTTAGCCTATGATAAAATAAATCGATCGCTGGGTGATAATTTCATTAGGAGTAACCTAAATGACCCAAAATAATATGTAATTATCACATACAGTAGCAATGGATTTATAAAACAAACATAGAGTAAAAATAGTCAAATGTTTATTAACTTGATATTCAGAGAACAACTTATATAGTTTAGATTTCCACCTTGCATTTTACCTTGGCATTAAATATCTTGAAGCAAATTAAACATTCTAGGAAAACAGGATGGTTTAGTTGTCAAAATAAATTATAATAACTGAATATGCCTTTTCCAACTCCCCTTTCTGGTCAAACAGAAAGTTCTAATTTGCTAGTATCTGATTGGAAGAAAAAAATACTTTTGGTATCATTTCAGGACTGCCAAGACATGATAAAAATAAGTCAAGGTGCAGTCATGAAAGTGCAATAGAAACATTGCCTAGTTTTTATGTGTAACACATGTGCAACTTGACTTTTCCATTTCCATTTAACTTTTCTGACTATACCCTGCAGACTACTGTGTTCCTGGTGGGTCTCAAACAATCAAGTATGTAGGAAGGGAAGAGAAAAACATAATTATAAGTTTTATACAAAGAAATTTAAATAAATACTTAAGGGAAAAATACATAGCTTGAGTGTGCATACAGGAACAAAATTTTCTGCAACTACAACATACAGAAATATCCATTGCTGTTTTCAACTTATCTATTCTTTGCCTTACTAAGCAAAGGCAATGAAATCTACTAGAATTCAGCTGATAACCTTTACTTCTGAAAATATTAGAAGTTTCTAACTTGCTGCAGCAATCTATTGATTCATTTGCTTAAAAGACCACACTGTTCATGCAAAGAGTTTGACAATCAGGCTGTTAATATTTCACACATTTATAGATCTGTTCTATAATGGTAATGGGACTGATAATGAATACCTTGAAGGCATGGAATCTGACCTTATGGGGCTTACACTGATACTAGAAAGAAGAAACTTATGATACTCCATTTACTGGCTCCAGAGATAGCATAGATTTGTGTGTGTGTGTGTGTGTGTGTGTGTGTGTGTGTGTGTGTAGCATACAGGGCAAGTTTTCTTTAAGAAGTTCCTTAACTCAAATCTTCCACTTCCACTCTATAATCTCAAAAAGAAAATCTAAAAGATCCTATGATTCTGAGACACTATCCCAAAGACCATGGGACTGTATCTTAATGGAAGGTGCATATTAAAGATCACCACAAATTTAAGATTCAGTAATATCCAGTGAAAGAAAAGGCTGTAATTCAGTGGTTCAAAAAACCCTTGCAAGGATTAATTTGTTGGCTGTTGAAGTACATAATAATGGACCAAACCGATAAATAACTTCACTGAGTATAAGGAGATACCTCAAATTAGAATAAAGCTACATATGCTGTTAATGGTCAAATTTAATTGCAGTGACTTGAATTTCTTCTATTAAGTGTGTTGTTATTGTTACAAAATCATAACAAGAGGCTTAATCAATCAGACTTAATGTCAGTTTTGTTCAGAATCATGTCTCATACAGTAAAGAACCTGAGGTCTTTTTGGTATTAGAGAGTTCTAAAGCATCCTTAGTAAAGCAATGGGGAAAAGCAGTATAAGCTAGTAGTTCTATAAAATAATACCTATTGATATGCATACACTAACACACACTAACTTCATATTCATGAAGATGTTGAGTGAATTTAGTGACTAACAGAGATATTTAAACATGAACCCAGTGTGGCTGCTGTGAAAAAGCTTGAATGGAGACCATCATGCAAAACACACATACATACAAAAATAAGCTTATACACTTCGTATTTGAAGGCAAAAAGATATATTGGAGTGTGCAGAAGCATCTGAGCAAATGTGTGGCAAATGTGTCTTTTTCAAACATCATGCTATAGCCAACACTGTGGTGCATGTGATTTCAGGAAAAGTTTTAGCTGCCTTAAGTAATTGTAGACATGTACCATGACATAATAACAACAATGACAACAACAACAACAACAACAATAACAATAACAATAATAATAATAATAATAATAATAATAATAATAATAATAATAAATAATAATAAATAAATAATAAAAAGTTGGAAGGGACCTTGGAGGTTATGTAATCCAACCCCCTGCTCAGGCAGGAAACTGTATACATTTTCAGACAAATGACTGTCCAGTCTCTTCTTAAAAACTTCCAGTGTTGGAGCTGTTGTGTAGTGAGTTCTTCGTGCAGGAAAAGAGACGAGGCAAGTGAGTTCAGCAAAGTTCATGGTTTATTGCTTACAGGATCTGAACTGAGAATTGGGCTGCAGCCTGCAGCAATTTATAGCCTGGCCCCTAGGCGGCAGCCAATAGGTATGAAGCAACCCATTGCCGCCTAGGGGCAGCCAATAGCAGCTCTGGAGATGGGGAGTCTGAGCTGCTGGAGAGCCGTTAGCTGCTCCAGCTAACCATGTGGTGTTACAACTGAGCCCAATACATAACAGGAGCATTCACCACTTCTGGAGGCAGGTTGTTCCACTGGTTAATTGTTCTGTCAGGAAGTTTCTCCCTAGTTGTAGGTTGCTTCTCTCCTTGATTAGTTTCCATCTTGTCCTGATTTCAGGTGCTTTGGAGAATAGCTTGACTCCCTCTTTTTTGTGGCAGCCCCTGAGATATTGGAACACTGCTATGTCACCCCTCATCCTTCTCTTCATTAAAATAGACATACCCAATTCCAGCAACCGTTCCTTATATGTTTTAGCCTCCAGTCCGCTAATCATCTTTGTTGCTCTTCTCTGTACTCTTTCCAGAGTCTCAACAACTTTTTTATATCGTGGTGACCAAAACTGGATGCAGTATTCCAAGTGTGGCCTTACCAAGGCATTGTAAATTGGAATTAATTCTTCACATGATCTTAATTGGCTATATGTATCATGTCTGTTGGTTTCAGAACAGAGTCATTCTGAGAGAGCACCCTGGACATTCTCATAAAGTTCCAAATGGACCAAACACTTAGCTTTTGCCTTGTTTGCCTATACCTCCTGATTTGCTATTAGCTTCTAAAGGTGAAATCTTAATACTGTCCTTCAATACAGTGCATCTGTTCCCTGAGGATTAAGTCAGCAGAGTTTGAGGGTGCTTAATCTTTCTCTCCTTTATACTCCCAATGAAAATTGTCCCTCTTGTGTAACTATTAAATTTTTTGTGTGCTTAATAGCAGCATGTTCTGTAGGTATCAGCAAAATTGTGAATAAAAGGGAATCTTTTTTAACTTCCCCTGTGCCGTCCTTATGCTGTTCAGCTGACTAGAGAATAGTGAACATTGAAAAAATAAAATCTGTTGCTATTGCACCTTATTTTCTCTATCTTTTAGCTGTTTCACAGGGCTAAAATCAAAGATATGTTTCATGGGAAACATGCATATCAGGATGGGATTTTAAAAACTACTGATAGTTTTCCTTTTTGTTAAATGTACTGAGTGATGAGAAGCTAGGGCAGCAGAGAAATATGACGATGAAGAATATTGTTCAGAGAATGTGTATATTTACTTATTTTGGAAATAGATATGGTTCAGAAAGAAAACTTTCATAGATTTAGGGATTTAATCTAAGCCCTTCTGCATGCATGATACCAATAGAGTGAGAAACAGCTACTCCTCCCAGCTGAGTGAAGTTCTCAGCCAGGCTCAGAAGGGAGAAGGCTGTTCCTGAGATTTCAGTGCTCAAGACAATCACAGCAATTTCCAAGGCAACCTGTATGTCTCAGGTATAATTTGCTTTGGCCCTCACTTGCCCTAGTCTTCATTGTCCATTACCTCCCAATGCTCTAGCAATCTTGTGGGCAAACTGGTAGACTTTGAGACACTTATATACAATTTTTACTTTGGAAATAGAAAATTGCATACACTCACTATAATATTTCATGAACTAGTTTCATAAATCTGATGAACTCTGACTCTTTCTCCTCCAACAATGATGCTCTCCACCCTTTTGTGCCCATCAGGCTAATTAGTCTTGTATTGTATCTATTCACTCACTACCTTATTTTATAGCCTGGAATGATAGGCTGGAGTTGCAGTGCTTCTAAAGGGAAATGATGCTATAGTCTGTAGCCAAGGTGAAAAAGACTGGAAGGCAAAAGGTTACTGCCAAGCTGTCAGTGGCAAGAATAGATTTGTAATGTATTGTGTAAATTACCTACTCCAGTCGACTAATCATTCACCTAGAAGCAGTATAAGTCCAAACAAAAATAATGGCTTGTTCTAGGATACAGGTAGAAAAATCAGGTATTAAATCTGTCTGAACACATAGTGGCCTCTGCCCCCAAACACTAAATATTTCAAGTTGTAGCCTGACCCTTCCTGTACCTTTTTCATGTGCTTCACTCCAGTTACAAAATGCTATAGTAGATATAAATGTTGTCAATTAGGTAAAAAGGGTACTTTTTCCCAACCTTTTCATGTTTAGAATTGAATGACATTTTAAGGTTAAAGGAAGTCATTGATTTGCGCCATCAGACTTTAATGTGGCTAATGAATAAAGTTTTCTATAAAACCTTTGTAATCCACTTTAAAACTTAAACTATCAAAAGGGTGTGTTGTGGGAGCATGTGCATGTTTTCTTCTGAAAAAAAAATAACACTGAGGGAATAGTAAGATATTCATGTGCATGTGTGTGCGTGCACACACACAAACATACACATGACTTATGGTGGCATTTGGGAATGTTACAGAATGATCAAGGATGCTATCAAATAGTAGTCATCTCTTTAAAGCCATATAAAGAAATGGCCACCTTCTGCATTTCTGGGAGAGAAAATTCTACCAATTTGTTCTGTGAATAAATGTTCACTTTCCACCTGCATTCATGCCAGAACTGCATGATAGTTTCACTGGAGACTATCAAGAACCCTGAGAAATAGAGACTCTCCAAAGCATTTGGTGAAACTGAATGACTGAACAGGAATATGAAGATGAAAGATTTCAACAGATGGCAACAGTTAAGGTTCATAAAATGATGAATGATATGGAAAGATTAGAGAGAGATTTCCTCCTTCCTTTTCTCATCATATAAAATAAACTTAATTGGATCTCTTCAGGAGTAGGAAAAGGAGACACCTTTCCCCACAATGTGTAATAAACTGAAAGAAAATCCTTACTATAAAATATACTGATAATGACTAACTTTGGCCTGCCTTACTGATGTACTTCATTGTACAGTTTGTTTTTATGATTGTATATCAGTGTAGCTGCAGTAAGGAAAGAAGACGGAAAAATCTGTAGGGTCATGTTTGAAGTATAGACTGATATAATCTTCATCAACAGAACGTTGATGTCTTTTATTTCAGACAATACAGATTAAAAAGGCAAGCAAATATATATGTGATTCTGTTAAAAGACACTGGACGTGAATATCAATCACTGCTAGAAAGTTAGACAGTGCATTTCCAGAATTCCAAAACAGAAATGCAAATGAGGCAGCACTATGAGTCAGAGATGGCTGGGCATAATTTCATTCAGATACAATAAATTACTCTGTTTTATCTTGATATATCTATGGGCTCAGTGGAAAAGAACAGAATTGTTTCCATTGCTTAGATTCCTCCCACTTCTAGTTTTTTTCTATAAAAATATTTCCAGCACAATTTGTAATGTATAGAAATGTTGTGTTTGTAGAACATCTAGGAGTCTATTTAACACATTTAAGTTAAAATTTAAAACTTTACAAAGATCCTCTGAGTATCTTATTATCATTATTCCTCATTTTTACATATTTCAGGAAATTTTATTCAACATTTGAAAGTCAGTTTTCAGGATTATTCATAACTGAAATTAAAGAAAAACTCTTATCTATATAAACTACATTCTAAATAATTAAACAGTTAAAAGCAGCATTTAAAAATCAGATCTAAAGGAGTGAAAATGACTCTATTCAATCTTCAAAATTTAATAAAGCCTATCAAGGGACTAGTCTGCAAGTTTCAGGCATATTTTTTTCCCTTAGAGATTAGTGTTTTCATCCAATCTCAATACATTGTTTTAGAGCAAAACTGTAAACCATGCTTTCTAGATCTTTATTTTATTTATATAATTATATAATGACTCGACTTGAATCACAACAGTCATATATGGGAAAAGACAAACCTAATATACCTGCAGTTCTTTTAAAAAAATCATGTTTTAAATGTATACATCATTTAAGCTCTGGTGTCAATGGAACATTGGTTTCTTTTTTAAAAAAAACTTAGGTCTCGAGCCACATGAGGAAAAGAACAAGAAACTAGTTTCCTATTTGCAAAAAAAAAAAAAAAAAAAAATAAATCTGATGCTTTAATGATTTTATTATGTTTTCTCTTAATCACCTCTATGTTTAAAAAATAAAAATTCTTGTGATTTATAGAGAAAATAATAACAATAACAACCCTCAGTGAGGCACTATCTTGACGTGGTTGTGGGGCTTGTGTACTGTGAGGAAGATGAGAACTATGCCAGAGGTTCAACCATACTGGACAAGTCTCATCAGAGGAATCAGACAAAGAGTCTCTCCCATAAAAAATATGATTAGTCGTAAATTTCAGAATGCCATACTGGCTCAGATGTCACCGGGGTTAACAAGGTCCACACTAGATGTTGGAGTTCCTGAATATATGGTGAAAAATGGGTTACAGGACTCAGGACTATTGGCTGAGCAATCAGGGCCAGCAGCTGCAGAACTACTGGAAGAAAAGGTATTTACCCATCGCAAATACAAAGTGAATGAAAACAAAGAAATAATTATCTGTTATTACAGATAGAGTCCAACAAGAAGAGGATATCTAAAATGAATGCACCAGTTCTGGAAAGAACAATATTCAGCATCAGAAATAACAGAATAGAGACTGGCAGATCAATGCCAATTTATAATACGAAATAAACTATTCACAGAAACAGAATTGGATGAACTGCAAAGTTTTACCCATGGCAAAAAAATCAAAGCCTTGCCAGAAGTAATTCAGAATGTAGAGGCAAACCAGGGGGAGTTGGCAATGAAGGAATCCAGTAGAGATATACAACTATTCTCATTTGGAAACCAGGCACCTCTTCCTCAGGAAGAACAAAGCTCTAACTAAAGAAATAAAAGAATTGAAACAAAGAATAACTGAGCATCTAGAACAGCACAAAAACAACAGAATAAGGCTGCCTGCATTGAAGCTTGTTCCAAAGAAACAGCTAGCACAAGCATTAAAAGATGCAAATACTGCAATATCAAGTATAAGCACCAATTCACTGCAAGAAACAAGCCAACTAATGTAAAGCACAGCTGCAGTTATAACTGAATACCTGGGATGCAAAATCAACAAAGAAGAAAAGCAAACAAACGGTGCACCACATAAATAGAAGGTTAGACTAGAAAATAAGATCAGCAAGTTAAGATCATATGCAAGCAAGCTAGAACAGATGAAAGAAAAAAAGCTGAAGAACAAGAAGACCAAAGAATACCTAATCAAGAAATACCACTTAGAAACTAGGAAGATCAAGGAAGCACTGGAAATAATAAAGCAGCGAAACAGCTATAGCCAGGAAAATCAATAGATATGAAGCGTGAATTGCAAATTATAGGCGGAACCTCCAATTTCAATCCAATCAGAAATGTTTCTACCAATCCATCAATGGAGAAACTGCAATGAATCAGTCAGTACCTGACAAGGAAGGAACAGTGCAGTTCTGGAAGCAGATATGGGATAACCCAAAGAAACACAACAAGGATGCGACTTGGTTAAAAGATATGGATGCAAATAAAACAAGTTGAAATGAAAGAACTAGTAATAACAACAGAAATGGTAGAAAAAAGAGCAAGGAATGCCAAAAATTGGTCAGCACCAGACAAAGATGAATTGCATGGGTTTTGGTTGAAACATCTAACTGTATATACCCACTCATTGCTAAGCAGTTCAACAATATACTACAAGGAGGAGAAATTGAAAAGTGGCTAACAACTGGGAAAACCTACCTAGTAATGAAAATCCAGCAAAAGGGGAAACACCAGGTAACTACAGGCCAAATACCTGCCTACCAACAACTTTCAAATTGCTAACTAGTGTGGTAGCTGATGCAGTACAACACCTAGTTGAAAACAATCTCTTTCCACCCAAACAGAAAGGAAACCGCCCCAATAGCAGAGGAACAAAAAAATCAACTCCTAATAGACAAAATGATCTTGGAAAACTGCAAGAAAAGGAAGACCAATCTGAATGTGGCATGGATTGACTACAAAAAGGCATTTGATTCTCTGCCACATGACTGAATAATCAAGTGCCTAGAAATAACAGGAGTCAGTAGAAACATCAGAAAATTTGTGCAAAGATTGATGGCACAATGGAAGACGTAGTTGCAGGTCAATGGTGAGAGACTGGGAGAGGTTAATATCAAGAGAGGAATATTTCAAGGAGATTCATTATCACCACTACTATTTGTTATTGCACTGTTTCCTCTGTCAACAATACTGAATAACTCAGGACATGGCTATCAAACATCAAAAACATCTGCCAGACTATCCCACCTCCTTTACATGGATGATCTGAAGCTGTATGGAAAAAACATCATCTGAAATAAAATCGCTGCTCAACACTGTCCGTATATTTAGCCAAGATATTACAGTGGAGTTTGGCTTGGATAAATGTGCCACACTTACTCTCAAACAAGGAAAAATAGTGAAAACTGAAGGAATCAAGATGCCCCATGAAAATAACATTAAAAGTCTAGATGAGGAAGACTACTACAAATACTTGGCTATCCTTCAAGCTCACAACATCAAGCACACTGAAGTCAAGAAAAAATATTAGTGATTAATACATCAAGAGAGTGAACAAGATCTTAAAGTCCAAAGTCAATGGAGGAAATACTGTGAAGGCAATCGACACCTGGGCAATTCCAGTCATTAGATACACAGCTGGATTAGTGGACTGGACTCAAGCAGAACTAAAAGCAATGGATAGGAAGACCAGCAAAATAATGACAATGAATCATGCCCTTCATCCACGCAGTGACATTGACAGACTCTATCTACCAAGGCAAATAGGTGGGTGTGGAATGCTGCAAATACATCAGATGGTGGAAAGCAAAACAAAACAAAATGGAAAATATTGTAATAACCACTGATATGGTTGCAAAACAAGTAAAGAAGGTCAAGAACTGGAGTGCACCTGGCCTGGACAAGCTGCATGGATACTGGTTGAAACACCTCACAGCCTCCATCACCGCATGGCCACTCAGTTTGATGAAATGCTTCAACATGCCACAAGTGAAGAATAGTTAACAGCTGGTCGAACATACTTTATAATGAAGGACCCTGAGAAGAGCACAGAACCAAGCAACTACCAGCCAATTACTTTCCTGCCAACAATGTTCAAACTTTTTACAAGAATACTGGTAAATTCAGTATTCAATCATCTAATGGAAAACAATTTGTATCCTGCAGAACAAAAAGGAATTATAAAAAATCAAGAGGAACAAAAGATCAGTTGCTCATTGACAAAATGGTACTTCAAAATGCAAAACAAATTTAAATATGGCATGGATTGATTACAAGAAAGCATTTGACTCATTACCCCACAGTTGGATTAATGCGTGTTTGGAAAACTTTGGAATCAGCAAAAACATCTGTACATTTTTGAAAGCAAATATGCAAAAATAGAAAACAGTTCTAACAGCAACTGGGGAGAACATTGGTGAAATCAAGATCAGACGAGGAATCTTCCAAGGGGACTCACTTTCACCACTACTGTTCAATATCGCATTAATTCCATTGACAATAGTATTACAAAACATAAAACTGGGATACCACATCTCAAGCCAGCATGGCAAGATAAACCATCTACTATACATGGATGACTTAAAACTGTATGCAAAAAGCCACACTGAACTTCAATCAATACTCAACACAGTTCAATTGTTTAGCAGCGACATCAGAATTGACTTTGGACTTGGAAAATGTTCTATATTATCCATGTAGCAAGGAAAAATGGGAAAAATAGAAGGAATAGATCTGAGAAACGGAAGTATTATGAAAGCACTAGCAAAGGATGATGGTTACAAATACCTTGGCATATTGGAAGCAGATAACATCTTGAATGGAAAAGTCAAAGAGTCAACACAAAAAAAAATACATCAGGAGAATCCGCAAAATACTAAAATCAAACCTAAATGCTGGAAATATAATTAAAGCCATTAATACATGGGCAGTCCCAGTGATACGCTACCCAGCTGGAATTATCAATTGGACTTTGGCTAAATTGGAACACCTAGACTGGAAAACGCGTAAACTTTTGAACATGCACCGTGCTCTACTTCCATGAAGTGACATCGACAGGTCGTACCTGCCAAGAAGAATAGGGGGCAGAGGGCTACTACAAATCCACCAAACTGTAGAAGAAGAAAAACGAAGTTTGAATAACTATGAAAATCAAAGTACAGAAAAATTGCTGCAGGCTGTGAAAACAGAGAGCATTATAAAATATTTATTTATTTATTTTAATCCCATTTATATCCCGCCCTTCTCCGAAGACTCAGGGCGGCTTACAATCTAAGCACAAATCAAATGTGCTTAGCAATAGCCTTGATTCTATGTATATGCCTGCTTATTAGGGCTTCCCCCCCCCCAAGCGGCATTTTTACAAAGTCAGCTTATTGCCCCCAACAATCTGGGTCCTCATTTTACCTACCTTGGAAGGATGGAAGGCTGAGTCAACCTTGAGCCTGGTGGGATGCGAACCTGCACTAATTGCAGGCAGCTGGTGTTACTTAAGGAGGCATTAGCCCAATGCTCCACCAAGGCTCTTAATATAATAACAGAAACAAAGGCAAAATATAAGGAAAAATGGCTGGATGACAGATTAAATAGATGGAAAACCAAAGCTTTGCATGGACAGCATCTGAAAAACATTGAAGGAAAATGTGATAACAAGTTGACATGGGCATGGCTTAAGATGGGAACCATCATGAAAGAAATGGAAGGCTTAATACTGGTTGCTCAAGAACAAGCATTACAAACTAATGCCATGAAATGCCAATCCAAATTGCTGACTTTGCAACGGCAAAGTTGAAACTGTTTCACATTTAATATGTGAGTGCAGCAAAATCATGCAATCTGATTACAAAGCTAGACATGACTGAGTTGCTAAACTAATCCACCGGGCATTGTGCAAAAAATATGACTTGCCTGTGTCCGAAAAGTCGTGGGAAAATAGGGTGTAAAAAGTTGTCGAGAATGAGAGGGTGAAGATCTTGTGGAACTTCCGAATACAGACAAATTGCCATTTGGAACACAACACACCAGATATCGCAGTTGTAGAGAACTGAAGCGTACAGTTGATTGATAATGCTGTACCGGGAGATGCCAGAGTCGAAGAAAACGAACTGAAAAAAATTACAAAATACCACAACCTGGCCATTGAAACTGTGCGATTATGGATGAAACGTGTAACAGTGATTCCCATTGTCATCGGGGCACTGGGAACTATGTCCAAAAACCTTGCAAAATACATCAAGAAATTGCAGCTTCCTGCAATCACTCCAGCAAAGCTACAAAAAACTGCGCTACTTGGAACATCTTACATTTTAAGGAGATACCTGGTTGACACCTAGGATGCTGGCAGTAACCTGTGTCAACCATTAGGGCAAGTGAATTTTAGTGTTCAGATGACTGAGTTTCATGTTTTATGAATAAAAGATTTATATAATAAAAATAAAAATAAATAATAATAATAAAGTTGGAAGGGAATTTGGAGTTCATCTAGTCCAACCCCCTGCTCAGGCAGGATACCCTATACCATTTCAGACAAATGGCTGTCCAGTCTTTTCTTAAAAACTTCCAGTGTTGGAGCATTCACAGCTTCTGGAGGCAGGTTGTTCCACTGGTTAATTGTTCTAACTGTCAGGAAGTTTCTCCTTAGTTCTAGGCTGCTTCTCTCCTTGATTAGTTTCCATCTGTTGCTTCTTGTCCTGCCTTCAGGTGCTTTGGAGAATAGCTTGACTCCCTCTTCTTTGTGGCAGCCCCTGAGATACTGGAACACTGCTATCATGTCACCCCTCACTCTTCTCTTCATTAAACTACACATACCCAATTCCAACAACCATTCCTTATATGTTTTACCTTCCAGTCCCCTAATCATCTTTGTTGCTCTTCTGTGTACTCTTTCTAGAGTCTCAACATCTATGTAAAATTCATGTAATTTTTGGGGTGTGTGATAATAATTTTTGCCATTGCTTGTTTTCCAGGATTTTTTTGACATTGTCTGATGTTTCCCATCTAAGTACTAACCAAGCTCAACCTCTGCTGGCTTTTCCAGACTGGACAAGATGAGCCAGAGTATGCAAGGACTATTGAAACTGTCCTTTACAGTTGCAGAATAGAATAATGGAGTCTTGGAAACTTGGCAGTTTCTCTCTCCCTTTTCTCCTTCTACCTGAAGAGAATAAAATTGGGTTATCCTGGGTTTCTTTCTCACCACTTCCTTTCTTTCCAGGTTAAGCTGATGTTTATGTCCCTGCCCCCCATTTCTCCTCCTGAGTTACCGTATAACTGTGCCCCTCTATACCTTGGTATAAAGGGCTCATTGAGGTGAAATAGGACCACCTCACCCAAACTTAGCTCATGATATGTCAATGATAGTAAAATAAGGTGCACGAAACAGAAATGTCTGATATTATCATATGCTAATTCTACAAACAACATGTTCAAATACTGACAATATCATTTAGTACTAGCACTTAGACTTATATACCACATCACAATGCTTTACAGGCCTCTCTAAGCATTTTACAGAGTCAGCAATTGCCCCCAACAATCTGGGTCCTCATTTTACTGACCTCAGAAGGATGGAAGGCTGAGTCAACCTTGAGCTGGTGAGAATCAAACTGCCAAATTGCTGGCAGTCAACAGTCAGCAGAATTAGCAATACTGCATTGTAACCACTGGGCCAGCATGGCAGTAATGACTACTGCCATCAGATATATATTCTCAACTCTGGATTGACATATGTTGGATAATATTAATATTTGGTATTATTAAAGCCAATGTTTAGAGAACTTCAATCTTTAATAAACAATAGCTTGCTTTTGTTACGAGTCTGTAAGGAAACTGAAATTAAAAGCCCTTGAGGCAAAAGAGAAACTAGTCCAGTGCCAGGTGATGGATTCATGATGAAGGTGATATTTGACCCAGGAGCTTCTGCTTTGTACTTCACCCTCTTAACATTACACTATATCAGCCCTCTGTGACTGTAGACCATTTGTCAAATACCACCAGATTCCGCAAAGCCTTCCATTGTCAAAGACAAGATCCTGAGCACACACTATCACCAGCAAGTGAAATATATTACCTCCCGTGAACTTTGAGAGAAAATTCAGCCTTAAATTCACAGACAGGACTTTCTAAATGCTACATGAAATTGTCTTTAAATCTGCCAGGCCTTGATTAAAAACAGCTATGGGGACACTTTATGATCTATCAGTGGCACTTCAGCAAGCTAAAGCATTGCCTTTTAAATCCATTACTCTTTTTCCTTAGATTATGATGTTCAGATGGCCATGCTCAATATACAAAAGGATTTCTTTGAGAATTTTTAGGAACATTTGTTGGTTCAGCTGTACTCCATAGAATATGAAAACCAGGTTAACAGGGCTTCATATGACATTGTCACCTAACTAAAGTGTCACCTAATTAAGAAAGGAAAATCTATGATAACCCATTGTGCGCAGGCTGCAAGAAGAGGCTAATTCTTTTTCTGGCAACCTGCACAGGAAGGGTAACCCAGAGCAGCCCTGATAGGCTTCTTTAGATATTCCATCTTCTTGGTTTCCTTTATATCTACCCAGGAGGTACAGATATAGGGCAAGGGATGATAAGTTACACTAATGTATTATTTCATCTTCACCTGATTAAGGTATATTAAAATAATAATAATAATAATAATAATAATAATAATAATAATAATAATAATAATAATAATAATAATAATAATAATAATAATAATTTTATTTGTATACCGCCCTTCTCCCGAAGGACTCAGGGCGGTGAACAGGGCAATAAATACTAAAATACAAAGATACAAAAATTAAGAAAAGATTAAACATAATGCCCAATGCTATACAACAATAAATTACAATACATTAAAAGCAATAATAAAACCCAAACCCATCAGACCAAACAACCTTAAAACAAATTTGAACCATTTGACCCAGTAGTATCAAGCAGCTAATATGTCAATTGTAAAAGAAGGCCTTGCCTTTTGAAAATAAGTGTGCTTACTTCCAACAAGTGTAGTATTCTCCAGTTAAGTGGAAGTGAATCATCACTGTCTTCTGCTCTTCCTGGCATTATTTTCTCAAGTGACATTTAGAGTCAGGATGTTGGATTCCATTCAGTTCCATGGCTCTTGATTCTGCCTGTTAGCCTATTTGTTTATTCCTTCTGTTCCTGGATTTTCTTGCTCTTCAACCTTAGAATGAAAACTAAAAGCTTACTCCTTGCCGTTCTGAAATCACTTTGTTCTTTCTTCCTGGGAAGGCCCTTTGAGATGTTCTTTGTGCAAATTATTCTATTGTAGAGTCAAGAGGTTGGAGCCACAATGCCTGGGATTTCTACAGGCATTCCCCCCCCACCTCATTCTACATTTTTGAAAAAAATCTGAAGCCAAAAATCTTTTAGCTTAGAAGCCACCCAGACAGTAAATTACACACTTCATACAAAATAATTATTTGCTTTTATAATGAATAATATATGTATACTGAATGTTCTTCTCAAACGGATGTCTCCATTGGAGATGACTTTTCATTCTGAAATGCCTCAAGATTTTTCCATCATCAAATGGAAATACTGAATATTTGAAAAAGCCTTGTCATTAATAGGATCTGCACTGTGCTGAAGATTGCAGAAATGTAGCCTGACAATGTAATGCATTGCCCACGTAGAAATCCCTTTAAAGTGATTTATTTACAAAAAGGTAACCCATTAAATTTCACAGCAGTGTTCATGTTTGTATTCACCTTAGCATGGACTGCCTCCTTTTTTCTTGGAATATTACATTGCCTGAATAGTAGTATTACATAATACTACTACATAAGATACATAAGATAAAACAAGAACACAGGAAGCTGATTTATACCAGGATAGACTATCAGGCCATCTACCAATATTTTATATCCTGATTGGCCAAGTGGCATAACAGAATTTCAAACAGTGGTCTCTCTATTTTTATGTCCAATCCTGATTGGACTATGCCTGATTGGAGATGCCAGGAATTGTATCCACAGACTTTCTTTACACAAAGCAAGTAATGCTGCTGAATAAGGATGAATATTTGGAGTCAATATTCTGCTTTTGGACTTTTTTAAACATGCTTGGCAACCCAGAATGCACATGGAAAGACAGAGGAGCAAGGATATAATATGAACCAATTTAGTGACTTAGGTCTGAAAGCTGGAAAAATCAGTGGAGGAGTGGGAAATTATTTGGGAGGAATGCCTACTATTTTTTGCTAACTCTGCTCCCTCTTGGAGTCATTACTGCTTTCTCCCTAGATTTATTTTAGTTTATAGAGAGATATATAAGCCCCTATCAACCCAAGGGAAAGAATCTTACAAATCTTCCAGTTGGCAGTTCAACATTCAATATCATTTCTGATTATTATATAAAATGTTTTGATCAGATGGAAGAGGTAACATTAAAAACTCTTCATTTTTTTTCTTTTTCGCCTACCTATTTTAGTGGTTATACCATATGGGTTGTATTCTATAAATTTGCTTCCACCCATATATAACAAAGGAGGCATATACTGACTAATATTAGTATGGCTTCCTATCTATCTATCTATCTATCTATCTATCTATCTATCTATCTATCTATCTATCTATCTATCTATCCCTAGCTACGTAGCTAGACAGCTATCATATTTGTCTAATGGTGCTTATCCCACAGATATGGCATAAACTATCTCACTGGGAAAGGAGTACAATATCATTAAAACTGCCCAGTTTCATCAGTGAGAAACAACTATTCAGTGTTTTTTTAGAACTTATCATGAAATCTACCCTCTGCCTTTTCCTCGGTACCTGGGAGATACAGTGCCCAATTTTGCATCGATAAAATCTCTGATTTATCCTGTCAATTCATAATTTAAACAGCCACCAATGTTTCTTTGGGTCCTATTTCTGTTGTATTATATGTTGTTCTATTAGAGAACAACAAGAATAACAAGAAAAGTTTCTGTTTACTTCTGTTTGCTTAATAAAGGGCTTAATAATACACCCTTTTATCTGTTGCCAATAAAGTAGAATCTTTGATATTAATGTTGGTTAGTGCCTTAGCATGATCTTTGTTGAATTAAAATACACATTTTAGTAACACAACATGTCTTTTCTCTCATTATCTCTTGATTTTCCAGCTATTGAAGATGTTATAAGGTAAATCCTCTTCTAAACCTGTGGCTTTCATAGTCAGCTTTCAAAAGCAAAGGGCCCAGTTGGGAAATACAAAAGTTATTTTCATTATCTGGATGCACCCCCGGTTGATTATGCCTCAAAGACTGCAAATCAGTCATTAGTTCTCCCCTTTTTTTCTCTCTTTCTCACACACATACCCAATGGGTACATAGTAATTTCATGAAAGGTGTCTATGCACCTATGGACTTATTCACACCCTATTTTTTTTTTTGAAAACTTCAATAGTTTTGCTTCCTCATTGTCCTTTTGCAAAACTGAAAAAAACCATGCCTTTGGCTTTGCTCGCAAAGCAAAAATAACCTTGTTCAGTTGGGGAACCTTTTACTCTACCTTGCCTACAATATTAATTTGCAAGAAAATATGCAAGGATATGCAATATTTTTCCGTTTAAGGTTTGTACTTGACTATTGATTGGTTTGTTTGGGACCTGCAATACAAAACAGGCAGGTTAAAAAAACTTGTTCTTGTTGTTAGCTGCGAAGTCGTGTCCGACCCATCGCGACCCTATGGACAACGTTCCTCCAGGCCTTCCTGTCCTCTACCATCTTCTGGAGTCCATTTAAGCTCACGCCTACTGCTTCAGTGACTCCATCCAGCCACTTCATTCTCTGTCGTCCCCTTCTTCTATTGCCCTCAATCTTTCCCACCATTAGGCTCTTCTCCAGTGAGTCCTTCCTTCTCATTAGGTAGCCAAAGTATTTGAGTTTTAGCTTCAGGATCTGGCCTTCTAAAGAGCAGTCAGGGTTGATCTCCTCTAGGACTAACCGGTTTGATCGCCTTGCAGTCCAAGGTACTCACAGGAGTCTTCTCCAGCACCATAGTTCAAAGTCCTCAATTCTTTGGCACTCAGCCTTTCTTATGGTCCAACTTTCACTGGCATACATTGCAACTGGGAAGGCCATAGCCTTGACTATACACACTTTTGTCGACAGGGTGATGTCTCTGCTTTTTAGTGTGCTATCTAGATTTGCCATGGCTTTCCTCCCGAGGAGCAAGGGTCTTTTAATTTCTTGGCTACAGTCCACATCTGCAGTGATCTTGGAGCCCAGGAAAATAAAATCTGTCACTACCTCCATTTCTTCCCCATCTATTTGCCAGGAATTGAGAGGGCCAGATGCCATGATCTTGGTTTTCTTAATGTTAAGTTTCAACCCAACTTTTGCACTCTCTTTCTTTACCCGCAACAAGAGGCTCTTTAGTTCTTCTTCACTTTCTGCCATTAGAGCGGAATCATCTGCATATCTTAGGTTTTTGATACTTCTTCCAGCAATCTTAATTCCAACTTTTGATTTATCTAGCCAAGCCTTTCTCATGATGTGCTCTGCATATAAGTTAAATAGGCAGGGTGACAGTACACAGCCTTGCCGGACTCCTTTCCCAATTTTGAACCAATCAGTGGTTCCGTGTCCAGTTCTCACTGTTGCTTCTTGGCCCACATACAGGTGTCTCAAGACACAAATAAGATGGTCTGCTATGCCCATCTCTTTAAGAACTTGCCACAGTTTGTTATGATCCACACAATCAAAGGCTTTAGCATAGTCAATGAAGCAGAAGTAGATGTTTTTCTGGAACTCTCTAGCTTTCTCCATGATCCAGCGTATGTTGGCAATTTGATCTCTAGTTCCTCTGCCTCTTTGAAATCCTGCCTGTACTTCTGGTAGTTCTCAATCCACATACTGCTGGAGTCTAGCTTGTAGGATTTTAAGCATAACTTTACTAGCATGTGAAATGAGTGCAATGGTGCGATAGTTTGAACATTCTTTGGCACTGCCTTTCTTTGGAATTGGAATGTAAACTGATCTTTTCCAATCCTGTGGCCATTGTTGAGTTTTCCAAATTTGCTGGCAAATTGAGTGTAGCACTTTTACTGCATCGTCTTTTAAGATTTTGAAAAGCTCAGCTGGAATACTGTCACCTCCACTAGCTTTGTTGTTGCTCAGCTTTTCTAAGGCCCACTTCACTTCACATTCTAGGATGTCTGGCTCGAGGTCAGTGATCACCTCATTGTGATTATCAGGGATGTTAAGCTCATTCTTCTATGGTTCTTCTGTGTAATTTTGCCACCTCTTCTTAATCTCTTCTGCCTTTGTTAGGTCGATTTTGGTCCTTTATCATACTCATTTTTGCATTAAACGTTCCCTTCATCGCTCCAATTTTCTTGAAAAGATCTCTGGTCTTCCCTATTCTATTGTTTTCTTCTATTTTTTCACACTGTTCATTTAAGAAGGCATTCCTATCTCTTCTAGCTATTCTCTGGAATTCTGCATTCAATTGGGCATATCTTCTTTTTTCTCCCTTGCCTTCCACTTCCCTCCTTTACTCATCTATTTGCAAAGCTTCCTCAGACAGCCATTTTGCTTTCTTGCATTTCTTTTTCTTTGGGGTGGTTTTGGTTGCTACCTCTTGTACAATGTTGCGAACCTCTGTCCATAGTTCTTCAGGCACTCTGTCTATCAGATCTAATTCCTTAAATCTATTTGTCACCTCTACTGTATATTCAACAGGGATATGATTTAATTCATACCTGAGTGGCCTAGTGCTTTTCCCTACTTTCTTCAGTTTAAGTCTAAACTTTGCAATGAGAAGCTCATGATCTGAGCCACAGTCAGCTCCTGGTCTTGTTTTTACTGACTGTATAGAGCTTCTCCATCTTTGGCTGCAGAGCACATAGTCAATCTGATTTCTGTGTTGACTGTCTGGTGATGTCAATGTGTAGAGCCATCTCTTGGGTTGTTGGAAAAGAGTGTTTGCTATCACCATCATATTCTTTTGACAAAATTCTATCAGCCTGTGCCCTGCTTCATTTTGTACTCCAAGGCCAAACTTGCCTGTTATTCCAGTTATCTTTTGGCTTCCTACTTTAGCATTCCAATCCCCCATGATGATAAGAACATCATTTTTTGGTGTTAGTTCTATAAGGTGCTGTAGGGCTTCATAGGACCGGTCAATTTCATCCTTTTCAGCACTGGTGGTTGGGGCATAGACTTGGACTACTGTGATATTGAATGGTTTGCCTTGGATTCGAACTGAGATCATTCTGTCATTTTGAGGATTGTATCCCAGTATTGCTTTTCCTATTCCCTTATTGACTATGAAGGCTACTCCATTTCTTCTGAGGGATTCTTGCCTGCAGTAGTATACCTGATGGTCATCTGAATTAAATTCACCCATTCCTGTCCATTTTAGTTCGCTGATACCTAAGATGTCGATGTTCAGTCTTGTCGTCTCTTGTTTGACCACGTCCAGCTTTCCTTGATTCATGGATCTTACATTCCAGGTTCCTATGGAGAAAAAATCTTTACAGCATTGGACTTTCCTTTCACCACCAGACACGTCCACAGCTGAGCGTGCTTTTGGCTTTGGCCCAGTCGCTTCATTCTTTCTGGCGCTACTAGTACTCACCCTCTGCTCTTCCCCAGTAGCATATTGGATGCCTTCTGACCTGAGGAGCTCATCTTCCAGCGTCATATTGTTTTGCCTTTTGGTACTGTCCATAGGGTTTTCATGGCAAAAATACTGGAGTGGGTTGCCATTTCCTTCTCCAGTGGATCACATTTTGTCAGAACTCTCTCCCTGCATGGCATAGCTCATAGCTTCATTGAATTACGCAAGCCCCTCCGCCACCACAAGGCAGTAATCCATGAAGGGGGAAATAAAAAGTACAAGCATGGAATTAAAAACAACCAATATGATATCTAATTACTAAGAATCTAACCAGGTGCAAATTGAAAACATCATCTCAATACCAAAGACAAAAAAGGCAATAAGAGTAGTGAAAGCAATTAAGCCAATAGCTGCCAAGAAATTCCAACATTTAATAAATGGATGCAAACATCCATCAGTTCATCACTATAATACTTTGAGAAAAATGAAAGCCTTAATGAAGAGGAGAGCAAAATCAGGATATCCTTTGACAGTGCAGCTTCATCTTCATTCACCCAAAGAAAAAAATCACAATTCTACTATGCAACACAGCCAAACCAAGTAAGCACAGGAAAATTGAAATACAAGTCAGCACTCATAGCAGAGGCAGTAATGCAATCACTAAAAATTACAATTTTCCCACTAATTCAGCCCCCAATGTGCATCTGTTTCTTGATGACACTTTTGTCATTACCTAAAGTAAGAGTTAGAAACTATATACAACTTAATCAAGGACAAAATCATTTAATTCAAATTTATATAGAAAGGCAAAAAAAACAAAACAACAATTTCTAAATATCCTCAGAAGAAGTAATAATATCATCATCATCATCATCATCATCATCATCAAGTTGGAAAGAACCTTGGAGGTCATCTAATCCAACCCTCTGCTCAGGCAGGAAACCCTATACTATTTCAGACAAATGGCTGTCCAGTATCTTCTTAAAAACTTCCAGTGTTGGAGCATTCACTGCTTCTGGAAGCAGGTTGTTCCACTGATTAATTGTTCTAACTGTCAGAAAATTTCTCCTTAGTCCTAGGTTGCTTCTCTCTATGGTTAGTTTCCATCCGTTGCTTCTGTCCTACCTTCAGGAGCTTTGGAGAATAGCTTGACTACCTCCTCTTTGTGGCAGCCCTTGAGATATTGGAACACTACTATCATGTCACCCCTCATCCTTCTCTTCATTAAACTACACATACCCAATTCCAACAGCCATTCCTTATATGTTTTAGCCTCCAGTCTCCAAATCATCTTTGTTGATCTTTTCTGTACTCTTTCTAGAGTCTCAACATCTTTTTTACATCGTGGTGACCAAACCTGGATGCAGTATTCCAAGTGTGACCTTACCAAGGCATTGTATAGTGGTATTAATACTTCACGTGATCTTGATTCTATCCCTCTGTTAATGCAGCCTAGCACTGTGTTGGCTTTTTTGGCAGCTGCGGCACACTGCTGGCTTATATTTAAGTGTTTATCCACTAGGACTCCAAGATGCCTCTCATAGTTACAGATCCCTCTCACCTTCCCATCTTGAATCACCAGAAGACAATCCATACAATCCACACAATCTTCAAGTACAGCAATACATAAAAGGAGCTTTGTAAAACCTCTAGTCAGATAAACCATAATGCATGCTAATGCATCACAATTATAGTTTAAGTAAATTACATTCAGGACATTTTTCAATGCAGTAAATATCTGTATAGTTTCAACTAACCAACATTACCACAAACATTGCAGCCCACAAAATGGGTAAATCTAAATATCATAAGAAACTGGGATCTACCAAATGGTTACTCCAAACATTTGGAATATTGGTGGAAACTACACCACAAGTAATACTATGCAATCCTAGTGACTCAGTGTCAAATGAAGTCATAACATGAGTCATCTACAAAATAAAATGGAGGAAGTGTGAATAGTGCTACATAGGACAAACAGGCAGAAGACTAGCAAAACATATTCTCAAATACATTTGCAAAACAACATCTATTTACAGAACCATCTTATGTGCAAGTCAAGTAAAACAAATGAATATACAATCCTGTCACTCCTCCATAACTGTTCTTAATAATATTACCTAGTAGATAATGAAATATCTGGGACCCAGAAAAACAAAGTGCAAAAACTCTTAAGGATCATACCAATACTGAGCTGAACAAGTTCACTATAAATACAATATTTTTCCCCTCATGTCTTAACATTATAACATTTTTGGAAGGCTTTGAGAATCACATATGGGCTCTTTTCATCTTTGTGGAGATGTATATATGAAATGTGTGGAGATGTATGAAGAGATGTATGAACTTTGCTTTTCAAAACAACTCCACCACTCACCCCATCTAATATAGTTTAGCAAGTAACTTTCAGCATCACCAGTTTTTCTATTCTCCATCCCCCAAATCAGTAGGCACTTATGTGCAATCCCTACCCCATGGGAGATCTTGAGCTCATGTATCGATATTTGCATAAGTATAAAGATCTTATGGATCATGAACACCAGTATATATTATTTAACCATAGCTTGTGGCACACTCTCATCATGGAAAATATAAAGGATCATACCCTTAGAAGCCATGGCTTGCTATCTCAGCTGTATGCATTTTGTATGCACTTTTTCTCAATGCATGTTTTTGTATGGTGTCTTTGTAGGTATTTTTTTTAACAAAAAATAAGTTTTCACCCATTCAAGCCATAAAATATTCTTTACTGGCAGACAATGCATTTCTGTTTAAAAATAAATTTGTGTTGAATTTATTAAAATTTTGTATTTTTGCACTTTTTGTTCTTAGACTGTGAGTTGTATCACAAAAACTACAAATTGTGGTTTTGTGTGCTGCTTGTGTACAGATTGAGGAAACATAAATGGAGCAAATGTGGGCTCAGTACAAGTCAGGGTCCACATGATTCTGGAACCTAAAAGTTACTCAGTGAAGTAATACAGTGGTGGGTGGTGGTTCATTTTCCCCCATAACTAAAAGCGGATCCTCTGTGCAGCTCTGAAAATATGAAAAGATTTAAAGGTAGAATAGTTATAACTTCCTATTGATTTCAGTAAGTTTAGTCCATGAATAGTTTTCTCTGGATTGCCCTCATTATGCTATTTTCTTTCATTACACTGCAATAATAATTTAAATGATCAATAGAATTAGGTTGTTGAAAATTAACTACCAAGCCATTTAATTGGTATTTCAGTAGTCACTACCAAAATGACAAAACTGTGCAACTGTCTACAAGCAATTTAGAAAGAGCAGAACAGGGAGAAAAAAGAGAAAGAAAGAGAAAGGGCGAAATTACTATTTCCCATCAATTTATTTGATTTACATCGCTATATATATCCTGGGTAGTTTTTTTTTCTTCTAATAAATAGGGTATGTGAGAAACTGTGAAGCTCCAACTTTTCAACATGAAAAAAAAATCTTGCTGGAAAAGGCTGAAAGGGGCACAAATACAAGAAACTCAGAGATAATGGAGTTAATGACTGACTGACTATATTTTCTTGGGAAGATTGATGGACTTTGGAGAAAGGTGAGATCAGGGTGAGTGCCAAAGGGTTGTCCACCAGAGGAGCCTTGTAGTGCCCCAAAGAAAGTGAGCACAGCAGCAGCAGCCTTGAGGAGAAGGTAAGAACAGCCAGGTGCCCCCTCGAGGAAGCCAAGCTGGGCTGGACTGCAGGGTCTCAGTGTCCTGGGAGCTCAAGAGCTGGGCTGGGTGCTTGCCCTCCACTGTCTAGGGCTCTGGACAGCCTGGGGGACCATCAACACTAACCAGGCACCTAAATCCTCTTCTGGTTGGTTCTGTGCCCAGCCTTCTCTCTGTTTGGGCCATGGCACTCCATCAGTCCCACACCCCATGTCACAGGGCACAGCCATCCTTCTCCATGGGATGGCTTGCACATCGCTGGGCACCCAGCCGTTCCAAGCTATGGCTCCACATCCAGTGTGAGTGCTGCATTCCACTCTCTGTCCTTACCACATGGCAGAGCGGGAAACCTTGAGGTGTCCCACACCGATGTTCAGCTCCTGCTGCCCATGCTCCCATCTCCCTGCCTTTCATCCCATGGGCCAGGTCCTGTCTGCCACCCAGAGGATGGAGGTCAAAAGTGGGGAGAGTGTATTCAATAAAAAGTAAGATTTTCAGAAATGGAATAAACCTGGAGTTTGATTAGGTATTCTCAGGCTGGATGTTGACACTAGAGTACTGGCATTGCCCTTGGCATGTAGATCTTTAATCTTTTTTGCATAATCCTACCTTTTATTTTGATAATCTTAATTACTGATATTATGCAATAGT
The DNA here is from genome assembly GCF_947247035.1 of Vipera ursinii. Lineage (NCBI taxonomy): Eukaryota > Metazoa > Chordata > Lepidosauria > Squamata > Viperidae > Vipera > Vipera ursinii. Next base: position 323,500,836 of record NC_139512.1, on the reverse strand, counting down.
TTATACACTTTATTAACTCTCCTTTTTCTTGGAACTGATTATAAGCTGACCTCTTTTGACTGTTGGCCTCATGTTCTCCACATTTGCTGACATAATTTAGTTAGAATCTTAGCTCATTCTACTTCTGCTGCTTGCTATTTTCTGTAGATATTCTATTAATTTCTGTAGACTTCCAACTTTTAACAACTGTTCCTCTGCTAGGATATCTGATAGTCACCTACAAAGTTCAATAAATCAAAGTCTGCCAAAGTCACGAACCAAAATACTAAATCCAAACAGGATTAAAAACATGTTTCAAAATATATGAGTTTGTATATAGAGTGAGGGATAATTATAGGCCAAGGTCATTCACTAGCAGCAATTTGAACCTGCATAATCCATTTTGTAATCCCATATACTAAGTGCATCCCTCCTGTTTTATCATGCTCTTTTTCTTCATAATATCTGTATGCATTATTTTTTCAGTGTAAGGTTTGTTTGTTTTTTAGAAACTAATTATTATTATTTTAAAAAGTGTTGCCAAAAGTCTTAGGGCTGCAAGTTTACTAAGAGCCAATGTTATCTAAATCCAGCATGCTATCTGTCTAGAAATATGTTTACATAGTTTGGGAAGGATGTTTTCTGAAATTAAAACACCACTATCTAATGTTTCTTCTACAGCTTCTATTTTCATCAATTATATTGAATTTATAGGGCCATGTGGCTTCATTAGTCATCAAAATTTATCTCAGTAAGGCTACACAAGAAACATAATTCAAAGTAAAAGTAAAATCAGATCAAGGACTAAATTGAATTTAAATTCTATCCAGACTAGGTACTGAATTAATTTTAGGTTTCATCTTTGTGCACAATAAATTTATTAAAGTACTAAGTCTATTTGAATACAAAACTGTTTCAGGTTATTAAAAACATTGAAATATTTTAAGCAATCCAAACTAAAGGGCAATTATAAGAAAATGGAAGATATAAACCTGAAACTAACCTTCCATATTTCCAAAAAGGGAAAATGTCCCCCAGAGTTACTTGAAGTTAGACAAGATGACTTTTGTGTGAGAGGAAGTTTGAGCAACTCAGTCCAGCTTTAAAAAAAAGTGGGGAAGAGCATGTCAAAGAGGTTACATTTTAATTAACTTATATAACTAAGGGCATAAATATCTTCTTATAATTTTCAAGACTCATTATTTACCCCAGAGTACCATTAAAGATATCTTATGGAAGTCCATGTTATTCCTTGGTGTTATGACCATAGATAACTATAATTTATTATAACACTTATTATGAGAAATTGGACTGTGAAAAACTTTAAGGACTGCTTTATGTGAGGAAGGTTTGTGTAAAATAACCCTTTAAAATAACACTTTACTTTTCACTATGCTGCTTGAAGTATCTCTGGAGATACTCAATCATCCAGGTCATGATTGTCCCACAGATGCTTTTTCTAAAAGGCAACTGCACTTTTTTGGTTCTCCCTCCCCTCCTCCTTACCCTGCAAAAATAGGAAAGTCTAGTTGGCTTTTGGAAAAAGCACCTTTGGGAAATGCTACTTGAAGCATTAGAAAGGATTTCTGTATTAGCTAAGATTTTGAGGAAACATAAAATTTCAGCAAAAGAATTTTGTGCATCCTTACCTGATTGAGAATTGTGTCGCTCCAGGGCACAAAACATATTTATTAAGAGAAAAAATTGCCTTACTCATTATTTGGAAAGAAGATCTATGGTCTGATGATAGACTGGGATGAATTAGGGTGAATGAAAAGTTGGTGATGCAAAAAATGCATCATTTCATCTCTCTCCAGAACACTACCACTATTCATCAGTCCCCCAGGATGGCAGTATTCATGTGTCAGGACAGGTTAGTAGGAGGGGCAGAAGAGCAGGAGCAAGAAGAGTTTGGTAAAGTCAGTGATGGAGCAGCAGCTGAGGTTCTAGAGGGTGGGAAGTAAGTTGGCTAATGGAGCTGGTTCTATGGTGTAGCAATGAAAGGTTTGAATTGCAGAGAGCAGCTAGAGATGATTGAGAACAACAATGAGAGGAGCTCAGCTAGTAGGAATTATCCAGGAATGAAAGATACGGTAGTAACAGAAAAGTCAGTAACCAGAAGCTGACAAAAGCTCACTGAGAAGGAGGTTGGCTGGAGCAGTGAAATCAGTGTGAACCATCTCCAAGTTTCTCTCTACCTCCCACCATAGCAGAAAACTTGCAAAAGGAGTATCTAGGAAGTGAAACTGGAGCATGGGAAGAGAAATGATCTTTCTTCCCACATGAACAGAAGAGCCTAATGTTAAAAACAGTCCACTCACAGTAGATTCTGGTCATAGAGTACTGGCAGAGAGATGCCGAAAGTGAAAGTTATTAATAAATGGGGAATTGTTAGAAAGGGATAGCTAAAAGGCAGCTTAAAAAGCCAGCTAACTTGTAGCTAACACACCATGCTATGATTTTTTATGACCCTGTAGTCCCTATTCAGGGACAACAACAACAATAACAGTAACATTCCAGAAGGCAATGACTTGGCACCATCTCTGAACCATCATAATGTAATGTAATGATGACAACTTTAGAAGAACACAAATTTAAGGGCTATTTAGACTACTGAGTAACCTCCTATTGAATACAGAAATTCATCCCCAGGCATCGATCGTTATCCAACTTCTGTTTGATCATATTCAGTGAAGGAACGCCTATCAGTTCACTGAACAATTAGCCTAGTGTCATGTTGTTCTTACCATTAGGAAACTTTTTGTAACATTCACCTGGAATTTGTCTTCTTGCAACTTAAATCCACTATTCTATGTCCAGCACTCTGGAACTATACCAAACAAGCCCTTTTCTTCTGTATAACTTTTCAGATATTTGAAGACTGCTATTATACTGTGTGTTTCTGTCTCCAGTTGTCTCAAGTTGAAACATTCCCTATTTGTTCAAAATCTCTTTTAGTTTTTAGTTCACTGATCATTTTTATTGCTCTTAATTTCTCCTAATTTGTTCCAATTTGTTTAAATTTTTCTTAAAGGTTGGTGCATAGAACTGGAAAGAATATTTAATGCAAAATAAAGAGGAATTATTTTGTGACTTAGGAAGTATACTTGTGTTAATGAAATCCAAAAACTAACTAGTGTTTTTGATATCTACATCATATTTTTGATTCAGGTAGCATCTACAGTCAATTACTATCCACATTCTTTTTTACAAGTACTATAACTAAGCCAAGCCTCTCCCATTCTATACCTGTACAACTGATTTCTGATTCATAAGTGAAGGTCTTTTCATTCAGTCTCTAAATTTCATTCCGCTATTTTCATCTCATTTCTCCAACCTCTCAAGATTATTTTGAATTTTATTTCCTTCTTCTAGAGTACAGTGTATTACCGACTGCATCCAATTTTCTATCAACCACAAATATGATAAGTACCTCCTTCAACACCACATCCAAATTGTTATTAAAAATGTTGAAGAGTTCAGGGCACAGGACTGAGCCTTATGTATCCCAGTTTAATGTGGAACAGTTTTTCAGTACTCTTGAGTAATGAGTTGTGCCTCTTCAGATATTTTGCATGTTCACATATGCATCAAATCTCCGTATGATATAGAAAAATTACTGATCCATCAATTTCATCACTGAGAATATGTATCCCATTGTTAGCCCCATTGATGATTGGGGATAATATTTACATGGATTCTGCTATTTTTATAATCTAGCATAACCTGGATCCAATAGCTACTCTCCATAATATCTGGGAAAAATATAAGTCTGATTTCAAGGCATACTGAACTTTATGCAGATTTATTTATTTATCTATTTATTCAAACATTACATCCACCTAACTGAAAGTATAGTCACTGGAGTAGAAACAAACCCAAATTGCTATGCTACCATACAAAATATATTTGTACAATTCTAACAATGCATTCAGATTAATCTCAAATGATGAGAGACTGAGTATTGCACGTGCTACAGTTTCCCAGAATTCAGTGTCTATTCTTTCCACTGAGCTAGAAGAATATATTTTTCTATTTCTCTCTTTTCTGAATATAGAAAGACATTGTTTGTTTGCTTCTGTCTCCACACCTGGAGATCCTTAGTGGTGCATGTTATTGCTATGTGTGTCACTGCTGCTTCTGTCATTTCTGGCCAATTTTTCATATCATATTCCTTCCCATTATGCCATTTTCCCCTGCACACTTGAGCAATTGGCCGTGTTGTCAAGATTCCATGATGTCAGGCAGGCAAACTGTCTTGCATCCGTAGTGGGGCATGACTTGGTGAAAAGAAGAAAGGGAGGGAGGGAGGGAGGGAGGGAGGAAGGAAGGAAGGAAGGAAGGAAGGAAGGAAGGAAGGAAGGAAGGAAGGATGGATTTCAGTAATTTCAGTAATTTCAGTAACTTACTAAACATGGAACATTTTTTTAATTATCTATACCAAAAATGCTGCTGACATAGGGGCTAGCTAGAGCCATTAAATCCATCTCAATTCATCTGGATACTCAACTTATTGTCAATTTCACTCATCCCCTTGCAATACTTATTCACCTTTCTTATAGTATTAAAGATACTTGAAAAATAACTTTTCCTGTCTTCCCACTTCACCACAATCAGTGCTGAATTATTGATGACTGTAGCAATGTTGTATGGAGCTTTGTACTATGCAGATTCTTGGGTCAGCTATCTCATTCTCTTTGTATTCAGCTGAGGCTAATTCACAAAATCATGATCGGATATCTTTTTTTCTGTTTGAGATGAGCAGGTTTTGCACCTGTTACTTGCGAGACTGTACTATAGATTGAAATTTGCTGTATTATTTGTCAGCCTGCTTTTGGAATCCCTTTGAGATGGCATACCTTGAATGAGAAACTCTTGCAGATAGATATGGATTCCCCGAGTTTTTTATTCCTTTATTTATTTTCAGTAGAATCCTGAAGGGGACATGGATGCTTATGTGATAAATGGAAAGAAATCTTAATGCAGTATTATATAGGACATTCAGGAACAAAACTGTAGAAATGCAAATTATTGAATTCTCTATAAATAATTTTCTGAACATACACCTATCTATGAAGCAATGAGTTGGTTACTTGGTTGCCCTCTAACTCCCCCTCCCTAAGGGGGTTGGTACATTAACTGTATTACACAGCATTATGGATTGAAACAAATTTTCATTCAATGAAAAATAAGGTAGGTGGAAGTCACTGAAATGAGTTAAACCTAGTATAAACTGTCAAAACACATTAAACCACCAACAATTCTCAAAGCATGAGTATTTATGTGGACCAAAATATCCATCAATATACACAAGTGTCCCCTGAACTGATAGGTTTGCCAATAAATGTTGCAAGTTCTTACAATCAGTGCTGAACAATTAGTACTGTTGAAATAATTTACTTGTTTGGGTTCCCATAAGAGCCAGTTTGAGTCAGACACCCTCAGACCTTTTCTTCAGTTTGAATATTTTTGCCTGGAAAAACAAATTAACAGCTGAACCTTTTATTCATTTAATTAGCAATATATTCTACTGTACATATTCCAGAAATGTCACCATAGCATTTTTACTGAGTCAGTAAACTCTACCTCTAAAAAGAGAAAATGAACGTTTCCATATATCCTTCCTTTCTTACAAATGTGATTAAGACTGGTGTTTGGAGACCAAACAAAAACCAGGTCATAGTGAATGTAAACTTACTCATGAACAGGTACTTCATTTTTCCAGTGGCTTGCTTCAGAACTCCTTACTCATTAATAGCCTCATTTGATAGTGAAATTCAAGAATCCAGAATGAAATGTGCAATTTAGTTTAGAGATCCATTTTCTTCTATGGTTATGCCATTGGACATTTGGAGTTGTAGTTCCCTCAGAAAATTAATTTGAGAGAAAAATTTGAACATTTAGAACATGTTCTGTGGGACAATACCACTCTAATGGCAGAAAGTGAAGAGGAACTAAAGAGCCTCTTGTTGAGAGTGAAGAAGGAGAGTGCAAAACTTGGGTTGAAACTAAACATTAAGAAAACCAAGATCATGGCATCTGGCCCTCTAAATTCCTGGCAAATAGATGGGGAAGAAATGGAGGTAGTGACCAATTTTATTTTCCTGGGCTCCAAGATCACTGCAGATGGGGACTGTAGCCAAGAAATTAAAAGACGCTTGCTCCTGGGGAGAAAAGCCATGGCAAATCTAGACAGCACACTAAAAAGCAGAGACATCACCCTGTCAACAAAAGTGTGTATAGTCAAGGCTATGGTCTTCCCAGTTGCAATGTATGGCAGTGAAAGTTGGACCATAAGAAAGGCTGAGCGCCAAAGAATTGAGGCCTTTGAACTATGGTGCTGGAGAAGACTCCTGCGAGTACCTTGGACTGCAAGGCGATCAAACCGGTCAGTCCTAGAGGAGATCAACCCTGACTGCTCTTTAGAAGGCCAGATCCTGAAACTAAAACTCAAATACTTTGGCCATCTAATGAGAAGGAAGGACTCACTGGAGAAGAGCCTAATGCTGGGAAAGATTGAGGGCAATAGAAGCAGGGGACGACAGAGAATGAGGTGGCTGGATGGAGTCACTGAAGCAGTAGGTGTGAGCTTAAATGGACTCCAGAAGATGGGAGAGGACAGGAAGGCCTGGAGGAACATTGTCCATGGGGTCGCGATGGGTCGGACATGACTTCGCAACTAACAACAACTGTGGGACAAAGCAAAAATAATCCATTCCCAATAAGGGTGGCTATCAGCAAATGTATAATTTCAAAAGATTCATTGGGATCAGTCCATGAGAGTTTTCGTTAAAACCCAGAAATGTTTTGTCCCTAAACTGGAGTATGTTTAGCAAACACAAAGAATACCAGTTTGAGCATAATTAGAAGACTGAGAAAGGATACTCTGTAGATTTCTTACTCTCTTTTGCCTTCCAGAATCCTTCAATAATTTTACGTTGCTCTCCAGGGTAGCAGATTTGCACAATAGAGTCACTTCAATAGTGAGATTGGTGGCATATAAATTTAACACACACACACACACACACACACACACACACACACACACACAAAAAAAAAACAGTGAGTACCTGGCTCAGATAGCATACCCAGAGATGTATCAATACAAACCAAGAAAAAATCTTGTGAAAGATGCAGTCTTCCATAATGGGTTAATTAGTTCTAAAAGTAGTTTTAATAGCTTATTGGACAATGCATGCATTTACTTGACATAAACATTTATGTGCCTTAGTTATGATAAAAGAACTGGTGATGTATTATATCTGTATCAAAAGCAGAGAATGCAATGCAAAGATGTAGAATTTAAGCCTTGTGTGGTCCTGTATCCTTATTTTGTTATGCTCATTTCTAATTGAATGCTGATCATGCCATGTATTATGAAACAGGAACATTGGCTTCACTGTTGTTGAGTTCTTCACCCTGTCCCCTCCCCCCCATCACATACATCAGAGAGAAAAATAGGAAACAGTTAATAATTTGCTGTATATTTTCCTTTGTCTTTTAAATGCAGATGGACTGCTGAATCTTGTCCTGCGGGGTTTGTTCTCCTATGTTGTGCCATGCATTTATGAAATGGTTGTTTTGTTTCCCCCAGGTACAGAACTGCACATGGCTCACTACATTGTACTGCAAAAGCTATATGCAGAACAATGCAGTGAGCCATGTGCAGATCTGTACATGGGAGAAACAAAACAACCACTTCATAAATGCATGGCACAACATAAGAGAACAAACTCCGCTAGACAAGATTCAGCTGTCCATCTGCATTTAAAAGACAAAGGCCACTCTTTTGAAGACAGCAAAGTCTACATTTTGGATAGAGAGGACCTGCTGGTTTGAAAGAGAGGTCAAAGGACCATCTATGTCAAAAATGAGCAGCCCTCTCTTAACAGAGGTTGAGGGATAGGACATCATCTATGTCCAGTCTAGGACACAGTCCTTTCAGCAGTTCTAAGAAGCCCCATAACCATTTGCACTACTCAGGTCACTCTGATGACACAGATAAACCTCCTGGTGGCCTCAATGACCCTCTAAAACAATGCAAATGACCAGTTGCCTGCAAGGAGTATAAATACTTCTATTCCCCACCATTCAGTCAGAGCTGAAGAAGCTTCTTGGATGAGAAGTGAAATATCTTCAAAGAAAAACATGAAAGTCCAGTTGCCTTGTGAAAAAGCACCTTTGGAATATTGTTCAGTTGTCTGTGAAAAAAATGCAGTAAAAGATTTCTTTTCTGGAATTCCTGGTGGAATGTAGAGCATTTTCAAATTCTTTTCTTTTTCTTTGCTAACTTCTCCCTACACATAAAATTGGGTCCAGTTCTGATCAGTTTTCAGATAAAGAAATGGATTCTGAGGTTGTTTGCAAAGTGTCTTTCTTACAGTTTGCTAGGTTGGATAAAATAAAAAATGAAGATCTTTGAAATAACTTTTTTTTCTTAACAGTTCAGGCTTCAAACTGGTACTGAGAAAACATTGGCAATCATGCCATTAATTTATATTTAGGACTATATGTGAATATGATTTGTCCTGATTTGTATGAGCTATCTATAACCACTAAGTGTGTTGTAAAAAGCTTGGGGCCAAATTTCCAAATATGGTCATTTGTTCTGAGCTGTTTTGCACACTTATATTTATATGATTTAATTTCCTAGCATGTAATCAGAAAGTACTATTCTGTATCCTTTGAAAGGTCCACAGTACTTTGAAAACAATTCCATTTAAAGCATGTTAAAATTGCCTAGTTTGGATGTTACTTAAGCATGAATGACAAGCTTCATTTAAATAGATCAACAGCTGGTGCACCAGTTAAAATTGATTAAAAGTCCTGATAACATTTATGTTTCCATTGGCAGCTTCATAAGGATTCCAAACTGTACAAATTGTTTTCTGTGAATCTACAATCTGAGATATTTATGCTGTTGTTTTAATGTGCTGCATTAAAATTTGCAGTTGTAGTCTGCTGAGTACAATGCATAAAATGAGACATACAAAGAAAATAATGAATAAATATATCATGAACTGGACATCTTTTTTCCCTGTTTCTGATCAATTCCATCCACTTTCTTCATGCTGGTGGTTTCAAAGTTTACTGAGATCTGTTGGGATGACTACCATGAATAGTATATAGCAATGGAAGGATACAAATTGATTAAAAGAAGCAGTAATAAAGAGTTGGAAGAGTTATAGCATCCACAACTCCTGGAGGCATGCTTTGACCATAGATGAAGAGAAAGTTGAACAAAACCATGGTATATCAACCTGCAGCATCATTTTGGTGACACACAGAACAACAGAGAGAGAAAGAGAGAAAGAAAGAGAATAAAACAGAGTAAGATAGACATAAAATAGCAGGAGTTTGGCCTCATTGTATACAATGGATCAGGATAAAAGCTAATACAGTTCTTCTAAGAAATTTCAATGCTTATACAAATACTCCTCAACTTACAGCCACAATTGAGCTCAAAATTTCCATTTCCATTGTTAACTGAGCTTTGCCCCATTTTGTGACCTCTCTTGCCACAGATGTTAAGTGAATCACTGCAGTTGCAGTATAGTAACATGGTTGTTAAGTGAATCTGGCTTCCCCATTGAGTTTGTCAAACATTTGCAAAAGGTGGTCACATGACCTCAAGATACTACAGCCATCATAAATACATGTCAATTGCCAAGCATCTGAATTTTGATCTCATGACCATGGGGGATACTGCAATAGTCATAAGTGTGAAAAAATGATCATAAAAATGATCACTTTTTTCAGTGCCACTGTAACTTTGAAGGGTCACCAAAGAAATGGTTTTAAGTCCAGGACTACCTGTAGTAAAGGCCTCTTTCCTAAAACATAAATGATAACTGTACACCCAGACATCACTGGATGAACAACTACCTAATGAAATTTCATTCTGGAAGCAAAGATTGGAAGTCTAGTCAGTCGGTTAAAAAAGAAGCAAAAATATAAAAAAATAAAAAGAAACCTGGTACATCTCAGATCACAAAGTCCTTTGCTCAAGGTTTCATTTTAAGTGAAAGAAAACAAATAAAATGATCAGATCAACAAGATATGACCTCAGCAATATATCATATGATTGCTCAGTGAAGTTAAAGAATAGAGTTAATAGATTTGAGAGAATATAAGACCTCTAGACTGCATTTGGTGTCATTACTAAAGAATGAAGAAAGGAAAAATATCCCAAAATGAATGTGTCTAATAAATGAATGTTGTCAATTTGGGGACAAACCCCCAGAAGTTGATTTGGCAAGAGTTGGTACTTTCTAACAATTATCTGACTCTGCCTAACTAATTTTGCTATGATTAACAAAGTTGCTTGGATAAGCAAAAAATGTCTCAGATTAACAAGTTTGATCTGGTTGCCATGGTTCAACTTTTAGGCATCTTTGGCCTGGATGATTGAATCTTCATTGACATATCCCAAAATGAAGGAAAGGCAGAAAGCAAAAAATAACAAAGACAAGGGAAAATGTGCTCAACTAAATGACTGACTCTAAAGAAAAGCAAAAAGTAAAGAAGTGTTATAGCTAAATAAGCACTACAAAGACATCAAACTTTACAAGTGAATGGGAAGAACAAGAGATTTATTTAAGAAAACTACAGAAATTAAGAAAAACTCTTATGCAAAATTTGGCATGATAAAAGTCAAAAGCCTACTGGAGAAAGAAAAATAAAGAAAAGAGGGAGTGAATATTCAAAAGGACTATTCAAAAAGATTCAAAAATTGAAATTACACGCAAAATCTGATCACAAAATTACCACAAATTTAGAAAGTGAAGTTAAAAACCAAACAATAATGAGAACCCAGCAAAACTATACTGCTCAAAAAAATAAAGGGAACACAAGATAAGACATCCTACTATTAAATACAGTACATTGTGTTGTTTAAGTGTTCCCTTTATTTTTTTGAGCAGTATATTTAAAACATTACAAAATGATGCAGTTAAAGTGATATATTCAGTTTGTAGGGAGGAATGAAAAACAAAACTATGGCCAAGAAAATATTAAATCACTTGTCAATTTCAAAAAAGGAAGGTGTTAAAGAATGCTCAAACATCTGCACTTATCTCACATGAGATAAGTGTGTATATACACTGTGAATGGTGTGTCAACAGCAGATTGGTGTACACATATTGCTCCCCAGATGTGGAACTGATGTTATATGTAGGCCTTTCTATCTGCCTAGAGAAATTACTGTGGTAATTATTACAGCTGTTTATGTTCCACCTGATGCCAATGTCAGCATGGCACTCTCCAAGCTGTATGACGTCATGACCAGGCAGCAGCAAACTCACCCAGAGGGCACTCTTGTCGTGGCTGGGGTCTTCAATCAAGCTTGTCTGAAGACAGTTCTCCCCAAGTTTGTACAATATGTGCAAGTTTCCATCAGAGGAAAGAACACTTTAGACCACATGTATTCCAATCTGAAACAGGCATACAGAGCTTTCCCTCTCCCCCACCTGGGTACATCTGACCATCTTTCACTCCTGTTGTGCCCAAAGTATGTCCCTCTCAGGAAAAGAACTCAGGCAGTCACAAAAAGGGTTAAAACCTGGCCAGTGGGTGCTCTCAGCCAGTTGCAGGACTGCTTTGAAACCACTGACTGGAGTGTATTTGAAGAACAAGATCTAAATGCATATACAGATGCCGTACTCTCTTATATTAGAACATGCACTGATAGTGTAACAACAGATAAGTGCATTAGAGTTTACAGAAACTGTAAACCCTGGATGACTGCAGAGATACGAACACTCCTGAGAGCCCGGGATTCTGCCTTTAAGGCAGGGGACAGGGACACATACAGAGAGGCCAGGGCAAATCTCAGAAGAGGCATTAGGATGGTGAAACAACAATATAAACACAAGGTGGAGAACCACTTAGCAGACTACGATCCGAGGCAAGTGTGGCAGGGACTGCAGAACTTAACCAACTACAAGGGCAGTACGAGGAGCATGGTTAACACCAACGCCTCGTTGGCTGAGGAGCTGAATATCTTCTTTGCTCACTACAAGGTAAAAAGACCAGACCCCATAGCCTCTGCTGGCCAGCCTTCTGATTCTCAGCCACTCACCCTGTGTAAACACCAAATGAGAGCTGTATTGAAGGCTATGAATCCCAGCAAAGCCGCAGGCCCAGATGGGGTGCTGGGGATAGTGGTTAGGAATTGTGCTGACCAATTAGCAGGGGTCCTGACAAGGATTTTTAACATCTCCTTGCAAATGGCATGTATACCATCATGCTTGAAAGCAGCTACCATTGTCCCGGTCCCCAGGAAAACCACAGTTGAATGCCTGAACGACTACAGACCTATTGCATTAATGTCTGTAGTCATGAAATGCTTTGAAAGATTGGTTCTCCAACATCTCAGGACATGACTCCCACTGGATTTTGATAAACATCAATTTGCCTATAGGGGAAATAGGTCGACAGACGATGCCATAGCTACTGCTTTACACTCTGTAGCAAGTCATCTTGAGAAACCTGGAAGTTATGTCAGGATGCTTTTTGTTGACTATAGCTCAGCTTTTAACACCATTTTGCCAGGCATTCTCATCGAGAAGCTAGCTGACTTGAAATTCTCCCCCTCCATCTGCGATTGGATTCAAGACTTTCTTAGGACCGGTTACAAACAGTGAGGGTCAGGTCTGCTTCGTCCACCCCCCTGAAGCTTTGCACCAGCTTGCCACAGGGCTTTGTGCTTAGCCCCTACCTGTACTCTTTATACACATATGACTATGTATTATCTGACTCATCCACTGCGATAATTAAATTCGCAGATGATACAACTGTGGTGGGTCTCATTACAGGTGGGGATGAGACAGCATACAGGGCGGAGGTACAAAAACTATCCATATGGTGTAGTAACAACAACTTGCACCTGAACATCAGCAAGACAAAAGAGATAGTGCTAGACTTCCAGAGAAAAAAGGAGGAACCTGCCCCACTTTACATCGGGGAGGACTGTGTGGAGAGAGTTTCCTCGTTTAAATTTCTGGGAGTCTACCTAGATCTGACCTGGAAACAACCCAGGTGGCTAGAAAGGCCCAACAGAGGCTTCACTTTCTCAGGGTCTTGCGGAAGAACAGGGTAGAACAATGGCTAATGACCCTCTTTTACCGGTCTATTATAGAGAGCGTCCTCTCGTATGGTATTGTGGTTTGGTATGCTGGTCTGACAGCCGCGGACAGGAAAGTATTACAGAGGGTGGTGAGTGCAGCACAAGACATTGTGGGCTGTCCCCTGACACCACTGGATGACATCGCCAGGGCTCGTTGCCTTGGAAGAGTGAGGAAAATTCTCAGGGATGACTCACACCATGGACAGTATCTCTTTACTCTCCTACCATCGGGTAGGAGATATAGGAGTATAGCCAGCCGCACCAACAGGCTGAAAAACAGCTTCTATCCGTGGGCTGTTAGGCTTTTGAATGAGAAATAACTTTTGTGAACTTTTGTGAATTTTATGGAGAATTGACTTGGGAGGCCGGTGTGTGGTGTAGTTGGTTCACATGGTGTAGTAAGATGGAGGGTTTGTTGTCACTGTGTGTTGGGGGGTGGGAGCACAAAGGGAGGTTCAGCTAATCTCAATGTACACATAGTTGTACTTTGACAATAAAGGTTCATTTCATTTTCATTTCATTTCATTTCATGATGATAAGATAGTGCTGAAGATTTTTCAGTGCAGACTCCAACAGTACATGGAACCAAAAGTATGTTGCAATAATGATTCAGAAGAGGCAGAAGCACTGCTGATTGTTGGTCTCATGAATAATATAAAAGTCAAGGCAGTTAAACAACAACAACACACATTTCTGATTGATTGATTACATTCAGATTTCTGACTCTGTAGAACAGGGGTGTCAAACTCAATTTCATTGAGGGCCGCATCAGCATTGCGGTTGCCCTCAGGGGGCCGGGTGGGTATGGCCTGGGTGGGCGTGGCCTACTGGGTGGGTGTGGCTAGAGTGCGTATGGCCTACTGGGTGGGTGTGGCCAGCTGTACATCATTCGCATCAAGGGTGCCTATGGGGGCCTGGGCAAGAGTGGGACAGATCTGAGGGTCTCTGGCAGAAGGAGGGTTTCTGGGCCAGGCCCAAGGCAGTGGGGGCCGTTCCCTCACTGTTTCTAGGATGGCTTCGCGGGCCGCATGAAACCACTTTGCGGGCCGGATCTGGCCCCCGGGCCTTGTGTTTGACATGTCTGCTGTAGAATGAAATTTATTGTGAATTGCCCTTAGAAACATGGGTGTATACATTGCCACTTCATTTATCTATTTACTAACTGGTAGGACTAGCATCAGTTAGTACAGAATATGAAGCAACTAAATTGTTCAGAATCAGGAAAGGAACAGGCCAAGGCCATCTATTGTTGCCTTATTTATTTCATTTACTGTATATGCATAAGACGTGCTGGACTGAAAATAAAAACAGAAATTGGAATTTAAAATGGTGGGGATATATCAACTCACTTATTACATCACTTTGATGGCTAGAAGTAAGAGAATCCTAAGAAATTTCTTGCTGGAAGTGAAGCAGAGCTATTGTCCAGGGAGGGAGGGAGGGAGGGAGGGAGGGAGGGAGGGAGGGAGGGAAGAAGGAAGGAAGGAAGGAAGGAAGGAAGGAAGGAAGGAAGGAAGGAAGGAAGGAAGGAAGGAATGTCTGAATTCTGATACTGTATAAGAGAAAATTTTGAGCAATCTTGGATTCAGGAAGAACAAATAATTCAACAGTTGATGAAATAAAATCAGGCAGCTTTCTGGAAGGACTAACAGTAAAGCTAAAGTATAAATATTTGGGGCACATAATGTGCAGGAAGAGTAATTGGAGAAGACTTTGTTACTTGGACAATTTGAAAACAACTGAAAAAGAGGCTAACAGAAGACAAGATGGCTTGATACTATCATTGAGAATTTATAAGGAGTTAAAGGTATAGATAATCCTGCTAAAATGGAATCATCTGGTTATGAAGAGTCAAAAATAGTTGAATAACTGAACATTTGTAGAGTAGATAATATAATTAGTAGATTATACAGACATAATTTATATAATAAGTCTTGATTTTAAGCAAGTTAACTACTCATGAATGGTTCCTCATTAAATTAGAGAGATGTATTGAGTGGGATGCTACAAGATTAAAACCCATGCATTTTACTGTTTAATATTTTTATTAATTTTGATAAAGGTAGAAATGTCTATCAAATCTGCCAATGAAACAAAATTGGATAGAATATCTAATAAAAACAAAATCTAAGATGTTAATGATAGGATACAAAATGGAATGAAAATAACAGAATGAAAATTAACAGAGATGAATTTATTTATTTTTTTACTTATGAAGCAGAAATTAAATGAAAATGTATAGGATAGGAAATAGTTTTCTTAAAAGTGGTACTTGAAAAAAGGAATGATTACTTATAATGAAACAGGTTTGAATCAACAATAAAGTATAATTTAAGAGTCTAAATAGCCTCTTCCAACTTAATCATTCTTTGAGTCTTAGCCTCAATAAAAATAATTTAATCTAGTTTGAATTTAACTAGGATGAGAAAATCAATTGATAAAATATGCCAATAAGCATTAAGTATTATCTCAAAAGCCACATAAGTTGCCATCTTAAAGCTTCTGTGAAGAAAAATAATATTTTTTGCTTCAGCTTCTGACTTGAGATAAATGAAACTGAATGATTTCTAAAGAGATGCTTCTGTTAGATAAAATCATATTATTCAATAGCTATGTGTGTGTGGGGAAGCCACAATTATGAAAAAGTATTAGTTTAAAATTCTATCCATTTGGCAAAATTTACTGCTTTGAACAAAGAGGCTACCCCATCGGCAGTGTAATTTAAGTCTTTGAATGGGCACATGTGGCTTGGCATTCACTTTATGTGCTTTAGCTCACATTTCTGTAAGCAGCTAACATTATTATATTCTTAGATTACTATTAAAATTTAGTTTATACAATATTTCATTTATTTGACAAGCTACAACTGCAACCAGAAGACTCTATTCTATGTTTTTAAAATCCCAAACATCAATTTGCACTTTATAAAACTATTGTTTTCATATTTACGTACAGAGTTTCTAAACGTCATTTCTGGTTAATTGCTCTATATCAGAGGACTCCAACCTTTTGGGCACCAGGGACTGGTTATCTGCAGACCAGAGGCAATGTGGTTTTATGTGCTGCCTGCATCCCATGGATGGGGCATTGCTTATTTGTGTGGACCAGTTGCTGGCATGCCGCAGCTCGGTACTGGTTCACGAATCAAGGGTTGGGGACCCCTGCTCTACATGATCTATAAAATTTTCTGCCTATGATGCCAGTATTCTAACCCTACATAAATTCACCTTTCAATTGAGAGACTGTAAATATTTGCAGTTTCTCACTTTCAGGATAAAATATTAGCTAGTTCTTAGAATAGTTCTAGTAAACAGCAATTGTATGTGATGATATAGAATTTATTCAATTGCTAAAGACCAATAGGTCAATGATCCTTTCTTACAGAGGAATCATGTACCATTCTTTCCTTCATTCATTCATTCAAATATCTAGGAAGTATCCTTCCTCTTGGAGTGATGCCCAAGACAGGATCTATATCAGTCAAAATGTGGGTCTATGCCAGGCCATAGAGATATCTATTGATAATTGAGGTTTGTTGTTGTAATCTCTCCCAGTCCAATTAAAGCACCTTTTAAAAGAGATTGTTGTTCTATGAGTAATTTTTCACGCTCAGAGTGACTTATTGTTTGCATTATTAGGATAGATGTTCATTGGTAATTCTAAGCTATTCCATTTCTCCCTTCACTTGCCATGTTAAGTCTTTAAATTCACTTTGCTAGTATTGTCAGTAGAACTTAACACAGACAAGGCTGTTAGGAGCACAAAGATGTAATAGGACTCCAGGCATTTCATTCAGTAGTAATGCTTGGCCTATGTAATGGAGTAATTAGAATGTTAATTAGTTCACTTTTGTGAAGTGCTCTAAAGGCATGAAAGTTCCAGCATAGCTATATCAGATTTTATTTTTAGCCAAAGTCATCCTTAGAGGTGTTGTGCTTACCTTAAGAAAGAGGTACCAAAGAGTGCAGCAGCATGTTTTAAAGAGCCACAAGGCCATAGAGCAAAATTACAAATATAGTAGAAAGCTATGCAACAAGGTCTTGTGGATGCCCCTGACTTTAGGCATACAGAAAATAAAAGACATCCCATCAACCTCTGTCTTAAACACTAGGACTACAGTGAAATTCCATCAGATGATAGATAGGATGGTTTTATCACAATTACATTCCACCATTGTGGCCATTGGTTACTGTATTTCCAAATGGTCTATCATCCATTAGCTAAGAAAGCATCAAGGGTAAATTTTGCAACATTTTATATCCGCCTAGTAACAGGTTTGACTCTGTTGGAGATCAGATAATATGTGTTCACTGTGTTACATCCATAGATCTATAACTAAAAGTTCAGAGTCGCTTTTTTGTGAGATGGGAGACTATGTAAATTTTATTAATAAATGAACAAAGAAATAATCTACAAGGAATGTTCTCAGTACTAGTAATCCTTTTTAAAATATATATATATATAGAATATATTGAATATAGGATGTTAGCAGAATAAAGGTACAACATATTGGGAAGGAATTAACCCTGATATTTAATAATAGTGAGAAAGAGCCAGATCAGCTGGATACAAATTTAGAAAATTAAAGTTGAAATTCTGAATTTTTAACTTCCAAAAGAGATTTGATGCGGAAGGATGTTCTTCAAGAACTTATGGTAGAATCACTCTAGGGTTGAAATATTTTTGGATTTGGGTTTAAAAATGAAAGCCACATATTTGTTGACATAAATAAATGTCCAAAATCAACTAAATATTCTGGGACTTCCATTTGTTTTCCATCACTTCCTCCATCTTTTTGAAAAACAAATGATCTACTTAATTTCTCAAAGCAATGATATTGTAATCCACTTTAATTTTTCTTTTTAAAAAAATGATGCTTCCATTCCTCTCAACTGTACTCTTGTTAACCATTGTAATAACATATGAGAACAAAGGATTTAGACAGACACAACCTTAAATCTATTGTCAGGAACTACAAAAAGCTGGGCAGGAGATAGAAGGAACTGGGACACATGAGATGTAACTTTTTCTCTTTTTTGTTGAAGGAGATGGCCCAGAAAAAAGAAGAATATCTGAAGCCATTTCCAATGGAAATAGTTGGAGTTCTTCAAACATGAAATATATTTGCATAAATAATTTCTTGCACAAAGATGGGTTGTATGTGTTTCAAGGCAACATACAACCCGTATTTAGAAGTCTTTAAACTGTATCCTGTCAAGATGGGAGAAATACTAGGATTGGAAGTAATACACTGTTTACTGTATATAGAGGCATTCAATAACAAACATATCAATATAGGAAGGAACAAGTCATGATATGTGACATAGATTTCTAATGTCTGTAATGTCACATGTATAATATACCATTTATGGAAAGCAAGTATAATAAACTAGGAAGGCATGTATGATTTAGTAGCTTTTATTGATCTGTGGTGGGATGAAACTCATGAACAGAATGCAAGGATTGAAGGGTATGATTTATTTCAGAGAAATAAGTCATACCGAAAGAGAGGAGGAGTGACATAGATGAAAAAAGTGCATTAATGTGTAAAAATTCAGCAGTTTAAGATGTGAACATTTTAGGAAAAAACCAAGAGGAAAGAAATAAAAGGGCAAATATAAAAGGGGAAAAATAAAAGGGGAAACAGCAATGATATAATTATAGGACTATGCCAAAGACTGCCAACTTTGGGGTAAGTTCTAGATAATGCTGCCCTGGATTAGCTACCATGTTTTCCCAAAAATAAGACCCAACCAGAAAATAAGTCCTAGCGGGATTTTTCAGGATACTCATAATATAAGCCCCACCCCTAAAATAAGCACCAGTTAAAACTGTCATCCAGACAGACACATTTAGTACCATATTTTCCTGAATATAAGCCCTAACCGGGAAATAAGCCCTAATGCAATTTTTGGAGCAAAAATTAATATAAGACCCAGTCTTATTTTCAGGGAAACACCGTAGATATAGTTTATGTCAATACTAAAAGAAAGAAAAAGGAAGATGTGGGTCTGCTGCTATGAGAAGACAGCAGGATTGAAACAGATGACAAGGAGAGGCCAGAGTTCTTCTGTTTTCCATCAGTCTGCTCCCAAGTTCCCATCAAATAGTATGCTATTGGGGGGGGAAACACTTGTTGGAAAGAGGAAGTTGCAATGCAAACTAAGGAAAGAAATTATTATGGAGCACCAGGCTACCATGAAGGATATGAATGCCCCAAACATTAGCTGCAGAAAACTTTCCATTTTGTTAATCTCACAGTAACCAATGGCAATACATGGAGCAGAGCCTCCAAGACTACATGGGTTCCTAATACTCTTGCAGTTGGATCCTTCAGTGTACGTTCTTTATTGTGATAAACTTCCAGGCCACAGAGAATATATATCTTGTTTGTTATAAAAACCCACACATATACAGTATCTAACCATTGATATGCAGGTATTTCATTACTTCATGTGGCAACATTAAGAGTGCTCCATTTTCATAAAAAATATTGTTTAACTGCACCTTATGGGGAGATTTATCACTGTGTACCCTTTTTATTTAATTGGTTTATTGCATTTGTTACTGATTCCTTTGCATGTTCCCCAAGTCCAGGGTGGGCTGTCTTCTAGACAGTTCCAAAATGCAGTAATGTTGAGAGCATTTGTTATGCTTTTCAGCCAAGCATTTTCCTTGCTTGAATGTCATAATTGCCTGACACCAGTTTCAATTAATGATGTGGCATTTCCCTTGAATGGGTGAACTGCTTCAGTGAATGCTCAGGCTTGCTGTGCCTGTTCAAAATCCACGAGCCTACATTTATGATAAGATAATGAATGTACTCTTGTCAAGCACAACCATATTGAAAAAGGCTCCAGGCAACAGCACTGTGTAATAAATTTTGCTAAGTGGAGATCATATATTTTTAGAGGCAGATCACATTCTCAGTGGCCTGAAGCAAATGCCAAAGGTCAAGGGTATGCAACACTTTGGGGGATGAGGAACACATTTTTTTTAATGAAATGCTGGAACATACTGAAAAAAGAGAGAGTCAGGACCAAAAAGTAGGAAGGTCAGGTCAAGACCACAAAATGGATTTTGTATATTTTAAAAGCAACTAAAATCTCATTCAATTAATCACATAGTTAATGTGATTATTCCTCAACTTTTTTTGCATTAAAATTTGGGGAGACATTTTGCAGGAGTTTTGGACAACCCCAATTATTTGAGAACATAAGCTATTAGTTGCATAATAGAAAGGGAGAGAAGGATGAATGAAGAATCTCTTATTTAAGAAACTACATTTTTCTAAGGGTTAATAAAACAGATAAGGAACACCCAGTCCACTTTTGCAATCTGTGCAGTGTGTCAGCTGTGTATTGTTTGAAATACATATTCACAATGATCATTATATGATTTCTTCTGAGGACTGAGGATTGTTTCTCTAAAGTTTTCAGTTATGGGCAATGAGATCTTATGTTTGAATGTTCCCTAAGTGAATGATCCTTCAGAGTGCTTTCACTCATTCCCTTTCCTTAAATGCAGAGCATGTTTCAAAGTGACAGAGAACATAGACCCATGGGAGGCAGTTTTGATTTGCCTTAGCAACATGCTTCATGCTGTGAAAGCTATACAATATGCTTATTCAGGGAAAACAGGTGATGCATTATGCTTCAGTGAGGTATTTGGCATCTACTACTAGTCCATTCGAACTATTGTAAGCAGTGCTTTTTTTCTAAAAAAAAAAAAAAAGAAGGTGCCGGAACTCTCATCTTGGTGGGCGCAGGAGGCAGGGGGGCGGTGCTGCTGTGGTCACAGGTGTGAGGGGTGTTGGTGGCAGGCTACCCCCAGGGCTGGAGCTGGCATGGCTGGTGTTGTGGGAGCAGCAGGGCCCGCTCTATACAGTGGGGCTGCGTGGGGCAGGCAGCGGAGGCAGTGTGGGCCAGGCTATGCAGGGCGGCCACTTAGGCGCACAGGGCGAGGCGATGGTGGCACAGGTCCAGCACCAGATAGACCACCAGCCTGGCTGACACATGTGAGCACAAGGAAGGAGTGCACATGGACTCCACAGAACCCATCTCCCACTCCTTGTCCTTTCTTACTTACCTGGTTGAGATGGTGTAGTTGGGCACTGGGGGGGGGGGAAGCAAAGTTCCTGCCAATTCACCTTCGCTGCAGACAACTTGCTGGTGCAATGTTTGCTGGCCAAGTCTTTTGGTCTGCTCAGCAGCAATTCCTATTGGCTTTCGAAAGCCAATAGAGGGGGTAGCATAGCTTGTGCAAAAGCTTTTTGTGTGTGTGCAAAAAAAGATGCCGGAACTCCATTCTGAGCGTTCTATGAGAAAAAAAAGCCCTGCTTTTATGTTTTAATCTTATGATTTTAAAAATATATTTTTTCCTATTGTAAATTGCCCCAAACCTCACCATGTGGTTTACATACAAATATTATATAATTGGTAAATAAAGGTAGAACATATGTTAATATACATCAAATGATAATATGCTTCCCTACAAAGTCAATTCTTGCTCAATGACAGACCAAGGAGTTAACTCGCAAAGGCAAGAGGAAAATCTAGAAGAGATCTGTGCAACTTGTAGAAGGGAAAGGCCCACACTGATAAATTAAAAATCTTTGTGGTCTGCAAAGGAATGCTGGTGGGCTAATCAATGATTTGGTGACTAGAGGAGCATCTACAGTGTTGGAGCTTGTGGTCATGGTAAGCCATGGAGGCATTAGGCAACATGACTTTCAGGGCAGTGGTAGTGATTTTATTACTTTTTTTTAAAAAAAAAATGTCTGTGCTCTGTCCAAGTGTGCTCGGTGGGCTGCATGAACAAGCCTGGTCTAGAATTTATTTATTCAACTATCTAGAGCAGGCACGTCAAACTTGCAACGTCATGTGACATTGCACAATGTATCACACTTTTCCCCCATTGCCAGCACTGGGGTGGGTGCAATTTCATTGTGATGCATCTGGCCCGCGGGCCAACAGTTTGACATACCTGATCTAGAGACATCCATTTTTTGCATAGCAAAGGGCCTTTCATCTGTTGTATATAAGGTTTTATTTTTGTGTGCAAAAAGGATTCTAAATTAATTGAGTCATGTCCTGGTGTGAAGTTTGGTAGCTTGAGTTAAAGAGCCTATAAAATCTCAAATGAGTCCAGTTGTTTTGTTCAAGTATGCTAATGTTCTAAAGTAAATATTATTCATACTATATAATATCCAGATGAGCACCTCAGTAGCATATTGTAGTTCTATGAGGTGTGGTGGGCTTCATAATTTGTTGACTGAAGAAACCACCATGCCATATGTATATATGCAACTGCCATTATTTTTCAAGCTACATTACTTGAACACATGGCACACATCACAAATCAGATTCCTCTGTAATGCACTATTCCTTTGCATGACTGTAGAACATTTAGAAATGCAATTACGTTCTTATGCAAAGCATTCTTTCTTATCTTCTTATTACATTGATAACCATAAAAATACTTAAGTTCTCTTGGGATAAGATAGAATAAGTATGGTATTTAAGGAATGCAGTAGAAAGCATTCACAATGCACAATGTAGTTAAATTTCATTTTGTTTGAGGCAACTTATTATAAAAGAATTGCCATTAATTTGTTTTAATAAAATAATTTAAATCATTTTTTTACTTGATTTCAAATTAAATGAGTTATATTGGTTGACTATGAGATTTTTTTTAGTACAATTGCCAAATACAATAAACTGGTTTTAGGTATATGTGTGCACTAATTATTTCAACACCAATATATTTTAACTACATATTCTATTTGTAAATGAATGCAAATGCAAATTATACATTTTTGTACAAAAATAAAACAAAATAACAGATTTAAGAGTTGTTATCATTAGTTATCCTTAGATAAAAAATAATTCCATCACCCAAAACTTTGTCATACTGTATTTAACGAACAGATGCTTTGGGATTAAAAAAAAGACTAACTACATTTGATTGTGTATCACCATGGCATTAAAACAAAATTTGAACAGTGTATGAAAAATAAAGGTTCCCTAAACATCTGCTGGCTATATCTATACATTTTCCTTGATAGCACTCTATTGCCTTCTTTTTAGCATTTTTTTCAACTTCCCAGCTTAAAAAAGGCAAGGTGTCCAACACCAGGAGCTGAAAGTTTGTTTAAGCAGGTTGCTAGGCAACCTGTTCACACTCGCCCATTCTTACCCTTCCACTTTTGAATTAGCCCTTGCAGAACGCGTTACCTTCAATTTGAGCCATCTGAAGGTCTGTCGCTGCGATACATTCTGGTGCTCTGCAACCTGGCTGCCTGAGGAGAATTTGGCTCTCCAGAACAGTTTCCTTCAGCTTTTTTTTTTGTGTGTGCAAAAAAAGGTGCCAGAACACTGTTCTGAGCATTCTATGAGGAAAAAAGCCCTGATTGTAAGTGCTGGAAACAGTTGGAGTAAACTTGAAGTAGTGCCAAGTGAAGCAACACAGTTACTTTACTTGTAAAACTAAGGTAGTTACAGTATGTTGCTTCTGAACCAGTTTTAGGGAGGAGGTACTTCGTGCTAATTTCTTCCAAGTAAAACACCCCCTCAAAGATGTACATAGTCTTAATAGAAAATTAAATGGGTTCTTCCATCAAGTCATTACACTTTCCTGTATCCTTAAAGTTCTTGGGTCTCCCTTGTTACTTGTAACTACAATACAAATGCATCCTATTCATTTTTATTTACTTTTTTCATGTCTACATGATTTTTTACTTTTATATATTTTGTTGCTGACTGTTCATATTTGATTATTTAAAGTAACAAAATGGTTTCTATATCATTTAGTTTTGGAGCATAGTTATTTTATTTATCCCCAGTATGCTGATTACAAAGAAAGAGGGTGCAATGTATTGGGATTTTACTTGAACTGTTTTCCCGTGTCTTTTGAATGCTGCTTAAGGTTGCTCAATTGGTGTGTCTGTGTAATGGTCACTGACTAGCCAGACTCCCTGTCTCCAAGAAGATCATTGGAGGATTTGGGGCAGGAATTGGTTCTTTTAAACCTATTGACTGCCACCTAGTGGCCAACCATATAAGCAGCTGTGCAGAAGCCTCTGATTCAGTTCTGTTCCTGTTTGCAACCTCTCATCTTGCTTACTGCCACCAAAGAACTCACTACACAACACTGGCGACAAAGGTGGGATCCTGCTTCTTCAGAAGAGCTGAAAGTGAGGCCAGCAAAGTTCCTGGCAGGGACTGCGTTCCCTCCCTTGGTTGGCCTAGCAAGGCACACTAGTGATCACACCGTCCTGCGAACCAGTCCCATGGCCTACAGAAAAAGTAGGATGAGGCAATGAGCTGCTCAAGCCACAAAGACTTCCTGAAGATGGCGGAACTCAGAAAGCTTGAGGAATTTGATGTTACTCACCCAGAGAGATGGTCATCCTACATCTCAAGAGTAGAAAACTACCTCTGCACCAACCATGTCACCGAAGATAGCCTGAAGGCCGCAACGCTCCTTTGTGTCTGCAGGCCTGCAACATTCGACATCGCAGAGAACTTAGTTGCACTGGCACAGCTGGAGTCCTTTACTTACGTGGACCTGAAGAAACAGCTCGGTGACCATTTCCAGCCCAAGCTGTTGGTGATTGTGTGGAGGCACGCCTTCGAGCAATGAGTTCAACAACTCAGAGAGACGACCATGGAATTCATTGCGGCATTGAGACAAGCTTCATGCCTGTGCCAATTTTCGGACTTGGAAGAAAGGCTTCGAGACTGACTCATGTGTGAACTAAGGAGCAGAGAGCTGCAACAGAAACTTTTTGCAAAAGAGACTCTCTCGCTCCAGGAAGCCTTAAAAGAAGTCATGGTGGACAAAGCTGCTGGTGGAGCTGTGAAGGCCTTGTGGCCTGCCAAAAGCACTCCTCACAAGGAAGCCATCCACCACAAGGATGCCAAACTTACAGAAGATGCCAACTTTGACCATGAAGTTGATAAGATCCAACGGCACCATGACAAGGAACTGAAGCCCCCTTACAAGGCAGTTCCTTTCTCTCAGTGTTTGGGCTGTGGCGGCTGCCACCAATGAGCAGATTACTGGTTCCAGACAGCCACGTGTAGGGCCTGCAGGAAGACCAGCCACATCACATCAGTCTGTAGAGGTCACCAGATGGCCCGTCAATCAGATGATCTGATCAGGAGAGGTACTAGGGCCACGGGGGCACATAAGAGTAGGGTTTTGCTCTGGCCATTGGAGTGTTTGCCGTATGGGAGCTTGCTGCCCCCTTAAGGCCAAACTTCAGCCTCAAGTCGAGTTGCAAGGCATTCCTTGCAGGATGGAACTGGACACTGGTTCAGCTGTATCCATCATTTCCTTGGAGACTTTCTGGTTTGTGTGCAACTGCAGCAAGAGGTGGGCCAAGCTTAGGCCATCCAACATCATCCTGACTGACTTCCAGAATTCCTGAGTAACCATCAAAGGCGAGGCCACCTTGGCCATCAAATTCAAGGGGTTCTTGGGGCCCCTAGATGTGATTGTGGTGGAGGGCCAGAGAACGAGCTTAATAGGGCTTGATTGGTTTGATGCTCTGGGCATTCAAGTAACTGGGATCCACCAGACACAAGCGGAGAACTTGGCATCAGTATGCGAGGAATTCGCGGATGTTTTTGACACAAGCCTGGGAGAGTACAAGGGCCCTCCAATAGCCTTCAAACTTGATCCTGCCATAATGCCTATTAGGATCAAACCCCATAGAGTGCCATTTGCACTAAAACACAAAATCAATGCAGAGCTGGACAAGCTAATCAGTCAGGGGGTACTACAGCCCGTAAATGGGGGTGAATGGGAAACCCCAATTGTCATACCACTTAAGGCCAATGGGGAGGTCAGAATTTGCACTGATTACAAGTGCACCATAAATAGGGCACTTAAGCAGCATGCGTACCCGGTGCCAGTTGTGAGCCACATCTTGGTATCACTGCAAGGGGGTACCTGCTTGCTAAGTTAGATTTGGCACAGGCCTATCAGCAGTTACCTGTGGATGAGGCCACAGTGGCTGCACAAATAATTGTAACACACAAAGGGGCATTTAAAGTCAAAAGCTTTCAATTCGGGGTTAGCATAGCCCCAGGAATTTTTCAAGGAGTTATGGAGCATATACTCAAGGGCATTCCAGGGGTTTGCCCCTATTTTGACAATGTGCTCATCACTGGTGAGTCACTGACTCACTGAATTTTATTTTGTTAGTGTTCAAGACTGTCAAGTTCCGACTTCCGGTGGCGGCGCGGCGCCGAAGACAGCCTTCCCGGGCTGCCCGCGGCTCAGCTGTTTGTTTTTTCGCCCGAAACAGCGCCGATCAGCTGTTTGGGCGAAATTGAAGCCCCCTCCTCGGGAGAAGAGGAGGGGGTGAGGCCCCAGGTAGGGGTAGAGTTCTCCGGGGCCGCCTGAACTTGGAGCTTGGGCGGCTGAAGGATTGAACTCCCCCGAAGCCTGGGTTGCTCCCAGCTGGCCGGCGTCTCTGCTCCGAACTTCTTGGAGCAGAGCCAGGCGTCTGCGAACCATCCCTGCCTGAAGAAAGGACTATGATTTAAAGGAGCAGGCAGAGCGGTACAAGAGACAAAGGTGAAGAGGTTTATTTTACTATACTCTCAAGCTTGTTGGACTTTTTAAACTTTAAGTGAAAGTGCGTCATAATTGAGGACTAAAAGATGGCGGCGAAACCTCCCCCTAAAACTCTTCGGAGTGGTGGATCCTCGCCGGTGCAACAATCATCATTACAGGCGTTGCACCCTCCTGAAGCGCTGACATCGAAGGATTTACGAGATGCTCTGGATAAACTTTTGGAATCAATTAATCAATCAATGGGTGATAAATTTGCGCAGATGGAGGAGAAATTGGAGAAATTGGAGGAGAGAATGGAAGAGAGGATGGAACAGAAGTTCAGCGTGATGAAGGTAGACATTTTGTCTTCAGTGCATAAAGTGGCGGAATGTGTGGAAGAATTAGATGAAAAAATGGATGATCTGGCTCAAAGGAATGCTATATTAGAAGTAAAAGCACGGGAGAATGAAAATGCAAGAGACAAAGTGGAAAAGGAGTTAAGCTTAGCCCAATATTACCAGATGCAGTTTGCTGTCAGAATCAGAGGTTTAAAAGAGGATATTAAAAAAGATTTAAAGCAGCTGATCTCTGAGGCTCTTGAAGTGGTATTAAACCAGCCAGCATCTGAAATAAGAGCAGCTATGGATAAAGTGTTCCGGGTGAATTCATGGATTGCCAGACAGAGAAAGTTGCCTAGAGATGTGGTGGTTTATTTTGCAAAAAGAGAGATCAGAGATCAAGTTATACAAGCTGCCTATGATGCTAATGTGGTGATTGCTGAACAAGAAGTCTTGGTTTTAAAAGAAATTCCTCCAAGGATTTTAAGGGGAAGGAAGGACTATACATTTCTCGTGCATGACCTTAAGCAAAGAGATATAAGGTTCAGATGGGAGATTCCAGAGGGGCTGATGGTGATGCATGAAGGTAAAAGGTATCGGCTGATTACTGTGAAGCAAGCGCTACAACAATGTCTTAAAAGCAACCCCATTAACACTTCTGGAAGCTGGAAAGGGATCTGGAGAAGGAGAACATCAAGAGGATGAAACAGAGGAAAGTGGTGTTGGAGGAGATCAAGCTACAACTTCTTTGGATGATCCTAGAGAGCAAAGAGTAACGTGTGCTGCTTTAAAACGAGCAAAGAAAATAAAAGAACAAGATCAGCAAAAGTCTTCAGATTCTTCACAACGTACATATAGTCAAGCTGTGGGAGGAGCACGGCCTAAAGAAGTTAGTCCTATCAAAGCTGAGGTCCAAGAGCTTTTGGAGGATATGCATGGCAACTAAATTTCTAACCTGGAATGTTAATGGACTAAATTCACCGCAGAAGAGGAAGAAAGTTTTTCAATATTTAAAACAATTTAAGATAGATGTTATATGTTTGCAAGAAACGCATATTAGAGTTTTGGATCAAAAGCATTTACTGAACTCGAGACTGGGTACGCATTTTGTTGCCTCTGCAGAGAATAAGAAAAATGGAGTGGTTGTTTATGTTAAAAGTGCCTTAACAGCAGACTTAATTGAAGCAGATAAGCATGGAAGATATGTCATGATTGAGCTGTTGTTAGAAGGTAAAAAGACGCTTCTAGTTGGATTATATGCACCTAACCAACAACAAGCTGATTTTTTTTAGCTTACTCCACACAAAGCTTACCCAGTTGGATTATAAATCTTTTATTTTTATGGGAGACTGGAATGGTGTTCTGGATGTACAGTTGGATAAGGCTGGAGCTTTTAAGCGCATTCCAAGTCATGCTAGACTGCCTAAATCTTTGTTTGAAATGAAGGATGAGCTGGAATTGCGAGATATCTGGCGTGAGAGACACTTGCAGGAGAAGGATTATACTTTTTATTCTGACAGACACCAATCTTTTTCGAGGATTGATTTTATTTTGTTGACTAATGATTTTTTTTGAGAACTAAAAAGGTGAAGATATGTGCAAGAACTATCTCTGACCACAGTCCAGTTTGGTTGGAGATTGATAAGGAGAAAAGAGACAGGCGCTCGTGGCGCGTAAATGAGAATTTGTTTAGAAATCAGAGAAATGTGGAAGAATGTAAACAGCGGATGAAGGATTTTTTTGAGATTAATATGAATAAGGGTACCTCTATGGACATGGTTTGGGATGCTAGCAAGGCCTATATGAGAGGAGTGTTGATATATATGAATAATAGACATAGACGTGCAGTGGAAACTAGAAGGAAAGAACTGGAGAATGAAATAAAGGAAAAAGAAAAGGCTTTGATTTTGAATTCAGAGGATGTGAAGATTAAGGAGGCTATTAGACTGTTAAGAGGACAATTTGATAAATTAATGGCAGATCAAGTGGCAACCAATCTGCGGTTTGCTAGGCACAATACTTTTTGCAACGCTAATAAACCAGGCAGATGGTTAGCCTATAGACAGAGGAAAAAACAAAGGGCCTCTAATATAGACAAGATTGAGTATAAAGGAAGGGTTGTGTTTCAACAGAATCTTATTAAGGATGCTTTTGTGGATTTTTATTCGAAATTATATACTAAAGAGGAAATTAATGTAAAAGATATTGATAAATACTTGGAGAATGCTAGCATCCCGGTTCTTACGCAAGCACAAAAAGAGGGGATTAATCAACTGATTACAGAAGAAGAAATTCTTACAGCAATTAAGGAACTGAAGGTCGATAAGGCGCCAGGCACGGATGGCTTGACTGCGGCCTTTTATAAAAATTTACAATTTGAGATGATAAAGCCGTTAAAGGAACTGTTTCAGACAATTCAGAGGGGGGGAAAGGTGCCACCGTCTTGGAAGACAGCTTTTATCTCTTTGATTCCGAAGGAAGACCAGGATGCTACTCAAGTTAAAAATTACAGACCGATATCGCTTTTAAATACAGATTATAAGATATTTGCTAAGGTTTTGGCTAATAGACTGATGAGGGTTCTGCAACAGGTGATTCATGGGGATCAAACGGGGTTTATTAGTGGTAGGCAAATGAAAAATAATGTGAGACATATAGTTGATGTGTTAGAGTTTTTGGAAAGGCACAACCAGATCTCTGCAGCGCTAATCTTTTTAGATGCTGAAAAGGCTTTTGATCAATTGAATTGGCAATTTTTGTTGAAAGTTTTAGATAAAATGGATTTTGGGGAAATTTTTTTACAGCCGATTAGGGCATTATATCAAAAACAAACTGCCCGAATCATAGTTAACAATAGCCTGACAGCAGCATGTAATATTGAGAAGGGCACAAGGCAAGGGTGTCCGTTATCGCCCTTGTTATTTGTGTTAACATTAGAGATATTATTGGTTAAGATTCGGAACTCGGAAAAAATTAAGGGGATACAAGTTGGAGATCAGGACTATAGATTGAGAGCATTTGCAGATGATCTGGTTGTTACAGTGACCCAGCGAGAGAACTCTGTTGTGGACCTGATGGAGATAATAACACAATATGGGAAGGTTTCTGGATTTAAAGTAAATACACAGAAAACTAAAATTTTGGCTAGAAATATGACAGTTTCACAGAAGGTTTTCTTAGAAGGATTAACTGGATTTGAGATTGTTAAAAGGGTTAAATATCTGGGGGTGATTTTGTCGCCCTCTAATACAAAGCTATATAAAAATAATTATGAAAAACTATGGGGGAAAATTCAAAAAGAATTGGAGAGTTGGCAAAAATTGCAATTGTCTTTGTTGGGACGGATTGCAGCAGTGAAAATGAATGTCCTGCCCAAATTTTTATTTTTATTTCAAATGATACCGATTCTTAAGAAAGACTCTAACTTGGAGGAATGGCAGCGTGGTATCAATAAATTTGTGTGGGCAGGGAAAAAGCCACGAGTTAAACTTAAGATTATGCAGGATACTCGTGAGAGAGGTGGCCTTAAATTGCCTAATTTTAAATTATATTATGAAGCTGCTGCATTAGTAGGAATAAGCGATTGGATTAACTTGACGCAACTGAGGTTATTAAATCTTGAGGGCCATGATTTGTTGTTTGGCTGGCATGCATATTTGTTGTATGATAAGAAGGTAGATACTGTGTTTAGGATGCATATTTTAAGACAGGCATTGCTGAGAGTTTGGAAGAAGTATAGACATAAGTTAAGCAGCAAGATACCATTGTGGGCAATTCCAAAACACGCAATAGAAAATATACATGCTGGTTTCAAACATGATGTGACTACGTACAAGGAAATTTTAAGCCTGGAAAGGAATGTTTGGTGTTTGAAATCATATAGCCTCTTGCGAGAAGAGAAGGTTGTTCAAACTTGGTTTCAATATATTCAATTACGGGCCAGGTGGAAAGAAGACCAGAAAAATGGATTTACAATGACTGATGAAAATTTGATAAAGCAGATTAGAAATCAGGGACTAGCACATATTAAACGGATATATCTTGCATTGATAGAGATTGACTCGGAAACAGAGCTTGTAAAGGATTGTATGATAAAATGGGCCCAAAACATCCAGGAAGTTATTACAATGGACACATGGGAAAAGATTTGGGTGAGGAACGTAAAATTTACCCAAGCTCAAAATCTAAGAGAGAACTTTTACAAAATGTTTTATAGATGGCATTTAGATCCTAAAAAGCTTGCAAGTATGTATCCGAATTATCAGCCTAAATGTTGGAGGTGTGGTGATGAAGATGCAACATATTTTCACATATGGTGGACATGTAAGAAGGTTAAGGCTTTTTGGATAAAAGTCTGGTGGAATATGCAGAAGATTTTTAAACAGAGGATAAAGTTTTGTCCGCAACTTTTTTTGTTGGGAATAATTGCAGACGTTACAGTTGTGGACACCAAGCTGATGTTGAACTTAATCACGGCGGCAAGACTTTTGATAGGCCAATATTGGAAGAAAGAGGAACTGCCGACCGTAGAAGAGTGGACTTTAAAGGTTTCCGACCTGGCAGAGATGGCGAAGATTTCGGCCTATTTGAAAGATCATTCACAAGAACGTTATATTATGGAATGGAGAAAATGGATTGAGTTTATCCAGAACAAGTATAGGGTTAAGAAGTTTTATGTAGCATTCAAATAAGTCTTCTTTCGGGTTTTTTTTTCTTTTTTTTCTTTTAGTTTTTTATATATATTTAATATTGTTAAGGTGTGTCTTATCCTATATAAGCTAGAGAGTGCTGGATTTTAGAATTTATAGTTGTTAGTATATGGTTGTTTATGATTGCCTTTTTATATATATATACCTTGTATTTAGCTCTGGGAAGTCGGGGGGGAGGGGGGGTGGAGGGAGATGGGGAGGGAGGGAGGTTGGGGGGAGGTAAGGGGGTAGTAGGGAGGGGGAAGGGGGGTTTTTTTTAAAGGAAAACTGTATTTTAAAACTTTTCAATAAAAAAAAAGACTGTCAAGTTCCTTCTGTATATTGAGCCTATTTTCTGAAGTGCTGGCTATTCCTGCCAGCTTGGTGTAGCCTGGAAATTTGATGAGTTGCCCTTCCACCTCCTTGTCTAAATCATTGATGAAGTTATACTGGGTCTAAGACAGAGCCTTGGGGTACCCCACTGCATGCTTCCCTCCACTAAGAAAAGAATGCAATGTAGTTCCATTAAGAACAGCATGTTGAGTGTGGTTGGTCAACCAGTTACAAATCCATCTTGTGGTGGTGTGTAATCCACATTTTTTAATCTTAGCAATAAAAGACAGCAACACCACCAGATGGATTTCCCAATATTTTCCAAAATTTTTCAGTCAATGTCCTTCAAGATTCCATTGACAGAAATATAATTTTAAAAGGCCTTCTAAAAACATTAAATAGAAATATGGTTCTCATCTGCAAAATGTTGCTTGTCCTGGTTATACAATTTTGAATATTCACCTATAAAAACATTTAGTAAGGCAGAGAAAGGTGTGTAAGTAATGTAATATCCATGGAGGAACAACAATCAGTACATATAAATGTAAGTGCTGAGTAGCAAAAAATTTCATAGCTGAGTGTTTTTTTTAAACTCCATTAAAAAGTGAATTAAACTGAAAATGAGCAGTTTACATTGAATTACACATGATTTTGCAAGTGACTAATTGATTAATCAGTAGCTGTACTTTAAAGGTGTATAAATCAAATTTGCATAGTGTATGTAAGCAATTTAATCTTTCAATTAGCTAATTGACATAAATGTTAATACAGAAAGTGAGCAATACTACGTTTCTCAAATTCTATTCATTAACAAAGACAGAAAAGAAAACTTTCATAAAATCCCCCCTTTTTCATATATTAATTCCAGTAAAAATTAAATTAGCAAACATGAGACATCCTGAAGAAATAATACACTTATAGCAGCTTTCATTTATATTCTAGTAAACCTAAGAGTCACTGGCATAGCTGAAAGAGAGCACTAATAATGTAGGAAGAAAACAACAAGAATCTGGTTGCAAATATTCACTATTTTAAAATTATAAGCAAAGGAAAGCAACTGTTCGCTGTATTTGTTTTTTTACAAAAATGATTTGCAATTTCTTATTTTAACATGACTTTGATGTAAAAACAATAGGTAATACATGTAAACTTGGATAATTAGGGAATGCATGCTCCTCAGTATAAAAATTGAGTTAAAAAAGGAATTTCCGGTTTATCATCGTGATCGCTGCAGCTGCTGGAAAGCGAGCTCCATCTTCCTCATCCGATTTCGCTTTGCTGGGGGACCCTGGAAAGGGTCGAAAGTCACCCTGTAGGGGCAATGAGCAAGGAGGGGACCCCCGCTTGATCACAGGAGGGTGGCAACCCTTCCACTTGATCTGAGGCAGCCCTCCAAACTGGCAGAGGAAAGACCAGCCATAGTAATATGGCCCCCCCACTAGGCTGCAGACAGCTGAAGTCAAACTCACCACCAAGCACTTCAAAAGCAACACAGATGAAACTGGGTGAGATCTGATCTTCTCTTTACCCTAAGTACTTTGTCTTCCTGCAAAAGCTGCTTGAAGTATCTTTTCCCCTGTGAGGAGAGAGGGAGGGGAATTTCTATCCCACCTTCTAAGAATAGCGGTGTCTGACTACCCAGGGGAATTAAAGCATTAAAAGAACAACTTTAATCTAATTGGATTTATATGTTCCTGAAACTTGGGGACCAAAAAATTTCCTGTTTTTATTGGAGACTCTTGTTTTTATGTACAAAAAAGAAATAAAAATGGAAAAAGGATTATAAAAAATTTGGACTTAAAAAACCTTAAATGACATCAGTATCATCTTGTGGTGAAGTTTGGAATTACAACTTGTTATTTCCTGAAAGAGACTTGGCTCAAAGCCCAGGCCTTAGATAAGACTTTTCTGACCTTGGCACCACCTGTGAGAGACTTAGCTGTAAGAGATCAGCTGGGCAACATAACTGGCCTACTTGAACTGTGGATGTAAACCTTTATTGACTCTCAGAGTTATATGTGGGAAATTGCTTCCCTATCTCTTTATTTGAGGAATATTGGTCATTATATGAGATGTTGAAATACTTTGGACTATAAAATCTTGCTTGACAAACAACTTCTACTAGAAAGACTATTTATAAACACATGAAAGAGATGGATGAAGACCAGGAAAAGATCCTTTCCATGTTGAAAGCAATACATGAAACCATTCTTTCAGCTTGTGATAAAATAAGACCTAACATAAAAGATCAATATATCAGTTTAGATACACAAACCCAAACTTTGACTACAACCAAAGAATTAACAATGCAGAAGATAACAGAAGAAGTAGAACAATCAAATATTAAGGCAGAGGACTCAATTGACCAACAAATACAGCTGATGGAAAATCCAGAAAAGGAAGTGACAACACTGAAAATGCAAAGGACTTTCTGTATAAATCAGAAGAAATCTGAGAAAGAAGAACAGATTGAATGCAAGACAAACACATCAGGGCAAGCATGGGGAATTGGAATAACAGTGAGACAACTTAATGAATACAAATGGGCTACTCCTTCCAAAAAATGGCAATTAAATGGTCAACTTTATTTCAAATAACATTTATAATAATAGAGGGAGATCTATTTGACGATCTAAAAGCACTAATATGGAAGCCTAGTTGGCAAAGAAAGAAAGCCAGAATAAGGTTGAAGAAAATTGGGGTCTTGACTTATTAGAGGGAAATTCATATTATTTAGAAGGTTAAAGGGAGAAGTTGAGATAAGGGGAATTCTGGTCATTAGATTTAAAATACTTGGAAATTAGTTGAAAATAAGGACTTTATCTGTTTGATATTTAAAAATTAGACCTAAAAGGGAAAATAAAATTATTATGAATATGTTTGATTATATATATATATATATATATATATATATATATATATATATATATATATATATATATATATATATATATATATATATATATATATATAATGAATGGTATTGATTTATTAAAGGGGATATTGTATTATTAAGTAGATGATTTAATATGGTGGGAAATAGATAACTCTTAGGAAATAGAACAAGATTACATTCAAATAGATAAAATGTGTATTTTGGATATTAGATTTGTTATGAATTGAGACAAGGGAAATCTTGGTTACCTGAAGTCTGAAAATTATAAATATCAAAGGTTAAATTGGAATATTGATGGGAAACTAAAAATTGGGTACAAATTAATAACAGGATATAGATTGTTTATGAAAATTAAATGTAATTACATATAAGCTAAAAATTTATTAATAAATCTAATAATGATGTTTTTACTGATATAATAAGTTGATATAATAAAAACTATACTAGCTTAAATACGAGACAGTAAATGTTAAGGGAAATGTTGTAAATTGAGATTTGTACTAAAGATTTTGTTATCAAACTATTGATTAATCCAGTCACCACGTTGCTTTTTAAATACTTAAATGTAAAATTGGAAAATTAATAAAATATTATTTTAAAAAATGAATTAAAAAAGCTTTTTCAGCAATTAAAATTGCACTCCTTTATTTAGTAAAGTTCATTTTTTATCTGAGAGTATTTCCCATTCAAATTCTCAGCAGAAAAATTCTAAATATATAAAGATTCCAAATGTGATCAGAACTAGCCAATTGACAATAACAGATTTATTACTGAGCCTTCTCACTATCATCTCTCTCACAGCTGAAAACAGCTGATTTGATTGAAATCACAGCAGCATTTTGTGGAGTTGGGAAGTCAAGTCTTTTCCTGATGGGAAGTCAAATCTTTTCCCCAATACCATTTTCTTGATCTAATTAATTTAATTTAATTTAATTTAATAACATTTATATACCGCCCTTCTCCCTGAGGACTCAGGGCGGTTCACAGGGCAGAATAAAATAGTGAATACAAACATTAAAAAAAGATTAAACAAATTGCCCTAGTTAAAAACAATATAAATACAACACTAAAAACCCCCAGAAAAGTTAAAAAACAAAAAATAAAATAACCCCAACACTCCCCCTCAGGCTAGGCCGGCTTGTACAAACAAAAATGTCTTAAGATCGCGACGAAAGGAGCGAAGATCGGGCGCCATCCGGAGCTCAACCGGTAGCTGATTCCACAGCTCCGGAGCGCCCACAGAGAAGGATCTCCCCCTGGGGGCCACCAATCGACATTCTCTGATCGGTGGCACCCTGAGGAGGCCCTCTCTGTGGGAACGCACAGGGCGCAGGGAGCTTGATGCCGGCAGCAGATGTTCCCTGAGGTACTCCGGCCCCATGCCATGGAGTGCTTTAAATACCGTTACCAGTACCTTGAATCTCACCCGGAAGACAACTGGCAACCAATGCAGCTCACGGAGCAGAGGCGTAACGTGGGAGTATCGGGAGACTCCCAACACCACTCTCGCGGCTGCATTCTGTACCAGTTGGAGCTTCCGAGTAGTCCTCAAGGGCAGCCCCATGTAGAGAGCGTTGCAGTAGTCCAGACGAGAGGACACGAGCGCATGAGTGACCGTGCACAAATCGTCCCGGCTAAGATAGGGCCGCAACTGACACACCAGGCGAACCTGTGCGAAGGCCCCCCTAGTCACGGCTCCTATATGGTCTTCCAAAGTGAGCCGTGAATCTAGGAGGACCCCCAAGTTGCGAGCCCTATCTACAGGGGGTAATAGTTCACCCCCCATAACTAGAGGTGGAATGTCCGAATAAACCCGGGACGAAGGTATGCAAAGCCACTCAGTCTTGTCGGGGTTGAGCTGGAGTCTGTTCCTCCCCATCCAGACCCGAACCGCCTCCAGGCAATGGGACATCACGTTGAGGGCATCACTGGGGTGGTTTGGGGTCGAAAAGAAAAGTTGGGTATCATCAGCGTACTGATGATACCCAACTCCAAAGCCACGAATGATCTCACCCAGCGGCTTCATGTAGATGTTGAACAGGAGAGGCGAGAGGACCGACCCCTGAGGAACTCCACAAATGAGAGACCTCGCGGTCGACCTCTGCCCCCCTGCCAACACCGACTGCGAACGTCCCAAGAGATAGGAGGAGAACCACTGTAAAACTGTGCCTCCCACTCCCAATCCCCTGAGACGCCGCAGCAAGATACCATGGTCGATGGTATCGAAAGCCGCCGAGAGGTCTAATAGGACTAGGACAGAGGAATGCCCCCTGTCCCGAGCCCTCCAGAGATCATTCACCAGCGCGACCAATGCCGTCTCCGTGCTGTGCCCGGGCCTGAAACCCGATTGGTACGGGTCTAGATAATCCGCTTCATCCAGGACCAAAGGGAGCTGATGCGCCACCACACTCTCAACAACCTTCGCAAGAAAGCGAAGGTTGGAGACAGGACGAAAGTTGTTCAATACAGCCGGGTCCAGGACAGGCTTCTTGAGGAGAGGCCTCACCACCGCCTCCTTCAAGACGGCGGGGAAGATACCCTCACTCAAAGAGGCCGATATAACTGCCTGGAACCAGCTGCGTGTCCTCTCCCGGGCTGCATAAACCAGCCAGGAAGGGCACGGGTCCAGTAAACATGTGGTGGTGCTCAGCCTCCCCATGATCCTGTCCACTTCCTCCGGAGTTACAGAATCAATCTAAATATATAAAGATTCCAAATGTGATCAGAACTAGCCAATTGACAATAACAGATTTATTACTGAGCCTTCTCACTATCATCTCTCTCACAGCTGAAAACAGCTGATTTGATTGAAATCACAGCAGCATTTTGTGGAGTTGGGAAGTCAAGTCTTTTCCTGATGGGAAGTCAAATCTTTTCCCCAATACCATTTTCTTGATCTAATTACTAGTCACTTTAATCATTTGAAAGACAGGGCAAATTGCTTGAAGTCATAGTGATGCTCACTGTAAAAAAAAAGTAAGCTCTGTTAAGAAAGTGCATTTGTTAGAAACTTTGGCATCTGGGCTATTCTCATCCCACTAGGCACTTTAATGAAAAGAGATGAGATGCTTCAGGTGCTATCAGATTTTTTTTAATCTTTTTTTTAGCCAGTGCCATGCCAGATAAATAGAAAAAGTTCATAGGAGAGCCTACAGCATTATAGTAGTGGGCATTCTTAAGTTCAAGGAGTTTGGACTCCAGCAATTCCTAATTATGTCTTCAGAAATACATAATTAGATGCACAACTTGAACAGGGTTTTTTTGTTGTTGCAGGAAGAAGTAGGTTATTTGTACAATCCAATTCCTCCACAAACTCTGAAGTGTGATTGTATATGCATTTGGTTATCACTAAAAGTGGAATGGAATGGTTTGTTTGTTTTATCATCTGAAATATGGCTAATTCTGATTATCTGCCCAATTCAGCAACAAACATTTATGTTTAAACATTCAAGGAAGGAAAGTTCATAGCCTTCTTTATTTCATATATATATATATATGAAAGTCCTTGAGTCATAAGAGAGCCAAGGTTGCCTACCCTGCACTAGAGGAGGACATTAAAACTATTTACAAGGTTACTTCTTTAGGAACTAAACTTTTAGAATCTAAAACAGCTAATTCAAAAAAGCGAACAGGAAAGAACCTCACATTTTTCATCTGCTTCTGTCTTTTGGAAGGTAAAATTAGATAACAAAAAATTTCCTATGTTAATATCTCTGCAATGAAATCAATAAAGGTAACAGGAAAGAAATGAGAAACATTTTTCTCAGTGTAATATGTCTAATTTAACTGATGCTAGAAAAAAATTAGTATCTTTTGTACACTCTTGAAAAATATTTTGAATCTATTACAACTAAACCACTTTAAATTAAACAATTCTTAAGAATGAAATATTCTTAATTTGGACTTTACTTTTACTGTTTGGAATGTTGTGTGTTTTGAAAAATAGATTATTTAGAACCTAGTTATGTTGCACTTCAGTCTTTAAATAATTAACCTAGTATATACATAACAATATATGATGTTTTCCATGGTGAGCTTAACATCAATAACAACATTTATTAAAAAAGGCTAAAATAATTTTTGGTGGTATTATCTGTGGTATTATCTGTACATTAAAATTTTGTTTACTTGCAAGTAAGTAAGTAGGATATTATTTGCAAATAGGATGGCAATAAACAATTTAGGCTGCATTTACATCAGGGCTTTTCAACCTTTTCAGAAACTGTACCACTTTTAGGACAGGACAATATTCAAGCACCACCAATGCTTAACAAGGTGTCAAAAACTTGATGACTAAAAAAAGGGGGGTATTTTGGGTTTCATTGTTTAGATTCATTTATTGTTATAGAAATGGCTAGTTTACAATATTATAGAAAAGCAAAAAGTTGAGGTTCAGTGTTAATGCTTCCTTCTACTCCTGTAACAGAGGAAGTCAGAAGTCAGTGCCTTTTCTTTTTCCCTTCTCCCCCTCACTTTTCCCTTTTTCTCTCACCCTTCGCTCGCAAAAGCCCCCCCACTCACTCACACTTTGCTCGCAAAAGCCTCCAGTCGCTCTCACTCACTCCTCCATCTCTTTCAAAGGCACCTCCTTCAGTCTCTCCCCCACTCACTCCGTCTCTTTCAAAGGCTTCTTGCTTGCTCACTTACTGCCCCGTTGCTTCCAAATGCCATTTGCTTATTCACTCACTCACTTACTGCCCAGTCGCTTCCAAATGCTTCCAAACGTCACTTGCTCACTTACTCACTTACTGCATTTGGAAGTGATGGGGTAGTAAGAGAACGAGTGTTGGTGCTGGAGGCCATCAGCTGTTTGGCACCAGAGACCACTGCCACGAGGAACACAGCTCCGGGTGGGGGCTCAGCACGGGCCATGGTGTGGCAAGTGCGGAGAGGGGAATCCCCATGGCAGCTGTGGGCAGGGGAATCCCCGCAGCATGTGGCTCCAAGCTATTATTATTATTATTATTATTATTATTATTATTATTATTATTATTATTATTATTATTATTATTATTATTAATTTAATTTATATACCGCCCTTCTCCCAGGGGACTCAGGGCGGTGAACAGGGCAATACATAAAAACTAGATACAAGCTGCAGGGGCGGGGGTGGAAAGGACAGGCGGGGACACCACAGCAAGATACCAGCATCATTCCCTTGCCGGCTCTTCATTCTGCCTCAGTCATGAGGTCTGGTTTTAGTGGGGCTGTCTTCAGTTTGTCATTTCTTCCCAGAAGTTGTGGATAGCTAAGTCTTATATTTATTGGTTTTTTGTTTGTTTGTTTGTTTGTTTGTTTTGTACATTGCAGAATGTGACTTTTGGTATGTAATTGCCATCAGTGTTATGAAAGGAATAAGTAAACAAGTTTGTGTTGTATTGAAATGTAATTGTATTACAGTTTTTTATCTTGTGGAAATCAATCTACATTTGAAATATAAGTACATAGATTTCAGGTATAAATCATAATGATGTTGTATGTTAGAAGCCTGCAGAAATAGAAAAATGGCAAGGTAGAAAATCACTGTTAGAAAAAGTTCTAACTAATCTATGTTTGCATAGATTCAATCTAATTGTTCAGTCTAATTATTTCCATAGAGCAGGTACCTACATGAACAATTTCAGGTAGAATGGGTATCCACAAGCATTTATTACAAGATGCTGTTCAACATACAAGGGAAAGAAAGAAAGAAAGAAAGAAAGAAAGAAAGAAAGAAAGAAAGAAAGAAAGAAAGAAAGAAAGAAAGAGAAGGTACAAGACCAATTATATGGCCCACCTTGCCATACAGTAAAAACATTTTAGAAGCAGTAGGACACAGCTTCCAAGATCAGTAAGGTGGCAGTGCACACTGTCCAGAGGCTACCATATGAGGACAAATCATGCACTTGGAGGTGGGAAATACTTCTAATCTAATCTACCAGATCCCCTTCATGGATGGCCCCTGTGACTATGTAGGACAGATGGGGAGGAAGCTAACCAGCAGATTGCAAGAACATAAGCAAGCAGTCAGATCTGGACACCAGAATTCATTGGTAGCCTCACATTGCAATGAACAAGAACATACATTGAATTTTGCAGCTACTAAGCAGGTACAAAAACAGCCAGGGAAATGATTGAAGCCCAGGAAATGGCCCCCTTTATCTGTCAACAGCAATACTGATTTACTACCAAATTATCAGGTACTTAGGAACATAGGACTTGGCAGCACAAGGAAACAGCAGTCAACGACTCAATAACCAACCATCAAAACCCCAATCAACAACTAAAAAAAAAACACAGACAACCAAGCACCACATAAATACTATGTATAGAATAGCCCAAAGCACACATTCTGGTGTGAGAGAAGTTTCCTTAGGATGGGCTCCAGTATGAGTCCAAAAGCTCAGAAGACTAAGCCTCTGGTCCCAGTTACCAACCCAAATTGAATCCTGCAACTATTTACTCTATGTACAAATGCAAAGGCAGACTATTGATATAATCAATACATGATGAGGTTGCATACAGAAAATTCTGGGGTTTTCCTCATATGGGCTCAGATGGCACTGTTCCATAATGTATCACACTGTCAGCTTTGAAACACCACAGCTACATTCTGAAGAGGAGAACTTAAGGAAGGCAGTTATATTACAACATAACAGTATCTTGAAAATGTATTGTTATGTTTCAGTTTATGGCTATGTATAATATGCAGTTGTACACAGGTAGTCCTTGGGTTATAGCTGTAATGGAGTCTGCCCATTGTGGTCATAATTCATGATAGTAGCAAAGTATATCAGACATGTGACTTACTCAATTTTATGAGCTTTGTTTCAGCAGTCATTAAGTGAATGGCATAGCCATTAAGCAAACCTCTGTTCACTATGGGCCAGTCTTGCCAAAAGCATGAAAACTGGAAGTAAATGTCAAATCTCAAGTAAAACTGTCATAAAACATGAGGGTGGTGTTTCGTTCTCCAAGCTTGTGAGTTGGTTTCCAAATGTTTTGTTACCAGGCTAGGTAACATCTTCAGCAGAATTTAGGGGATTCAGTGTTGGTGTTCTTCTGCTTATAAGGGCTTTATGTGGTCAGTAGGTCTTGTGATTGAGAGGTCACATCAGGTGGGGGGTCACATCAGGTGAAGGTCATAAAATTGTCATGTGACCATGACACACTGAAATGAGCATCAATGAAACCCAGTGGCAGAGCACCTTAACCGTGATCACATGACTGGTGGGCAACTATTGGAACTTCAAATCTGCGTCATAAGTACCCCCAAGTAGGTCTGTCAGAACTTCAAATGGTTGCTATATACCTGGTTGTAAGTTGAGAACTATCTGTAGTCTAAAGCCATATTTCCCAATCTTGGTACGAGTGGAGTTTGAGTCCCAGAATTTCCTAGTCAGTGTGCTCAGGGCAGGAAGTTGAAGTCACCTATCTGGAAGAAGCCCATCTTGGGAGGCATTTGTGTAAAATAACTACAAAATAAATTAATGCATGAATGTTACTCATTCTGGCCAATCAGCGATCAAGGATAGGCAGTGCATTCAGATCAAGGATAGGCTGTACAACTTTTCCTTTGTTAGCTAAGATATCAGCTTAGAATAATAATAACTTTATTGTCACTTTGAATGTACACTAATCGGCATACATTAAAATGAAATTTTGTTATGCCAGTTATGATCCAAGTTACTTTTAGTTTCTAGTTGGCATTGTTTCTGTGACAACTTTGCTAAATTGCAAGAATTGGTGCTCTTTTGAAATGCTTTCTTTAAAATACATTTCATCAGAAAAGATACTTATTCACTAAGAATGGAAAAATAAAATAATTTTGAAATTAATTCAGACTGCCACAGCACATTTTAAAATAAGTCATCTCCCTTTCCTAGTATGCATTGTACTCTCGATTATATTTTGGCTTTAATTCAATGCAAAATTTGCTGAATGAAATCTATTACTTTAAGGAATATAAGCTTGCTTTAGGCTGCAGTGCTATAAAGACATTTATGGGAATAAGTTGCATTGAACCCTGCATTTTTACTTCTGAACAATCATGCATACGATTATGGTGCCAGTCTTATTAGATTATGGCCATTACCTTGTATTTCCATTCTCAAGTCTTCAAGTATAAACAATGGCCATGATATACCCAAACAATAAAAAGCAATTTGACTGTGGAAACAATTACCCAGAGAAATAGCTGGCTCCCTTTTCCTGGATGAATTAACTTAGCCATCTATCAGGAATGTTTGAAAGGAGATTAAACCTCATGACCAAAATGATTCTACAATTGTACAATTTATATTTCTACTCTATACTGTTGCAAAACAGCATGCTTGGAATGATTGTATTACTATAATTACGATAAACATTCCACTCACATAGTCTCAGAAAGGTGCTGCCTCATTTTCTCCTTTCTGCTACAATTCATGTGTTCCTCAGTATAGAATGATACAATAGGAGAGAAGGTGTTGCAGCTAGAAATCACTAAGTAGTTTTCCAGATTCTGCTCATTATATCTTTTAAAAAAAAATCTTTGGATCTAAACATTTTAGCTGCATCTGTGAGAGCACGCTAACAAGTGGGTAACAAGAGTGATGGGACAAGTCTGTTTTTCCAACTTCATAGCAAACTGGGAATAGAAAGCTAAAAAGATGTACAAACAAAGCTTGGGTAGAATAGGAAGCCTTTTATACTCCTTCCTGCACTGAACAAACCAGTGAATATTCTGGCTCAGTGAATTCAGGGCCTTAAGGCATATGGCAGATGAACAAACAGAACACCAGGACCTCTGTTTCCTGACTTCTAGCATGGATACACAGACACAGAAAC
This sequence comes from Vipera ursinii, assembly GCF_947247035.1. NCBI lineage: Eukaryota > Metazoa > Chordata > Lepidosauria > Squamata > Viperidae > Vipera > Vipera ursinii. The sequence continues at coordinate 323,457,102 of NC_139512.1, read as the reverse complement.
ACAAACACACACACATACAGAGACACATGCATATATAAACTTAGGGAGAGAATATTTCTATGTCAGAGTTCCAATGTGCAATACCATAGCTCAGCCCAAGGATCAACAGTACAAAATAGTTGTGAGCCACTTAAAGTCACTGAATGTGATAAACAGCCATATAAGTCCTGTAAATAAAATAAATAAATTGATAATGCATAAATCCTGGAAAATTTAATGGTCTAAGTATGCCTTTTTTGATAGAGAAATTTATAAGTGGAATGCCACAAAGGCATTTAATTTTGTAAAGCATCTAAGTAGCAAATTGGAGAAAGGCAACACATGGGATAAAGGCAATATATTGCAAAATAAAAGTGTTTATTCTTTTCCCCTCAAGGTTTTTTTGTTTGGCTTAATAGCTAGCTCACACAGGCTGTATACAACTTTGTTGACCTTTAGTGGTTCTAGACATTCGAATGAAGCAACAATGAGTAAGTAAAACAGTAACATAAATATTTGAATTGGGCAACTTAATTCTGTCAAAGGCATCCTCAAAGGCATGCTGGGAGGTTATGCTTTGAAACTTTTACCATAGAGAAAACATTTTGTTCTTTAAAGCTCCACGCTCCAATGGAGAACCTTAATGAAATATACAGGCAGCAGGCAACCAGGCTTGGAATATTGTGCACAGCTTGGATTGTTGTTATCTGATAAAGAATATGGAGAAAGTGCAGCAAAGGGCAATCAATTTGAAAAAAGGGAAAGGACCAACTCTTCTATGGGGATAGGCTACATTAGCTTTGAGTGTGTGTTTATGTGTGTGTGTGTGTGTGTGTGTGTGCATGCACGTGCATGTGAGCACGTGTATGATAGGTAATTTATGGGGAAATGATGGGGAAAAATAATCTTATAAAAGTTATGCATATTGCAGAAAATATGGAAATGACACTTTTCTGCTTTCTTCACTATACGTTCATTGGTCCTCACTAGATGTGGCCATATTAGTCCTTCTAATAAAGTCTCACTTTCCATTTTTCATCAGCCATTTAATATGGTGGGCTAGAGGTAATCCAAATTTGTCCCACCCTGGACAAACATATACTGTACACACTGAGCAAAACATACATCCTGCTTTATCACATCAGAGGCAAATTAAAAAAAAAGTTTCTATAAGAAGTAAAAGTCCTTAAAATATCCAATTTATAGCAAAGGTGGATAAGCCAAGTCCCTAGATGTAATGACTCATTTCATTACAGGTAACCCTTGAATCATAACCCTTTGTTTAACGATTGTTCAAAGTTATAAGACCACTGAAAAAAGTGACTGGTGACTGTCCTTTTATTTATGACTGTCACAGCATACACATGTCACATGATCATGATCTGAACATTTAGCAACTAGCATGTATTTATAATGATCGCAGTATCCCAGGGGGATGGGATTGCCATTTGCAGCCTTCCTGGAGGTTTCCAATAAGTCAATGAGAGAATCTTGACTCACTTAGTAACTGTATGATTTACTTAATGAATGTAGAAAAAAATGTTGTAAAATCAGGCATAACTTATTTAACAACTGCATTCCTTAGCAACTGAAGTTCCAGTCCAAGCTGTGATCATAAGTTGAGGGCTATCTGTAGTTTTAACCCAAATCACAAATGGAAAGTGATGTGATTTGTACCCTAAAATGTTGTTAAGTCCATATAGTTTTACACCCTGTTTAAAGCATCATACTGTATATTATGGGACAAGGAAGTGTGGGTTGTTGTTGTTAGCACTTTAATATGTTTTATTAGATTGAAATGAATGAAATGAGTCCATTCTTATCTAAAAGAATTTAGATTATCTACCTATCTACCTTATCTATCTACTAAAAAGGCAAAATGCACTCTCAATTCCAGGCTCAAATGCTCCATGTTTTCAATCAAGCAGCAGCAGCTCTCAGTGGTGAAGGTACTGAATACAGAAAATTGGGACCAATATTGGTGATAGGCCAGCACAGCTAGCCACAGAAATCCCATTTTGTTGAGAAACCTATTTTGTTTCATTTTGTCTTTGACAATTCTCCTTTTGTTCCCCTCATCCTGCCCCACAAATTCCTGGAACAATGATGTGGTTGCTATTATCAAAGAGCTTGTATCATCCTAATCTAGAACACTATTAGTTGTAAGGCTAACTCCCTTTTCTTGCTGTACATAAATTAGCTAGAAGTTGTGCATACTTAGCTGCCAGCCTTGTCAGTTAGAAATAGAAGGCTGCAATATTTTAGCAAGAATCCTACCTATGAGAGGGCTCTGTCAATGAGGGGTGTGAATAATTTACTGCTTATTGCCTATTGCTTGCTAATAATCATGTGCCTTTTGCATTCACAAGTGTATAAAGATTATGCTAATATATGTATTGGGGGCTCTTGATCTGTAACCTGGGTCCTGATAACACCTCTTTATTGCTGTACAGAATAAACTAGTTGCAACTTCCCAGCTTGTGTGTGATCTGTGGTTCTTTGCACCAATTAACAATCCCAGCATTTGACGGGACCACTTAACAACTTGGTCAACACTGGAATCAAGAAAGATGGGGTCCTGTTTAAACATTAACTCAAGCATTTGATCTAAGCAATTATCCCATGATGCATGGTTTTGCTATGAAGACAGTTTAGTTCTCTCCATAGTTTTATAACATTTATTATTATGTTGGTGCTTTACAATTCACTCTGAACTCCAGCCAACTGCCTGGATAAGTCCCTGCAGTTTTCTGGCAAGATTTCAGAAGTGGTTTGCCCTTGCCTTCTTTTTCCTAGGGCCGAGAGGTAAAGAGTAGTCCAAGCTCACCCGGGTGGCTTTGTACCTAAGTCATGCCTAGAACTCTTGGTCTCCCAATTTCTAGCCTATACCGCTATACCAAACTGGTTCTTAGTTTTATAATAATCAAGACTCAAATTTCCACCTTATATATGCAAACCAGACCTGAACCTGACAAGGAACTTTATAATCTTTACTAATTATATATTGAAAACACAGTATTTTGTGGAGAGGTGGCTCTTCTTCTTTACATTAGAAATTTAATATCTTACATCCCATATAAGTCTGGTTTCTTAGAATTCTTTGCAGGAAGTTGCATCAATAAGATTTTTTGACTGAGCACTTCTATGAGAATTCTCAAAATCCATATCATGGTAGAAATTTAATCTTGTAGTACGTTGTTAAGGTAAAGCTGGACTCTCCCAGCTCTTCATGAGCAAAGAATAATGTACCAGACAAAAGGTTAGCAAGATTGCATTTACACAAAAATGAAAAAAATTGGTTTTCTAAAAGTAATTAAATTTCTATAAGCAGACAATGATTAAATTACTTGAAAGAATTCAGTTTGCCATAGCTTATAAAGATGTATATTTTCTTTATATTTCTTAGTTTAAAACGTATGATTAACATAAAGCAGACTACTAGATGTTTCAATACAGTTGAAAATACATAGTTTATTAAAATGAACGACCTCATGAAAATCCATTAAATTTGGTAATTTCTGAGATGTGATGAAGTAGAATTAAAATGATTAAGAAATAAATTGGAGGAAAACAGTGCAGCTAATAATATAAGTGAAGTTCTGTTCCAGATGACAAAGGGTTGTTTTCACTAATGGCCAGAGACTAAACAGGAAAGTGTTTATATAAACTGAGTTAACTGAAACTATGTTAGTCTTTCTTGGAATGGCAAAGAAAAGAATAGAGAATGGAAGAAGAATAGTGACTGTGAGTGGCTTACAGTTAAAATCATAAATATAAAAGATATTAAAAACATTGAATAAAAATACAGGAAGCAACAAAAGGTAAAATCAGTATGGCAGTAGCCTCAATCCACCCACCACTTCCAACATTAATGTCAAGACCCCAGGCTAATTGGCTGAGCAAGGTTTTGATGCTGTTCCAGAAGGTCAAAGGAATGGGGGCAGACGTCACCTCAGGAAGGTAAATATTCTATAGATTAGGGATTTCCTTCTAGACCAGCAGCTCCCAACCTTTTCTATACCCCCCACTCCTAGAAAGCTTCTGGCCTTGGCCATGGTAAGCTGTAACCGACCTCTCAATGCCTTGTGCTGCTAAGGGCTTCTGTGTTGATCCTAGGGACAGATCCTTAGAATGTGAGTACCTCCAGCATTATTATTATTATTATTATTATTATTATTATTATTATTATTATTATTATTATTATTATTATTATTACTATGATAAAGAGCAGCTACTGTCTAGGCCATGGGTGTCAAACTTGCCGCATCATGTGACATGTCTTGACATATCACAACTTTTTTAACATTGTCGGAGCTGGGGTGGGCATGGCCTCCACATGATGCAATTGTTCAGCGGGCTGGCATTTTTACACCCCTTGTCCAGGTGCAGGCCTTTTAAACTGTGAGAAAGAGAGAGAGAGATTGAAAGTTAAGAAATGATATTTGCAGGGGTTATGTGGAAGTAAGTAGTTGGTCTGGATAGAATTTGTGCGCATAGTTTCTGATCATAAAGCTCAGATTACGCCTGCATATGATGACCAGTGACACTGAACTGTATGAGTGGAAAGGTCAAAATGTTATGCATAGTATCAACCTTTCAAAATAAACCAGATTAGGAAACCAACATCATGAAGGCTAATATTACTTTTTCTCCTGATACTCAGGGTTATTCCCATAACAAATAGAAGCAAAAAAAAGGAGCAGTGGGAACTTCTCAGTGGACATTTATTTTATTTATTTATATAATATTTAACAAATTTAGACACTGTCCATCTCATTCTCAGAATGACTATATAGAAGAAGTGGAGATTATGTATTGGTGCAGGTCACTTCTGCTAAGGCAGTGAGCTCACTTGCTGTTAAATACCAAGAATGTGCAAAATATGTGGAGCTGGCAGACCTGGCTGGATACTGTTGAGAATGTGGCCTTGTCAAAAATCTCAGAGGTTGCATTGGGCATAAGTAGACTTGGGCAGGCGGGCAACTTAATGGTTAAATGGCTTGGTTCCTGGGTACCTTTTCCATGAAGAACAAATCTGTCTCAGGATTTGCTCATTCCAGATGGAGATGAGAGTGCTATATAAGCCCTGTTTACATGAGGTGAAATCTCCAGAGGCCTGGGGATGTTTTTTATTGTTTTAATAATAAATTTTAATAATAACATTTTAATAATGGTCCCCCCCACAGCCTTACCCCCAAGATTAGTAGTAATCCAGGCAACATTTCAAAATTGTTCAGGAATGAGGTTATTCCTCAGGATCTCTGGTAGTTCACATCACTTAATTCCTCACAGTGCTAATGATTTCATTATATTTTATCTAAGATTATGTAGTTTGTTTTACTATATTATTAAGGTAAAGGTAAAGGTTCCCCCGCACATGTGTGCTAGTTGTTTCCAACTCTAGGGGCTGGTGCTCATCTCCGTTTCAAAGCCGAAGAGCCAGTGCTTGTCTGAGGACGTCTCCGTGGTCATGTGGCCAGCATGACTAGATGCCAAAGGCACACAGAACGCTGTTAACAGGCTTAAAATCAAGCTTCAAGGAATTCCATGCCACATGGAACTGGACACAGGGTCAGCCCTGTCCAAAATTTATCAAAGAACTTTTAACAACATTTGCAACTGCAGCAGCAAAAGAGTTAAACTCAAGCCATCGAATCTGCTGTTAACAGATTTCCAAAATTCCCATGTAGTGGTCAGGGGAGAAGCTACACTCAAGGTTCAATTCAAAGAGTTTGAGAGCCCCCTCGATGTCATGGTAGTCAAAGGCAACCACACAAGCCTCATTGGCTTAGACTGGTTTGATGCCCTGGGCATTCATGTGACTGGCATTAACAGAATGCAAGCAGCGGACCTGTCAGCAGTTTGCCAGGAATTTGCTGATGTTTTCAGCCCTAGATTGGGCAAGTACAAGGGACCTCCATTTGCTCTCCACCTTGATCCAACCATGACCCCAATCAGGATCAAGCCTCGCAGAGTACCTTTTCCCTCAAACCCAAAATAAATGCAGAGCTAGACAAGCTGGTGCAACAAAGCCTGTTGAAGCTTGTAGATAGCAGTGTGTGGGAGACACTCATAGTTACACCACTTAAAGCCAACAGTGAGGTGCACATATGCATGGATTACAAATGCACTATAAATGAAGGACTTCAACAACATGCATATCCGGTGCCTGTAGTCAGCCATATTCTGGCGTCTCTACAGGGAGGTCGCATATTCACCAAATTGGATTTGGCCTAAGCCTACCAGCAACTGCCCATGGATGATGCCACGGTGGAAGCTCAGACCATAGTCACCCATAGGAGAGCTTTCAGGGTAAGACATCTACAATTCGGGGTCAGTGTAGCCCCAGGGCTGTTCCAGAGCATGATGAGTGCACACTCAAGAACATTCCAGGTGTGTGTCCCTATTTCAATGACATCCTCATAGTTGAGGAGTCAGTAGAAGTTTTGGCAGAATGGCTCAAAGCTGTCCTTCAGTGATTCCACGAAGTGGGGCTGAAACTGAAGAGGGAAAAATGCAAGATAGAGATAGATTCAACCGAGTTCCTTGGTTTCTGCATAGATGCCGCAGGCATTCACCCACCAGAATCAAAGCTTAAAGCAATTCAGCAGGCTCCCAGTCCTAAGTCAAAAGGGGAGCTTCAGGCTTTCTTAGGGCTACTAAACTTTTACCATGCCTTTCTTCCACACAAGGCTGCAGTGGCAGAGCCATTACACAGGTTCTTGGACAAAAAGGCACAGTGGAAGTGGACAAGCATCCATGAGAAAAGTTTTTTGGCAGTCAAATCACTGCTGTCTTCAAACTCAGTACTAACACATTTTAAGGAACAGCTGCCTATCAGCATTGCATGTGATGCATCCCCGTATGGAATAGGGGCTGTATTGAGCCATTTAATGGCCGACGGGAGGAAAGCTCCCATAGCTTATTATTCTATGACCCTGTCTTTGGCAGAACACAACTATGCCCAAATAGATAAGGAGGCACTGGCCATAGTGACCGGTATCAAAAAATTTCATGACTATTTGTATGGCCGCCCATTCATGGTCTTCACAAACCACAAGCCACTTCTTGGTTTGTTCACCACAAACAAACAAACACCTCAGATTCTATCTCCATGGATGCTGAGGTGGTCTATCTTTCTGCCATCTTATAATTACAGTCTGATTCATAAACTGGGCAGAGAAATGGGCCATGCAGATGGCCTTAGCAGATTGGCCTTGCCACAATCAGAGCCAGACCCTGCTCCAGATGCACGCATCCTGGCTACCCAGGATTTGTCAGAGTCTCCCCTTCATGCTGGGGATGTGGCTGCTGAGACAAGCCTCCATCAAGACACTGAGTCGTGTCTTGAACTGGGTGTATACACGATGGCCAGACATCAGTCCAGGGCCAAACTTTCTGAGTTTTTATAGGAGGAGAGATGAGCTGCCAGCTCACAAGGGCTGCATTCTTTGCGGTAGTAGGGTCATAGTTTCCAACACTTTGAGGACTAGGGTCTTAGAATCTCTGCATGAGGGACATCCGTGAATAGTCTGGATGAAGGCATTCACGAGAAGCTACCTGTGGTGGCCGGGGTTAGATAAAGATATTGAGGCCCAAGTACACAGTTGCTACACTTGCCAGCAGTCCAGGCCAGAAATGCCTCAAGCCCCAGTCCACCGATGGGAAACAACACAATCCCTGTGGTCAAGAATCCACATCAATTTTGCAGAACCATTTCAGGGACAGTTGTTCATCATTGTGGTGGAGAGACACTCCAAGTGGTTAGAGGTCGCACCTGTCCCAACTATGACTACTGCTATGACAATCCAGGAACTGCATAGGATCTTTTCTATGCATAGGTTACCTGACGTGCTAGTCTTAGACAACGGGGCTCAGTTTACCTCTGTGGAATTCCAGTTTTTCATTAGGGCTAACTTGATTAGGCACACCACTTTGGCTCCCTTTCACCCAGCCTCCAATGGCCAAGTAGAGCGCATGGTCATTAAAGAGGATCATAACCGGTGACTGGCAGCACAGGCTGGCAGGCTTTTTACTCTGCCAATGCATGATGCCTTGCACTTCCACGGGCAGAAGCCTAGCAGAACTTAGGTGGGGATGGCGTTTAATCACTAAGTTAGATCAGTTACACCCAGGCTGAGTTGCGTCAGACTCAGTTCAACCACGAAGTTTGCAAGCTGGTGACCCAGTTTGGGTCCGGAATTATGGTCAAGAGGCATTGTGGGTAGTAACTGTGGTTGCTAAGGTGTCAGGGCCACTCTCTTATGAGGCGATCCTGTAAGACGGTTGAGTGCTTTGCCGGCACATTGACCAACTGCACCGGAGGCTAGTGAACCAGTTGCTGGCTCAAGACTCTCGCAAAAACCTGACCCAGGGGTAGCAGGACAGCGGCTTGATGGAGGAGTCTGCATGCACCAATGAGACTCCCAGCTAAAGAGATGGAAGGTCAGCAGTTGGCAAATTACCCCACTCACAGACTGTACCCCCTGCATGGAATCCACAGATGGCTCCATTTTCCAGCCCACCTAAAACTTTACCACCATTGGACTTTGGTTTGGGTCTACCGGAACAGACCAGCCAAAGAGACTCTGAGTGACCTGATGCAAATAGGTCTCAGAACACTGGTCTACCCAGCCTGGCAGGTGACCTGGTAGACTGGGACACCCCAGTGATTCCGTGACATTCAGAGCAGTCGTGAAGACTGTCAAAATATTTGCAGGAATATGTTCAATACGTGAAACTGTAAACCATCTATGGGGAAGGGGTGTTATGTATTGGTGTAAAATACTTGGAAACCGTTAGTGTTAGTTAACTACTTTGTCTGTTTAAACTCTAGACTGCTTGTCTCCAGAGTTGTGTTTTTAAGCGGGAAGATTGCTTTAATTCTATTGGCTGCCACCTAGTGGTGATCCATATAAATAGATTAGCGGCAGTTCACCCCCACTTATGATGTTAACCTAATAAATGTGTTGTTGCTTTCATCAAATGCCTTGTCAATGCTTCACCGATCCCAAAACATAACACATTCCTTGACCAAGTGACAAAATTAGTGGACCAGAGGAATGCTGTGGATATAATTTACTTGGACTTCAGTAAGGCATTTGATAAAGTAGATCATAACCTAGTACTTGATAAGACAGAAAAATGTGGGTTACACAGCATCACCAGAAGATGGATTCGTAGCTGGCTGATTGGCCGTACTCAGTGTGTGGTCCTCAATGGAACTGCATCTATATGGAGGGAAGTGTGTAGTGGGGTGCCCCAGGGCTCTGTTCTTGGCCCAGTGCTCTTCAACATCTTCATCAACTCATCAAATTTGCAGACGACACCAAGCTGGCAGGAATAGCCAATACTCCAGAAGATGGGCTTAAGATACAGGAGGATAAGGACAGACTTGAACACTGGGCACTATCTAACAAAACGAAATTTTGCTATCTACATTTAGGCAAGAAAAAGCAAATGCATAGTTATAGTATAGGTGGTACCTTGCTCAATAGTAGTAACTGTGAGAGGGATCTCAGAGTCCTAATGGACAATCACTTAAATATGAGCCAGCAGTGTGCTGCAGCTGCCAAAAAAGCCAACACAGTGCTAGGCTGCATTAACAGAGGGATAGAATCAAGATCATGTGAAGTGTTAACACCACTTTACAATGTGTTGGTAAGGCCACACTTGGAATACTCCATCCAGTTTTGGTCAGCATGATGTAAAAAAGATGTTGAGACTCTAGAAAGAGTACAGAGAAGAGCAACAAAGATTATTAGGGGACTGGAGGCTAAAATATATAAGGAACGGTTGCTGGAATTGGGTATGTCTTGTTTAATGAAGAGAAGGATGAGAGGTGACATGATAGCAGCATTCCAATATCTCAGGGGTTGCCACAAAGAAGAGGGAGTCAAGCTATTCTCCAAAGCACCTGAAGGCTGGAAAAGAAGCAATGGATGGAAACTAACCAAAGAGAGAAACAAGCTAGAACTAAGAAGAAATTTCCTGAAAGTTAGAACAATTAATCAGTGGAAAAATCTGTCTCCAGAAGCTGTGAATGCTCCAACACTGGAAGTTTTTAAGAAGAGATTAGACAGCCATTTGTCTGAAATGGTATAGGGTTTCCTGCCTGAGCAGGGGGTTGGACTAGATGATCTCCAAGGTCTCTTCCATCATCATCATCATCATCATCAACAACAACAATATCAATATTAATAATAATATCAATATTAATAATGTTAATACTAATAACATTAATATTGTTATTGTTATTATTATTACTATTATTAATCATCACACAGTCAGGCAGATCTTCAGACTGGATTTGACATTTTTGTTTACCTATCGAGTCCTTACCAAGGACCTGGGATAGGCAGATGTGGATGTTTGAATTGATGGTATTATAAATATCATCGCAGGATGGAAGCAGTGTCACTGTGTTTTATGTGTTTGTCAGCTAAGCATGATGCAGTCTGCTCTTTGCCAGCTGTGCTGTTATCTTATCATTGTAACCATAGTGAGTGTCACATGTTCAACCATGTTTTGGTTTCATGTCTGGCTCTACTACTGTGCGCGCATGTCCAAACAAAAAGTTTTTCTTTTTCTCTTTCTCTCTTGCTGTCTGGTGAGATAGAGCATGTAGTCAGTTAAGAGTCTCTTTTTTTTCTGATTAAAGTTTTTACAGTAGAATATGTTTCGGGTTTTCTTTCTTTTACCTGTTGTGCACCATGTGTCAAATGAACCATGGTTCATCGACTTCTGATACGGAGTTTTTGATTTACTCCTTTGACAAGCAGTAAGGCCGCCTTTCTGCAGTTGACTAATGGCGAATTTGTCAATGCCAGTGGTGTCCAAGTGGTACTCCAGTTGTTTTGGGATTGCACCCAAGGCGCCTATTACTATTGGTACTACCCTTGCTTGCCTTTGGCACAGTCTTTCTATTTCTATTTGTAGTCTTTGTATTTTGTTATCTTCTCCAGTTTTTTCTCATCTATTCTGCTGTCTCCAGGAACTGCCACGTCCACTATCCAGACTTTATTGTCTTTTTTATCAACAATTGTTAAGTCCGGGGTGTTATGTTGCAGGTGCTTGTTTGTATGAATTCTGAAGACCCAGAGCAGTTTAACTTTATCATTTTTTATGACTTTCTCTATTTTATGATCCCACCAGTTCTTGCTTACAGGCAAATGATATTTCTTGCAGATCTTCCAATAGATCATTGTTGCTACTTTGTCATGCCACTGCTTGTACTCAATCTGTGCTATCTACTTGCATCCAAGTGGTGCTCCAGTTGTTTTGGGATTGCACCCAAGGTACTTATTACTATTGTTGTTATTGTCTTTATTATTACTATTATTTCCTTAATTATTATCTATAATTAATTGTAATGATTAATAATAACTTACTAAACATAGCAATTTTTAACTAATTGTTAATTATGCTTGTTTTTCTCTCTTCATATGTAATGCCCAGAATCTTTGCAATATGTGCAGGCTACAGCTATTCTGAATAAATAAAGTAGCCAGCTTATATCAAAACCTTAAATTTTAGGAACAGGAGAGATTGCTTTAAAATGTTGAGGAGGTGCAGTATGATTTACAGTCTCTCACCTCTCTGATCCAGCATTAAGTTTCCACCAGATTATTCCCCAAGAGATTACATCAGTAATGATAAAAAGTGGTTCTTTTCTCTTGATTTACATCTGATTTCCTTGATGAGGAATGCTCACATTTCGTCAAATATACAGATGTAGCAAGGACATGTCAGTGGGAAAAGGCAACAAAAAATAGTTTGACTCCAGAATTAGATCTTTCTTCAATACTGTCACCTGTTAAAAAAAGGTCAAAGGTCTTTTTCATTATTGAAGTGAGCTTCAACCTCTTTATTGATTTCTGAGGAGGGAGGGAGAGAGAGGGAGAGAGAGAGAGATGATTTTCAAAGCATCAAACAGCAGTTCAAATATATTTGTTCTGAAGGAGGATGAAGTTAATCACATAAGCCATAGATTTATTACAGTAAGTAGGAGAACAGAAATGCTAACATTTTAAAGCAAAACATTTTGTTTTCTGGGGGGGCAATGATTTCTGTGGTTATTTTAAGTAGAATGAAGAGAGCAGTTGCTTCTGTTTTTCTCTCTGTCTCCCTCTCTCTCTTTCTCTCCCTCCCTCCCTCCCTCTCTCTTTCTCTCTTTCTCTGTGTATGTGTGTGTATGAGAGAGAGAGGGAGAGATTGGTGCTTTTTATATAATTTAAATATAGATATATTCTTGCCATAATAGGCCAAAATGATTTTTTTCTATATTACACAAAAAGCATCACTCAAAAACAATAGAAAGTTTTAGATACAAAAAGTTAAATATTAAAACTTTGTTTTCCTTGAAAGATTTGTTTGCATTGTAAGGGTAAGGTTTTCATACTTCAGTGTGAGTATTGAATTTAAACGGCAGATGATGGGGTACATAGTAACACAAACATGAGGGATACAAAGCTGGAGAAAGTATAGGATAGAATAGAGCTGGAAGGGACCTTGGAGGTCTTCTAGTCCAGCTCCCATCTCAGACAAGTGAATGTCCAGTCTCCTCTTAAAAAATCTCCAGTGATGGAGCGTCCACGATTTCTGGGGGTAAGCTGTTCCACTGGTTGATTGTCTTCACTGTCCGGAAGTTTCTCCTTAATTCCAGGTTGTTTCTCTCTTTAATCAGTTTCCAACCGTTGTTTCTCGTCCTTCCATCTGGTGCTTTGGTGAACAACCTGGCCCCTTCCACCTTGTGGCAGCCCCTCAGATACTGGAACACTGCTATCATGTCTCCCCTATTTCTTCTTTTCTTTAGACTAGCCAAACCCAAATCCCATAGCTGTTCTTCATATGCTTAAGTCTCCAGGCCCCTGATCATCTTAGTTGCTCTCCTCTGAATTTTTTCCAGGGTCTCAACATCTTTTTTGTGATATGGTGACCAAAACTGGCTGCAGTATTCCAGGTGTGGTCTTATTAGGGCTTTATAAAGTGGTAATATCATTTCGCATGATCTTGATTCTATTCCTGTTTATACAACTCAGGATTGCATTAGATTTTTTGGTTGCTGCTGCACACTGCTGGCTCATAGTCCACTTGGACTCCAAGGTCCCTCTCACAGTTACTGTTTTTAAGTAATCTAGATATTGTTAAATACTGTATAACCATATTATCTTCTGATAGATCAGGAATAAAATTATATTTTTATATTTATTTATAGCTTATAGTTTTGCAGAGGGGCATGATGGCCTAGAGGTGAAGATTCTCACCTCCTATTCGGAAGGTTGAGAGTTCAATCCTAGGCAGTGGCAGATGTTTTTCTATCAGGGTGCAAAGAGAAAATATCTGCTTAGAACTCTGCATAAGCATCAGCCAGTAAATACTCAGCTCCATTCAGTGGCCCTGACTCCACCCTGGATAAAGGAATTGAAAGGGTCATAAAAATATATAGCTTATAGTTTTGCACATATGTACAATGTTTAATATGTAATTTATCTCTGTATTTGTTCTCTATTTATAGCAGATCTTTGATACAGTTTGTAAGTAACTGTATAGCTATACCATAGTATGGTAAAGTATTATAAGAAGAAGCTAGTAAATATTTATGAAAAATTATAAACTCCATATGTACATTGTTTAATCAATAAAGGGATAGTTTTGTTTAGACCACTAATAGGATAATACACGGTATATGTGATATCTGAATAAATGTCTGTAATCTAGAGTGACTGGATCTGGGCTGTAAATATACAGACAACCTCAAAATGGCAGCAAAGATTCATGGGGAATTGTCTTTGATGTCATCTAGTGGCTGTTTCTATTTTTACAGCTCAGTTCATGTAGCCCTATTGTGATTGTATGAAAGCAAAAAAAAAAAAATCTCATATAAAAATTGAGGAAAAACCATAATAACAACTTCAGGTTTTATTTAACTGGATTTTTAGCCCATCTAACACTACAATGACTTTCTTTTCTTTTACCAGATATGCTAGAAAATGCAATCTTTGCAAAAAAACCAACAATATATATGTCTCTGGATTCACAGGTTTCCTTAGAAAGAAAATGATGTTTTGTTTTGTTTTTTAAATTTTTTGGAAAGATGACATTGTGGCCTCCCAACAAGACAAAGGTAAGGTAGCTCAGTAGGAAGAATCCTGAAGATTAATTGTACTGGCAAGAAACAATCTCAGCAGTTTGAGTTTTTTGGCAAAACTTGACAACCATTTTGTCAGCATGTAATCTTCCCCAAGATAGCCATTTGAGAGAACACCTATAAAAAGTTTTCAAAATTACAAATACTTATAGATCTAAACCTTACTTAAGCCTAAAACCACGTAATTAAAAATACATATGTTTGGCTTGTTTGACCATTCTTATATATTTAACCAAATTATTCAACAAGCATGTTCATTTCTATAGCAATAACATGTCCATAATAATATAAGAAAACAGGAGTTCCTCTCTATGAGCTTGGTAAAGGAGCAAAACAATATATAATAAGCAAGTTCATGATCAATAGTTCCTGGAGCAGTCAAGCAAAGCCTTACTCCATCAGATATATTACTACACTGCCTTAACTTAATTGAAAATTTCATGGTTTGCAGTTGAAGAGAAATAAAAGCATATTTTATTATTAAAAACCTCAGATTAGTAACTAGACAAAACTGAAATATTCCTGTGAATACCTTTCAGGCATGGTTGTTGACTTTGTTCAATTAGACCAGGGGTAGAGAACCTTGGTTCTTTTATGACTTGTGGACTTCAATACCCAGAATTCCTGAACCAGCCATGCTGACTCAGGAATACTGGGAGTTGAAGTCCAGAAGTCATAAAAGAGCCAAGGTTCCCTACCCCTGAATTAGACCAAATAAAACCCCACTTGTTTTAAAGGTAACCTGAAGCGTGAGGGCTACCTTGGTGCAGTGGTTAAGGCATCAGGCTAGAAACTGGGAGACTAGGAGTTTAGTCCCACCTTAGGCACCAGCCAGCTGGGTGATCTTGGGCGAGTCACATACTCTCAGTCATAGGAAGGAGGAGGTAAGGGCAAAACCATTTCTGAAATCTTGCCAAGAAAACTGTGAGGAGTGTACTATAATACTTAATACCTACGTTTCATGTGAATAACGTGCTAGACCAGGAAGGTTTGCTTCATTTTAATACTTACATTCTATTTTTTTCTGAACCCATAACCTTAAAGTTAAAAAAAAATACAATACCCTGTTCTATTTCCACCAAGATTTTCCTATAAATGTGAACTCCTTGGTGCTCTCTGAGCTTGGTTGTTTCCTTGCAGACATTTTCTTATCGGACTAGGTAACATCTTTAGCACTAGAAGGGAGTGATTTTGTTCTCTGTTTATATGCACTAGCTTGCCCTGTCCGTGTTGTTTTCTCCTTGGTAGTTCCTAGATTTAGTAGTTCCCTTTCCCTTAAACCCCAATGCAGAAAATTAAGTGATTAAAGCAGATAATGGAAATACTATGGGAACTAAAAAGAGCACAAAAATTCTCATGATCTTATCCATTTTTTTCTGTTATCACATATGTATAGTGATAGTGCCCTCAAGGAAAAGAAACCTTTCATAAATATTCTCAAGACAATCATTATCCTATTTCAAACAAGGGTTTGTGACTAAAGAAATATTAATTCATACCAAGGACTACCTAGAATATTTCTTGGTCAAAGGAAGAACTGCATTTCAGTTTTCTCTCATTAATCTCTTCCCAGGATATTCTAGAACATGAAGAGTTAGTTGAGTTTTATACTATTGGCTCCAGCAAAGTTTAAATGAAATGTTTTTGATATTGCTTCTAGTAGCTAAGAACTTTCTAGATGCCAGGGTGAATAACAAGCAATAGAATAACAATAGAACAAATTAGCATTTCATTCTCTGTTCTCCAACAATCATATTAGGTAAAGGTAAAGGTTCCCCCGCACATGCGTGCTAGTCGTTTCTGACTCTAGGGGCCGGTGCTCATCTCCATTTCAAAGCCGAAGAGCCAGCGCTTGTCCGAGGACGTCTCTGTGGTCATGTGGCCGGCATGACTAGACGCCAAAGGTGCACGGAACGCTGTTACCTTCCCACCATAGTGGTCCCTATTTTTCTACTTGCATTTTTACGTGCTTTCGAACTGCTAGGTTGGCAGAAGGTGGGACGAGTAACAGGTGCTCACTCTTTTACGTGGCATTCGGGATTCGACCCGCCAAACTGCCGACCTTTTGATCGACAAGCTCAGCGTCCTAACCCACTGAGCCACCGCGTCCCTATAACAATCATATTACTTCAGCTTTATTACCTGTTTTTATTGACAATGTCAGCTGGGTTGGGATTTGTAAACATTGGTCATAGCACCATTCTACCTTCATGCAGTTGCAGTGCAGAGATTATTTTTTACTAAACTAGAAAAGAGAAATGTGGCTTATTTCAGGAATTTGATATAATGACAATGTAATAAGAACAAGAGGCCATAGATTTCTTTTCTTAACATGTTACCATCACAGGTCACCCAGAATGCAATCATGGAGACACTATGTATTGATTTCATTGGTCTCTGGTATCCAAATCCTAAAACATTTGCAAAGTCTTGTAACTGTCTGCATTACTGGAAAAAGATTAGTCTCATCACAGTCAAGTACACTGAATGCAAGCAAAGCAGTTCTTGTCAATGATGAAGAGACAGAAGGAAATGCATACCAGACTTTCAGAGAACACAATCCTGGCTGTAATTGTTAATGCCTTAGAAGGTGGAAATAAAAGTTAAAATGATTTTGATTAGAAAAAGGGCAAAAAGCAACAGAAACAACTTTAAAGACAAAAAATTTTCTTCACTTAGGAAACATAAATCATCTGCATTTATTATTTATTTGCATTATTCATATCCTCCATACTACTTTAACTTTTCTGGGCAGCTTATAAATAAAGAATAAAAACTTCCATAAATACAACATTAAGAGCATCACAGATATAATACTTTAGCATTAAAATCGCAATATTAAAAGGCTTGGGAAAATAAGGATATTTTGACCCCCACACTCCATAATAACCTCAGTAGCATTTTGTTTCTACAACACAAAAAAAAAATCAGAATTCATATAATTGATGTCAAACTTATATCCTTAAGATCTCTAAGTAGTGCCTTTTCAGCAGGGCAGGTGGTATTAAATAAGCATTTCTAGTGTAAGCTGTTGTAGTCTTTATACACCATTGTCAGCATTTTATTTTGGGTTTAGAAGGAAATCAAACAGTGAAACTGTTTCAGTATGAGAGTAACATGAGACTTCATATGGAGCCCCATTCACTACTTCTGTGGTGAATTCTGGGCCAGCTGCAATTTTTAGAACATACGGAAAGAAACACGCTTCAATATCCCATCCTTGAGATGACCATCTTATGAATCATTTAAGCCCTTAAGAATTTATTAAAGTCAGCCAGCCCTGCTTACTACAGATGTTACATGATATATCATCATCTGGGCTTGCTAAAATATTCTGGATGGAGTGCCATTCAGAACAGGCATATCTACCAAATTCTGAACTCCAGCTTCTGAAATTAGTAGCTCTATCTTGCTTACATTCAGCTTCAACTTGTTCTGTCACATCAGAAATTCACACACTGGAGACAGTTTCTGGAGACAGCCAATCATAAGTGTCAGGCTCACCAGTTCTAAACCTACTGTCTTATCAAGGAATCACATGAAACTCTAATTTTTGTTGCAACTGGATTAGTTGCCTATTAAGACAATTGATTAGCTCTAATTGTTATTGAAGTTCTCAGTGTAAACAGATTTAAACACTTTTATTCTATATCCTGCATTTCCTCCAGTCTATCCAAATCTAGTTTTCTATTCCTTACTGTTCCATTATTTTGAGCATCCTTTCCCAATCACAGAAGAGAAAGCATTGTCTTTGACCTATCTCCCTTTTCAAGATACTAACAGGAAGCTCACAGAAAAAGATCTAAGTATCATCAGCATCCAATAGTTGGTGACTCTAATCTTGTGAAACTTTCCATTAATTTCATATTGATGTCAATTATCCTAAGAGTTAAAATAGAATTTTGTGGGACTCTTGACAATTTCCAAAAGTTTGAATAGAAGTCTCCTTTGCTGATAGTGCCCACATATCTATGAATAGAATCATTGCAAAGTCATGCCTTCAATATCCAATTCCTTCTGAGGATACATTAACTAAAAAGGATCAATATCGTATTTTTACATCTATAAGACGCACCCTTGTATAAGACGCTCTGGCATGTGAGTTTCTCCACGCTGATCAGCTGTTCGGTGGAGCACTGAACTGCTGAGCTGGTAAATCTGGAAGTTTGGCCAGCTGTCCCCTCCCGTTACTGGCAAGCCCACAGGGGCCTGACACCTGCACCAGGCGGCATGGCAGCAGCATGTAAAGAACCCACACAGGCATGCCCTGGGCTGCAGAGTTTACCATTATTTTTCCGTGTATAAGACATTGCACTTGTATAAGATGCACCTGATTTTTGAACAGGGTGTTTGCAGGAAAAAATAGCATCTTATACACGGGAAAATACAGTATATATTCTATCTAAGAGTTCCTGGACCTGTAGTACGGCTACCCTCTTTAATTGTACAGTAGCTGAATATGGCCTAAGGAGCTAAAATCAGTAACTGTTAAATTCAGACAGGACTACCTATGACATTGTAGATAGACCACCACTTTGTTTAAAGTGTTGGGGTATTTGACCTACAAAAGAGAAGCATGAATATTTTGAACTAAGTGACCATTAACAAGATGGAATTGTTAAAGAACCTTATAAATCAGACGAAGGAAGAAGGAAATAATTCTGCAAAGACATCCGTGCCTGTTTTTCATTTCTTCAGGGTATTGAGAAAGGAAACTGATTTAAACAAATATAAATGTGCAGCCTACTAATGCCTAAGATAACATGAAGTCCAGTAATTAGCTAGTTTTCTCTGAAAAGAGATATTCAGACTGCATATGCTAAAGGTCAAAAAGTATTAGAGCATCAGCCACAGGCTCTGGAAGCTGGCTCATCCTCTTCATTGGAATTTAAAAATTATCAGAAAAATACTGCTGTTAGATATTATTATTTGCACCAATTAAGGATAATTCTTTTGATAGTACTGAAAAAAAATCATATTGAAATATTGGTTTGAATGGAAGTATTTACAAATTTTGGAAATCCACGTTTGGGGATGTTTGAATAAGTTTGGTGGACAAAATCTAGAAGAGCTTTAACCTAACTCCTGAATGAAAAAGCACTTTTTTTTCCCTTCAAGCTGTTTTGAAACAGCCAATAATGTTTAGGAAAAAAAATCCAGTCTGACATTCTGAAGATAAAATTTCTTTAAAAAAATATATGGCTGCAAAGTTGTTTTCTTTAAATTCCCAGAAATTTGTCAAAACTAAATTAATAGTGCAAACTTAGTTATTTTCCCATGGCAACAAATATTGCAACAAAAAATATCACATTGCCAAGTGCTGTTATAAATGGACTCCAGAAAATGATAAGCAGACTGCCCCCAGATTAGTGCACTGGTGGTCATGTTTCCAAATTCCCAGAACTATTGAGGAAAACACTTTTATTATTCCATTGCAAAGATTATTGGAAAAACACAGTTCCACCCACAGCTGGTCTAGTCTTTTCCCATAATCTTACAATCTCAAAACTTTATTAGTTACTTTCCAGAAAAAATCTATTCAAACAAAGTACTTCTTTTGGTAATAAAGATTGAGAGAATAAACAGATGCTAGATGCTAAATACTAGGAACAGAAAATCAGATCTGCATTATCTAAGTAACAATCACACTTGGAATTAGTTTGATTTCACAGTGTTTTCCCCTGCCACCATATCACTATCATAAGCACCATTCCCAATTTTTCATTTACGGTACTTAACATTCATGTACAACGATTTACAAACAAGAACCATAAAGATCCTAAGGTTGTTTTATGTTCCTTTCTAACATTGTGAGCATTTCCACTGGCATAACAATCTGTACTGCAGTACATGAGAATGAAGACAGTGTTTGTGAATTCAAATATAACGGGCAAGATTCCTTCCCACCCAACACAAAGAGTGACACACTTATATACAGTCTTCCCATGATATTTTTGTTGCCTGACTCCGATCAAAGTACTTGTTTCTCAAAGCTACCCATGTTATTTTGGCATCTCAGACTGCTACAATACCTTTTTTTAGCAGTAAAGATTCAATAATTAATAGAAAATTGCATTTAAGCTATACCGGTCTTTGATATCCAATTTTGCTGCCTTTCACTGCACTGTGGTAAATGCTTTCTTAGCAAAAAGTTTGTCCTTGCCTTTTTTCATAATTTTTTTCAACATCCCAGTCTAATCCAGAGCCTTGAGTTGGTCTCCATTTAAATAGTAACCAAATCTAATCCTGTGGAACAGTTTTGCTTGTTTGTTTGCCTAAATCAGCCAAGATCTAGTAGGTGTTGCCTGAAGTAATTAAATCAATAGACCAATGCTGAATTTTCCTGAATCTATAAACAAACACTTAAGCCCTCATCAACAAAACTCCATTAAGGTTTGCCAGAGATAACAACCTATCTATTTTAACAATTGTTTAAACAAATCAGCTTTATATTCTTTCCTTCTTTTTACTTTTAATGATCTTGAACTTTTATATTCCTTCACCCTTATTTTTAACAATGTTGAACCTTAACCCTCTGAAATAAAGTCATAGAACTTGATTTCTTCTCACTTTTTTTGTCCCTTCTCACAAATTTCTTCACAACTTTAACAGGTCTGTTGTGTAAATCCAATATAAAAAAGTTATCCAGGTATTATATATATATATAAAGAGTTAATTAGCAAGGTCCATTCAAAAAGCCTTGACAAATACTTAAACATACATTTGCCTTGCCTTCCAGCTAATATAAGAGAGAAAGAACCCCGTGGCTCAGGAGGTTAAAACACTGCCTGATATACAATCAGCCCGGGTTCGAATCTCAGATAAAGGGTATGACTAACTGATGAGAACATAAATGAGTTTGAAATGATCATCTTAGCCTCCCAAATTCTTTATTAGCAATTTGAATAATTTGCACAAATAATGAGCTGTCATAAGTTGACTAGTTCCTGTGGATAAGCCCTGAGCCGGGCCAAAACAGGAATGAAAGAGTTAATTAGCAAGGTCCATTCAAAAAGCCTTGACAAATACTTAAACATACATTTGCCTTGCCTTCCAGCTAATATAAGAGAGAAAGAACCCCGTGGCTCAGGAGGTTAAAACACTGCCTGATATACAATCAGCCCGGGTTCGAATCTCAGATAAAGGGTATGACTAACTGATGAGAACATAAATGAGTTCGAAATGATCACCTTAGCCTCCCAAATTCTTTATTAGCAATTTGAATAATTTGCACAAATAATGAGCTGTCATAAGTTGACTAGTTCCTGTGGATAAGCCCTGAGCCGGGCCAAAACAGGAATGAAAGAGTTAATTAGCAAGGTCCATTCAAAAAGCCTTGACAAATACTTAAACATATATATATATATATATATATATGTTTAAGTATTTGTCAAGGCTTTTTGAATATATATATATTATTTGTATATCCAGTGTAACATTTTCTACACATCAGTTTGTCTATAATGGCACACATTTTTAAAGTTAATTTCTGGGTCCATTGTTCACAAATATCTTTCAACACATCCAATATTAAAGTGTTTTTCTCCATTATGTATTAGTATGTCATTAGTAACTTGCTGCATTATATATGATGTATCGGTAAGTAATTCCTTCTGGTTCCCTTTAGTGTCCGACCTTAAAACCCATCTAATCATATTTTTAAGTACTCAAAACAACATTTTCCCACAGAAAGAATGTTGATAATTGATTTCAAAATTTTATTTCAAATCAACCTGTTCAAAATAATATATTGTGGTAATACTACTTTCACAGAGCAATATTGATTTCCAAAATTAATGCTCTAATCACCATTTTTATATTTATTCCAAAATAGAGAGAATTTTTAAAGTTCTTAAACTTATATGAAACTTATTTTGCTAAGGTGAAGATAACTCACCCAGTGTAATAAAACCTGCCATAATGAGGGCTGCTAATATCCAAAAAGCAATTAACAAGCATTTTCTGAAAGTGATTAAGAAAGGGAATATGTGAACCCTGTGTTCATTTTAAAGACATAAACTATAGTTTGGACTACAATGACATTCCCTTGTCTCTCAGTGCTCTAAAGCCACTGGAGTTGCTGTTTTGTCATTTCCTTGTGAAGATCAGTTATCTGGAGCAGTTGTGTTCCTTTCCTTGTCCTGAGAGGAATCATGAAGAGTTGGTCCATTTGCCTGCAGATTGGCTGGCATGCCTTTCTGTGGTATGGGAAGAATAAAGCACATAGATATTTCCAGAACCATGCTATAAGAAATGCACTTCTCGGACATGGCGGCGCGGCGCCGAAGACAGCCGTTTCGGGCTGCCCGCTGCTCAGCTGAGTTGTTTTCACCCGAAACAGCGCCGATCAGCTGTTTGGGTGGATTTGAAGCCCCCTCCTCGGGAGAAGAGGAGGGGGTGAGGCCCCAGGTAGGGGTTGAGTTCTCCGGGGCCGCCTGAGCTTAAAGCTTGGGCAGCTGAAGGATTGAACTCCCCCGTAGCCTGGGTTGCTCCCAGCTGTTCAGCGTCTCTGCTCCGGGATTTTTGGAGCAGGGCCAGGCGTTTGCGACCACCCCTGCCAGAAGGAAATACCCTGGAATAAAAAGGAGCAGGCAGAGCGGTACAGGAGGTCAAGATGAAGAGGACTTTTATTCTTACTCTCTAGCTTAATGGACTTTATAAACTTAAAGTGAAAGTGCGCAACAAGTGAAAGTAAAAAGATGGCGGCTAAACCTCCATCAAAAACCCTTCGGAGTGCAGGAACTTCTCCGGTGCAACAGACATCGTTGCAAGCTTTGCTTCCTCCTGCCGCATTGACATCGAAGGACTTAAAAGATGCCCTTGAAAAACAATCCCAGGTAATATCAGAAATGCTGGGTGATAAGTTGGCAAAGGTGGAGGAGAAACTGGAGAAACTGGAGGAGAGGATAGAAGAGAAGTTCAGTGCGATGAGGGTAGACATTTTGTCTACAGTGGAAAGCGTGGCTGAATGTGTGCAAGGTTTGGACGAAAAAGTGGAGGATCTGAGTCAAAAGAATGCTATACTAGAAGTAAAGGTACTGGAGAATGAAGATTTAAGGGATAAAATGGACGGAGAATTGAGTCTTGTCCAGTATCATCAGATGCAGTATGCTATTAGAATCAGAGGCTTAAAAGAGAATACTAAAGAAGACCTAAAGCAGCTGATTTCTGAGGCTCTGGAAGCAGTATTGGGTCAGCCAGCATCTGAAATAAAGGGATGAATGGATAAAGTTTTCCGTGTAAACTCATGGATTGCTAGGCAGAGAAAGCTACCTAGAGATATGGTGGTTTATTTTATAAAGAGAGAAACTAGAGATGAAGTTATTCAAGCCGCTTATGATACTAAAGTTGTGGTTGCTGACCAAGAAGTTTTGGTTTTAAAAGAAATTCCTCCAAAGATTTTAAGGAGAAGGAAGGATTTTGCATTTCTTGTGCAGGAACTTAAGCAACGTGATATAAAGTTCAGATGGGAGATTCCAGTCGGATTGGTGGTGATGCATGAAGGTAAAAGATATCGTCTGGTTACTGTGACACAGGCGCATGATTTCTACAATAATGTTTTAAAAGCAACCCCTCTACTACTTTTGGAAGCTGCAAAGGGATCTGGAGAAGGAAAACCTCAAGAGGCCGAAGGTGGACAGACAGAGGAGAATGGTGCTGGAGGGGATCAAATTATAGCCTCGTCTGTTGTTGCTGGAGAGCAGAGGGTGACGCGTGCCTCTTTAAAACGAGCAAAACAAATAAAAGAACAAGACCAGCAGAAGTTTATGGAACTTTCAAAGCGTACTTACAGTGCAGCAGTGGGAGGAGCGCGGCCCAAAGGAGATAGAGGGGCTATTAAAGATGTGCTCCAACAGCTTCGGGATGCCACGCATGGTGACTAAATTTCTAACCTGGAACGTTAATGGACTAAATTCACCACAGAAGAGAAAGAAAGTTTTTCAATATTTAAAACAATTCAAGATTGATGTTATATGTTTGCAAGAAATGCATATTAGGGTTATGGACCAAAAGTATTTATCGAACTCAAGGTTGGGCACGCAATTTGTTGCCTCTGCAATGAATAAGAAAAATGGAGTGGTTGTTTATGTTAAAAGTGCTTTAACAGCGGACTTAATTGAAGCAGATAAGCATGGAAGATATGTTATGATAGATTTGTTGCTAGAAGGCAAAAAAAAACGCTTTTAGTTGGACTGTATGCTCCTAATCAACAACAAGCTGATTTTTTTAGTTTACTTCATACAAAGCTTACTCAGTTGGATTACAAATCGTTTATTTTTATGGGGGACTGGAATGGTGTTTTGGATGTACAGATGGATAAGGCTGGTTCTTTTAAGCGTGCTCCAAGTCATGCCAGATTGCCTAAATCTTTTTTTGAAATGAAGGATGATTTGGAATTGCGAGATATTTGGCGTGACACACACCTGCATGAAAAGGATTATACTTTTTTTTTCTGATAGACATCAATCTTTTTCCAGGATTGATTTCATTTTGCTGACTAATGACTTTTTTTCTAGGATTAAGAAGGTAAAGATCTGTGCAAGAGCTATTTCTGACCATAGTCCAGTTTGGTTAGAGATCAATAAGGACAATAGAGATAGGCGCTCGTGGCGCGTAAATGAGAATTTGTTTAGAAATTAGAGAAATGTGGAAGAATGTAAACAGCGGATGAAGGATTTTTTTTGAAATTAATATGAATAAGGATACTTCTATGGACATGGTTTGGGATGCTAGCAAGGCCTATATGAGAGGGGTGTTGATATATATGAATAATAAACACAGACATATTTTGGAAGCCAGAAGGAAAGAATTGGAGAATGAAATTAAGGAAAAAGAAAAGGCCTTGATTTTGAACCCATTGGATGTGAAGACTAAGGAGGTTATTAAGCTATTAAGAGGACAATTTGACAAACTAATGGCTGACCAAGTGGCAACCAATTTGCGGTTTGCCAGGCATAATACTTTTTGCAATGCTAATAAGCCAGGTAGATGGCTAGCTTACAGACTGAGGAAAAAGCAAAGGGCTTCTAATATAGATAAAATTGAGCATAAGGGAAAGGTTGTGTTTCAACAGAATCTTATTAAGGAAGCCTTTGTGGATTTTTATTCTAAATTATATGCTAAGGAGAAGATTAATGAAAAAGACATTGATGTATATTTGGAGAATGCTAGCATCCCGGTTCTTACGCAAGCACAAAAAGAGGAGATTAATCAATTGATAACAGAAAAATAAATTCTTACAGCAATTAAGGAGTTGAAGGTGGATAAAGCGCCAGGTACGGATGGTTTGACTGCGGCTTACTACAAAAATTTACAATTAGAGTTGATAAGACCGTTAAAGGAACTGTTCCAGACAATTCAGAGAGGGGGAAAGGTGCCTCCATCTTGGAGAACTGCTTTTATCTCTTTGATTCCGAAGGAAGATCAAGATGCTACTCAAGTAAAAAACTATAGACCGATATCACTTTTAAATACAGATTACAAGATATTTGCTAAGGTGTTGGCTAATAGATTGATGAGGGTTCTGCAACAGGTGATTCATGGGGACCAAACTGGGTTTATTAGTGGTAGGCAAATGAAAAATAATGTGAGGGATATAGTTGATGTGTTAGAGTTTTTGGAAAGGAACAACCAGATCCCTGCAGCGCTAATTTTTTTAGATGCTGAAAAAGCCTTTGATCAATTGAACTGGCAATTTTTGATGAAAGTTTTAGATAAAATGAATTTTGGGGATAAATTTTTGCAACCAATTAGGGCATTATATCAAAAACAAACTGCCCGAATAATAGTTAACAATAGTTTGACAGAAGCATGTAATATTGAGAAGGGCACAAGGCAAGGGTGTCCGTTATCGCCTTTGTTATTTGTGTTAACATTGGAGATATTATTGGTAAAAATACGGAACTCGGAAAGAATTAAGGGTATACAAATTAGAGATCAGGATTATAGATTGAGAGCGTTCGCAGACGATCTGGTTGTTACAGTGACCCAGCCGGAGAACTCTGTTGTGGACCTGATGGAGATAATAATGCAATATGGGAAGGTTTCTGGATTTAAAGTTAATGCACAAAAAACTAAAATTCTGGCCAAAAATATGACAGTATCGCAAAAGGCTCTTTTAGAAGGATTAACTGGATTTGAGATTGCTAAAAGGGTCAAATATTTGGGGGTGCTTCTGTCGCCCTCTAATACAAAGTTATATAAAAATAACTATGAAAAACTATGGGGCAAAATTCAAAAAGAAATGGAGAGCTGGGAAAAATTGCAATTGTCTTTGTTGGGGCGAATCGCAGCAGTGAAAATGAATGTCCTGCCTAAATTTTTATTCTTATTTCAAATGATACCGGTTCTTAAGAAAGATTCTAATCTGGAGGAATGGCAGCGAGGTATCAATAAATTTGTTTGGGCAGGGAAAAGGCCACGAGTTAAACTTAAGATTATGCAGGATACTCGTGAAAGAGGTGGTCTTAAAATGCCCAATCTTAAATTATATTATAAAGCTGCTGCGTTAGCAGGAATAAGTGATTGGATTAATTTGACACAAGAGAGGTTATTAAATCTTGAGGGCCACGACTTGTTGTTTGGTTGGCATGCATATTTGTTGTATGATAAGAAGGTAGATAATGTGTTTAGAGTGCATATTTTAAGACAGGCATTGTTGAGAGTTTGGAAGAAGTATAGACATAAGTTAGACTGTAAGATACCATTGTGGGCAATCCCAAAACACGCAATAGAAAATATAAATGTTGGTTTTAAACATGATGTGACTACGTATAAGGAGATTTTAAGCTTGGAAAGAAATGTCTGGTGTCTGAAACCATACAGTCTCTTGCGAGATGAGAAGATTGTTCAAACTTGGTTTCAATATATTCAGTTACGGGCCTTGTGGAAAGAAGATCAGAAAACTGGTTTTACAATGACTGATGAAAACCTGATAAAGCAAATTAGAAATCAGGGTCCAGCACATATTAAACGGATATATCTTGCATTGATAGAAATTGACTCAGAAACAGAACTTGTTAAGGATTGTATGATAAAATGGGCCCAAAACATCCAAGAAGTTATTACAATGGACACGTGGGAAAAGATTTGGGTGAGGAACGTAAAATTTACACAAGCTCAAAACTTAAGAGAGAACTTTTATAAAATGTTTTATAGATGGCATCTAGATCCTAAAAAGCTTGCAAGTATGTATCCGAATTATCAGCCCAAATGCTGGAGGTGTGGCGATGAAGATGCAACATATTTTCACATATGGTGGACTTGTAAAAAGGTTAAGGCCTTTTGGATAAAAATTTGGTGGAACATGCAGAAGATTTTCAAGCAAAGGATAAAGTTTTGTCCGCAACTTTTTTTGTTGGGAATAATTACAGATGCTACGGTTGTGGACACTAAGTTGATGTTGAATTTAATTACGGCAGCAAGACTCTTAATAGGTCAGTATTGGAAGAAGGAGGAACTGCCGACTATAGAAGAATGGACTTTAAAGGTTTCTGACCTGGCAGAGATGGCAAAGATTTCGGCTTATTTGAAAGATCACTCGCAAGAATGTTATATTATGGAGTGGAGAAAATGGATTGAGTATATCCAGAACAAATATGGGACTAAAAAGTTTCATGTAGCATTTGAATAAGTCTTCCTTCCTTTTTTCTTTTTTCTTTTTTCTTTTTTTATATATTTAATATTAATAGTGTTTGTAGTTATCCTATATGAGCTAGAGAGTGATAGATTTTAGAGTTTATGGTTGTTAGCATATGGATGTTTATGATTTTTTTTTTGTTTTTATACCTTGTACTTAGCTCTGGGAAGTCGGGGGGGAGGGGGAGAGGGGCAGGGAGGGAGGGGTAGGGGAGGGGGAGGGGGGACTGTTAAAGATAAAATGTATGTTAAAACTTTTCAATTAAAAAAAAAAGAAATGCACTTCTCTTAGAATGGGAAAAAATAAAAGAAAAAATATATATTAAGATACCTGAATGGCTTTCAACAATGGAAGCCTTTGCTTACCCAAACTTAATTAACTAGGATAAACTTGTAACATATAAAGACTTACTGGACAATGAAGGAAGATTGAAATCAGACAAGTCTTACAACAACAAGGTATTGACCTATCATGGTGACCATACCTACAAATCCAATCAAGATATGAAAAAGATGTGAAAACAACAGGGCTCTATAAGGACACAGAACTTGATCTTACATTGCTAAAAACAGATGAAAAGTTGATCAAAAAACTTTAGAGATTTCTGCTTAACTTAAAGATGGAGGAGGAACAAGTTAAAGAAACAATGATAATATGGGCAAAAAACATTGGACATACTATAGAGCTTGAAGAATGGGAAAAGTTATGGGATAGAAATATTAGATTAACCAAAGCTGTATAATATAAAGAAAATTTGTATAAAATGTTTTATAGATGGCACATGGCACCAGTGAGACTAGCCAAAATGTTTAAAAATACTTCAAATGTGTGTTGGAAATGTAACCAAAGACCAGGTACTTATTACCATATCTGGTGGTCAAGTCCTATAGCTAAAAGGTTTTGGCTTAAGATACATTTATGGTTGGAGAAGATGATTAAAAACAAATAGAATTTAAAGCAGAATTGTTTCTGTTAGGAATGATAGGCCCCAACTATGACAAGGAGAGTGGATACTTAATGTTACACGTATTGACAGCAGTGAGAATTATGTATGCCCAATATTGGAAAAATGAAAAGTTACCGACTGAAGAAGCATTAATCAAGAAAATATTGGACTGTGCAGAAATGGATAGATTAACTTTAGAGATTAAAGAGAAAGAGCGTTCAGTTTACTATAGAACTTGGAAAAAATTCTATCAATGGCTAGATAAGCGAGTTAGAGAGAAAGGTATGTGATACGCAATTTTGAATTTATTTGAGTAAAAAAAATACTATACATTGAAAACTTAGTATTGTTTATGATAATCTATCATACCTATCATTGTTATCAATTATTAGCTTTATTACTTTTATTTATATATATTTACCCAGACAATATGCCATTTGCCAAATATTGAATGTTATTGGGGGAAAACCCAACCCTAACCCCCAACCTTTCCTGTACCCCAACCCTAATTCCCATCCTCTTACACACCCCCCTTAACCCTATAAAAACTAATAAAACTTCTTCAAAAAAAGAGTTGGTCCATTTGCTGGCTCTTTATTCTACCTCAATTGTCAGCTCTGCTCTTCATGGATCCAACTTCAGTTAGCCATGTTTTCCTTGGAATTCTCTCATTAGAACCATTTTTGGGTTTGAAAAAAAAAAACCTTTTTCCCGGTAAACAAATTGATGGATTACATCACAATCTCAGAGTTATAACATCAACAAAAACTTGCTTTCTTACCTACTAGAAAACCAGAGAGAAACTAATTTTCATTTTAAAAAATCTGACATTTTGTAGAGTTGTTTAGGAAATGATAGCTGAAGCCTAAATAAATCACAACCACAATAAACTAATTTTCCTGACTGACTGTGCACCTAGGTTGCTAAGGCAAAAGACAGTCACTCATCCCAGTGCTGCAGCCATCTGCTATGCTATTTCTGTGAGACAGAGTGATTGTTGATTAATGTTATCTATGCAAATTCCTCTCCTCCATATGAAGTGGCCTGTGATCATTTACATGGCATAGGCTGAAGAAGAAATTAGGACATCTATTAATGGAGATGAAGGATCATTAGTGGTCCCAAACTGCTTATGAGTGTAGAACTGATGCATCCACTTTGGCACCTGCAATTTAGGGCTGGCCTGGAGTATCTCATTTCCAGAATGCCCAGCCAACAATCATCTAGGCTCTTGCAATGACATGCTGTGTTCCCTTTCAGGGAGGTTGAGGACACTCAGCATTATGCCAGCTCATCAGACAGTGATGCATAAGAATGCTTTGTATCGAGGGTGGGAAGCTTTGATGAAGCCATGCAAATTGCCATGAAGAAACAGATTGCTGGAGCACTATATGTGATAGGGAGGGAAAGTACTGCTTTCCTAGCATAGCTGGCAAAAAGCCCTTCAGAAGCCTAAACTAGATAGCAACCACAATATCAATCTTTTCCATAGTTACTGATTAAAGTTTCTCACTAAATTCTCTTTTTATGTCCACTTTCAAGCACAGAAAAGATTGACCTTTCTGGTTTAGTTCTTCCCAATAAGTAGTCTGAAAAGGCAACAATTGTTTTTACTATTTTCCTACACATTGTTTACTAATCATGTTATTTCATTGTTTTTTTAACCAAACTGCTCAAAATCACAAATGGGCAGCTATACACATAGAATAAACTTTTCACTGTACAGTTTATGCCTAGTGATAAAGAATTAAGGATTGTATCTTAATTCTCAAAATCTAACAGATGAAAATAGTAACATTTTTGTGCTTTCTAATCCCAAGGATGTCAAAGATGAAAGATTCTGAATGAGGACAATATTTTATACTAACAGCAAAAACCAGTATAGGGAGATGTCATTCAGAAATCTACAGAATTACTAAATAAGCAACTAGAAATGCATGTTGACAGTGTATATCTGAGAACAAAATCTTGGCTTGTGTAGTAGCATTTAGATTAGAACTCTTAGTTTATCGAGAAAAGGATGAGCACATTTGGGATAATATTAGGTTTTGCTTTGATCAAATGGTGTCAAAATGCCCAGCACTGCCTTTAAAATTAGGAGAAAATGTTGTATGTCCCATGGGTACAATTAAGGTTTTTATTGCTACTCATCCTTGCTAAAATAATTGTATGAATCCCTCAATTGATCAAAGGCAATTTGGCTGGTAAGAGTCAATATTTATGGAACCATCTGTTGATGACAATTATGTATGGTAGATTGTCACTTGGCATATAAGAGTAGCAAATGAGAAATTGCAAAAATTAATAAAGAAAATGAATGAAGGAAAACAGATATGTTGTGGATGTGTGCAACTGTTAAAAATGAGAGAAATGTGATCTGTATAAAGGTGATGCAAGCTATGAGACAGCTTAATATATGCAGAGAAAAACTTTAATGTAGGTTTAATTAGGAATTAAAGGATTAAAAAGTATGTCAATAATACAGTATGAATAGATGCCATCTAGATTGCTTTGGTTTTACAGAAAAATAAGAATTACAGATTGCTGACTGTTTGCTGAGTATCTACTTTTAAAAAGGTCTGCTTGTTTTAAATACATGATTTCAGCATAGGTCTATTCATAAGTGCACACGCAAAGAATGGATACAAATTTAAAAGCATAACTTTTCATTGTTTATGAGAAAAATGAGAATTGGTGAAAGTATGTTATGTATATTTTGAGAAAACAAGCATGGAAGAAAAGGGGAAAATGAAATAAATGCAGGAAATATGAATCCTGTATTGAAAGTAAATAACAGAGTTAATAACTGAATCACTAATAATCATTTTCGTTTTATTTGTTAAACTTTGAAAACTCCTGGAAATTAAGTGAACTTCCAGGTCATTATCTTCATAAAAGGGAGGAAGAAGATCTGGGAAATGACAGTTATATCACCTTGACATGTCCATGGAAATTCTCAGTCATCCAGGTCATGGTTGTCCCAAAGCTCCTTTCTCAAGAGGCAACTGGACTTCCTTATTTTTCTTTGAAGACGTTTCACTTCTCATGCAAGAAGCTTCTTCAGCACTGATTGGATGGTGGGGAATGGAAGCAGACTACAGGAACCATTTGTGCTTCCGTTTGAGATACAGACAACACTGACTCACCCACAACAACCTGCACCTGTGTTCAACAGTGAAGAGACACAAAGAAGAAAACATCTTGCAGAAAGCACAGCTCCATAACACAGTCCTTTCAGTAGTTCCAAGAAGGCTCCATACCCATTTGCACTACTCAGGAGACCCTGAGGACACTGATAAACCTCCAGGTGACCTCAGTGACTCTCTAAAACAGGGGTGTCAAACTGCCAGCCCACAGGCCAGATACATCATAGCGAAACTGCACCTACCCCATTGCCGGCAGTGGCAAAAAAAGTTGTGATATGTCACAACACATCATTTCACGTTGTGAGTTTGACACCCTTGCTCTAAAAGAACGCAAAAGACCAGCTGTCTGCAAGGAATATAAATCCTTCCATTCCCCACAATCCAATCAGAGCCGAAGAAGCTTCATGGATGAGAGGCAAAATATCTTCAAATAAAAATAAGAAAGTCTAGTTGCTTCTTGAAAAAGCACCTTTGGGATCATCTTGACATCTTTTGAGGAAAAGTTCTCAAGCAGATTATTATTAAACTTCATAACTGAGGCCACTTGTATAAGAATGCAACAATTAATAGTTGACAACATAGGCCTGTCACATATAAGTCATGGCAGATGAATCTGATATTCTTTGTTCTTGACTAACTTACTAGGTTAATAGACAAGAAGAAAGTCACATATAGTATAATAGCAAAACACTCAACAAAGATTCTCATGATATCATTAAAGAAATGGTAAAATATATATTTACATTTATTTTTTATCCTGCCTTTACTATTTTTCCAAATAACTTAAGGCAGCAACCATATCCAACACACCTTCCTCCTCCTATTTTTCCCACAACAATCCTGTGAGGGCTGAATAGAGTGGCTGGCCTTAAGTCACCCATCTGGTGACTATGCACTAAATGATAAAATTGTTAAATGGGCTCAAGATGGCCTCAAAGTTGATTGAATGGTTCTACCCAATGATGCTTATTAATGGTTTTATTTCATCTTGGAAAGAAATATCAGGTGGCTGCACTGCCAAGGATTCTATTCTGTTCACTGTTTTCATACATGAGTTCAGTGAAGTAACTGAGATGACCCTTATCCAGTTTGGAGATGACATACAGCTATGACAGTATTTTAGAGATGAAAAAGAAGATTCAAAAAGATCTGGACTGGCTTAAGTAATAGACTTGAGGGAGTAGAGTAGACCAGAAACAGAAACATTGAATTAAAACCGCAAAGATGTAAGTTCAAGTTAGAAGTCAAGAAGCATGGGTATGCATGTCTGAACTGGCAACCAGTTGAACAGGCTGCTACATGATGCAGTGAATGATCCATCACTGGAAGTCTTCAAATAAAGGTTGGATGGTCATCTGCCAGGGTTATTCTACATGAAGCAAGAGGATGATCTAAATGACTTCAGTGGTGCCTTCCCATTCTATAATTCTATGAAAGAGAATAGAATTATGGGTATTTAAATATTCATTGTTGTATCTAATATTAGGACAAGGTTGAAATCCTTGATCTGTGGAAATATTTACACTCAGCTGAAGTCTTTATTTGCTCATATTAATGGTGAACGCTTTTTGCTACATAGGTTAAATAATTAATCTATTTGATTAAATTATTTACTATTTTAGATTATCCCATATATTTTATCATAACTGTTTTTATGTGGAAGGTCATTTATAAATGTTCTGTTCATCAAGCAATGACCCATCACACTGAGACAGAACAACAAAGAGATATGTGAAATACCATTTGCTATTTTCCTAGCTACAGGCAATGATTTCTACTATAATGTTGCTCAATTTGACTTTGATTATTTTCAAGTACATTTATATATTTAAGATATATTTTAGTTGCATAATAATTCAAAGCCTAAGTATCTTCATACACTGATTTCATTATTAGGCATACTCTCCTAAAACTGAAACAACATTTGTGTGTGTTTGTATTTTTAATAAGTATTTTTCACTTCATACACATTACATTTACATTACAGATTTCTGCAGTGTTAAATCTATACAAACAGCATAATCTTACATCTCTTCACCAAGAAATCAATGCTATTTATTCTCACCGTGTCTTACACCTAAGCAATATGCATAGAATTGCAATTATTTTGCATATATATATATATATATATATATATATATATATATATATATATATATATATATATATATATATATATATGCTTGTTATTGTAATTCATCAGCATATTTATAAACCCAAAATTTGATTTCTTTAAAAGAAAAGTGGTACAGAGACAAAAACATAAAATGGTATTGATAGTGTGAATAAGAGTGCAAAAATAAAGAATTTAACATGCAAAAATTAAAGAAAGAGGGCCAAAAATGTTAGTGTTAAAAGAAACTTAAAACATGGATTTATTCAAACAAAGTTGACAAAAATATTTGTATTTTTTAGGCACTTTGTAAATCGAATTTCAGGATGAAAATGTACTGAACAGAGTAACAGAGTAATTTAAGTATATTTTCTGCCACTAGTATTCTTAGCAGCAATGCTATTGATCTTTTAGGTGAGAGCAATGGCTCTGGCAATGATTGCCAATTCTTAGCTGGTAGGAAAATGACTGCATATGTGAGTAAATGAGGGAGAGTTTATTTAGTTAAAATGTCTATTTTGTTTGCATACTGTACATACAATGCAATGCATTGTAAAATATATGGCATATTGTAATGTGTTTATTGTTTGAGGATTATGTCAGGTATACAGTTGGACAACCATATAGCAGAATTGAAAACATGGTGGCAAATAGATTTACTTTCAGGCAGGTTTCCAATAAGTAGAATGTAATTGGGAGCTGCTTAGAAGAATTTTTTTTCACAGTGCCTGCCCAGTCTCATTTAAACACGTTAAGCCTATTTGGGTTTTGTGTTTAGTGGCAGATTTAGTGGAAAATAGGCCTCTATTGCAGATTCTACCATTCTGAAATCATGATTAATTTCAAAAGATACCTTATTAAGTGTATTTTTCACAAAAGGTAGGGACATGCAAAATGTTCCGTTCACAGACTATTCTATGCTCAGAAAAGACAATTCAACTTGCCCATCCCTGGAAAAAAGGAATGCTTTTTCCAGGCATAGACTCAAAGCAAGAATTATCCAGTCAGAATTTCTCCAGGGTGGAAGACTATGGAGAAAAGGCAATTTTATCACAGTTGCAGCAGCCACACAAAGGAAGGTAAAAGGAAGGAAAGCACTGGAAAGCTTGGTAGTTGACACACAGCCCATCAAGAAGAGAAGTAGAGAGGCATATACACCTCAAATCTTCCTCTACTCACCCCAAGCAACT
Source organism: Vipera ursinii (assembly GCF_947247035.1). Classification (NCBI taxonomy): domain Eukaryota; kingdom Metazoa; phylum Chordata; class Lepidosauria; order Squamata; family Viperidae; genus Vipera; species Vipera ursinii. The sequence continues at coordinate 323,421,940 of NC_139512.1, read as the reverse complement.
CCTTTGGCTTTTACTTCATCATTAAAACCCTGAAACAACCAAAATATTGCAAGTTTGGCTCAGCCAAACTGCTACCCACCCATAATGGTTTGAAAAAGCTTCCAAGCCACAGTATGCATATTTCATGCATAGAACACAAGATTTTTTTCTTTATTATTCATGCACAGCCTTAAGGAAAGGTTAAAGGTAAAGGTAAAGGTTCCCCCGCATATGTGTGCTAGTCATTTCCGACTCTAGGGGCCGGTGCTCATCTCCGTTTCAAAGCCGAAGAGCCAGCGCTTGTCCGAGGACGTCTCCGTGGTCATGTGGCCGGCATGACTAGACGCCAAAGGCGCACGGAACGCTGTTACCTTCCCACCGTAGTGGTCCCTATTTTTCTACTTGCATTTTTTACGTGCTTTCGAACTGCTAGGTTGGCAGAAGCTGGGACGAGTAACAGGCGCTCACTCTGCTACGCGACACTCGGGATTCGACCCGCCAAACTGCCGACCTTCTGATCGACAAGCTCAGCGTCCTAACCCACTGAGCCACCGTGTCCCACAAGGAAAGGTTATGCAAAGTGAAATCTTATTATAAAGAGGTTGTATGGGCCTTACTAAGTAAATCCGAGCTTGTGACAAACCCAAACTTGGTTCATTATAGAGCTCTTCCTGTTTACTGATTGAGATTGTCTCTTTAATGTTGAAATTTTCCATCACTGTCACACGAGAAATGAAAGAGGCTTGACAATAATATCTAAATAACACCTGAAGTGATTTTTAGGGCACTGTAATACCATTGAAACATTGATTTATTGAAGACTTGTTACAAAAAGCAATGTTATTTCCTTTTCTTGTCAGATAAGGAGAAAATATATCTAATCCACAGTATAATATCTCTTTTCCAATCTATGTTTTTTCCACATTTACTATCTCCCTGCTATTATGCTATGTGACAATTGTAAGATGGAACACATTTTAGCTACAGTATAAGCAGTATTTACTTTTTAATGCTTTTGAGATGTTTTAGTGAAGTCTTCCTAAACCTGGTGCCCTTTAAGTCTATTGGACTTCCATCAGTCATGCTTTGTGATGAATGGTGTGAGTGTTAGTTCAATAAGCTGGGGGGTTCTCTGTAGTTGAAAGCTGTTATGTCTATATCTGTGCCCTTTCATATTTATGATAGCAATATTCAGGAAATAGGTTTCAGAACATATAGTCATGCACCAGCATGATTCCTCCATTGTTCTTGTGCTGAAACTCTCTGGAAAAAACAAGATCACTGAAAATACACGAAGAACCACCAGATTTTCCTCTGAAAATTATAACCAGGCTAGGAGGGGTTCTGAGTATTCAACTTGGTGGAGCAGTGGGCTAATGCCTCCTTAAGTAACACCAGCTGCCTGCAATTAGTGCAGGTTCGCATCCCACCAGGCTGAAGGTTGACTCAGCCTTCCATCCTTCCAAGGTAGGTAAAATGAGGACCCAGATTGTTGGGGGCAATTAAGCTGACTTTGTAATAATGCTGCTTGGGGGGTGTATGAAAGCCCTAATAAGCAGGCATATACATAGAATGAAGGCTACTGCTAAGCTTGTAAGCCGCCCTGAGTCTTTGGAGAAGGGCGGGATATAAATGGAATTAAAATTAAAAAATAAATAAAAACTAATACTTCTTTTTAAAAAAGTCAGCACAAAAGCTGCTTATTAAGGAAATTTTTGATGTTGGCAATAGCATATCTTGGTGAATTGACCTGATAACTATGTGTACTCTTTGATACAGGCAAGCTAGTTTATTAAGACACAGAGCAGCACAAGAGAATTAAAGTTCATTCCATTTTAACAGAGATAATTAGTCTGCAATTTTGTAGTAAGTTTTAAAGGCATGTAGAAAAGATAGCCAGTGTGATGTAGTTGTTAAGGTAAACTAGCACTGGAGAGATTCAAATTCAGCTCCACATTTTACTATCAGACAATTATTTGATGACTTTGGGACAGCCATTGTCTCTTCATGCAACAAGATTGTTGTTTGGGGGGAGAAAATGTTATATATCCCATCTTAAAATTCTTGAGGATATAAATCTAATTAATTATGTTTAATGAATAAGAGATAGGAGTAAATAGAAACCATGCAAATCAAGCTTCATAGAGAAATATCACATCTGAATAAAGTTGGCTGGAATTTGAGAATTCAGATAATGATAGCATGAACCTGATTGGGACTCTTCAGAAATTTGGGGGGGGGGACCCTCAGGAATGTAGAGAAATCAAAAAATGAATAACAACAAAAGATACTAAAACAGGGAGAGAAAGTGACTGAAGAAGCCTTAAAAGCCTTATCCTTATTCAATGCTAGTAAGAGGAATAGTATTAAAAGCATCTGGGCAAGAATCTGATTTTTTGCTGTATTTACAGCTCAACTATAGATCTCTATGCAACTTTCTGCCATACCAGCTAACTGAAGATTTGCTTAGTGGGGTAATAGACTCCTAAAATATTATCCAGCAATCCCATTAAAACTCAGAGGATTAATTGACTTTTAGATGCCATAGGCCCTGAAGGACTCATCTGCTAACTAGCTTGTGGAAATAATTAATGTCTTGGGTCATGTGATCATAACACTAAAATGTCAAGGAAAAACAATTTGTTTGAACAAACAAAGCACTGCAGAATATCATCAGCCTTGGTAAGCAATGAGGCTTCATTTGTTATGTTTTATTTGTTCTGGATTCAGTGTATATACAACATAGATTTATTTTTAATTCTGAAAGATACATTATAGATATTGCAGTTTCTTTTAGCATAAACAATTCCAATTATCAATGGGCTGGTTCATGATGCATTTCAATATGAGATTCATATATTAGAGATAGAAAATGTCTATTAAGAAATGGAAACATGCAGCTTGTAGCTATCTCCTAAAAAATGAGCAAAATAGATTTGTGAGCATGAGGACATCTCACTGAAGATTATTGAGTAGGAATGCTCCCTGAAGGAACTGTCTCTGTTTAAGTACTAGAGATCGGGATGAAAAGTTTCCATTTGGGCTTCTCTGAGACTTATAAACCAGTGTTCCAACTTCAGCAGTATCGTATGTCTCTTTTTCTCAGGAGAGGCATCTATTGGCAAATGTTTTTATTTACCCTAAGAGTCATTTCATACTGTTCAGATGTTTTTGCTCTTAGCAAAATATTACTTCGATGTACTCCTGGGTTTTCCTTTTTTGGGGGTACCCTATCAAATGCTGTTATAGTAATACAAATTACAAAAATCATCTCTTTTTCCCCTTGGGTTTGTAAGAAAGTTCCATGTAGTCCATTGTATCTACTGTTCTTATGCTAAAACATTGATATCACATTGAAGGACAATTGCATTTGACTGATTCATCTTTAACCAAGGGAAACAATATTCTCTCCAAAGGTACAATGAATATCATATTTCAACACCATTTTGCTGAGCACTCTCATTGAAAAGCTGACTGACTTGAAATTTCCCCCCTCCATCTGAGATTGGATTCAAGACTTTCTCAGGGATCGGTTACAAACAATGATGGTTGGGTCTGCTTTATCCACCCCCTTGAAGCTTTGCACCAGCTCACCACAGGGATGCGTGCTTAACCCCTACCTGTACTCATCGTACACATATGATAGTGTATCATCTGACCCATCTACTACGATAATTAAGTTCACAGATGATACTACCATAGTGGGTCTTATTACAGGTGGGGATGAGACAGCATACGGGGGGAGGTACAAAAACTATCCATATGGTGTTTCAACAACAACTTGCACCTGAACACTGGCAAGATGAAAGAGATGGTGCTAGACTTATGGAGGAAAAAGGAGGAACCTGTCCCACTTTCCATCGGGGGGGGCTGTATGAAGAGAGTTTCCTCTGTGAGTCTACCTCTGTGAAGATCTTACCTGGAAAGTTGATTCAACCAGGTGGCTAGAAAGGCCTAGGAACAAAGCTACATTAGGATCTAAAAGAATTCCATCACAGGACTGTAGTAAATACCAAGTTATCATCTGGAAGGGATAGGGTGGGCTTTTAGTAAAATAAAACATGGGACATTTTATATTCAACAGTAAGAACTTGCCCCCATTCTCCAAATCCATACATTTTGTCCAAGATCAAAATAATCCCTAGATCTATTTTTTTAAAACTTAGCATCTCCTTTTATATCTTATTTTCATTCACTGTAGAAGCCCAATAATATATATTTAAATAGCTCTAGTTGCAGTAAAATCATTCCTTCTTTTTCATCTCTCCTTGGCTTTTCCTTTCTTGTTCTTTCAGTGGGACAAAATCCAGTTCCAAACATATTAGCCTGAAAGATGCAATACTGGATACATCCTTGAAACACAAAATATTTACCTGAGCTAAATATTTGAGCCAACATCTAAATTTAAAAAAAAGAAAAAAAGAAAAAATGGTAAATGTGTGGCTGAAAATTGATTGCTAAATAAAATAAAAATAACTGCCATAATCCATTGCTTGTGAAAAAGAGTAGAATTTTGGAAGAGTGAAATGGAATTTGGGAAAGTGACATGGATACAGGTTGCCTAATTCAGTACTTGGTGTATCCTAATAGGTTTCGGAAAGATGCAGGACAGAAACTTCCCACAGTTGCTGTCTGACAGTTTAGATTGACTAAAGAATGATCCTTTCCTATTTTTACTTTTAAGATAGTGGAAGGTATGTGAGCAAGCAAAGGTGTATACTTATCTCTACCATGTTGTTAGAAAACAGATGCTGCAGTTCTAGAATTTTCATAAATACGTGCCACTTGAGAAAACAAGTTATGCTAATCATATAAATTAAAAGAGTGTGGGTAAACATCTTATTTCAAATCTCAAACTGTTAATTTTCATGTGTACATCTGAAAATCTAAATTTTAAATTTGCTGTGCTTTCTAAAAGGCTTAGACTTCATTGGTTTAGGTCTTAGGCAAATCTTTGTAAGTCATTCATGGTGAATATTTGCTAAGAAAAGCAGAACTTCCATTAGAAAAAAGTTTCTATTTTTTGTTAGCACTGAGTCAAAATTTTAGTTCTGTCATAATTGATAATAATTTGAAGAATAACAAAAATGTCTTCTCTTATCCTATATCTTTTTAACAAATTGGCTGAGACTTTCAGTTGAAATCTAGTATCTTAGCAGTTCACATTTCTTGTAACTTTTTTTTAAGTGAAACCTCATCTCCTAGTTGATTCTTTTCTATTCTTTTTGGAGTCTTTCTTTCTATATAAAGCATTGTCTCTTCTTTTATTCATTGATTTTGATCTCATGTCATTACATTTCCTCTTCTTTATATGGAATCCAAAAATAGCAACTTAGTGTTCATTTTCCTAACTCTGATGAGTCACACATAATAGTGACTGATATGTGGTACAAACCATGATGATGAAAAAAATGACAAGAATTGCATTGCAAATTACAAAACAAACTGTGGCTTTCCTAGTTGTGTCCCAATGTCCCAGTGTCAAACACAGTAAGTCTTGTTATTTGTGTCATGACATTGCAACAGACATTTCCTTATTGGCCTCTTCCCCTGTTCCCCTGTGGATGCCTATTATGGGCATTTATTCTGCCCAAATAAATAATGCCTATTTCTACATAGACACATGTGAAGGCTTCTGAATCACCCGGCCTCTAAAATTATAGGTTCTGTGCTTAAAGCTTGGGAGCAAGCCTGATAATGGTGTTTGTACATTGTCATTACTTCATGATATCTAGCTAGCCTTCTGAGTTTTAATTTCTTGGCAAGCCTTCTATGCTTGAACCTATTTTTGAAAGATCTTAGGGAAATGAGTGTCTTTTGTTTCTCCTAAAAATCCAATATAGAGTTGGAATGTTAGACAGTATCTCTGTACAGAAGATGTATGTGAGAATGACCTGGAAAGATGAGGGGAAGAGATGATGCATATGAAATGATCAGATAACAGATTGGGGAGCCCCTGGTGGCTTAACAGTCAGAGGAAGAAATTTAGGCAGGACCTAGCCTAATTGAGCAGGCAGTTAAAAATGATGGTGTGAGATCTGTACCTTCATGCAAGGTTCTGTTAATGTAGCCTTACAATAAAGTAGAATTAGCTCATCTAGTTATGTTTCCTGCCTGGTTTACCTGGGAAGACTGACAGAAGTTAGCAGTGATCATTATTCTCATCTATTTTATTTTACACTTCTAATAATACATGTACTTAATCATGCTTATCAAAGTGGGATTTCTAGATTGTTTTTTCATCCAATCTATAGAATTCCCTAAAATCAAATTTGAGAATGTTTATTGAGATTTATATCTATCAGATCATTATTATTTGGGGGAGTTGTAGTTATTTGCAGAGATGGGAATGGCTGTCTCTCCATTTCTCTTTGTTAGAAACTTTCTTTATATTTGAATCACTCTGATTCCTTGTAGCTTGACTGTCCCTTTACTTCTGTACTTTGTGTTTGAGGTGGAAAAAATTAAAAAAATGATTTTGGGTTTTGCTGTTTAGGTAGGTTTATTTTTATAGAAATGGCCAGTATATTTACTATGTAAAAGTAAAAAAGTTGAGGTTGTATGTTATTACCTTATTCTACTGTGCTAAAAACAGTCAGAAGTCAGCTTTTCCTTTCTTTTCCCTCTTATCTTACAATTATTCGTCTTTCTTTTTCCTTCCCTACTTTCCTATTATTTACATTTTTCTTGGTATTTTATGTTTTGATAAACTAGTAAAATTTGAAATAGCAATAAAGAGATTAACTGTCTAAGGGAACCACCGGGTTCCATTCCAAACAGTGTCTATAACTTTGAAGGTTTTTATCAAAATGGCAGAAGGGACACAAACTCTGTCCCTTTCATACAGATGTGTGATGTATTTCAATGCACATATAATTTGGGGGGGGAGTTTGAGGCACAATAACAAGACACAATGTTTGTCTTTTGTTTCCTTTGTCTTCCCCATATAGATAACTCTTTTATGGTCTATATACAGCTGGAAGAATTCATGCTCATAAAGGTACTTTGAGCACCTTTCATATATTCACAATGTTGTGAGACATACTTTATCAATTTGGGATTATGAGGTCTCCAGGCCTATGAGGGCTCTGGAACCACAGACGTATTGTTTAAGCACTTCTGCTATTGGAAGTCATAATAGCACTGACATCATAAAACAGCAAAATTGGGGCATTGTTTAAGAGGCCCTATAGGTATATTTTTTGTTAAAAATTTTAAATCAGAAGATAAAAACTAATAAAGGGGGGACGAAAAAGGTGCAAGAAAAGAGAAAAAAAATAAAGAAAAATAAAAAATAGAAAAGTATAAAGAGTGCATAAGTGTCTGAACTATATTCCTAATTCTTTCTATTTTATGAGAAACAGAGATATATGTTTTTTTTCAATTCATTTCCCAGAAAAACAAGAGTTGAGTGGCTTGCTGCTCTAGCCAGATTGCTAACCAAAAAGGTTCTCAGAGTATCCCCAAATATACTGAGAAGAAAGGGAAGAGGGGTTTATAGTGAACAATAGTGAAAAACAAGGGACTTTCAGGAAGGAAACTCTTCTGACAATTGAAATTATGGAGAAAAATACATGCCAGCGATACTAAATTAGCAAAGAAATGTCTGACTAATAAGGGATGCATCTGGTGTATTGAGAAGAGACACATAAAAATCTAGTTAATATTGAGGATTAATGTGAATGTCTGGTAAATAGCTTGGTTGAAACAAGCATATTGAGCTGAACTGAATCCAGATGCCATTAATTTTTTTAATAGCAAATGAGGATGGACATGGACTACAAACTTTTCTTTGGTTTTTGCAAGTTTCTCTGATTATTGTTATAGATAATCAGGTTCAGTTGTGTTATTATACTTATAGATTTAAATTAAATAAATAACATCATAATTAAAATCATAACTCATCCTGTTTGGAAATGTTTATATTAGGAAAAGTGCTTTTACACACACATACACACATAGAGGGAGAGGAGAGGGAGAGAAACAAAGAAAAAATATATATACATTAGAAGAGGGTACATGGCAACACATACACATTTTATTTAAACTAATGTGATAAAACTTAGGATAGTTAGGAGCTAGAGACCTATTCCACACTTGGAGTCTACATTCAGTCTGAGGAACAGATAAAAACCACCCAAATGAAAGAGAAATGGACACACACATACAGTACATCTATAACTGCCATCCATATCATCTTAGAAAAAAAAGCATTTCTTGACTAAAACTTGATATTTTTCCTAAGGGCCATAGAAACTATTGAGTAGTGGGCTTCAGTAGGGAAGGAGCAGACCAGCATAGTTGCAACATTATTTATTGACTCAAACTAGAACTGGAGAACTGCAGGCAATTGCCTGTAATTTATACTCTGAGCCCACAGGGCCTTAACCAATGACAATACTTGAAAAACTCTCCTAAATATGAAAGTTCAAAGTTTCCCTCCAAAACAGTTGGAGTTAACAGTCAGGGTCATCTAAAGGTTAGTTTCATTTTAGCTTCACAAGCAGTTGGAGTTAGGTTAGTTTCACTTTATCAGGGATTAACACAACCTTATATATATTCAATACATAACAGAAATCATGATCAATAATGTGATGTCAACAGTGTGTGTAGGACCATTTCTGGATTTGAGGTGTTTTAAGTGTGAAATTAGGCCATAATACTTCAAGGGACTTAAGATAGTAATTTTGTCTTTTAAATCCTCTCCTAAATGGCAAGAAATTACCTTTTTTTCTGGAGTGGGGAGGAGGGAATAATTTAAAGGCATACAACTGGTATACATTTTCTTCCTTAAAACTATATTTTCCAAAGCCTAATAATAGCGATCATTATAATAATATATACTGTACATTTCAGCACAAAATTTTTCTACCCATATGAAAGAGACTTCTGTTTTTCTAACTGTATTTTCAGATCACATGAGCGTTTCTTTCAAATTTCTTTTTGCTAAGGTTTTTTTTTAAAAACTTATTTTCTTGTTGGGGACAGCAAAAGTGTCAAACCTGAATCAAAACAGTGCATCCTGGAAGTATCCTCAAGTTGGTGTGAGTTCAACAAATATAACTCCAATGGACGTAAGTGTTCCCTGGTTTGTTAATACAAAATTTAAGACAGTTTCAAGTGATTCAACAAATAGAAACAGTAAGGACTCAGAACAAGTCTCTTGAGATGCAAAAATCCTACATGATAGCACAGGTACACAAATTCTAACCTTTTCTGCAGCCTAATGATTGTGAATTTTGGTGGCTGTAATATGATAACAGTAGCTTTCCCTGAACTTGTATAGTGAATCTAATTTGCACTGGGAATACAGGATACTGACTTAAAGGAATGTGAGGAGCAATTACTTCTATAATGGCTATCTACAGCACTTCTTTTTAAAATCTCTCATACAAGATGTAACCCTAATGGTCACCTGGAGCTTTTCAGCCTAGCTTTCTAGCTATAGCCTTGCTTTCTTAAGTGCAATATTAATTTGCCTTGGAAGTATGATTATATATTAATTGAAAGAAATGTGAGGAGAAGCTTACTATTAGTTATAATTACAATGCTCTCAGACTATGCAAAAAATTCTGAGGTGATTTAAAATGCTTCCCAGCTTTAGGTCCACTCTGATCTGAATGAGTTCCTGGACATTTCTTATTGCTTATCCTTACCAGGGTAAAGATCTCCTGGAGGTTTACAGCACTGTCCCAATGTTCAATTCACACTATATATGCCCCAGAATATCTCCAAACTGAGAATCTCTGAGGGCTTCAAACAAGAAGATAAACTATGAAAGTGCTACTTGAGATGGTTGGAGCAGCAAAGAAATAAAAATATTTAAATTTGGGAGACTACTGTATACTAAAAAGAATATTTATGTGTAACCTTTACAGTTACTATATGTTTCTTTTTATCTCTCACACAGACCCCATCCTTTTCAGTACAAATCTCCTCCAGAGCAGGAGGACTTCCTGACAGTAAATATCACATTCCAAGTCAACCTTTTAATGAGTTATTTAAGATACATATATTAAAATAATTTTCTAAATCCATATTTTCTGTGTCTAACCTTGCAAGCAATTACAAGTTCACCAGTTGGTTTATTATTATTTTTTGAGAGTTAAAGAAAGAACGAATGATAATTTCTACCTGATGGAATTAGAAAATAGGATGAAACAACAAAAGTGAAAGAGAAAGAAGAAGGAGGGAAGGAGCCACACTGCTGATCAGGAAAGGGGTCTCACTCAAGGGGGAAAAAAGTCTCTACTTTCTGGCTTTTATACACATACACGCACAAACACTCCTGTTACATTTTTCTTCAGTTATTCTCTGGCTTTTCTTTTTGAGGACACATATTATTCCGTCTATGTAAAGCCTAATTTCTGTATTTGAATCTTCACTCAACCAAACCCTCTCTCCCAGCTCCAGCTCATGTCCCATGCAATTTAGTAATGACTTGATGAATGGAGAATGGTTCTCACCTGTCTCAGCAACATGCCATACTACTGACCATGAGTGTTATGACCATGCTGTGTGTGTATATGTGGCCCCAAACCAGTCTGCAAAGATAAACAAAGGAGCCACGTGGATTTCCTCCAATTTGATTCTCAATCAGTAATTGATTGATTGAAAGGGAAAAGGAAAGCCACATAAGCCAAATAGATCCCACCCAGTGTGCATTTCTCAGATAAGCAAGAAACATACTGCTCAAGAAAGGCAGACTATATAATTGTTGCCCCACACTGGAACTAGTCCATCTGTTCATCTTCCCCATTTGTTTACGTGCTGCAGAACAGTGTATTCTCAATGATACATATCTTTTGTCCTTGCAAATGGCTTACCATATTGATCCACATGGAGGTTGCCAAGCCTGGATCTGTCCAGGTAAAGGCCATGCCAGAACTGAGGCTGTAGGTGATCCTGCTGAGGTAAGGGTTGAGGTGGCAAGGGACTAGAAGTTCCTAGAATACAGAAAGAACTATGGAACATATCACATTTGCCTTACTTCAAGACCTCCAAATATCAACTACCTGTTATGTGGGAGCAAAACCCCTCAGGTTTAAATATTTGAGAATATATAAATGTTCCCAATATCTTGGTACTGTAGTGGGTGATCAACCATTGTGTAAGAAGCTTCATTCTTCTCTGCCATTTGCTATTTCTTTGAATTTGTTGCAAAATAAAGCCTAGCAGTTGATTTATGGTGATGTGTTGGAATATTAATGATGTATTGCTAAACCTCAGTGTAAAGTCTCATAGCTGAAGAACAACTATTTGATTGTGTACCTATTCATCTGGCTGCAGCCTGCTTTTGTCTCTTGCACTAAGGTCTGCAACTTCTGCAACCAGGAGGTCTTTTCATCAGAGGAGACAATCATCATAGATGTTAATCTTCTTCATCTTTGGGCCACCCAAGCTGGTAAATATAAATGCTTGCTTAGAATCCAATGATCTTCACCAACTTGCAGGCAAATTGCTCTGACACTGTGCTGCTTGTACAATATAAGTCCAAGCAAGCAGAAACAGATGAAAATGATCCACCCTCCCCCCCAAAAAAATTGAAAACTTATTACAGTAAGAATAAAATTTACATTTGATACACAGCAGTTGCTGTAATTGTTTATAATAATTTTGAAACATCAGTTATTGCATTCTTGGAGCTTTTTTGTTGTTGTTCCAGTTTGCTTGCCAGTGAGAAAATGGACAGCTGCTAGTCAATTTCACAGATTATGTACTGTCACTAGATGAAGAAGAATATCTGGATGTTATCTGGACAGATGCTTAAACATTCCAGGGGCTGAAAGCTGCTTGGCATCCTTTCTTCTGCTGACCTACAATCTGCAGTGGTTGCAGACAAGATATGGGTCCACAAGAGCAAGTTCCTTTCTAGATGCCTCTTCAATGGCAATTAAATCCAGAATAGATACCTTCACATGCACCTTAATTGTCTTTGGTTTCATTCCAAAGACCCCCACAGATTGTCTCCAGTCTAAGAAAACAACATCAAGGATCTGACTGATCCATGCCTGCTCAAATGGCCAAGAGAAAATAATTCAGAAGATAACAGCTGAACTGTTCCAGGCAAGCCAACTTTGAATCACATCATCCAAAACAGAATGGAACACTTGAAACATTTTCCAGCTGAAACCATATTTTGGTCCACATCTAAAATAAAGTGACCTTGTTTTCGTTCATACTTATATGCATACTCATACTTTGGCTCATATTTCATACTTTGCTTCATACAATGCAAAATATCTGAGACACATAGTGTATGCATTGTTCTTGTGTGCTTTGTCTATGCTTGACATGGTTCAGATATGAGCTGTTTTGCACCCATATTCTGAAGCTTCATCTCAGATCTTGTAACTATCCCAAACAATTTTCTTTCTCTCTTTTTATTGTCTTTCACCCATAATTTATCAGAGAACTGTGTCTGCTACAGAGAATAGTCAACTAAATCCCTCTTTCTAATTGAAATAGTCCAACTGCAATGAAAGAATCTCTACATTCATACTGAACTTTTAACCCACCCATCTGAATGAGAGAAGGGAAGAAAGAAGTGATATGTTCCCCAAATTGTTATTGATCTTGGACTATGAACAAGCAGCATAATGCTGAGTCAACAGATTTTGGATATGAAATCTCAAATTAATTTATTCGTACTCAAGTTGAATTAGGGAACCAGGTGAATGGTCTTAAAACATCAGAGTTTCTTGCACCTTGACATATCAGCAGTTCTAGAGGACAGATTGAGGAAATTTCCTCATGCTAATGAAATTTATCCATGTAGCGTCTGAACAGTTAATTTGCTGGCTCATGACATACTATGCTGTGATTTTTACAAAGATTTCCATAATAGGCTGATTGCATTATTAAATCTTTTCCTGGGTAAACAAATGAATTATATGTCCATTATCTTTTTTCTTGAGCAGGACACAAAAATCAAGTTTTATGTAGCCATTTCTTTTGTGATAGCTCGTAGAATTGCTTGCATCCAGCTGACTAATTTCTTCTTGATTATCCTAGCTGGAAGTTTTAATACTTGACTATAGCAAAGAATGGTACATTTTGAAATGTCTATTGGTTTGATATCCATTTTAGTGCATTTGTTTTTGTTGTTTTCCTTGTATGTTATTGTGTCAAACTTTGTATTTTATTTATCAATGGTTATAGTTTATCCATCAAATTAATTAGTGACCATAATGAAAAAAATAAAATGAACTGAATTAAATACTTTTTATTCAAATACTAAATAAGTATATGGGTGATTTGGTAAAGATTTGCCTTTGATTTGTTGTCAAAGTACCTTTATGTTGCTTGGTATGTTTTTTCTAATTCTGAAATCATTTTTAAAAAATGATTCAAAATGTATTAACTAGTCCTTAGCTAAAGCAACTATTACATGTATAAGTATTAAAGAATTATTGGATCTTCCTAGTCAGTTCTTACATCAGATTGTAATCTTTCACAATCTGAAAGGTGGTATTACTAAAATAGTTTTTAAAACAAACAAACAAAATAGTACAATTCAGTTCAATTTTGTAATTCCACAGATCACTGGATAATAAAAAAATGCCATGCTCGACAATAAAAGATGAGGATCATTATCACAAAGTTATATATCCGTGCATATATTTGGATTGTTTTTTGAAAACAAACTGCAGAATGAAATTCACATATCATAATATGCATAAATTATATTGATATGACTTTACAATTATGCTTATTCTATCCTTTTATATGAATAAAATTTCTGTTCGAATTATTGTACCTTTATTTTCATAAGGTGTTTATATAAGATAGCCACATATTTATGAGACTATTAGAAGAATATAGGAGCTGAAAATAACCACGCTTATGGTTGCATTTTTTAAAGAAAAGGATAATTTGCACAGCATTTTTTACTATATAAATTGGCATATTAAATAGTTTACAATTCTATTTCTAATCTATGCAAGCCAGTTTGGTGTAGTGGTTAAAGTACCAGGCTAGGACTCAGGGGGGCATGAATCTAGTACCACCTTAGGCACAAAGTCAGCTGGGTGACCTTAGCCAATCTCTCTCTACTTTAGCTCTAACAAAAAGGCAATGTCAAATCACTTTTGAAAATCTTGCCAAGAAAACTGAAGGGACTGGCCCAGAGAATTGCCATAACACACAGAAAAAGATTAAGAAATATTTGACTTTAGCTTAGTCCCCCAAAAAGAGTTTTATTACTTATCCACAAGAATGCTGACACTGTTATAAACAATATCCAAAATACAGGGTCATTGCCAGGCAGTGATAAAAGTGAATGTTTCAACAGAACATTGAAGATCCTATTCCAGTAAATCAGGGATGTCAAACTGCCAGCCTGCAGGCTGGATGCAACATGCTGAAACTGTGCCCACTCCATTGCCGGCAATGGAAAATAAGTCACGATACATCATGACATGTCATGTAATGTTGCAAGTTTGACACCCCTGCAGTAAATGTTTATAACATTTTTGAAGAAAATTAAAATAATTTCCAAAAAGCTCAAGATATCTGTATCCATCTCTGAAAAAATCATCTATTCCAAATATGTTTGCCTTTCACGTCTGTCTAGGTTGAGTAAATGTGTAGATAAAGGCTATTACACAAAGTTTGTACAGAACAAGATTAACCATCATTAATCTTCAGTGAGTTTATGCAAAATATTGACCACATCAAATGAGATGTTTCCTTTTACAATCAATTGCCATGGCTTATTAATTTATGTTTCAAAGGGTCAGATGTTTCCTTAACAGCTTTCAAAGAAACCAGTAAAATACCCATTAAAAGATACTTAGCTGAAAACTAAAATAATAACATTAAAATGTGTGGAAATAGAGACTGTGAGCATGTGGATGAACTATAGTAAGAAAGGAATGTGCTTTAATCCCAGTATAAGATTGTTTTGGCCAAAGGGAAAACAGAATTAATGTCTGATAACAAGTATATCCAAGGCAGGATGATGTCCCATTAATGAGGGGGCAGACTACACAGAGTAGGGAAGAGCATGTATAAAGCTGCCTTTGTCCCAAAGGAAACCTCTTAAATTGGCCTCCCTTTCCAACATTAGTTATCAGTTAAATATAAAACTTGGGGAAAATTTTTTTCAAGAGTTGAATTCATTAATTTTGAAGTTTGTGTGGCAAGGAAAGAAAGCTAGAATAAAGATGAAAACCTTGCAAGATACT
Organism: Vipera ursinii; assembly: GCF_947247035.1. Lineage (NCBI taxonomy): Eukaryota > Metazoa > Chordata > Lepidosauria > Squamata > Viperidae > Vipera > Vipera ursinii. The sequence goes on along the minus strand of NC_139512.1, from coordinate 323,406,773 downwards.
AAGGAAAATGGAGGCTTTGGCCTACCTGAGTGGGCTTTGTATTATCAAGCATCTGTATTAACATGGGTGAAAGAATGGATAATGCTTAGGAACAAAAGATTGTTGTATTTGGAGGGACATGACTTACAATTCGGGTGGCACGCTTTTTGTGGTATAGGAAAAACAAAATCCATAATTATTTGCAAAATCACTGTATTAGAAATGCTTTGATAACAGTATGGGGAAAAATAAAATGAAAATATATGTAAAAATTCCAGGGTGGTTATCAACAATTAAAGCCTTTTCACACACAAATATGTTAGATTTTGAAAAAACTTGGACATATAGAGATATTTTAAATATTGATGGAACATTAAAATCGAAACAAGAGCTGGAAAATCAGGGCATCAACATGTCATGGTGGGTACGCTTACAAATACAAAATAGATATGAAAAAGACATGAAACTGTATGGATTCTGTAAAGAACAAACTGTATTTGATAAGATATTATTAACTTCTGATGAGAAATTAATTAAGAAAATGTATAATTTTTTGTTAATTTCAGAGATGGAAAATGAACAAACTAAAGAGACAATGATAAGGTGGGCGAAAAACTTTGGTTATAATATAGAATTAGAAAAATGGCAAAAATTATGGGAGAGAAATTATAAATTGACAATGTCAACTGCGTATAAAGAAAATCTGTATAAAATGTTTTATAGATGGCACTTCTCTCCAGCAAAAATGTTTAAAAATGTATCAGGTAAATGTTGGAAATGTAAACATAATTTAGGTACATATTATCATATCTGGTGGACATGTGACAAAGTAAAGGCCTATTGGGAAAAAAAATACATGCTTGGCTAGAAAAAATATTAGGAGAACATGTACCGTAGTATTTAATCCTGATTTTTTTTTATTAGGTATAGTACCAGAAAAGATAATAAGCAAAACTTATATTTGGTTTTACATATTATAACCACAGCAAGAATAAGCTATGCGCAATGTTGGAAGAATGAATGAATACCTTCAGAAGAAGAAGTAATAAAAAAGATACTGGAATGCGCGGAGATGGACAGATTAACTATGAGGCTGAAAGATAAAGAAGAAACAGAATACTACCAAAGCTGAAATTTATTCTACAAATGGCTAGAAGAGAGAACCAAAGAGTAGGACTTGACTATGTATTAGCATTTTATGAACCCAGATCACATGCTATTTGAAAAACTAACATATGTATGTAGAGGGGAAAAAAACAATAATAAAAAAGTTATCAGTTAAATAGCTAGTTGCTACCTTTGAGAAAGCATCCAGACCATGTTTGAAGAGGAACACCTGAGGCCAGAATGGCACCAGCAGAGTGCTGATTTATCAGTCCTGGAGACTCCCCACACCAGGCCAGAAACTAGGAGACCATCAGTTCAAGTCCAACCTTAGCAATGAAAGCCACATGATGACTTTGGGCCAGTTAGTCACTCAGTCCAACCAACCTCACAGGGTTATTATGGGTAAAATAGGAAGGAGAAGGAGCATTAGATATATTTGCTGCCTTGAGTGGTTTATAAAAAAAATAATAAAGGTGGGATCTAAATTTATTAAATAAATAAATAAGAGTACCAGACTTGGGCTGCACAGATCTGCATGTCCATTAGATTTAGAATTACAGTTATGTTTTTTGCTGCCATCTAGTAGTCGCCCCAGTCTGTCACATTCAACCATTGCTGGTTTCTACAGTGTCTGCTGCTCCATCCCCAGCCTTTCTGGCAGCCCAAAAAAAAAACAACCCTAGATTTCTCTGTAGCCAGTTTGGCATAGTGGTTAAGGCTAGAAACCAGGAAATATGTTTCTAGTCCTGCTTTAGACACAAAGTTGTATGACTTTGAACCAGTCATACTCACTCAGCCCTAGGAAGGACAAAATGGCAAGTCACTTCCAAAATCTTGCCAAGGAAACTTCAGGGACCTGTCAGGAAATTATCAGGAGTCAACAATGACTCAAATGGGGGGGGGGGAGGCTCAGCTAATCTCAATGTACACATGTTGTACTTTGACAATAAAGGTTTGTTTATTTATTTATTTATTTATTTATTTATTTATTTATTTATTTATTTATTTATTTATTTAAAATATGTCTCTGTGGGTAAATGCTTGTTTTGCAGCAGATCATAATTAGGATTGTTTTTTAAGCACTGTTGATACAGATAGGGTTTCCAATGCCTGCAAGCCCAGTAGCCACCATCCTTTCCTTGCTTATATTTATATCACTGGGAATAAGTAGGTTTAAGTCATGTAAGACTCCACACATTATTACAGATAGGGGCTCATAAGGAACTGGAAATTAGTGAAGTCATTTCAATATGTAGATAATCAGCTGCTGCATTCTGGGATAGCCGCCAGAGTTCAGCCTTGAGATTACAAGTACATAGGTCACTGAAGTTCTTTCTCCTTCAACCCACACCTTATTTATCAGATGAAAAAGAAAAGAACTGTTTTGCCGCCAATATTATGCAATCATCATTATTGGCTCAAGGAAAATTCTACCCATATCTGACTGTAGTCTTCTCCAGAACAATCTTGTCCAGAACTCTCAAATCCTGGTATCCTGCATCAATGCAGTAGAGTAGAAGACTGTTTTCTAAACTGTTCTATTACAGTATGAAGAGCTGAAATTAGGCGGTTCACTGTTACTCAACTTGAATTAGGGAACCAGGTGAATGGTCTTAAAACATCAGAGTTTCTTGCACCTTGACATATTAGCAGTTCTAGAAGTCAGATTGAGGAAATTTCCTCATGCTAATGAAATTTATCCATGTAGCATCTGAACATCTGATTTGCTGGCTCATGACATACTATGCTGTGATTTTTACAAAGATTTCCATAATAGGCTGATTGCATTATTAAATCTTTTCCTTGGTGAACAAATGAATTATATGTCCATTATCTTTTTTTTTGAGCAGGACACAAAAACCAAGTTTTATGTAGCCATTTCTTCTCTGATAGCTCGTAAAATTGCCTGCATCCAGCTGACTAATTTCTTCTTGATTATCCTAGCTGGAAGTTTTAATACTTGACTATAGCAAAGAATGGTACATTTTGAAATATCTATTGGTTTGATATCCATTTTAGTGCATTTGTTTTTGTTGTTTTCTTTGTATGTTATTGTGTCAAACTTTATATTTTATTTATCAATATTTATAGTTTATCCATCAAATTAGTTAGTGACCATAATGAAAAAATTGAAATGAACTGATTTAAATACTTTTTATTCCAATACTCAATAAGTATATGGGTAATCTGGTAAAGATTTGCCTTTGATTTGTTGTCAAAGTAACTTTATGTTGCTTGGTATGTTTTTTTCTAATTCTGAAAGATAGTAGTACATTTTTAAAAAAAAAAAAGATTCAAAATGTATTAACTAGTCCTTAGCTAAAGCAACAATTACATGTGTAAGTATTAAGGAACTATTAGATCTTCCTAGTCAGTTGTTACATCACAATCTGAGAGGTGGTGTTACTAAGATATATAAGATATAAGATAGCCACATATTTATGAGACTATAACAAGAATATGGGAACTGAAAACGTCCACACTTATGGTTGCATTTTTTTAAAGAAAAGGATAATTTCCATAGCATTTTTACTATATGTACTGGCATATTAAATGGTGTACAGTTCTATTTCTAATCTATGCAAGCCAGTTTGGTGTAGTGGTTAAAGCACCAGGCTAGGACTCAGAGGGGCATGAATCTAGTACCACCTTAGGCACAAAGTTAGCTGGGTGACCTTAGCCAATCTCTCTAGCTCTAACAAAAAGGCAATGTCAAATCACTTTTGAAAATCTTGCCAAGAAAACTGCAGGGTCACAACTTTTTACATTTACATACTGATTATGTACTAGTTGTTTCTATAACAATGAACTTATCTTATCAGCAAGACCCAATGTCATAACTAATTGTTAGAATCTGACAACCAGATAATGTAAATGGATTCTCTATGCCCTTACTATGACAAAAAGATTAATATTGGGCCATTGGAAAGATAAATGGATCTTCACTCAATGGATTCAAGATTAGACTATATTTGTCATCTATGAGTGGATTGCCTACAGATACAGAATTTGTAGGGACAAATATGAGTATCATATACAAAATATGGCACTCATGTACACAGAAAACAGTAGGTTAAAATATATACATGATATTATATAAATGTATATATATATATTTGTTTTCGTAGATTCTCGCGGGTGTCTGTATGTGTAGATCTAGAGTCTCGGGTTTCTTCCCGCGTTCCTTGGCCAGACCACGCATTGCTCCTGGAAGCAGCAGGAGGAACACTCCGGCCTGATGATGACAGATGGGATTTCGTCGAAATGTCGCCACAACTTTCTGAAGATGAAAGGAACGCGGGAAGAAACCCGAGACTCTAGATCTACATATATATATATATATATATATATATATATATATATATATATATATATATATATATATATATATATATATATATATTAGATAATTGAATATAGAATTTTAGCTATTTGCTGTTTACAGAGAATAGAGCTGAAAGGGACCTTGGACGTCTTTTAATCCAGCCCCCTGCTCAAGCAGATGAACCTATACCATCTCAGACAAGTGACTGTCTAGTCTCTTCTTTAAAATCTCCAGTGATAGAGCGCCCAAGATTTCTGGAGGCAAGTTGTTCCACTGGTTAATTGTCCTCACTGTCAGGAAGTTTCTCCTTAATTCCAGGTTAATTCTATCTTTGATCACTTTCCAACCATTGTTTCTCGTCCTTCCCTCTGGTGCTTTGGTGAATAATATGGTCTCCTCTTCTTTGTGGCAACCCCACAAATACTGGAATACTGCTATCATGTATCCCCTATTTCTTCTTTTCTTTAGACTACCCAAACAGAAGTCCCACAGCCATTCTTGGTATGTTTTAGTCTCCAGGCCTTTGATCATCTTAGTTGCTCTTCTCTGAATTTTTTTCCAAACTCTCAGCATCTTTTTTGTGATATGGTGACAAAAATTGGCTGCAGTATTCCAGGTTTCATCTTATTAAGGTTTTATAAAGCAATACTAATACTTCATATGATCTTAATTCTATGCCTCTGTTTATACAACCCAGGATTGTATTAGCTTTTTTTGGTTGCTGCTGCACACTGCTTCCTCATAGTCAAGTGATCATCCATTAGGACTCCAAGGTCCCTCTCACAGTTTTTTTATTTTATTTTTTATTTTAATCCCATTTATATCCCGCCCTTTTCCGAAGACTCAGGACGGCTTACAATTTAAGCACAAACCAATGTGCTTAGCAATAGCCTTCATTCTATGTATATGCCTGCTTATTAGGGCTTTCGGGGGGCCCCCAGCGGCATTATTACAAAGTCAGCTTATTGCCCCCAACAATCTGGGTCCTCATTTTACCTACCTGGGAAGGATGGAAGGCTGAGTCAACCTTGAGCCTGGTGGGACTCGAACCTGCACTAATTGCAGGCAGCTGGTGTTACTTAAGGAGGCATTAGCCCACTGCTCCACCAAGGCTCCTGCTGTTTTTAAGCCAGGTCTCTCCCAGTCTGTACTTGAACCTTTGGTTTTTCCAGTCTAAATGTAAAACTTTGCTTTTCTCTACATTGAAACTCATTTTGTTGGATAGTGCCCATTGTTCAAGTTTGTCAAGAACTTTTTGGATTCTGAGTTTGTCTTCTGGGGTATTGACTACTCCTGTACTTTGGTGTCATCTTCAAATTTGATTAAATTCCCACATCTAAGTCATTTATGAAGATATTGAAGAGTACTGGGCCTAAGACGGAACCTTGTTTTACCCCACTGTTTACTTCTCTCCATGTGGATGTGGTGCCATTGAAGACTGAGTATGGTTTGCCAGCCAGCTACAGATCCATCTGGTGGTGGTGTTGTCTATTCCACCTTTTTCTAGCTTACCAAGGAGTAGGTTGTGGTCTACTTTATCAAATGCTTTACTGAAATCTAAGTATATTATGTCCACAGCATTTTGCTGTCTACTAGTTTAGTCACTTGATTGAAGAATGAAATAAGATCGGTTTGGCATGATCTGTTTTTAACAAACACATGCTTAGTGCTAGTTATACCTTTTTTGCTTCTAGTTGTTGACAGATCTGTTTTTTGATTATCTTTTCTAGGATCTTCTGAGTTACTGATATTAAACTGATTGGTCTGTAGTTTCCTGGGTCTGTTTTTTCCCTTTCTTGAAAATGGGAACCACATCATCCCTTTTACAATCCTCAGATACATCCCATGTGCTCCAGAATTTCTGAAAGATGTAGAGTAATGGTTCTGAAATAATATCTGCCAGCTCCTTCAGAACTCTGGGATGTAATCTGTCAGGTCCCGGTGATTTATATTCATCAAGGTTGGATAGGTGTTTTCTTACCATTTGCTTGTTTAATTTATTTTTTGTTTCTAGTTTGTCTTTTGCAGGGTATTTTTGGTGTGTTGGGCTATAGTTTCTTTTTGTGTGAAGACTGATGCAAAGTATGAGTTAAACAGCTTTGCTTTCTCCCTGTTGCCTGTTATTTCCTTGCCATCTTCTCTCTTTAGTGAGGCTACAATTTCCTTGACTTTTTTCTTGTTGTTAATATGTTGGAAGAAACTTTTTTTATTATCCTTGATTTCTGTTGGAAGTCTTTGTTTATTCTGAACCTTTGCTATCCTGACTTCACCTTTACACATTCTGGCTGTCTGCTGATAATCAGCCTTAGTTATGTGTACCTCTTTCCATTTTTTGTATTTGTCCATTTTGTCTTTTAGTTTGTCAGAGAGTTCTTTGTGCAGCCATGCTAGTTTCTTTTTGAATTTCTTGTTTTTCTTTTTCAGTGGTATTGTGCTGGTCTGGGCTTTTATGATTAATTTTTCAGAGTTTCCCACATTTCTTGCGTTGTTTTCATCCTCAAGATTTTCATCCATCAGATCTTTCCTAGGTTCTCCCTCAGTTTATTAAAGTCAGCTCTTTTGAAGTTGAAATGATATATTACACATTTTTCTTTTGTTGTATTTTTCACTTTTTAAAAGTATTTCTTAAGCTTCCCAGTGCTAGATGGGGAATTCTGAGAGTTGAAATCTTAACTTTACCATACATCTTAAAGTTGCAAAATTTGAAAAACACTGGGATAGTATTGATATAATATGGCATGTCCCAATTACTTTGATCCATCCTCCCCATGGTCAGGCAGGGAAAATATGTTACAAATCTGATTGATTAAGAGATTTCAACTAGCAGGATCTAAGAAGAGAGCCTTCTCTGCCATTGCCTCTGCCTTATGGAAAATTTTACCCCAAGAAGTGAGGGAAGCCCTCCCTCTTCTGGCCTTCTTGAGGACCATCAAGATGGGAAATGATTGGTGGCTTCAGGGTACTCGCTCCACTTTTAAAAACTATTTTAACATCTTCAGTTTAACCTTGTTTATCATTCTGTTTTTAATCTTTGCTTTTTTAACTATGCTTTTTATACTACTGAATATTTTTATTGTAAATTGTCCAGAGTCACTTAGATTGGTGGCATTTTCATTGGTATAGAAATTTGAGAAATAAATAAACATAAATTTATTTGCACCTCTTAATTCTTTTCACCTACCTTAAGATAATTAAGTAGACTGCATTGTTTTTGTACTGTTGCACTGTGTACTATGTCCCATATATAATTCTTAACTCTAGAACAAAAAGAAACATAAAGGGAAAATCACTAAATAGATTAGGTGTCAATGCTGTGACAATGGATGCTCCCGCTCTGACAACTGAGGGAAATTGCAGCCATTTTTACTTTGCTTTCAGCGTGCTTTCTCTGCTACTTAGGAATCAAATGTAGAAGGGGGGAATGGGGTGAATGCTTGAGCTCAGCTAACCATAACAATGATGCTGCTCCATGGGAACTCAAGGACAGAAGCCGATAATGTTTTGACGGGTTGAGAAGCTAGAGAGGGAGCTTGTGCTTCAGGCTAATTGGAGAATGTGATTTATGACTGCTTCACAGGGGTGGGAATTGCAACTTGTTACTTTGCATCTGGGGGAAGGGAATTTAGTTTTAGTTTTGGGTTCAAAACTTTTGGAGGAGTTGGTGGCGGCGGCAGCAGCGTGCTCCAGGGGTGAAAAGAAGCAAGGCCTCTTTTAGGAAAGGGTGGAAGAGTCAGCATCAGAAAAAGGAAAGAAGGCGAGGTTGTCAGAATACAAATGAATTTGAGGGCTAATACACATGGAGCCCCATTTCCATCTGTCCTGTTTGCCATCGTTCACTCCCTAGAGAGTAAAATAGACAATGTGAAATTTGAGCGGGCCCCGAACAAGGAGTATATATCGGAGGTGGTGACCCTTTGAGAGCTGTATGCAACGAAATTTCATTTTGATGTATGCCGATTGGTGTACATTCAAAGTGACAATAAAGTTATCATCATCATTTCACAAACTATTTAGTGATGATACTGTATATTCTAATAAAATGTTCTTTGAGGAAGAATTCTTGCCTTGAAATTTTTTTGATGGGTTCATTTATCGGAACCATGACATTAGGGCAATCGTAAAGTTTTACCCAACAAAATCAGGGCTATATTGATGCATATGCACAGATACAATATGCACAGATAAAATAATTGCTTTAATCAAAAAGAGCAACTTTTTTAATGAGGAAACATCCTTTCTCTTTTGAGAAAGAAAAGCTTCATGTTTAGCAGCATTTAAAGTTACAAGTGCAGAAGATAAGGATCTGGCAAAAGACAAATGTGAAAAATTGACCAGTGTTGAGTTCTGCCTTTACCAATTTATAGATTCTGCCATTATCAAAATATTAGTCTAAGAAAAAAAAATAAGATGGTCTCTGAACCAATCTTTGTTGAAAGAGAAAGAATTTATACAAATAGCAACAAAGGAAATGGATTTTTTCTTTAAAATAAACAAAAAAGAAGAGACATCTCTTCAAAATGTGTGGGATATGGCTAAAGCATACTTTAGACGACTGGCTATAACCTACATGGTGTAAAAGAACAAAGAAAAAAGCAACACTAAACAAAGTTAAAGGAGGAATTTATGAAATTAGAATTAGAACTACAAAGAGATCCACAAAAGAAAACTCTTAAAAAACAAATGGAAATAATAAAACATAAATTAAACTTAGCTTAGGCTGAAAATATGGCCCAACAAATAAAAAGGGCAAAACAAAATTTCTTGAAAATGCTAACAAACTGGGTAGGTGGTTAGCATATAAATTGAAAAAAGAAAGAGAGAAAAAAATAATAAAAAACCTGCAAGACTCAAAATATGATTTACAGTTCCAAAATGACATAATTAAAAAAAAGACTTTTAAGAGACACTTTATGACAGATGAAACTTTTCAAGAAAAAAAATAAAGCAATACATAAAAAATTACCAAAAATTCCATACAAAACGTGCTAAATGAAAATATATCAATTGATGGAGGTGATAGAGGCTATGAAAAGGCAAAAATAAAAATAAAAATGATAAGACTCCAGGTCCAGATGGGCTACCTGCAGAGTTTTATAAATGTCTACAAGATACATTAAGCCCACTAATGAAAGAACTATGTAATGAAGTACTCTTAGAGGCTAAAATACCAAAAACGTGGATAAGGTTTAAGGTTTAAGGTTTTATTTAATTTATATACCGCCCTTCTCCCTGGGGACTCAGGGCGGTTCACAGGGCATATATAAATAACAATACAAAAGTTAAAAAAGATTAAACCAATGCCCAATTAAAACAATAATACCATTCTAAAACAACAATTTAAAACCCATAATCCCCCATCAGGCCAGACCAGCTAATTCAAATAAGTGGGTCTTCAGACCGCGACGGAAGGTTCGGAGGTCTGATGCCATCCGGAGCTCCACCGGCAGTTGGTTCCATAATGCCGGGGCGCCCACAGAGAAGGCTCTCCCCCTGGGGGCCACCAGTCGGCATTCCCTGACTGGAGGCACCCTGAGGAGGCCCTCTCTGTGGGAACGCACAGGGCGGAGGGGAGTTGACGCCGGCAGCAGGTGGTCCCCGAGGTAACCCAGATAGACGCCAACATTACTTTAATACCCAAAGAAGATTCAGATTTGATGCAGATAAAGAATTATAGACCAATATCTCTATTAAACGGGGACTATAAAATGTTTGCTTCAATAATAGCAGAAAGAGTAAAGAATTTTTTGATTGAATTTATACGTACAGACCAAAATGGATTTTTACCTAAGAGACAAATAAAAAATAACTTAAGAATGATCTTAGATACTTTGGAATACTATGAAATACACCCAGGGAAGCAGATGGCACTGATATTCCTAGATGCACAGAAGACTTTTGATAACGTAAATTGACAATTTATGATTTAACAACTAAATGAAATGGATTTTGGAGAACTTTATAAATATAATTAAAACAATTTATCATAGACAAATAGCTAAAGTAATTGTAAATGGAGACTTTACAGAAAACTTTAATATTAAAAAGGCACAAGACAAGGATGTCCATTATCCCCATTATTATTTATATTAACATTGGAAGTACTGAATAGAAATATTAGGCAAAACTCAGAAATTAAAGGACTGGAGATAAAAGATGAAAAATATAAATTACAAGCATTTGCAGATGACTTGGTCTTTGTATTAGAAGAGCCGCTTGAGTCAAGCCTCAAGCTTATAAAAAAGATAGAAGAATTTGAAGAAGTGACAGAACTGAAGATAAATAGAGAAAAGGCCAAAGTGATAACTAAAAACCTTATAGATAAATTTAAAAACCAACTGTCAGGAAAAAAATAAACAAACTTTCAAATAGTTAAGGAAATCAAATACTTGGGGATATATTTAACAGCAAGATGTGCAACAATAAAAGAAGACAACTAAATCAAATTATTAAAAAGAAATAAAATTAGACTTGAAAAAATGGAAAAATCTACAACTGTCAATGCTAGGGTGAATAGCAGTGGTAAAGATGAATATTTTACCCAAACTACTCTTTTTATTTCAAACAATCCCTATAAAACTGGGGAAATTTTTTTGATGAATTAAATACATCAATTTTGAAATTTATTTGATAAGGAAAAAAAGCCAGAATTAGACTGAAAATACTACAAGAAGCGAAAGAAAAAGGAAAGTTTGGGTTGCCAGATTGGGCTTTATATTATCAAGCATGTGTATTAACTTGGTTAAAAGAATGGATAACTGGTAATGACCTATAAATGGCTTGGGTCCGGATTATCTAAGGGAACACCTGCTGCCGGCATCAACTTCCCATCGTCCTGTGCGCTCCCACAGGGAGGGCCTTCTCAGGGTGCCATCAGTTAAGGAGTGCCGGCGGGTGATCCCCAGGGGGAGGGCATTCTCTGTGAGCGCGCTTGCCCTTTGGAATGATTTACCGGTGGAACTTCGGACTGCCCCCGATCTGCGTTCATTTCGCCGGGACCTGAAAACCTGGTTTTTTGATCTATCAGGCCTGGACTGAAGGGGTTTTAGCTTTTAATATTGTTTTAATTGTTGGGCTTAATTAATTTAATCTATTTTAATTTTATACTATTTTTATATTGTATTTTATGTTGCCCTGTAAACCGCCCTGAGTCCTTCGGGAATAGGGTGGTATAAAAATTTAATTAAATAAATAAATAAATAAATAAAATAAGTCTTAAACATAAAAGATTACTATACCTTGAGGGGCATGACCTACAACTCGGATGGCATCCCTTCTTATGGTATGGGAAGAATAAAATACATAAATACTTTCAAAACCGCTACATAAGAAATGCACTACTACTAGAATGGGAAAAAGTAAAAGCGAAAAACTACATGAAAATACCTGGATGGCTTTCAACAATGGAAGCATTTGTTCACCCAAACTTAATTAACTATGAAAAAATTGTGACCTATAAAGACATTTTGAATACTGAAGGGAAACTAAAACCAGACAAGAACTGGAAGAACAGGGCATTGATCTATCATGGTGGCCATACATGCAAATTAAAATGAGATGAAAAAGATGTCAAAACATCTGGATTTTATAAAGAACAGACAGAATTTGACCAGATATTATTGACATCAGATGAAGAATTGATTAAGAAACTGTATAAGCATATGTTAACCTTAAAAATGGAAGAGGAACAAATTAAAGGAACAATGATAATATGGGCAAAAAACTTTGGCATAACATAGAGTTAGAAAACTGGCAAAGACTTTGGGAAAGAAATTCTAAAATAACAAAGGTGGTGACTTACAAAGAAAACCTATACAAAATGTTCTACAGATGGTACTTAACACCTGTGAGGTTAACAAAAATGTTTTAAAATATGTCTGGCAATTGTTGTAAATGTAGACAAAAATCAGGCACATCTTTGGTGGACATGCCCTCAAGCCAAAATATTTTGGTCAATAATACATATATGGTTAGAGAAAATGACTAAAAAACACATAGATTTTAAGCCAGAATTAATTTTGTTAGGTATAATTGTAGGAAATTATAAGAAGAAATGTGTATATTTAATGTTACATGTATTAACTGCAGTGAGAATTGTATTTGCTCAATATTGGAAAGGTGAAGAATTACCAGTGGAGGAAGATATAATTAAGAAAATTTTAGATTGTGCAGAAGTGGACAGACTGACAGTAAAAATGAAAGAGAAAGAAGATTCAGAATAGAACATGGGATACATTTTATCAATGGCTAGAAAAATGAGGTAGAGAGAAAGGAGTTTAATATGTATTAGTAAAGTAAACATTGGAACCCAGACAATATGTTGCTGATAAAATATTAAGGATTTGTGACTATAAAAAAATAGTAAAATATTGAACAAAAAAATATTAGTCTAATTATTTCCATGCTCATATTCAGTTTGCCATATTGTGCAAGCGTTGTATAAAATAGGAGCCTTGGTGGTGCAGTGGGCTAATGCCTCCTTAAGTAACACCAGCTACCTGCAATTAGTGCAGGTTCGCATCCCACCAGGCTCAAGGTTGACTCAGCCTTCCATCCTTCCAAGGTAGGTAAAATGAGGACCCAGATTGTTGGGGGCAATAAGCTGACTTTGTAATAATGCCGCTGGGGCCCCCCCCCAAAAGCCCTAATAAGCAGGCATATACATAGAATGAAGGCTATTGCTAAGCACATTGGTTTGTGCTTAAATTGTAAGCCGCCCTGAGTCTTCGGAGAAGGGCGGGATATAAATGGGATTAAAATTTTTTTAAAAAAAGTTGCAAAGTAGGTCCCAGGGACAATTCCATGCTCACGTTCTTTCTTATAAAACTATAAAGGTTTAAGGTCCTGGCCACCATCTCCTCTGTGAATCCACCCAGATTTTTAAAATCTGCACTGTGTTTTTTTTTCTTTGGGTCTCAGAATCAAGTTGCACTAAATTAGAGTGAGGGTGAGAATATTTGGCTTGCTTTAGCTGGCATCATATTTGTAGCATTCTTTGCCTTGTTTTGTTTTAGCTAGGCTATTAATTTATTTTACTTTTATTTTATTTTATTGAATTTATATACCGCCCTTTCTTGAACTTCTGAGGGATTAATTAGGCATAATATGTTTTTAACACTGCTTTTTAAAATTCCCTTGAGTTTTCTATAGGTGATATTTTAATATTTTTGAATTTTTTGCAGTTCATCTTTGGGTGCATTTCTGGGCTAAAAGATAATTTAGAAATTATTTTATAAGTAAAAAATGTAAAATAAATTATGCTGACTTGCAACCGCCTCCTCTACTTCAATAATTATGAGAAGGGATAATAAAAGACCACTGCTCTGATGGGATTCTGTGAATTGTACCTTTTTTATTTAAAAATTTATCGTGCGTATTGAAAGTTTTTTCCTACCTTCTGCTGATTCTAAAAGCAAACTGTGGCTTTGAAGATTAAATATAAGTTGCATACATGTGTTTGCAGACATAAGAAATAGGAAGTTGTTTTTTTTTTCAAAAAACATAAGCAAAGAGATTTTATTTTGATTCCCCCATGTGTTAGCACTTTCATATATTACATAAGCTTGCCTGCATATGTATGTCATATGTACATTAACTGACAATGAAAGGTAAAACTTCTATTATTGTAATAACTAGTGAAGAAACTGAGTTGTATGACAATGGTTTCTTTCAGCCCACAAGGCATTGTCTGGAAATTAGAAATGGTTTGTGCCAAAAATATGAAAGTCACATTTTCTGCCTGATTTAATCCATTTTTTTTCTTTTTAGTTATCCAAAAGAAAAATCATATCGCTGAATCATATTCCTGTGATCCCAATTTTTGGAAAAGTTCGTAGCCGAATGTTTAACCATAGACGTTGCTAGTGCTAGTAGGGAGGTTAAGGCTACAAAATGGGTCTGGAGAAACAGTAAGAAAAACAAATGAAACCTCTGGTTTGGAACTGTTGTGAGGTAAGGAAAATATTGGTGTTAAGCATATCAGAAAGGGAGGAAGCAGCATAATTCAGAGGTAAAATCACTTATATGCCACCAAGACATTATTGACTCTTAGCAGCCACATAGATTTTCTTTGTGATGGATGTAAAAAGTTAAATCACCACCATTGCCACCAGATGGATCTGTAGCTGGCTGACAAACCGTACTGAGTGAGTAGTCCTCAGTAGGCACTACATCCACATGGAGAGAAGTAAGCAGTGGGGTACCACAAAGTTCCGTCTTAGGCCCAGTACTCTTCAATATCTTCATAAATGACTTAGATGAGGGAATTGAAGGGGAACTCACCAAACTGACAGGAGTAGCCAACACCCCAGAAGACCAACTCAGGATCCAAAAAGATCTAGACAAACTTGAACAATGGGCCCTATCCAACAAAATGAGTTTCAATGTGGAGAAAAGAAAAATTTTAAATTTAGGCAGGGAAAATCAAAAATACAAGTACAGATTGGGTGAGACCTGGCTTAAAAACAGTAACTGGGAGAGGGACCTTGGAGTCCTAGTGGACGATCATTTGACTATAAGCCAGCAGTGTGCAGCAGCAACCAAAAAAGCTAATACAATCCTGGGTTGTATAAACAGAGGCATAAAATCAAGGTCACATGAAGTATTAGTACCGCTTTATAAAACCCTAGTAAGACCACACCTGGAATACTGCAGCCAATTTTTGTCATCATATCACAAAAAAGATGATGAGAGTTTGGAGAGAATTCAGAGAAGAGCAACTAAGATGATCAGAGGCCTGGAGACTAAAACATATGAAAAATGGCTGCGGGTCTTGGGTTTGGTTAGTCTAAAGAAAAGAAGAAATAGGGGAGACATGTTAGAAGTATTCCAGTGTTTGAGGGGCTGTCACAAGGAAGAGGGAGTCAGGTTGTTCACCATAGCACAAGAAGGAAGGACGAGAAACAATGGTTGGAAATTGATCAAAGAAAGAAGCAACCTGGAATTAAGGAGAAACTTCCTGACAGTGAGGACAATCAACCAGTGGAAGAGCTTGCCTCCAGAAATCATGAGCTCTTCATCACTGGAAATTTTTAAAAAGAGACTGAACAATCACCTGTCAAAGATGGTATAGGTTCTCCTGCTTGAGCAGGAGGGCTGGACTAGAAGACCTCCAAGGTCCCTTCCAGCTTTATTCTTTTCTATTCTAAATACAAATTGTTGGAAGTTTAGTTGTTGCTATTGTTCGACTCAGTAGAATATAACCTTCAGAGGTGGGGCAAAGTAAATAGAGGATAGAGATTAAAAGAAAAGATACATTATCAGAGATGAGTCTGAATTAGGGAGCTCAGAATGGGAAAGTCTAATATCCCAAGGATTAAGAGGCAACAAAATGTAGGTGAACTATGAGAAAAAGCTGTGGGTATGTAAGAAAGACATATACAATCGGAGACAGGTGGGAGGTAGTAGAGAGAAAAGAAAAAAGAAAAGAAAAAGCTTCAAATAGACAGACTTGACAAAGCAGAAGGATTTTCTCTCTGAATTATTTTCCTCAGCAAAGATCCACAGCAGAATGGGACAGTCTGAGAATAGAAGAAAATAAACATTTTGACCAAAAGAAAGGGGAAAGGATAGAGAGACTGGAAGAATCCATAGTGGGGAAAATGCCTGGAGGATCCGATAGAAGCAGATTACACCCTGAATAATTTAAAAATGTAATGGAAATTGGAGAAACAGACTCAATTAGATAGAACAAGAAAAAGCAAAAGCAAAACTCACTCTATTGGATCAAACAGCATCATCCTATTGAGTTCAAAAATGTTTATAGTTTTTCTTCTGCCAGCATGGTAATGTTTTGCTATTTGTATATCTGTATCCTTATCTCTTTATATTAATAATCACACTGTTCAGAAGTGGGTTTTTCATTTTTGATGGATTTCGTAGAATGGGATTGAGGGAGGGACCTGGTCCATTAGGTCCTTGCTATATAAAGATTTGGCACCAGGGTTTGCTTAAAGTAAATTGCAAAGATGCTAGCAAGAAATGACTTAGAAATCTCAGGAGAAAACCAGTTTTTTGAGCCCCAAATGCTCTTTGCTTTAACACACTAAGTACATTAAGAAGGATGAGCTCTTTTATGAATCTCTATGCTCAGTCATCCAGGTCATAGTTATCCCAAAGGTGCTTTTTCATGAGGCAACTGAACTTTCTTGTTTTTCTTTGAAAAGATTTTGCTTCTCATCAGCTGAAGAAGCTTCTTGGATGAGAAGTGAAACGTCTTCAAAGAAAAAAAGAAAATCCAGTTGCCTCATGAAAAAGCACCTTGTAACAATGTTCCATGTAACATTGCTTCTATAATTGTAATACTACATGGAACAGAGCTAGAAACTAATTTCAATTCAAGAAAAGTCAAGAACTGAATCTGGATCTGGATCTGAATGACTGACAGGTCTACTTTCTAGTCATAGTTCATTAGGGATTGTATATCACAGTGTTTTACTGAGGAAGTGCTAATTTCTTGGCCTGAAAAAAACAAGACAGCTACATTTTAATATGTTTTAGAAAGTACATACATAATATAAACAGGCCTAACTCTAAAACTTTAAATGTATAATTCTCTAATGTTTCACATTTCTTGCCAAAGAGTCTTCTACAAAGAGGGGGAGAGGGATAAAAAGTTGGACAAAATATTTCCTGAAAAAAGTCTCTGAATTTGTTAATCAGAAACTAATATGCTTATTCCCCACAAAAGGAGTAATGGGCATCTCAATCTGTCTAAAAGCAGGCTTCATCTCCACAGGAGAATCTACTATAACTGCAAATTTCACTAATAAAGGACAGTTGCAGGAGTAGTACCAGAAAATATGAGATAGTAACTACAATGGTGTGGTTGCAGTCCTATCCCTTTTTTCAAGTACTGCATGTGTGATATATGTAAAAAAATGATGATTATGTATTTTCAACCACTCCCCTGCAGAGGCCATTGTTTCAATCCATTTTATTAAAAATGGAAACCATTACATATGTGGCCTTGCCTTGCTAGTCAATGGGAAACATTTTCTCACATCTTGCCTTAGGCCTGCTCAGTGATTTTTAATCTAACCTAGTTATGAATTAGAGTAAATGGAATCTCTAAGATTGTTGTTGTTGTTAGCTGCAAAGTCATGTCCAACCCATTGTGACCCCATGGACAATGTTCCTCCAGGCCTTCCTGTTCTCTACCATCTTCTGGAGTTCATTTAAGCTCACGCCCACTGCTTCAGTGACTCCATCCAGCCACCTCATTCTCTGTCGTCCCCTTCTTCTCTTGCCCTCAACCTTTCCCAGCATTAGGTTCTTCTCCAGTGAGTCCTTCCTTCTCATTAGGTGGCCAAAGTATTTGAGTTTTAGCTTCAGGATCTGGCCTTCTAAAGAGCAGTCAGGGTTGATCTCCTCTAGGACTGACCGGTTTGATCGCTTTGCAGTCCAAGGGACTCACAGGAGTCTTCTCCAGCACCATAGGTCAAAGGCCTCAATTCTTTGGTGCTCAGCCTTTCTTATGGTCCAGCTTTCACTGCCATACATTGCAACTGGGAAGACCATAGCCTTGACTATACACACTTTTGTTGACAGGGTGATGTCTCTGCTTTTTAGTGTGCTGTCTAGTTTTGCCATGGCTTTCCTCCCAAGGAGCAAGCATCTTTTAATTTCTTGGCTACAGTCCCCATCTGCAGTGATCTTGGAGCCCAGGAAAATAAAATCTGTCACTACCACAATTTCTTCCCCATCTATTTGCCAGAAATTGAGAGGGCCAGATGCCATGATCTTGGTTTTCTTAATGTTAAGTTTCAACCCAGGTTTTGCATTCTCCTTCTTCACCCGCAACAAGAGGCTCTTTAGTTCTTCTTCACTTTTTGCCATTAGAGTGGTATCATCTGCATATCTTAGGTTGTTGATATTTCTTCCAGCAATCTTAATTCCAACTTTTGATTCCTCTAACCCTGCCTTTCTCATGATGTGCTCTGCATATATGTTAAATAGGCAGGGCGACACAATACAGCCTTGCCGCACTCCTTTCCCAATTTTGAACCAATCAGTGGTTTCGTGTCCCGTTCTCACTTTTGCTTCTTGGCCCACATATAGGTTTCTCAAGAGACAAATAAGATGGTCTGGTACGCCCATCTCTTTAAGAACTTGCCACAGTTTATTATGATCCACACAATCAAAGGCTTTAGCATAGTCAATGAAGCAGAAGTACATGTTGTTCTGGAACTCTCTAGCATATGTTAGCAATTTGATCTCTAGTTCCTCTGCCTCTTTCGAAATCCTGCCTGTACTTTTGGTAGTTTTCAATCCACATACTGCTGAAGTCTAGCTTGTAGGATTTTAAGCATAACTTTACTAGCATGAGAAATGAGTGCAATGGTGTGATAGTTTGAACATTCTTTGGCACTGCCTTTCTTTGGAATTGGAATGTAAACTGATCTTTTCCAATCCTGTGGCCACTGTTGAGTTTTCCAAATTTGCTTGCAAATTGAGTGTAGCACTTTTACTGCATCGTCTTTTAAGATTTTGAATAGCTCAGCTGCAATACTGTTACCTCCACTAGCTTTGTTGTTGCTCAGCTTTTCTAAGGCCCACTTCACTTCACATTCTAGGATGTCTGGCTCGAGGTCAGTGACCACCTCATCGTGGTTATCAGGGATGTTAAGCTCATTCTTGTACAGTTCTTCTGTGTAATTTTGCCACCTCTTCTTAATTTATTCTGCCTCTGTTAGGTCCCTGCCATTTTAATGCTTTATCATGCCCATTTTTGCATGAAACGTTCCCTTCATCGCTCCAATTTTCTTGAAAAGATCTCTGGTCCTCCCTATTCTATTGTTTTCTTCTATTTCTTTGCACTGTTCATTTAAGAAGGCATTCTTATCTCTTTTAGCTATTCTCTGGAATTCTGCATTCAATTGGGCCTATCTTTCTTTTTATCCCTTGCCTTTCTCTTCCCTCCTTTCCTCAGCTATTTGCAAAGCTTCCTCAGACAGCCATTTTGCTTTCTTGCATTTCTTTTTCTTTGGGATGGTTTTGATTGCTACCAGTTGTACAATGTTGCGATGAGAACCTCATGGTCTGAGCCACAGTCAGCTCCTGGTCTTGTTTTTACTGACTGTATAGAGCTCCTCCATCCTTGGCTGCAGAGCATATAGTCAATCTGATTTCTGTGTTGACCGTCTGGTGATGTCAATGTGTAGAGCCGTCTCTTGGGTTGTTGGAAAAGAGTGCTTGCTATGACCATCATATTCTCTTGACAAAATTCTATCAGCCTGTGCCCTGCTTCATTTTGTACTCCAAGGCCAAACTTGCCTGTTATTCCGGTTATCTTTTGGCTTCCTACTTTAGCATTCCAATCCCCCATGATGATAAGGACATCATTTTTTGGTGTTAGTTCTGTAAGGTGCTGTAGGGCTTCATAGAACCAGTAAATTTCATCCTCTTCAGCACTGGTGGTTGGGGCGTAGACTTGGACTACTGTGATATTGAATGGTTTGCCTTGGATTCAAACTGAGATCATTCTGTCATTTTGAGGATTGTATCCCAGTATTGCTTTTCCTACTCTTTTATTGACTACTGTATGAAGGCTACTCCATTTCTTCTGAGGGATTCTTGCCCGCAGTAGTATACCTGATGGTCATCTGAATTAAATTCACCCATTCCTGTCCATTTTAGTTCGTTGATACCTAAGATGTCGATGTTCAGTCTTGTCATCTCTTGTTTGACCACGTCCAGCTTTCCTTGATTCATGGATCTTACATTCCAGGTTCCTATGGAGAAAAAATCTTTACAGCATCAGACTTTCCTTTCACCACCAGACACATCTACAGCTGAGTGTCCTTTTGGTTTTGGCCCAGTCGCTTCATTCTTTCTGGCACTACTAGTACTAGCCCTCTGCTCTTCCCCAGTAGCATATTGGATGCCTTCCGACCTGAGGGGCTCATCTTCCAGCATCATATCGTTTTGCCTTTTGGCACTGTCCATAGGGTTTTCATGGCAAAGATACTGGAGTGGTTTGCCATTTCCTTCTCCAGTGGATCACATTTTGTCAGAACTCTCTGCTATGACCTTTCCATCTTGGGTGGTCCTGCACGGCATAGCTCATAGCTTCATTGAATTATGCAATCCCCTTCACCACGACACCTCTAAGATACTGTTATCAATAAATCAAAGTGCTTAAAAACTAGCTTTTAGATCAGTGTGTCTGTCAAAATAATACACATTTCATCTAAAAAAAACTGTGATGAAAGAATCAAAATGTGCCCCCTTTTGGCCACTTATAACCAAAGAAGCAAGAATCATCTTTAACTAGATTTATTGAGAAAGAAAATAAATTAGGTTACAGAAATCTTGGCAACAGAATAGATTTACTTTAACATCTGATTTATCTTTAACTTCATTAAGGCAGATATTAATGATTCTCTTGCTTACTACCAACAGATGCACTAGGGAAGTGGGTAGCCATTTTCCTGATAAAGAATATGCAATCATTATGCATTTGTAATAATTTACACACAGCACATCCTTATTGCTGATGTTTTGAGAAGCCAGTTGTAAACCTATTCACAACAATCCATTATTCAAGCTGTAGATTTTTTTTCTTTTTACTCTTCACTGGAAATGAACAGATTTGGATATAAAACTATTCACTGTTGGAGATTGTTTCAAAATCCACACACCCCTTGCACTCCATGAGTTTCTCCATGAAAGTCAAGCACAAATAGAGCATAATTAAATAGAGGCAGAGAAGCATAAAGTGAGAGAAATCACATCATGCTAATATTTCTTGTTCTGCAGATGGTGTGAGATGCCAGAAATGATCAGCACAGACTTAATTACAGGAATAGGCTGATAGATTCAAGAAGAGAGGAGGGTGAGTACGAGTTTGAAAATGCAGACAGACTATTGTATGAGAAACAGTAACATGGGTTATCAAGGTGACCAAGTGAAAGTTATAAAAGCAGCCATTAATGAGGAAAGGAATGCAGCCTGACATTCTTAATGGAGAAGGACACTGTATGTAGATTACAGTGACAAGATACCCATGTCATTTATTTTTATGTAACTTGCATCTTTCAACAGGTACTTAATAAATTTAAATTTATTTAATTATGATTAAACATTTTAACAGTTATTGCATAAAAATACAGTTTGTAACAGAATGATGATGGAGAATAATTGTTAATATAACAGATATATCTTATATTTATTATTTCATTTTCCCTTCTGTTAATATATACATGTATATATTACTGTACGTACTTATAGTAGTGCATTTGTCTTAGTACTCATAATGTTTTCATCTAATCATTTTTTAAAAAAAAAATCCAGTATAATAATCAATCAGAAATAGAATCAAAACTCAAATAGCTAAAAACTAGGGATGAACATAAAATATGTTTTGATTCCATCTTGAAAAGAATGCATAGGAAAAAATTGAAAGCCAAACCACTTCAGACTCACCATAATTAATTAATCAAAATTTAAAATTATTTGTGACAGCTTTTTAAGCATTTTAGTTTAGAGCAGATGTGTCAAACACAAGGCCCGGGGGCCGGATGCAGCCCACGAAGTGGTTTCATGCGGCCCGTGAAGCCATCCTGGAAACAGTGAGGGAACGGCCCCCACTACCTTGGCCCTGGCCCAGAGATCCTCCTCCTGCCAGAGACCCTCAGATAAGTCCCACTCCTGCCCAGGCCCCCATAGGCACCCTTGATGCCAATGATGAAGAGCTGGCCACGCCCACCCAGGTCATATGCACTCTAGCCACACCCACCCAGTAGGCCATACCCACCCGGCCCCCTGAGGGCAACCACAATGCTGATGCGGCCCTCAGTGAAATTGAGTTTGACACCCCTGGTTTAGAGAAACAGAAGGGAATCCATAGGTCTACTAGATGGCAGCAAAGAGAAACCTAGTGTAACACCTCCAGTCTTCCTTGAGCTCAGTGGTGGGATTCAGCTGGTTTGCACCAGTTCAGTAGAACGGGTAGCTAATTTTTGGTTGACTTTGGTGAACCAGATGATGCCCTAGCCCAGGGCTTTTCAACCAGTGGTAAGGGTACCACCTGTGGTACATTGGCACCTGGCAGGTGGTACGTGACCATCCTAGAAAAGTGGTATGGGGGGAGGGGAATGAGCTGAACCGATGGCAGCACTGCACAAGCCTGAGCGAGAGACGGCTGGAGCTGCAGGGTTGTCAGGGCTCAGCAGAAGTGGCAGGATCAGCACCAGGATCCAGCTGGAGCTCGGCACCGATCCTGGCACTTCTGAGCCCAGAAGAAGCGCCAATCAGCTGGAATGTTGCAGCATCTCCAGGGTCTTTTGATTTACATTCAGATGCTTGGCAACTGATTCATATTTATGATGGTCACAGTGTCCCAGGGTCATGTGAAGTGACCAAAACCTGCTGCAATCACCCAGCAGACGGAGGGAATAAAAACCAAACACCCCCACCCCACCCCACCCATGCTGCCAATCCTCAACAGAAATGCTCACAACAATGAAAACCTCGGACAGGAGGAAGAGTGCCGCCGGGTGGGCAGGCAGGTGTTTTGCTCAGCTGTGGCTTGCGGGGGCACTTTTTTCAGTGCCATTGTAACTTCGAACAGTCACTAAACGAACTATTGTAAGTCGAGGACTCCCTGTACTTCATCACTTTTTTTCCTTTTTGGGGGGGATCATCAAGTTTTTGACACCTTGCTAGGCAACTGGTGGTACTCAGATGTTGCCATATCCTAGAAGTGGTACAGGGGGTGAAAAGGTTGAAAAGCCCTGCCCTAGCCTATCCCTTTTTCGCAAGGCCCAGAACAGACCACTGGAAGTCCATGGATGCCACTTCTGGAAGTCCATTCAGAGCCAGAGGTCTCCCAGGCTCAGAACGGCCCACTGGAAGGGTGTGGATGACACTTCCGGAAGTTGAGTCTGAGTCGGGGAAGCCTCCCAGGCCCAGAATGGCCCACTGGCTCAAAACAGACTTATGGAAGTGGCATCCACACACTTCCAGTGGGCTGTTCTGGGACTGGGAGGCCTCACTGGCTCAGAATGGATCTCTGGAAGTGGTATCCACACAGAGAACCAGTTGTTCAGGTATTTGAATCCCACCACTGCTTAAGCACTACAGTATATAATGTGCTCTGGTGTTATGTTAAATGAAAAGAATATAAAATTATAACTGAATGGGATCTGCATTTTTAATCATATATAGACCAAAGCCACAATCCTTTCAAATTAATTACATCCTCCATAGCAGAACTTCCTGGCAGAAAATAGTTTGAGTCAACCCATTAAGAGGTTACTTTAAAAAAATTAGAAAAACCTCTTCCAAATTGTTTTCTATTTCTAAATGTAATCCTACAGAAACTCAGGATCCTCCTTCTTAAGGGTTAAAGACCTACCTGCACTGCAGGTTATTTTTCTTTTTGACAGCCAAAAACAAACAAAACAGAAAAAATACAGGATTGAAGAAAGGGTGGGAGAAAGAGAGTTAGAAATTTCTCCCTGCCTAGCTGCCAGCACTTACATCACAAATTTATTTAACCAAATAAAAGAGTCATGTATATATCATTGTTCAACAACACTACTATTCTTTTTTACACATGAAGTTCTAAAGAGACAGAAAAACTGCAAAAAAGAAGTCTCAAAGCAACAAATTTAAACATGTCTTTGCAGCAAAATTCAGCAGGGACTTTATCTACAGGAGCTATGCACATTCATAGAGTGTACATGCCCCTAGGTTTAGTAGACAAGAATACAGACTCTTTTTGCATTTTTAAATGCACTTTGAAGACTCCACAAAGAAAAAAGAAAAAAAGAAGGTACAGAGTGCAAAGATGATTGAACAAAAATAATTTCAGCAAGCCAACCCAAGTACCATTTACTTGTCACATGTACCCAACATCAAAAACTACATTGTATGTAGCAACCCCAGATGCAGCAGGAAAGCTATCAAATTTGGGAAATGCTTTGAAAGGTTATGAAACACTTCAAAGCTATTTTATTTGATTCACTGCTTTGGAGCAACTTCCCATTTCAGTTTGCAGATTTGTTTCATTGGGGGCCCCAGTTCTACGAGGCCAGATTATTACTTCTGACAAAGTGCTTTGCGGAAACTAGCTTGCTTCAGTTTGAAGTATCCTGGGAACATGTTTTCTGGTGGATTCAGTGATAATTTAGTTTCAAGTAAATAATCCCAGGAAAGTCTCCCTCTGTTATCTATTGGAATGATTTTTTTTCTTTCATTTTTGGAATTTTGTGGAGATGGTTGTACAGTATGTGTTATAAAAAAAACATGTTGGATCCTATAGCCCTTTCCAGATTCTCTGACCTTTCTTGTAATATGTGAAGTGGGGTTTACTTGATATAATTGTCAGAGACTTAAGGGATGTTTGAATACCAACATGGAAATCTACGGCTATTGGTATTATTTGAAAATACATGAACATAAGACAACATCTCTAAAATGTTAACCAAGATGTGAACTGAAGTTCTTGTGGATAAAATACAAGGAAAACCATCAATAAAATACAGGGAAAAATATAGATTAACATCCGGGGGGGGGGGGAAACAAGGCAAAAGAAATAGGATCTGTCCTCATCCAACCCAAGGCTTGGGAAGAGAGCAAAATTTTCAAGGCTCTGAGTTCCTAGGAAAAAAATATTCAGACCTCTATCTACACCTACAAGGATCAGAATTAGGCAAGCTGTGGTACTATCTGTGATAGTCTACAGAAGTGAAAGTTGGATTTTAAAGAAACAAGATTGGAATAATATTGATGGTTTGGTGTTGGATAAGGACCTCTATTTCTTTCCCTCTCTTTCCACCTTATATTTCTTCCTGATTGTTTATGTAAGTTTTTATTTGTACACTTTGTAAAAAAATATTAATAAAATTATTATAACCAGAGAAGCATCCTGAGAGTACTGTGGACAGTCAAGAAAGAAAACCATAGGATCATTGAACAAATCAGCAAAGAGTTCTCACTCAATTCACAGATAACAGGGCTCAAATTATTTAACTTGGATACTAAAGACCTAGCTCTCTGGTGCTGGAGAAGACTCCTGCGAGTCCCTTGGACTGCAAGGCAATCAAACTGGTCAGTCCTAGAGGAGATCAACCCTGACTGCTCTTTAGAAGGCCAGATCCTGAAGCTAAAACTCAAATACTTTGGCCACCTAATGAGAAGGAAGGACTCACTGGAGAAGAGCCTAATGCTGGGAAAGGTTGAGGGCAAGAGAAGAAGGGGACAACAGAGAATGAGGTGGCTGGATGGAGTCACTGAAGCAGTAGGCGTGAGCTTAAATGGACTCCAGAAGATGGTAGAGGACACGAAGGCCTGGAGGAACATTGTCCATAGGGTCGTGATGGGTCGGACACGACTTCACAGCTAACAACAACACAGCTGTCTGGAGAAGGGAAAAGTAGAATGGAAAAAAGGAGAACAACCAATTGCAAAGGGGATGTATTCAATTAGAATGGTAAAGAATAAACTGTTGGAAGACCTGAAAGACCAGGTTGTCATGGAGATAATGTATCTATGTAGTTTGTTAGTGTTATAGGATTCCTCAAGAGGTATTCTTAGGACTTGTTAAATTGTAAGGTTTGTCTTTGGCTTGTCAAGTGAAGAATAGAAAAAATCTTTTTGTGATTTGCTACTCACTATAATATTTATTACTTAATATGACACTATTTGATCCATATGCCATCAAAATTGTTATGTTAAATAATAAATATTACAGTGAATATCTCATGTTTCCTCCTACACTAGTTATCAATACAGTTATATAAATTTATTTTCATCTATTGTTAAGTAATGGGACTCAGAAATTCTCGTTGATCATTTCTGCAAATGATTCAGAGATCAATCACTAAAATTAGATCTACCTGTTACTTTCCCGTGGACCATGGGATAAATCATTCTCTCTGCATTATAGAAGGGAAACAAAGGCATAATAAAACATTAGAAAAAATTGATTTCATCCTGCAAAGATATAAGGTGTTCTGAAGATGGAACATCCATGTTTTTAATCCATAAATCTCTATTTTCCAGTTCAATAGGGGTTACATGGGAATTGTCTGGCTCTGTTTTTTCCATATACGGTATGTTGATTCAAAATCTGCTCAATGCTTGGCTGAAACAAATTTATTTTACCTTTCCATGAATCTGGGGTGCTTGCTATCGAGAACCAATAATAGTTGAACTCTAAGACAATTGAAATACAGAAGAAGAAAAAAACACCTTTGTTTTTATTGGGGAATGCTACTATGTACTTTGCAGCTGGATACTTGCTAAGGTCAACTGTGATACATAGAACCTGGGAAGCAATTAAGATCAGATCAAATAGAGAGTGAAGGACAGCAGCCAGTGTTAAGAATGTTAAGAGTTAACTGCCATGCAGTAACTCACACTGAGTACTGTGACCTAACAGGTCAAGCTGAGGTGATATGGAAAGGAATTTATGAAGAACACTGCTGGCAAAGGATAAAAGGACAAGCTATATAGATGTCTTTTGGAAGATTCCATTGTCTGGACTTTCCACCCATGCTATTTAGCTCTCCTACCCAAACCAGGTATTGCTGGGCCAACTTGATCATCCATGGCCCATGGATAGAGGGATATGAACTGGAATTAGTGAATGAATGTATATTTGAATTCTTTTTTCCCCAGAAATGATAAAATCAAGAACATTTTATTGTTGCTAAATCTCAATGATTCGTTTTGCTTACTGCATAAAATTTGATTATCTCCCCAGAGACTCCAGCTAACCCTCTACATAAGAAATGTGTGGAAACATACCTGTTGAATGAATGGGGGGGGGAAAACGACCTCTCACTGGATCTAAGTTCTTGTGTAATGAAGTTCATTCCATCCCACCAGACCATTAAGCTGTCATTTGGAAAAAAAATGACTCTGCATAAGCCAATGTTTATTGTTGGTCTTGAATTGTAGAAAATTGGGTTCATGTCCATTCTTAGTCATGGCAATTTACTGAGTGACTTTGGGCCAATCACTTTTTCCCTCAGCCCAATTTATTTCATGGGTTGTTGTAGGGATAAATGGAAATCTCCATATAAGTGACTTCGAACTCCTGGAGATATAAATCAAAGGATTAAAAAAATAACTTTCTAAATATACATCTATGGATTACCTTTTAAAGGTACACATTTAATATATATTTTCCATTTCTGTTTGATAATATTTTGAAATAAGTATTGCATTGTGGTATTTAGGAAATCTGAAGAATATTTATGATCATATGTTAACAATGGATTACAGCAATTTTAATTAGAATTTAAAACTTCATGTTCCTCCAGCATCTCTAGGAGTATATATCTGTCCTCTCAAGACTTCCGGTTGTGTTGAGGTCACAATTACCAAATACTCCAACCAGCATGTTATTTGGCTATGATTTGGGAAATCATATACCGTATTCAGTTTTTTACTCTAGCACCAGAAGTTGTGAAAATTGAGTAGGTGGGTATATGGTAAAGCAAAACTACATACTGATTAGGCCAGATATATTTCTTTCACTGAATGTATGTTAGCAGAAAAAAAAATCTACCTTTTTTCAATTAATTCTTATTTGTTTTAATAAAAAAGTACATTCAGTAGAAGAATTTCAGATAAATTTTCTTAATGGAGCAATTATATCTTTGTATTTATTTGAATAAGTGGTGACTTGATTTAATGTGTTAATATGCAGCCTTTCTTTCTATCAACATGTCTCCAGTTACCCATAGCCTCCTTGCCCTCCACTTGAATTCAGTCCAAAATGAAGATGTGATAAGAATTGCTTTCATTGGAGTTTCCCAACACCTTTGCTAAGCAGATGTGTCTTTCCTCTAAACAAATTTGGGGAAAAAATCATCCACATAAATTTAGAGGTGGGAGGAGTAAATTTCAAAAGGTTATTTGTGCCAGGTTTATTTGAAAACTCTCTTGTTAGCATATAGTACATGACTTTCAACAGCTCCACTATCAGGAGCTTCATTAAGTTCAGCATACATCTGTTCTTCAGATTTAAGAGTAAGCCACAGGCTGATGTTTAACTGAATTTTTTTTCTCCTTTCTTTTTTTTCCTTGCCTGCTATCTTCCCCA
This sequence comes from Vipera ursinii, assembly GCF_947247035.1. Classification (NCBI taxonomy): domain Eukaryota; kingdom Metazoa; phylum Chordata; class Lepidosauria; order Squamata; family Viperidae; genus Vipera; species Vipera ursinii. The sequence goes on along the minus strand of NC_139512.1, from coordinate 323,378,307 downwards.
TCTTCAAGTCTGATTGCTTCTATTTCAAATCCTTCAAAGTAAATTAGACAATTGTTTTGATGGCTACTGCTGCAAAGGGTTGTTCTTGAATTTTACCTTCAATGTACTAATTAAATTGTATATAATAGTGACAGCACATTGACACTGCAGAAGTAAATGATCCAATCTGTTGGCAGTTGAGAAACATTTGGAGTTAACTTAATTTCATTTATCTTGACCAATGTGAACATTACGAAGTGGGATATTTCAGGGAGAAAAATATCCTGAAGCATATTTGGCAGACTGAATTGGTATTTCTAATTTAATAGAATGACACAACCAATTATTATTATTTCAAGATCAATTATTAAAATAAATGTTATTGGGCTGGATGGATATATAGTCTTCCTGTGACCAGCATCACTTTGGCAAAACAGTATTACTATTATTATAATATATACAAAAATGTGAAATCATAGCTGCCAGTTCTTTAACTGATGGCCTTCAGAAGCATTTTCCCAAGAACCTATAGTATCATAATATATTGATGTAGTATATGTGTGGATCCAAGCAATGTGGCTATTTGCAACTGACATATAGCAATAGCAATAGCACTTATACTTATATACCACTGTACAGTGCTTTACAGCCCTCTCTAAGAGGTTTACAGAGTCAGCATATTGCCCCCAACAATCTGGGCACTCATTTTACTGATCTTGGAAGGATGGAAGGATGTGTCAACCTTGAGCCGGTGAGGATCAAACCCCTGGCAGTCAGCAGAATTAGCCTGCAATACTGCATTCTAACCACTGCGCCACCATGGCTCATGGAAATTTTGTCAATGCACAGATTTTCTATGTAATGTTCAAGACTTTTCACTATAGGACCAACATGGCTGATTTATGCCATAATCTTTCAACTTCAGTTTACAGATCTTGATTCTTTGTGACTTTTTCCAATTCTTTATGTTCTATACCACTGTTCCCTGGTATTCCCACATCAAATATCTATACTTTCTTCTTTTCAATCAAAGTTATATCTGGTGTGTTATGTGTCAAGAATTTGTCAGTTTGCATTCTGAAATTCCACAATGGTTTAGAATCATACAATCATAGTGATGGAAGGAAACTTGGATCTTTTTTTAGTCCAACCTCTTGCTCAAAGTAGGAGACTTTATACCATCCCAGACCAATGGTTGTCCAGTACACTCTTAAAAAGCTCCAGTGATGGAGCACCCACAACTTCAGGATACAAGCTGCTCCATAGTTTAATTGTTCTCACTGCCAGGAAATTTCTCCTTATTCTAGGCTGAATCTCTTTTAATTGCTTCTTGTCCTGTTCTCGGGTGATTTGCAGAATATGTCAACCCCTCTTTTGTATGATAGCCCTTCAAATACTGGAAAACAGCTATCATGTCACTCCTAATCCTTCCCTTCGATAGACAGACCTAGTTCCCGTAACCATTTATAATATAGTTTAGCTTCCAGACCCCTAATCATCTTTGTTGCTTGCTCTTTTCTATATACTTTCTAGGGTCTTCTAGGCAATAGGGTTTGTTTGGCATGATCTGGAGCAGCGGTGGCACAATGATTAGAATGCAGTATTGCAAGCTAATTCAGTTCACTGCCAGGAGTTCAATCCTCACCGGCTCAGGGTTGATTCAGCCTTCCATCTTCTGAGGTTGGTAAAATGGGGACCCAGATTCTTGGGGGCCATATGCTTACTCTATAAACTGCTTAGAGTGGACTGTAAAGCATTGTGAAGCGGCATATAAGTCTAAGTGCTATTGCTATTGCTATTAACAAACTCATGCTAGCTTACAATAATCACCTTGTTCAGTTATAGGTGTCTGTTGATGTCAAGCTTATTGACCTGTAGTTGCCTGGTTCCATTTTTTTCCCCTTTTGTTTTGAAAATTGGAACATATCAGCTCTTTTCAAATCTTTTGGTAGTTCTCCTGTACTTCAGGAGCTTTGAAAAATTACATCCAATGGTTCTGAAATTACATCTACTGGCTTCTTCAGAACCCTGGGTTGTAAACTATCTAGTTGAGGTGATTTGTATTCATTGGGGGGCGCGTGGATAAGGAATCTCTTACCAATTCCTTGCCTATTTTGACTTGTATTCTTATTCTACCTCCTTCTGTGCTGCTTTTGATAGGTTGGTTTATTTCTTCCTTATGCATAAAGACAGATGAAAAGAAGGAATTAAGCAGTTTTGCTGTCTCATTGCTGCTTGTCACCTTCTTGCCATCTTTTCCCATTAATGAACCTATTATTTCCTTGGCTTCCTTCTTCTTCCTTACATATTGAAAGAAAACTTTTTGTTGTTGTTATTTTTCTTTTTGGCATTAGTTTGTAGTCTTACCTCATTCTGGGCCTAAGCTTTCCTGGCTATTTGCTAGTCTTCTGTTTTAGTCATGTGCCCCTCTTTCTATTTTTTTTTTTTGGTCCCTGTTCTTTTTCTCCCTCAATTTGTCCAAGTGTTCTTTGTTCAGCCATGCTGGTTTCATCTGAAGTCTCTTATTTTTCTGTGTGTGTGTGTGTGTGTGTGTGTGTGTGTGTGTGTGTGTGTGTGTGTGTGTGATTTTTGTTTGTTTTTTGCTTGTTTGGATCTTTATTATCTATTTTTTTAGAGTTTTCCAAGCATCTTGAACTGTTTTTTTCCCCTCTAGGATTTTCATCCATGTAATCTTTCATAACCCATCTCTTATTTTTCTAAAATGAGTTTTCTTAAATCTTAAACACTGGTCTGCTTCATTCTGTTGCCTGTACCTGTATTATTTTGAATTCTACTATGACATGGCCATTCTCTCACTAAATTCCTATTACTTCTACTCTCTCAACCATTTCATCCCTATTAGTAAGAATTAAGTTCAGTATAGCTGTCCATTTAGTTCCCTGCTCTACCTATTGTGTGACATGTCAGGAACTGTTTGACCTCCCACTCATTGTGGAGTGATGTCAGGACAGTTATATTCCATATTGCTACAGTGATGTGATGACTAATTAGCAAAAAGTTCATTTATTTCCTCTCTTTGGTTGGGTGTCCTATAGCACTATAACAAAGTCATTTCTTTTTCCTCTAATATTTATCTACTGTAAATACTTTCAAAAAGGCTTGTATTCTTGATATTTCTGTTGAGGTGTAGTAACTCCTTATGTATAATGTAACCCCCACTTTTGTTGGATTTGCTCTTTTGAACAATTTATATCCTTCTAGTTATGTATTCCAATCATAGGATTCAACCACCAAGTTTTAGTAATAGCAGCAATATCTTACCTGCCCTCATGAAGTAGGATTTCAAGCTTTCCCTGTTTGTCCCCCATACTATGAGCATTTGTGTACAGGCATCTGCACCCTTGATGGTTGATTCTGAATGTGTTTCCCACATCTTCTAATTTGTGTGCCCCTTCTTTCTCAACACTCTCCTTCTCTTTGTTTGGTTTGTTGTGTAGGACTTTATACTTTGGGCTTAGTCCTAAAATGTAATCTCTTTCCAATTTTGATCAAAGCCCTTCAGATGAGCTAAGCCATTTGTTTTCCAAAGACATTCTTACTGATCTTTGTGAAATGCTTTTCATCTCTTGCTAGAAACCCTTCCTGTAAGTAGTGTAAACCATGGTCTAGAAATCCCAAGTTCTCATGACCATCCCTTGAGCCAGCTGTTTAATTCTAAAATCCTCTGTTTCCTCATTGGGTGTTGACTTTCCATTGGGAGTGTAGATGAAAAACAATCTGAGTACCCAACTCATCTCAACCTTTTTAGATTTTTTGACCTTTCTGACCTTTAACATGCTGCCATTGCCCTTCTTCTTGGCTAGTTGCTGTTTCTTCTTTGTTGTCTTTAGTTTACTGACTTCTACCTTTACTAGGAGTTCGTCATGTTCATCAAAGAGACTCAGTCTCAGAGTGACTACCTGCTCATTTTCAACTATTTTTCAAGGGTATGTTCCCACTAATCTTTTGTTACCGACATATGATAATACAAATGTTCCACTGAATTATTCTAGTGACTACATTATGTTGTTGTTTATAATAAGTTGGTGTGATCTTCTTGGACAAGCTGAGTATATAATTTCCTGTATCTTCTGCTCATTTGCACAATCTGTACTTTGAATCATTTGAAGATTTTTTTTCCCCAATTCTGGTCCTGATTGAATTAATGCAAATAACTTGTCCTTGAGCAGCGAAAATCAAGCCTTCAGTTTCTTTCTCTAATGTTCCAGTTGTAAATAATTGCCAGACACCATCTTTATTCACTTTCCCCCCCAATCTTTTGTAAAATTTGGCCATGTAATTCTTTTACTTGCCAGCATTCTGATTGTTTTTATTACTTTGTTTCTATATTCATGTTTTTCACTAAGTTCCTTTTTTTTAACTTGCATCAATGCTTGTTTTCGGCTTTTACTTAGTCAACACATGCTTTCTTTTTTGACAGATTGACTTAAGTAAACCTCCTTCGCTTCAAGGGAGCAGATATAATTGATCAAAATCTCTGTCCAGTTCAGCTTGTGTACAATGAATAATTTCAGCAGTGTATTTTACTACAGGTATGATTCAGGTATTGATGGCTTTGATGGTCTTTCCATTGTTCAGTGTTGTCTTTAGAAGTTTTCTTACCTTTGGATGTATTCTTTACTAATTACATTTTTAACTTGTCCATGCTTAATGTGATCCAACTGTAAAATGCCCAGATACTTATAGGTTTCATCCTGGTGTCTTCTGATGGTTTGGCCATTTGCTGTTTAAATTCCATTACTGTTTGTGATTTTACCCCACTTTACTGCTATTCTAGCACATTTCTGTCAGCCAAATTTCTATATCTGTGCTAAAAATTCTCATAACATTTGTTAGTTATCAGATTTCAGTCTCTGATTTTCCATAAAGGTTTAGAACATATAAAGGGATTTGATTTTATTACCATTTTTGCTGTTCAATAACCAAGATGTTTTCTTCAAAATCACTGTGAAAATGGAATCATATATACAGTAATAATAATAAGAGTGATAACGAATCACCCTGGAAGATGCTTCTTCTAAAGCTAACAAGCCTATATTTTTCATTTCCAAACACCAATTCTCTCTTCACTGCTTCATTTTTTCTATAAATATTGTAATGTTTTTACTGACACCAATTGTTTCCAAATATTTGATGAGACAATGATCTGGCAATAAATCAGATGCCTTTTTATAATCAATCCAGACCATATGTACAGTAAATTGATTTATCAGTTTTTGCAATTTTCCAAAACAATTTTATCAATCAGAAGCTGATCTTTTGTACCTCTTCTTTTTCATTTATTTTCTGCATTTTCTTTTTACTGTTAATGCTTGTGAATAATTCACATATTATAGGAAGGCATGTTATCAGCCTATTATTATTGTTGTTGTTTGCACAGTCAGCCAAATGTTTATGGTGGATTTGGCATTTTTATCTATCTATCAAGTCCTTCCTAGGGATTTGGGATTAACAGGGGGTTGGACTAGATTTAATTTAATAATAATATTTGTATACCGCCCTTCTCCCTGAGGACTCAGGGCGGTTCACAGGGCAGAATAAAATACTAAATACAAACGTTAAAAAAAAGATTAAATAATTGCCCATATTAAAACAGTTGGAATAAAAATTCTAAAACACCAAGTTAAAATTAAAGCACAAAATTAAAAAAACCCACCAATCCCCATCAGGCTAGATGACCTCCAAGGTACCTTTCATCATCATCATCATCATCATCATCATTATTATTATTATTATTATTATTATTATTATTATTATTATTATTATTATCCAAGAAAAGCTACATCTTGCAATTGACTGTTGGTGATTTTGTCAATGCTGATGGTTCAATTGTTTATTATTATTGTTCACTGGAACAATAGAAGATTGAGTAATTCTATACTGTTGCTGAAAAATAATAAGCAGATTCTAAAGGGACAATTCCCTTTAGGTTTAGGTTAAAGTAATCACTGTTGCACATTCATTTATTTGAATGAAACTTGATATTGTTAAAACAACTGCTGTAGAAGTGCACTCAGAACCATAACAAATGTTTAGCTCCATGAACCAGCACTGGCCAAAATCTAAAATGCCATAAAGAAACATCAAAATGACCAACTATTTTTTGCCATGAGTATTCTGAAGACCAAATCTTCCTATATCTGAAGGACTCTAGCCCATCTAAAAGGCCATACAGTTTGGGAAGTGGTTTTTCATATAGCATATTGTTGTTTTTTAAAGCCACCTGTAGATGCCTGTACAAAAAACCTTCAGTCTTAACCATATTCAATATTGTTAACAAAATAAAATAGCCATGATTAAAGGTGTCTTTGGAACACAGCCAGTGTCTTTGTATCACCTGAACCATCTCATGGACCATATGGATTTTTCTCTGTAATTATTTTATTATTGGATTTCCTACCATTCTCATTGATCTGCTAAACATTGTACTTACTGAGCCAACACTGTACAAAGAAATGTACCCATGCCATGTGTTCCTTAAATATGAGCTTATTGTATTATGTAGTTTGCTTTTAAGAAAAATATTTTACAAAATGATTACATTTTAAAAACAAAAGTGCCAAATGACCTTTCATTTCACCCTCCATTAGCTTTCTACATTAGCTGACAGTTTGTAGCAGGTGGAAATTTGCCTCAGTTATATTTGCCAAGATACTAGCACTCTGACACACCAAGTAAATATTATTATTAGGGCATGGAAACCCTATCAGACAAAAGAAGTAGCCAATTTCTCATCAGTTTGTGTTACATCTGTGCACAATTATCTTTTCTCCTTCCTCGGGATAAACTGGAGTAATAAATAGCTGTGAGAAATTTGCTGAGCAGGAATCATTTGCTGCCTCATAAACTCATAACCAAGTGAAACCATCACTTACAAGATCAATTAAACAATCCCATTGTTGCTCTGGAAGAGTTTAAGTGAAGGGGATATTCTGCGGAACAGTAAGTTAGATTGCTTCCACCTCAACAAAATATACCCACTAAAAAAATAAATAAACACAGAAAGTTGGCTCCGTGTTTTTTTAAATGTTCAAAGTTCTTTAGATTTGACATTATTCTTTGTGCTTCCAAACTGCCTGGATTTCAACACATTCTCTATGATTTGTTATCTAATTACCATTTCTCAATATATGTGCTACACTAAAAGAGCAAATGAGCATTTGAGGATTTTGTTGTTGCTGGAATTGTAGCTGTTGTCTAATGTAAGCTATTTATGGCAGGAACCTTTCAACAGCCCTTTTGCTACAACTGTCAAAGGAAGAATAGCACCTTGCCCAAGAAATTTAATCAAATAAGCAAAACTTAGAAAGGTGAGAGCTGAATGATCCACAAACACTTGAATGTATTAATGAGCAGTGGCATTACCTTTAAACTTTTAATGTGGCAGCTTGTAAATAAAATGCCCGTGATTTCTTTTTTTTTCCTTGATAGTGTATGTTTTTAAAATAAATGTGTTCAAAAAAAAATCATAGAGGATTATGCAGCAATAATTGGAGGTTCTCAACAAAACAATATTTGGAGACTTGCTTCCAATAATGGACTTGAAAAACATTTTTAGTACTTGTGAAGAATTTTAAGAATCTTTCCCTAACCTCTAATTCCCCCTATCAGCACCCAGCTGACAGCTTTCCCACCCTATTTTCTTTAAGAACCAACAATAATGCATGACGACAAAGACCTAAAAGTGAGCTCTGAAATAGAGTTTTTTTAGATTAAAATTTCATTGCATTTCTTTATAAAAACAGTGGTTTGGAAGTTTACAGTGCTAACTTGTTTGTTGCCTTCCTCTCTAGATAATTTTTATGAATTTCGACCAAATATGGAGTTAGCTATCTCACTGTATGGCCTCAGATTTACTAAACATAATCTGTTTTCAAAAGAGGAAAATGCAGAATAAATTATGCCTCACAAACAGAAGGCAAAGAAAGCTTCACCTCCAGTCAGAGAGGATGTGGCTAGTCCCTTGCTCCCTTACTCCCTTGAGAGCAATCCTGTGTGATAAAGTAAAAGTGATGCAGGGTCACTTTGCTAAGTTTCATCAAGAGCTGGGGATTTTGAAGACAATTATAGCACATTCATATGAGCCACCGTAACTCTAAAATTCTTCTAACTCTCTCAACTCATTTTAAAATTTTGTTCAGCCTTCTCCATGCATTATTGACAGATAAACATGTTTCTTTTGTTTTGTTTTTTTTAAACAACTACTCTGTAATGATTTCTTTGCATGATTTCTTCTCATTCCAGGTTGAAATAAATATAAATGTAAAGCCTGTTCCAGTTAAACAAAAATGAACTTCTCAGCTTGTCCAATGGCAAACTGTTACTTACATTTTTTTTCTGTATGGATGACAGTGTTAGTTATCTAATATTGTATTTCTTCGACACAGTGTGGTCAAATAGCATACTCTGTGTGGCCATAAAATGCCCATTTGTGCACCATATGCTTCTTGCTATTCTAAAATGATTAAGCAAGCATGTCATATGGTATAGCTGTCATTCTACTGATTATGTACTTATATGCAATAAACAAACCAATAAATAAGCATGCAAAATACTTATTCATGAGTATGATGCTTATGCAATAAAGTTTTTTTCTCCATAGATGCCTGGCACAAGTTGTTAGTCTCTAGAGGTTAGTTTCCTAGATATATATGGTACTTTGATACATATTCCATCCTTTCTTCAGGCATCCATGATTATATACAAAAGTGCTTCCATCTTTATAACAAATTCACGAAATACATTATATTGAGAGAATGTGTTCCATCAAAATCCACTCAAAGGACTTCATTATTAACTTAGGTGTCCTTATATCCTAGGTTACCCAATACATGATCAGTGAATAGATGTATAATTGCAGGTACTTTTCCTGATTTCTCCTAAGAAATATATTACATGTATTCTTGCTTATTACTCTATAAAATAATCAAAAGAAAATTGACATAATGAAAAGCAAAGTGTCATTTTCCTGCATCCACTTAATTTATACAAATTATTATGAGCTATACATAAATCTCATTAACCTGAATATAAAAATGGTCCACTGATTTGTTTGAAATATGTCCAAATGCATAGAAGAAATTGAAAGAAATGAATTGCTCATAGGAAATACTATGGGCAATTTTCCTTCTAATAAATGTTGGCCATTTCATGAATATATGCTGCAACTATTTTGTGATAGTGCTGATGCTAATAATTTCAAACAAATTACCTTAAAATACACATATTGGAGAAATGTATAAACAAAAGTTCATATAGAAGGAAGAAATATTCATAGAAATAATTTTAATGTATATATTCTGAAAAAAACAGTGTTATGCAAACGTTACATTTATACCTGTTGCAAACTAAAAGATAGGGACTGTATTGCAGTGAGTGGAATTTATATTACAGGGCTGATAAAAGTTGGTCCTGTTGAATTTTTCTCCTTTATATAATATTGGAAGGTCAAGACCTTTATTCTGCTTGCATATATTTGCACTACTAAAATCTTCTCTATACTATAACAAATGAAACCAAGCAAGAAACCTCAGCTTGCATTCAAACTTTCAATCTATTCCACTTCAAATAATTACTGTTGCTTGTAATAAGAAACTCCTTTATGCTGAGTTCATAAAGCCTGGAAAACCTTTTGCGGCAGATCAACCAAGTATCCTACAGATGTTTGGGGCATAGTTCCCATAATGACCATGTGGCTGACATTTATGAAAGATATAGCAGGACATCTGTGGTAGATGCAGATAATTTTCCCTCATTCATGCTGTTGTGGTTCTCGCTTTTCAAACCAAAGACTTTCACAGATAATTGGAGAACTTTGAAACTGAATGTTCTGCATGCAAAGAAGATGCTATACTAATGAGCTATGGTGTTTTTATGATGCTCCATTAGTGTTACTACTATCATATTGTTATACTGCTGCTGCTACTATTCCCACTATTGCTGCTACTACTATTTACTTAGTTTGAGCTCAGGGTCCCTAAATTAGTATAGGTGGTACCTTGCTCAATAGTAGTAACTGTGAGAGGGATCTCGGAGTCCTAGTAGACAATCACTTCAATATGAGCCAGCAATGTGCTGCAGCTGCCAAAAAAAGCCAACACAGTGCTAGCCTGCATTAACAGAGGGATAGAATCAAGATCACGTGAAGTACTAATACCACTTTACAATGCTTTGGTAAGGCCACACCTGGAATACTGCATCCAGTTTTGGTCACCATGATGTAAAAAAGATGTTGAGACTCTAGAAAGGGTACAGAGAAGAGCAACAAAGATGATTGGGGGATGGAGGCTAAAACATATAGGGAACGGTTGCTGGAATTGGGTATGTGTAGTTTAACGAAGAGAAGGGTGAGGGGTGACATGATAGCAGTGTTCCAATATCTCAGGGGCTGCCACAGAGAAGAGGGAGTCAAGCAATTCTCCAAAGCACCTGAAAGCAGGACAAGAGGCAATGGATGGAAACTAGTCAAGGAGAGAAGCAACCTAGAACTAAGGAGAAACTTCCTGACAGTTAGAACAATTAACCAGTGGAACAACCTGCCTCCAGAATGGTGAATTCTCCAACACTGGAAGTATTTAAGAAGAGACTGGACAGCCATTTGTCTGAAATGGTATAGGGTTTCCTGCCTGAGCAGGGGGTTGGACTAGATGACCTCCAAGGTCACTTCCAACTTATTATTATTATTATTAAATTCTATTTGGAACAACATGAAAGTGGTTTGACTTTCAGTTTCTTTGGGATTTTCCCTTCCTACTGCAGCTCTATTATTTTTAAAAAAAAAAACATTAACAGTAGTAGAAGTGGTAGTTAATAATATGAACATCATTTAAAACTAGAACTTCATCAATATTTTTTCTACCTAGGAAACTTGCACTTTATCTAAAAAAAATGCAAGATGTGGTGAAATCACTACTTGAAGGAGGGGGGGGTCCCTGCCATGGGGAGTAAAGGGACATTCCAGTTTAGAGTACAATTGGGTGGAGAAAATGTCTGAGATCAAATCCTATGTCTGCTGATTTGCAAGGGAAGGCAGACAATATGCTGAGGTTTTTGTAATATAGGTGATTAATAATAAAATATCTGTTTGAGTCTCTCCATGAGTAATTCTGTTGCTTGCCCCTAACACAAATATAGATAATTATAACGGACTCCCATAGGAGAAAATGCTGAAGAAATATGTTTCAATTACTTATGACAAATATTGTAGGTTTACTCCCCCCAATAAAATTATTTGGCTTGAATATTTTAAAAAAAAAATTAAGGAAGGTAATCAAGGGGAGCTAACATAAGTCTAAGGTCATCTTTCATACTCTTTACAAAAACCTTCAAAATTATTGAAACACAGTACCAACTTGAATAATTTCACTTTTTTATCTAAAATGGTTCAACGTTGTCAGTGCAATACACAGTACATTTCTCTTTCTCATCATTGCAACGGTCTTCAGTAGGTGTGTCCTTCACACAAATATGATACAATGGAAAAAATGAGGAATACAGTGGAGCCACTGATCATTACATCCCCATCAAATGTATTCTACTCCTGCAGTCTTACCATCCATGAGCAGATCTTGAGATTTGGAAGCCTGACTACACCAGCACAAAGAAATTCACACGCATCTGGTTTTCATTTCACAGAGATCAGAGTGTGGGAGGTAGCCAATAGACACTTGATAATAAGTTTAGGAAAGAAGAGGGGTGCAACCATCAAGTTAGAACTGGTCATTGGACCCAGATTTCTATCTCCAAATACTTACAATTAAAAACATGATGACAGGCAAGTTTCAGTCATTATAAATATTAAATAAAACTGTGAAAATATGTCTCCCTTCTTTAGCTATTCAAGCCACACACCTTTTTGAAGCATGACTACAAAGCAAAGAAACACACTGCTTTTTGAACGACTAGGCACTGCTTTGCTTAGCAACAGTGGCTTTAGCATATCTATTGCTGAAGTGAATAGTCAGTCAGAAAAAACTGGCTCTATGTCAACATTTTGTTAAGGCAAATGTCTATACCTCTCTAAAATACTTCACAAGGCAGACAAATGCACCATCAGAAAGTGAGGTAAAGCATCTCCTCAGAGTAGATTATTGTCAGTCCCCAATCCTAACAATAATAGTAGTAATAATTATAGTATTGTACTGGTTGTTGCATTGTTCATGGGTTTGTTTTGTATAATTTTGATTTTATAAATCATATTTCCCCAACCTAGTGGGAAAAATGAATACAAAATGCTTACATCACTTAAAATAATATATTGAGTTTATTTTATAGATCACATAGAACTTAATTCTGTGGAATTCAATAGAAGATTAATCTGCAATTGTATAACATTTTTACCTGGAAATGAGATAAATAGGCATACAATTATCTGGGCATGGGACTTGCTTCTGGGCAGATATGCATAGGATTACAGCAATGACAATTTAGTATGCCAAGAGAGAACTCTGCAAGTGAACATTTTGGAATTGAAAGGAATCAGATGTCCTTGATCTCCTTTGGCCCTCTTGCCTATATTGGTCAGACTTTCATAAATCATATTTTGCTATTTATCTCAAACTTCATGTTGCTTCACTAAGTGAGATTCCCTTTTTTTAGCTTAAACTGCAGTGACCAAGCACCTTTGCATCTTTTTATTTTTTCAAAAGAATGAAGTTTTTTTCCATTTCTTTCCTTCTTCATTTACAGAGAGTTTCTAATTTGGGGAGAAGCGGACAATACTAGGATATATTAGATATATTTTATCTAATAAAATCAAGCAGATACCAGAAAAAGATTATTTTCCCTGTGCATCCAACATCTTTAAAATATAAAAAACATTTTAAGAAGACCACTTCCAAAGAAGGAAAGTGCATAGGTTAAGAGTAGAATTAAGAAGGCTCTATTTTGTTGTTTTGTTTACTCCAAATGTATTTTTTCAACTTTGCCAGTTTCCTGTATTAATATTCAAATGCTAATGGATCTTGTGTCTGATTCTGTATAATTTTATCAATGTCTAGCAAATAAAATAAAAAGCAAAGGCAGGATTCAGAAGAAAAGCCAAGTTTTATTTTGGCCAGCAGCCTTTAATACTGTTGACTTGGTCATCTTTGAAAATCAGAGGATAAGTAAACTGCATTTTCATGCAGCCTGAAAAATCACAGTTAAATACAGATGAATGAAATAATAAATATGTATATGTAAACTTCTGCACAACTAAGGAGATGCTTGGATTCTGACATAAAAGACAACATTTAGAAGGCACAGCACTTCAACATGTACTTTCCATTGTGCCTAATCTCTTCTTTTCCTTCAAGAAACATCTTGGAGTAAAATAACTATTCATGGCCAACTTAGCATGCCTGGTATTAAATGTTCCAAAAAAAACATGCATGTTATTGAGCATGTTTTTTTCCTAAGCATCATATTGATTTCTGTAGTGGAAGCAAAGAGTTCCCAGATGTTAGCTTTTCAAGTCACTGATATTTTAGAGCTTTTGGGGGAAAATGTTTGCAGCTCTCCATCAAGTAAAGCTAGTGAAAATACCCTCATATATGAAAGGAAAAGTGAGTCAATAATAATGTTACTTCTGCTTATATTTGTAATATTCTCATACTAAGGTCCATTAACAATAGATTATTAATACAGCAACCCAACAAACCTTTATATAATATCTATATTAAATAAATAAATATATTTATCTAATTCAGTAAATATACCTATACATTTGCTTTGTTTTATTTGCTTTCCTTTTAAAAAAGGGAAAACAAATATAATAACAAAACACAAATTCTTTACTTACTATATATGAAGAAATGTATACCTGAGATCTGTTAAGTTGAGAAAGAAATTAACAGGCCCAAATTTAGCCAATAATTTTCCATAGCTAGGAGTGGGCTTGGACCTTTGTTTCCCCAGTCCTAGGCACTACACCACAATTGTTTTATCATGAAAGTTTTATGACCTTCCCTGAATGTCTATGCTACAACCTAAAAACATTGGTCTTTTCCAACACTTCTCTCTCCTTGGGATTTTTCATTAACCAACCATATAGCAACAAGAGTACTCTGGACATAGATGAATTAGTTTCAAGGGACCCCTTTGACACCTTCCTCCTTTTCCTGGCAGCAGATAGAGTTTCACTATTTGATATTTACTGTATATACCACATATACTTGCATATAAGACCATCTGTAGATAAGCCAACTCTCAAATTCTTAACCCAAATACCACAAATAAGTGCCACTTGCAACCACTCACATTTTTCATGGTATTTTGGTTAAATATTCAAGGGTCTATTTATCTGCAGATGGGCTTATCTGCAAATATTTCTAGGAAGTAATTTTAAAAAGTATTACCATATATACTCAGAAATAAGCCAATCCATGGATAATATAAACCTATTTCCTAATTCTGGATTTATACACAATTATATGTGGTATTCCTTCTTTCCTGAGAGAAGACATTTTGTAATTTTACAATGGCATCTACTCAACTAAGCATTTGGAGGTCTTTACAATAATCCATATCTTCTTCATAACTTAGATGTCTTATGTTCCAGTAAATATTTCCATACCTATTAATATGTGAAGCCTTAGACCAAATACACTGAATTGCTACAGCCTCTCAGCCACAGCAGTTTCCAAGAAATTTATAATTCATCAAGAGCCTGCATTCCATTTTACTAGTATTCATGATTTTTCAAAGATGGCCCTCTTCATTCTCTCTTTTGTCTTTCCCTTCATTGTTGATACAGTCTTATTGTTCTTTCAATAGTATGAAAATTTGAAGCTGTGGAAATGATTAAGTGATCCAGAAAGCCACACTTTTCCAGACCACTTGATTTCTGACATACTTATAATCTATAACTGATTTCGAATAGGTACAATGTCAACCATTGGACAAGTTCTACCTGGTCTCAATTCCATCATCCACCATTGGGCATGGAAACCTAGAAGATGAATGTCACTTGGAGGTTTCATCATTGGTTTGCCAACTCACAACAATAAAACTTTATAGTAATTAATTAAATTTGGATAAGCAAAAGCTTCCATTGTGTTGCCTGTTAGCAGACACATAGATGGACCATCTCTAGGATGATTTGTCCCCAACTTGGCCCTTCATGTTTTTCAGTGGTGCACCCTTTGCCATAATCAAATCCATCCTTCTTTTTCCTTTTACCTTCCCCAGCATTATGGATTTCTCAAGAGAGCTAGATGTCTGAGGTAATGACAACATACTAAAATATGATAATTTCACCTTGGCCATTTGTGCCTTGAGTGAGAACTCTGGATTAATTTCTTTGATGATCCATTTGTTTCTGCTTTGGCCTCCATGTTATTTTTAGGATTCTTCCTTCCGGCATCCTAATTCAGAGAAATCAATACTTTTTTTTTAAACTTTTCTTCAGTCCAACTTTCACTTTTATAGAGTAGCACAGGAAAAATCATTGCCTATGTTATTCTAATCTATGTATCTATGTATACACATGTCACAGCATCTGAATACCTTTTCCAAGGCTTTCATTGCTACTATATCAAATGGTACAAGTAGTCCTCAACTTACAATCATTTGTTTAAGTGACTGTTCTGTGTTACAATATCACTGAAAAAAGTGACTTATGACTGGTCCTTGCACTTATGATTGTCACAACATCCCCACAGTCACATGATCAAAATTTGGGTGTTTAATAAGCAACATATATTTATGATGGTTGCAGCATCCCAGGGTCATGTAATCACTGGCACATCTCTATGGTTGGTTAAGAAGCTTGATAAATACATACATACATACATACATACATACATACATACATACATACATACATACATACATGATAACCAGTTGTTGTCTTCCCAGCCAGCTTCTAACAAGCAAAGTCAATGGGGCAAGTCAGGTTCATTTAACAACCACATGATTCACTTAACAACTACAGTGATTTGCTTAACAACTATGGCAAAAACCAACCCTCTTCCTTAGCAATGGAAATTCTGGTTCTAGCTGTGCTCATGAATTGAGGACTACCTGTTATCTGTGGCTATTTCTTGACCTCTGATTCCATTACTGTTATAGTTGATCCTAAAAGGCAGAACCTACCTACTTTGGTATCTTAATTGTCACATTTAAGTCATTGCTTTGGTCTTCTTTATAATTAATCTTATTCCAATTTTTTACTCTTCTCCTTTATGTTCAGCTCCCAGATCATTTTCATTTTTAGCTATCAGAGAAATGATCAGGAAAATTTAGCTTTCAGGGAAATCATCAGCATTGTTTATTGCTTATTGATGATTCTTCCTGGAAATTTTAAAACCATGGTCATCTTCCAATCCACCCTCTCTTCATATATATTCAGCATATAGAATGAATAAATAAGAAGAGTCTAAATAGCTTTGTCTTCATTCTTTGCTGATCTGGAGCTAGTTTATTTCTTCATGTTCCATTCAGACTGTGCTTTCCTGTTATGTTTGGTTTCACATGAAAACAATGAGCTATTCTGGAGTTCTCATTTTCCTAGTAACTTTCCACAGCTTGACATATCAAGACAAAGAGTTTCTGTGATCAGTGAAGCACATATTGACTTCTTCTTGGTGTTGCTTTTTTTCTCATCATTGCCTACCTCTGTCAATGCTGTGATAATTAAGAAATTGCAGCCATTTTACCTTTTACTTCACTTGGGCTTTTTCTGTTCCTTGGGGTTCTCAGATGTAGAAGGGGGGAGGGTGGAATGCTTGAGCTTTTTAAGTTAGCCTAAACAATTGCGGCTGGGTGAGCTTCAAGGTCAATTCTAGATAAAGTTTTGGCTGGGCTGTAAAGTGGGGAGGATTTTAGATTAATTGGTGAATATGATTTATGACGGCCTCTCTGGGGTGGGAATTGCAACTTGTTACTTTGTATCAGGGGGAGGGAACATTAGTCTTGGGTCCAACTATGTAAGTGCCAATACTTTGTTTCCTGAATAAAATGTTCTTTAAGGAAGAAATCCTTGTCTTGAAGTTCTTTTAATTGGTTTCATCTATCAGAACCATAACAACCTCATTGTTTGATTTGTTTTCTTGGGATCTTGTTTTCTTCTAAGTTCCCCTTCTATTCCTTCATCTAAATCATTTATGAAGATATCAAAAGGTAATGGTCCTAAGATGGAACCCTGTGTTTTCCTTTAAAATGTTGGGTAGAAATTGGTTGGCTTTGTTACACATGAGCATTTGATGATCTGTTCCACATACTTATAACTGAAGCTCTCCCACCTCTCTATGCCAATAATATAGACAGTTTTACTTCTGTGTCCTCCATTATGTGTATGTAGGCATTATTTTGGTTGTTTGAATAATAGGTTAGCAATGAAGAAATCATTGGATGGCAAAACTCTCTGCCAATTCTCCTACTTCATTTCTGTTTCCAGACCTAGGCCATATACAATTAATCCTCAATATACAACCATTCATTTAGTGCCCATCTGAAGTTACAAAGACACTAAAAAGTGACTTATGACCAGTGTTTACACTGATAACCATTGCAGCATCCCAATAATTATGTGATCAGAATTTGGGCTATTGGCAACTGGCATGTATTTATGATAGTTACAGTCCCGGGGCCATGGGAACACCATTTGTAACCTTCCCAGATGGCTTCTGATAAGCAAAGTCAACTGGGAAGCTAGACTCACTTAACAACCACACAATTTACTTAACAACTATGGCAAAAAAGGTCATAAAATGGGGCTGAACTCATTTTACTACCTTGCTCAGCAATGGAAATTTGGGCTCAGTTGTTGCTATAAGTCAAAGTCCACCTGTAGTCCAAATATAATTTTCTCCTTACTGTTTCCATCTTTGTCATTTGTGCCTCCAACCACAAGCAACAGATGTTGCATACATGTTATGTTGATCTGAGATTGAACTTGACTATGAAATTAGTGAACTTCCTCTGTGTCTGTGTCAATGGTTGAAGCATAAACTTGGATAACTGTCAGATTAAAGAGTTGTCCACAACATTTAAGTGTCAGCATTCTGTCATAGATTGCCCTGTACCCAGGTAGTGTTTTTACCATACCCTTCCTGGCTATATAAGCAACACTGTTTCTTCTTTGTTTTTTGTGTCCCAAGTAATAAATAGCATGATCTTCTGACTGAAAGTCTATTCCAATTTGCTAATGCCTAAAATGTCAATGTGTAGTCGATTCATTTCATCTTCACTGTGTTGAGCCGTCCTTGTTTATGCTTCTTTCATTCCATGTTTCTACTGTATTTCTGTCTTTGTGGCTTTGGATTTTGTTTTATAAGTTGCAACATCAGCAACTAGATATCTCAAAGGTTTTAATCTAGTAGTATTACAAAGAGTCCGAAAGATCTTCACTTCTTCCTCTGTAGCATGTTCATTGCCATCTGACTTGAGGGGCTGATCATCTAGCCTATATCATCAATGTTTATTTTTTTTTCTATCAATGTGGTTTTCTTGGGGGGAAAGAAAGATAGGGGTGGCTTATCTTTGCCTTCTCCTGCACAATATGAAATGCTGTCTTTGCTGTTGAAATGATCATCCAGCTCCAGTATCTTCATATATTACTGCCTGCCTAACATGTAAGCTGGGCATTTTAGATGGCATTCACACAAATACTCCCAGAGTTTTTTGTTCCTGATTCTATGGAGCACTTCCCTTAGCTCAATGAGACAGCACAGTATACACAATCTGAAGATTTGAAATATTTGGTGGATTTTTATATGTTTAAAAAGAATGATTAAATGTATTTAATTATTTGATTCATCAGTACATATTTCACTGTTTAAGTACAGAAAAATAGGCCCATTTTCTTATACTAACTTGTTCAGGATAAGGAGTGCACTCTGGGTACATCTTAAATGGGTCTCTGGAATCAACTAGGGTAGAGCTAATATGTCACATCTGAAAAAATCCAAATGATAACTAGATGGCAACAAAGAGATATAGTACACTCTACTTCACTACTATATTTGCCTTTATATTTTTGCATACTAGTCCTAAGGTAATCATGATCTAATAACAGTACCCATGCTTAGAATGCCTAATAGAGGTACAAGACTGAAAGGCAGGCACTGTGGCATGCAGTAGTAGTAGTACCTTGATTTACTTATGGGTATGAAAATAGAAGTAGAAAAATAGGGACCACTATGGTGGGAAGGTAACAGCGTTCCGTGCGCCTTTGGCGTCTAGTCATGCCGGCCACGTGACCACGGAGAAGTCCTCGGACAAGTGCTGGCTCTTTGGCTTTGAAACGGAGATGAGCACCGGCCCCTAGAGTCGGAAACGACTAGCACGCATGTGCGGGGGAACCTTTACCTTTACCTATATTTTTCAAATACACAAACTATTGTGTTATATGTTAGAATGTGTCATGCAGAAAACAATATAACTCACAGAGTAGTCCAAAGAATGTATTCCGGTAAAGAGAAGTTCCCTGAAGATGGGCACCAGCGTGAGTCCAAAAGCTCGGAAGAGTAAATCTCTGGTCCCAGTGACTGATCCAGATTTCATCTTGTATCATTATCCTGGGACACTTATATTTGCCTTCATTCTTAATATAAACAGTTTCCTTTCAAAAAAGCACAAAGAAGGAAGCTATTTTTTCATAGTCAATTCTTTACACACATGAACTATATTAATCTGTGAAAAATAATTCCAACAAAAATAAATTATGTTATTGATCCCCCTTTTTTTGAAATACATTTAAATACAAAGCTCTACTTCTAAATCCTACAGAATGATAGCAGATGCATGTCTTAGAATAGCCATATGTAAAGCAACTGAACAAAGGGCAATTCTATGGAATGTAAGAATTAAAAAAAATGAGTGGAAAAAGTAGTCATAATATTTTAAGAAATGGAAAAAAAATAATAATCACAGTATTCCTTTCTCTTCCTTTGAGAGAAAGGAACAACAGTTGTCTTAAAAGAATCTAGAGGACTGTCTATGGACTTTCTCAGGAAGGAATTTCAAAAGAACGCACTCTTTAAAGCAAAGCTCTTTAAAAAGCTTTTGCATAAGGTGAGCAAGTAATTGAAAAGTCTAGCCCAAAGATACACTATGTTAGAATAAAATTCCCAAAGTAGCCTGACCACTGTACTCTGACTACTCTTTCTATTCACTTCAGTGCACTTTCAAATTCTAAGAAACTGTCAAGATGTAAAGTGCATCACTGACCTGTGGTAATCAGAACTGAAGATGCAGTTCTGAATTATCTTGCTCAGTTAATACCATTTCTTCCCACAGGTTGGAAGAGCTGACTACATTCAAATCAACATGTCGTGGAGCAGTGCTTATTCCTATTCTATTTGCTATTAAGCAGGGCCAATAGCAGCTGACATCTCCAAAAGACAGGGTTTCCCCCCTCCAATTCATTCTACTTTATTCTCCATGGGTTTCACTCAGTCACCTACCAGAATCCCGATAAGTAACTTCCACCCCCTCTCCTTCTGCATAAGTGCACGTGTAACTTATATCCATATGGAAAGAGAAAATCTTAAAGCAAATGTGCAGGTTTACCCTCAGGCAAACCAACTGATGTCAAGAAAAGACAAAAAAACAGTTTTCATTTATTTCTATTTCATCATTCTGCCCAAACCTCTCCCCCTAAATTAAAAACTAAAACTTTATCCAGTATCATAGGGAGGGGCTGATTACAAAAATGGGTTATAATTGTGTGTCCACTTGGTGGAAGGAGGGTTTTTTCCCTGCATCTCTGCATGAAACTTTAGTATGGTCTATGGTATACCGTCTCATAAACCAAGGGATTTCAGCTTAAAGATAATTTTCAAAACAATAGAAAGATATCTTGCTATCATTTGCATTGTTTTTTAACATATATTATTATTATTTATAATCCATTACTTCTGATGAAGTAGTTTCATATCTTCTGAAAAGATGTGACCCTACATTTTTTTTCTTATCCTTGCCAATTAGATCATTCTTTCATTTCCTGTACAGAATAAGAACTTGCTTTTAAAAATACAAAATGACAATTTGCTGCTGAAAGCAGAAGTGCCCTGGGAAAGGCATAATTATAGTGACTGTACATTTGGAGTCCTCGGTTATAAGTTCAGTGCCCCTTGAAACAGATGGATAAACAGGTGTGGTGACATTGGCATAGCTGTATAACAGACGGTCATTCAGTACACACAGAGCAGGGCAGTACCCATTGGTCATATAAATGATGCATATTAAAAAGAAATGCATGATGGCCTTGAGTTCCAGCTCCTAAGTCTCTGGAGCCATTGATGGTTATAGCAGAAATGTGTAAAGAAATCAATATGGCCACTGGTATTCCAACCAGATGTTTCTAGAAAATATTCTACTTTACTCTCAAATTTCTCTCCTGGTTTTGAGGATTGTTAGAGGAATCAGTGCAACATATTATTTGAAGATAGTTTTGGTTTGCTCTTCAAGCCTTTAGAGCAGATGTCATCATTGTAACATTGGGAGAAGATCAGCAAACATTTGTTCAGGGATAATTTTGGGGCACATGTAGTGATTTGCTAAACAAATTATCAGTCACTAGCTTATAAAAAGAATTTTCCTAATGAGGAATCCAAAACAGGATTCTTTTTGCTGGTAGAACTGTAATGAAGAATACTTTTTCATTTGGCTCTATAGGATGTATAATTTCCAGGATTTAACTTAACTTAAAACTGATTTTTTTTAAAAAAAATATAACAATTATTTTTCTTTTTTGTATATTCATTCTAGCCTGAGATGCCGTAACTGTGAGATCAACCCTTACTCCATCGAAGAGAACTATGCCTTTTTTGCTTCCTAGGTACTATGTGTGTGTTTGTGTGTGTGTGTGTGTGTGTACTTTTGCTTGCCACATCTCTTTTCTACTCATTGGTCTTTCTTATAGGCCAATTTGGTTTCTCAAGTACATTATGGTGATTACCTCTTGGCTTGTAGGCATATGACTGAGGGTCAAGCAGTATATAAATGTAATAAATTAACCTCCTGAACTTCCTCAGTCCACTTACAAACTGTAAAACTGAAGTGAGCCATAGGAAATTTGAATTTCACCAAATTTCTCCAGAGAAATAAGGAATTCTCCAATAGTTTCTAAAGAAGAACACTCACCATTAGCAAAGGCACACGACAATTCATCTTCTTAAGATGCTCCGATTTTTGCCATGCAGCAAATAAATATCCTGACAAGCATTTTGCAACCAGGATGTATCATTGTTCTGGGTCACAGAGGGGAAGGAAAGGACAACTGCTACAAAAATAGAGAATAGACAGCAGAAGAACAAAAAAAAAATCTGCAGAAAGGTCTTGTTAACATCACACATTTTCTAAATATCCTCAGAGAAACTTTACCTCAGCTCTATTTGTTACATTCTGACCATTTTGTCAAAGGAAGGAGCTAATGAGATAGCCAGAGATAGAATTGCCTAAGCTCTACAAAAGCAGTGTCAAGGAAGTGCAGTCTGCTGGATGCTGAAGTCATAGATTGGCCTCTGGGGTTCTAGGTCAGTTTGTAAACACAAGCCTCTCCTAATATTTATTCTCTACTCATCTCCATGAATGTACTCTTTTTCTGTCAAAGATCATTGTGCCCACTCTGTGCCCTCTACAAGATGGTACTGCAGCATTTTTGACCCCAAAAGACTGGGGGATGTGAGACAGAAACTAAATGTAAATTAATTACATTTTAATTACAGTTAATACTTTATTATCAAAAGCAAAATATTGTGGCAGGTTTGTCAAGAAATGCATCTACGCTCTGGAGATTGCAGCTTATTGGATTACATCTTCCAATTGGTAGGGGCTGATACTGGATCTTTGTGATCCTGTTCTTACTTATTGGAAGGGGAAAAAGCCTGAGGTCTCCCCTCTTCCTTTCAGCAAATCTGTTTGAGTTTGTTGGCTGAGGAAGGAAAGCCATAATACAAGAAGTTTACCTATGAAAAAGTTGTTTTTATGCAGACATCCTTCATTCCAAAGGCTTTATTTACATAAATAGTTGATATAACCTGCCAGCTAAGGCAGGAGACTGTGAGTTCTAGTCCCACCTTATGCATGAAAGCCAGCTGGATGATCTTGGGCCAGTCATTCTGTCTCAACCCAACTCATTTCATGGGGTTATTGTTTTGGGGAAAATAGAAGGAAGGAGGAGTATTGGATATGCTCACCACCTTGAGTTATTTACAAAAATAATAATGTCAGGATACAAATAAATAAGTACATACATATCTGTACAGACACCAGTAACACCAGAATCTAAATAATACTCACACTTTTTCAGAGTAAATTAAAATCTCATATTGTCTCCTAAAATACTAATTTAATTTTATTGATGGGAGCCTAATTGAGCATTGCCCTTATTGTCTATGGATGGTAGAAGCTAAACTGATATGTTCAGGGGAGTTAGAGTTAGTCATATTGTCTCACCAGTAATTTATATAGTTCTAAGTAGGGCTGTTCCTGGCTTGGATGATAACTGAAAGAAGATTTTACCTCAAAGTAGGTCTATGCTATGAGACAACAAAATACCAATAAGGCCTTAGATAGTTCAGTGAAAAACATTACAAACTGGGATCAGTATGTAATTTTAACACCTTGTTTAAGTTTAATTGAGGGCTTAAGAAAACTCACTAATCAGATAGTTCTTCAGTTTCACAACTTTTTGTTCTTCAGTTTAAATAGATCCTAATCCATTCAAAAGTCTAACATTCCTACACAGTTAAGTCATCATAGACATGATGGCAGAATCTGAATATTCAGATGAAGGGAATTTTCAGATGGCAGGAAGGTATGAAAAGGGGTGCTAATGGTTGGCAGACACTTGGGAAGTAAAGCATAATTTTCAAGAACAATCTCCCCCTATGCCTGAAGAGAAATGTTTTTGAACAGTGTGTGCTACCTATTCTAACATATGCTAGTGAAATATAAACACTAACCACATAATCAGTACAAAAGCTAAGAGTGGCACAAAGAGCCATGGAAAGATACATATTCAGCATCACAAGACAAGATAGAAAAACTTCCACATGGATTAGAGAACATATACAATGTCATCAAAAGGGTAAAAGAAGGGCTGGTCACATAGCAAGAAGAACTAATGACAGGTGGACCAAGGTAGTCATAGAACCCTCATAGATGAGAATCCTAAAAGGGAAAACAACTCAAGAAGCTTGGGAAATTTTGAAAAGTGAGATAATAAAGGCCCAGTCTAGCACAATACTAACAAAGAAGAAAAATAACAGCTCTCAAAAGAAACCAGCATGGCTGCATAAAGAACCATCTGATAAATTGAAAGACAAAAAGTATAAAAGTGGAAAGAGGAGTACATAACTATGGCAGAATATCAGCAAATAGCCTGAGCCTACAAAGATGAAGTGAGGAAAGCTAGGGCTCAAAATGAACTAACACTTGTGACCAAAGTCAAAAATAAAAAAGAAAGCTTCTTTCAATATGTAAAAAACAAGAAAAAAGTTAACAAAATGATTGGTCCATTAGTGGGGGAAAGTGGCAAGAAGGTGACAAGTATCAGGGAGAGAATAGAACTACTTAACTTGTTTTTTGCATCCATCTTTACACAAAGGGAAAAAACAGTCCAACCTATCAAAAACAGTACCGTAAAAAACAGATTAGAAACACAAGTTAAGATAGGCAAGAAAATGGCAAGTGAGCACCTGTCCACCCTAGACAAGTTCAAGTCACCAGGACCAGATGGATTATTCCCCAAGGTTCTCAAGGAACTGGCAGATGTGATCTCAGAACCACTGTACTATATCTTTCAATGATCCTGGAGCACTGGGGAACTACCAGAGGATTAGAAAAGAGCTGATGTAGTTCTCATCTTCAAAAAAGGGGAAAAATGGATCCAGGAAACTACATGCCTACCAGCCTCAATACCTGGGAAGATTCTGGAAAAGATAATCAAGCAATGAATCAGCAAACACCTAGAGACAAACAAATTTATTACCAATAGCCAACATGGGTCTGTCAAAAACAGATCATGCCAAACAAATCTTGTTGCATTCTTTGACCAAGTGACAAAATTAGCAGACCAGAGGAATGCTGTGGATATAATTTACTTGGACTTCAGTAAGACATTTGATAAAGTAGATCACAACCTACTACTTGATAAGATAAGATAAATGTGGTTAGATAGCATCACCACCAGATGGATTCATAGCTAGCTGACTGGCCATACTCAGCAATATCACATGAAGAATTAACACCACTTTACAATGCCTTGGTAAGGGCACACTTGGAATACTGCATCCAGTTTTGGTCACTACGATGTAAAAAAGATGTTGAGACTCTAGAAAGAGCAACAAAGATGATCAGGGGATTTGAGGCTAAAACATATAATGAATGGTTGCTGGGATTGAGTATGTGTAGTTTAATGAAGAGAAGGATGAGGGGGGACATGATAGCAGTGTTCCAATATCTCAGGGGCTGCCACAAAGAAGAGGGAGTCAAGCTATTGTCCAAAGCACCTGAAGGCAGGACAAGAAGCAATGGATGGAAATTAATCAAGGAGAGAAGCAACCTAGAAATAAGGAGAAACCTCCTGACAGTTAGAACAATTAACCAGTGGAACAATCTGTCTCCGGAAGCGGTGAATGCTCCAACACTGGAGGTTTTTAAGAAGGGACTGGACAGCCATTTGTCTGAACTGGTATAGGGTTTCCTGCCTGAGCAGGTGGTTGGATTAGATGACTTCCTAGGTCCCTTTCAAATGTATTATTACTGTTATTGTTATTGTTAGTTATTGGTATTACTATTACTATTATTACTATTAGTTAACTCCAGTTGGTGATTCATAGCATTAACACTTTATGCTACTGATTAAAAAAAACCAAGTAGAAACTATGAGAATAATAATGCATTTAAATAATTTGCTGATAAAAAATAATCCTACTGCAGATATAAATGTGTAAAGTGAAAACTCCTTTGCTTGGAAACCTTTAAGTATAAACTGGTCTAAAATGTGTCTGTTGGAGATATTATAACTAGTTAAAAGTTGTATTGTAGATTTTGCATTGCTCTAGAAGTTGGACCAGACAACCTCCAAGTTCCCTTTAATATTAACATCTTCTGACAGTAAAAAAAGTTGCTACAAGATGAACATCAATTATCTTTTCTGCAAAATTTGGAAATAAAAATGAAGAAGCAAATAGTTAACTAGAAACTGTACAATCAATGGAAAAATGGTTTGTGTAGAATATCTAAAGCAGGAATATTCAACTTTGGCAACTTTAAGAATTGTGGACTTCAGCTCCCAGAATTCCCTAGCCAACCATGTTGGTTATGAAATTCTGGGAATTAAAGTCCAGAAGTGTTAAAGTTCTCAAGGATGGACATCCCTGATCTAAAGTATATCCTGGAAAGTCATTCCCAGTCAGAATAAAAGCAACTAAACTAGAAAGACTGTTGGTCCAAGATCTACCTTCAATCACAATATTCTGTGAACATCCTGAGAACAGGTTTTTTTTTGTGTTTTTTTTTGGGGGGGGGAGGTAAGCCTGGATGGTTCTCCTCCACAGATTTCCCAGTTTCCTTCCTTAAAGAAATAGCTCTCCGAGAGCTGGAAAAAAAGTATGGTTTCTTATGTAATGGATTGCACAGATATTATTTCCCTCAGATTAGTATAGCTAGCAATTAACAGCATGTAATCATCTGCAGGTGAATGAAATAAGCTGAATAGGAAGCATATTAAGGGTCTGTGCAAAATACAGACATATGAGGAAATAAGAAAACATAACAATAATGTAACATTTATTAATATGCCCCTAGCACTTAGCCATCAAATTATTCATTCTGTTTCAAATTAAATGCTTTACCATATATGTTCCTCTATAAGAAATGTGTTGGAGTACATACTCTTTTCATGGAAGCTAAGGAATGAATATCCTATCTGGACAACCATTAGAATTTTCTCTGAATCTTATCTGTTGCTTAGAGCTGCGAAATGTACCAATTTTGCAGCTCAAACGTGACAGCACTACTTAGTGGAGCAATGCCATGTTCAAGTCCCAGGTATTATTTATACAGCTAGCCCTCAAATTACAGTGGCAATTGGCACCAGAATTTCCAACACTAAACAATGTGATTGTGAAGTGCAATGATTGCATAATTTAGTGATGACATCCCTACAGTTCGCATTGCTGTTGTTAAGCAAGTAAGGCAGCACCTCCTTGCAACTTCCCACAGGCATCCCACAACCAAAGTCAGCGGGGATCCTGTCAGGAAGTTACAAGTCCCAGCCTGTTTCCAAACAGGCCAGCAAGCAGGTAAGCAGCTACTGCTGAGTAGAAGAGGAAGCGAGGGATGCACAAATGGTGGGGGAGGCACAATATGAAGATAGTGGAGACTGGAGTGGCTGCTCTCAGGAGGAAAGGATACATGAGAGTGTGTAAATGGCAGGAGAGGCATGGCACAAGTCCACTGAGGTCCAGGAAGGGTTGCAAGAGTATGAAGGTAGCTGGTGAGGCACAGTCCAGCATGAGTGTAGAAAGGCTAGTGGAGGGTGGGTGAGGGAGGCCTATCCAAGAAATGTAAGGTAGGTGAGGGGTTATTGTTTTTATTATATTGTTTTTTTTATTGTTGTAAGCTGCCTAGTCACTGAGAGTGAGTGGGTAGCCATATAAATCCTCTAAACAAACAAACCTGCCATCTTTCCTGACAGCTTCCCTATTGAATTTGCTTGCGGGAAGCTGATAGGGAACGTTGCAAATTCTGATTATATGATCGTGAAGATGCTGGGACAGTCAGAAATTCAAAGACTAGTCATAACAACTACACATTATGTGTCCCAAAGGTGCTTTTTCAAGAGGCAACTGGACTTTCTTGTTTTTCTTTGAAGGTGTTTCACTTCTCATCCAAGAAACTTCCTCAGCGCTTCTCGGATGAGAAGAGAAACATCTTCAAAGAAAAACAAAGTCCGGTTGCCTCTTGAAAAAGCATCTTTGGGACAACTATGACCTGGATGACTGAGAATTTCCAGAGATACTCATTCTATGCTATTGTGACTCTGAATGGTTGCTAAACAAGTGGACATTAACCAAGGACTATCGATATGAGGGCTGTTTATATTGGGCATTGGAATTAGGCAAGAGACTTATACTAAAAGATTGGAAAAGTACAATTTCTTGGATATCAAAATAATGGATTTAAGAAGTTTATCCACTTTTGAAAATCTATTTTTTCTATCCAACAAAAACAGACAATTTTCCTTTCTTATGTTTCATAATTTTAAACACTATTGTTAAATAACCAAATGAACATGTGAGGATTTCTATTAGGGGATTTCTATTAATTTTATAGGTTGGAGAAAAAATCTGTTTATTTCTTTAGTATTTCTTGGTGTTATATTTTCACAACATAATAATAATAATAATAATAATAATAATAATAATAATAATAATAATAATAATAATAATAATTTGGAAGGGACCTTGGAGGTCATCTAGTCCAAGCCCCTGCTAAGGCAGGAAACCCTATACCAATTTGTTGGATATTACAGATTTCATTTTAATTTTGGACATTGTTTTCTCTGCAGTTGTCTTTTAAAAATTTCAATATATTTAGAAATATATTAGGATTGTTTTAGTGTATCAACTTAAAAATTAATTTTTCAGTGTTGTTTATCTAAACTACATAAACTGCAAAAAGAAAAGCAGAGGGAAGGAAATTGCTATATTTTCCAGTTTTATGTCAGAATAATATAGGGATAACATTTTCAACACTTTGCAGCTTTTTTTCTTTTATTTTGAAAAGAATTTGCAGTCACAAAGTTTCCAGAGGAAGCCAAAAACTCTAATGGAGAGTGTTGGATTTTTTTTATTTTTGTTTTTCCCAGTTTACCTTACCAGTCTAATCTGTCAAGAGTTGTTATTGTTGTTCTTTATTTGTTTCTCTTGAAAATCTCTGCAGCTTCCCACAGCCTCACCATCTGCCTGTGCTTCCTAAAAAGAGTTGTACATTACAAAGTACACAAAAATATAACACTCCCAGCAACCTCAGGACATGTCAAATCCATTTAAAAAGTCATCAACCAAAATTGTACAAATAAGACCCTGGAAATACAGGGGGGAGGTACAAAAACTATCCATATGGTGTTGCAACAACAACTTGCACCTGAACATCGGCAAGACGAAAGAGATGGTGCTAGACTTCCGGAGGAAAAAGGAGGAACCTGCCCAACTTTACATTGGGGAGGACTGTGTGGAGAGTTTCCTCCTTTAAATTTCTGGGAGTCTTCCTCTGCGAAGATCTTACCTGGAAAGTTAATACAACCCAGGTGGCTAGAAAGGCCCAAAAGAGGCTTCACTTTCTCAGGGTCTTGCAGAAGAACAGGGTAGAGCAACGGCTAATGACCCTCTTTTACCAGTCTACCATAGAGAGCGTCCTCTTGTACTGTATTGTAGTTTGGTATGATGGTCTGATAGCCATGGATAGGAAAGCATTATAGAGGGTGGTGAGCACAGCACAAGACTTTATGCATGATTGACTTGCGAGGCCAATGCGTTGTGCAATTAGCTCACATGGTGTAATAAGATGGAGGGTTTGTGTCACTGTAAGTTGGGGGTGGGGGCACAAAGGGAGGCTCAGCCAATCTCAATGTATACATGGTTGTACTTTGACAATAAAGGTTCATTCATTCATTCAAAAATAAACTATGTAAATAAAGTCTCTCAGATCTCAGGAGGTAACCAGCAATGCTGGCCTGAAGGCAGAAATCAAGATGATCACCAGATGGCAGCACAGAGTTACAAAACACTTTTACAGGCTTAGATATAGAGTTAAAATCTGGAAATTGCAGCCAGATTTAATAGCCTTAACCACCCTAATACTAACTTTGAGAACCTTAAGTATCTAGAGAGCTAACCTGACGTCTCTAGGAGTCAGCAAACTAGTCATAAAAACTGAATGGGCAACAGAGTAATGGAAAACATGCAAGAGACATCTGGTTGATTGGGAAGTCCAGCTATTTCTTCCTTGACCTCCCAACATCCTTCATCAACAGCCTGAGTGGTCTAAAGAATGAAGAAGAGGAAGCAAAGAACAAATCCTAGTTCTTTGGTGGTATGATGGTCTGATAGCCACGGATAGAAAAGCATTATAGAGGGTGGTGAGCACAGCACAAGACTTTATGCATGATTGACTTGCGAGGCTGATGTGTTGTGCAATTAGCTCACATGGTGTAATAAGATGGAGGGTTTGTGTCACTGTAAGTTGGGGGTGGGGGCATAAAGGGAGGCTCAGCCAATCTCAATGTATACATGGTTGTACTTTGACAATACTATATAGTCCTATTTTGCTATCTAGACACAGGGGTTATCTCATTGGCAATCTGCATTTAGAGCAGGCCAATTCATTCACTGATCTAAAAAGACAAAAATGACATATTCCTCACACCCTCACCTTGTTACAAGAAATAAAATATTGAACAAATAAATTAATGGGATTTCATCTCAAGGAAAATAAGCAAAATGAATTTGAATCCAAGAAAAAATGGAAAGTACAGAGGAGGTGAAAAGCAAAGAAGCATCCAGATCAAATCTAGACACCAGCTGCCAGAGATGAAAATTATCATGCAACAGGAATAAGGGAAGCAAGCCATTGCAAACAGAGTTAATAACTGCCATGTTGCAGACATGTTGTAGTTAACATGGGATCAATGGCTATTAGCCTTGATGGCAGTGTGATTTCCTGTGAAAACATCTTCTGGGAGACTAGTGTGTTTCCTTATGAAGTTGGTTGGTTATTATGAGGACAAACTCCTGGAATAGATGAGTGAGGGATGTTATCCAGCAAGGCACTTCTTATGTTCTCAACAAAAGGATGAAGTGAAATGCAAAGAAATGTGTGACTGACATTGCTGGTAAGAATTAAAAGGAAAGCTGTTAGAGACGTCATTTTCAGAGACATCATAATTTATGGAAGCTACCATTGGACCTTAGCACCTGATTTGCACTCAGCCCCCAGCAAATTGGGCCAATTTGTACTGGGAAAATGTGAGTAAAAGTGTGTATGTATAGTGTTTACAGGAGCTAGAGCCAATACAATTTAGTGGGTTAAATGACCTGTGTGCTCCCTGGAGCATTTCATTACCGTATAAGATCTTGAACTCCTCTATCTTATTGACAGTGTATAAATGTGTAGCACCAATAAATCCTCCTTCCCCCAGTTTTGACTTACTAGCACTATGTGCCATGAAATCTAAGATGCACTTATCCAGTTTCTGGATTAGGTAGAACATGGGAAGCAAAAGCCATGTGGACTTGAGTGGGATGCCTGAGAATAAAAATGAATGAGTGAACTATAAATGGAAGGAACTGTACAAACTAGAAAATAGAGGTGATTGAATGGATCCAAAAAGTGATGAATCATCTTAGCATTGTGCAGCCTATGTCAGTATTAGAGGGTGAGTAAGAATAGGAACTGATCCAGACACAGGAAGCAGAATAATCAAAGAAAGTGGCATTTATTTCTATTTACAACAGATTCTACTACAACAGAAGTGGTAGTTGGTATATGAATATGTGAGTGCAAAAATTACAACAGCGGCAGTACAATTAGGGTGTATATAAATGAGAGCAACAGTGAAGCCCTAATGGAAAATGTAACAATGATATGCTATACATACGTATCCATCCCTGTCAACAAGATCTTTAACATTTCCCAGCTTGCTAATGCGCCTTGCTTTCATCTCCTCCTTTCTCCCTCAATCACTTTTCTTTACACACACACACACACACACACACAAACACACACAAACACATTTTATTACTTTTTATAGGGTTACGAATGAGGTGGGGTCGGGATTGGGGTTGGGATTTGGGTTAGGATTAGGCTTAGGGTTGGGGTTTTTACAAATAACATTCTCAATATTTAGCAAACAGCATAATGTTCATGTGTTTAACAAACAATAATAGATAATAGTTAATAATCATAGGCAATATGTTATTAATCACTCAATAATCTTCTTGCTAATATATATTCAAAGTTACATATCACATTCCTTTCTCTCTAACTCGTTTTTCTAGCCATTGATAGAAATTATCCCATGTTCTAAAATACACTGAGTCTTCTTTCTCTTTTATCTTTAAAGTCAATCTATCCATTTCTGCACACTCTAAAATTTTCTTAATTAGTACTTCTTCAACTGGTAAATTTTCATTTTTCCAATGTTGGGCAAATACAATTCTTGCTGTCGTTAGTACATGTAGTATTAAATATATGCAATCTTTCTCATAATTTGCTCCTATTATTCCTAACAAAAATAATTCTGCCTTAAAGTCTATTTGTTTCTTAGTCATTTTCTACAGCCATAAATGTATTTTAACCCAAAATCTTTTTGCTTTAGGGCATGTCCACTAGATGTGATAATAAGTACCTGGTCTTTGTTTGCATTTCTAACAGTGGTCTGAACTATTTTTAAACATTTTTGCTAATCTCACTGGTGTCATATGCCATCTGTAAAACATTTTATATACGTTTTCTTTATATGCCACTGCTTTAGTTAATTTAACATTTCTTTCGCATAACTTTTGCCAGTCTTCTAATTCTATATTATATCCAAAGTTCTTTGCCCATGTCAGCATTGTTTCTTTTACTTGTTCTTCCTCCATCTTTAAGTTTAACAGAAATCTATAGAGTCTGTTGATCAACTTTTCATCTGTTTTTAACAGTATCTGATCAAATTCTGTCTGTTTATTTCTAAAATCCCATTGTTTTAGCATCTTTTTCATATCTCGTTTGAATTTGCAGATATGGCCACCATGTTAGATCAATACCTGGTTCTTGTAAATCTTGTCTGTCTTTCAATTTTCCTTCATTGTCTAAAATATCTTTATAAGTCAAAACTTTATAGTAATTAATTAAATTTGGATAAGCAAAAGCTTCCATTGTTTAAAAGCCATCTAGGTATCTTAATATATATTTTTTTTCTTTTGCTTTTTCCCATTCTGAAAGAATACATTCTTTATATAATGGTTTTGAAAGTATCTATGTACTTTATTCTTCCCATACCACAGAAAGACAATCAATTTGTAGGTCATGCCTCTCTAGATATAATAGTCTTTTGTCTCTAATCATTATCCATTCTTTAAGCCATGTTAAAATAGTTGCTTGGTAGTATAACATCCAGTCCAAAAGTCCAAATCCTCCACTTTCTTTCACTTCTTGTAACATTTTCAGTCTAATTCTAGCTTTTTTTTCCTTGCCAGATAAATTTCAATATTGTTGTATTCAGTTCATCAAAAAAGGCTTTTCCCAGCCTTACAGGAATTGTTTGAAATAAAAAGAGTATTTTTGGTAACACACTCATTTTCACTGTTGCTATTCTCCCCAACAATGAAAGTTGGAAGTTTTTCCACTTTTCCAAATCAAATTTTATTTGTTTTACCAGTCTTACATAGTTATCCTCTTTTATTGTTACACATCTTGCTGTTAGATAAATTTCCAAATATTTAACTTTTTTAACTATTTGAAGATTTATTTTTTTGTTAGTTGGTTTTTCTGTTTTTCTGTTAGATTCTTTGTTAGCACTTTAGTCCTTTCTCTGTTTATTGTCAACCCTGCCACTTCTCCAATTTTTCCTATTTTCTCCATACGTTTTGTGCTTGTTTCCAATGGATCTTCCAATATGAAAACCAAATCATCTGCAAATTCTTGTACTTTATATTTTTCATCTTTTATCTCCAATCCTTTAATTTCTATATCTTGTCTAATATTTCTGTTCAATACTTCCAGTGTTAGTATAATTAGTAGTGGAGATAGTGGGCATCCCTGTCTTGTGCCCTTTTTAATGTTAAAGTTTTCTGTAAGATCTCCAGTTACAATTATTTTGGCTGTTTGTTTAGAATAAATTGTTTTGATTACAATTATAAAGTTTTTCCCAAAGTCCATTTCTGCAAGTTGCTGGAACATACATTGCCAGTTTACATTGTCAAACACTTTCTGTGCATCAAGCAATATTAAAGCCATCTGCTTCCCCAAATGAGTTTCCTAGTACTCTAACACATCAAGAATCATTCTTAATTTTTTTTGGGGGGGTTGGGCCAAGAGGGGGGTCCCCCTTTCAGAACTATGTCCACCAGGCTTCCTGGTGTTTCACCAGCCGCGGGCCCAGGGCAGGGGTGGGGTGGTGGTTATTATTAAGGAGTCTTTGTCCGCGAGTGGCCACTGTCCCTCAGATAGGCAGGTGTGAGTCTCTCCTTTTGAAGTGGGGTCCTGGAGTTCAGTTGGGCCTATTGATTACATACCTGTCTCCCAGCTGTCTGTCATCGGCCCTGCCCAAGCTCCTCGACGTCTTGCCCAGGTTGGCGATTGAGTTCCCCAGGCTTATAGTTCTGGGGGATTTCAATCTGCCTTCCGTACTGAGGCATCTGAGATGGCTCGGGAGTTCATGGCTTCCATGACAGCCATGGACCTGACTCAAGTAATTCAAGACCCAACCCATAATGGAGGGCACACACTCAACCTGGTTTTTATCTCTGGACAGTGGATTAATGATCTGGGTAGGGGGGATTTAACCATCCGACTCCTGTCATGGTCCTATCATTTTCTTCTCTGGCTAGACTTTCAGTATGCTACCCCCTACCGCTGGGAGGCAGAACAGACCAGGTGGTTCTGTCCCAGGTCCTTGATGGACCCTGAGAGGTTCCAGACGGAGCTTGGGACATTTCCTGCTTCCCTTGCCGATGACTCTGCCGAGGCCCTAGTAGAAGCCTGGGAGAGGGCAGCTGCTGGGGCCTTGGATCGAGTTGTGCCTTTGCGGCCTCTGACCCGGCGCAGATCCCGGGTGGCCCCCTGGTTCACTGAGGGTCTCCGAGAGATGAAGCACCAGAAAAGATGCGTAGAGAGCTGTTGGAGGTCCAGCAGATCCTAATCTGACTGAACACACCTAATATCTTAAGTCTTAACTAGTGGCGATGGAAGCGGCAAAGCATGTTTACTTTTCCACTCTCATTGCGTCCACAGATAACTGCCCAGCCACCCTGTTTAGAGTGATCCACTCACTGCTTAATCAGCGACCGAGGGATGACCCCTTGCAGGGTAGGGCTGAGGAATTTGTACAGTATCTGCAGGACAAAATCGCTCAGATCCGGACTGGTTTGGACTCCGACTGGGTGGAATCCGGTGGAGTGAAGAGGACAGGTCTTGGTTATACCATTTGGGGTGAGTTTGACACTGTTTCCTTGGATGATGTGGACAGGATTATGCATAGACTGAGTGCTGCAACTTGTCTATTGGACCCATGTCCCTCCTGGCTGGTTTTGGCCACCGGGGAGGTGACAGGGGGCTGGCTCCAGGCAGTTGTCAATGCTTCATTGATGGAGAGTGTCTTCCCCTCCACCTTAAAAGAGGCGGTGGTGAGGCCCCTTCTCAAGAAGCCTGCCCTGGACTCGGCCTCCTTGAATAACTATCATACTGTCTCCAACTTTCGCTTTGTAGCAAAGGTTGTTGAGAGTATTGTGGCGCGTCAGCTCCCGCAATTCCTGGATGAAGCAGACTATCTGGACCCACACCAGTCTGGTTTCAGGCCCGGTTACAGCATGGAAACGGCATTGGTCACACTGGTAGATGATCTCTGGTGGGCCCGGGACAGGGGTTGTTCCTCTGTCCTGGTCCTACTTGACCTCTCAGCGGCTTTTGATACCATCGACCATGGTATCCTGCTGTGACGGCTCAGGGGGTTAGGAGTGGGAGGCACTGTTTTACGGTGGTTCTCCTCCTACCTCTCGGGCCACTCGCAGTTTGCATTGGCAGGGGGGCAGAGATCTATCCCAAGGCCCCTCACTTGTGGGGTGCCTCAGGGGTCAGTTCTCTCCCCCCTCCTGTTTAACATCTATATGAAGCCGCTGGGTGAGATCATCCATGGCTTTGGGGTGAGGTATCACCAATATGCAGATGATACCCAGTTGTTCATCTCCACCCCGAGCCAACCCAGTGATGCCCTTGACGTGATGTCCCGGTGCCTGGAGGCGGTGCGGGTCTGGATGGGAAAGAACAGGCTCAGGCTGAACCCCTCCAAGACTGAGTGGCTGTGGATACCAGCATCTCATATTGTCCAACATGTTCCATCTCTTCTGATGGGGGGGAGGTATTGCCCCCCTCAGAAAGGGCCTGCAACTTGGGTGTCCTCCTGGATTCACAGCTTAACTTGGAGGATCATCTAACTGCTGTGACCAGGGGGACCTTTGCACAGGTTCACCTGGTGCACCAGTTGCACCCCTTTTTGGACCGAGATGCCCTATGCATGGTCACCCATGCCCTTGTCACTTCTCGCCTGGATTACTGCAATGCTCTCTACATGGAGCTGCCCTTGACGTGCACCCAGAGGCTTCAGCT
Source organism: Vipera ursinii (assembly GCF_947247035.1). NCBI lineage: Eukaryota > Metazoa > Chordata > Lepidosauria > Squamata > Viperidae > Vipera > Vipera ursinii. The sequence continues at coordinate 323,342,004 of NC_139512.1, read as the reverse complement.
GGTGCAGAATGCGGCCGTGCAGGTGCTTATGGGAGTTTCTTGATACTCCCATGTTACACCACTCCTGTGCAAGCTGCATTGGCTTCCGGTTGGCCTCCAGGTGCGATTCAAGGTGCTGGTAATTACCTTTAAAGCCCTACATGGCTTAGGCTCAGGGTACTTGCGAGACCACCTGCTGCCATTGTCAACCTCCCATCGCCTGGTTCACTCCCACAGAGTTGGCTCCCCAGGGTTCCCTCGGCTAAGCAATGCCGGCTGCGACCCCCAGGGGGAGAGCCTTCTCTGTGGGTGCGCCGACCCTCTTGAATGAGTTGCCTCTGGAGCTGCAGATGGTCCCTGACCTTTGGTCCTTCCACCATGACCTGAAGACATGGCTGTTCCAACAATCGAGCCTGGACTGACTATAGTTTTAAATTAGATTTTATTGGGTTAATTGTTATGTATTTATTACATTTATGATTTAATTCTTTTTAAAATTTTGTATTTTATGTTTTTTAACTTTTTATTGTTGTGAGCCGCCCTGAGTCCTTAGGGAGAAGGGCGGCATATAAATTTAATAAATTCTAATTCTAATATTATACAGTTAGGTACTAAACGTTTTCCTAACATGTGTTTTTCCCCTATGTTTGGAACTGTGTTTATGAATGAAGGTTCATTTATTCATCTGCATATCTGAAAAATGTGGTTAGAAATAGATATCTCTAGATACATAGCTTTCAGCTGGGGTACACTTTTATTGCAAAGATCAGAAGGAAAACTGGCCTATATTATTATTTGTTGTTCACATGTGATGGGCTGGATAGTGTTCATTGCTTCTTACTCCACAGTAATAATCCTTCTTCATACTGAGATAAATACTATTATGAACAAATCCTAAATACGGCACCATGTTTCCTGATTACTAATAAACATTTATAAAGTGTAAATGATCACAGCATGTTAACAAACATGATCCAGCTCATATTTCTGTGACAAAATACTGATGGTTTCATCAGATGTGTTCTCAGCAACTAAAATAAATAACCAAAAATAAAAGTGTTATATGTAAACAACAGCTTTGTCTTCTCTTTTATCAAAAGCAGATTGATTATTTGGTCTTTATAACTGGAGTAATTTTCAGAAAAAGAAACAGACTAAATAGGACATCATTTTGCAATTGAATACTAACCTTGTTTATCAGCTATAGTAGGGACTCTGTGCCCCAATAAAGGTTTTGGTAATTCAGATTTAGGTATGGGTTCATCTATTAAAATAAATGTATAGTTATTTTATTCCAATTCATACAGTTATTCATTACTTGTGGATGATTATTTTTCTTGGTGCAATGTGATAGTGGAACCAATGTCCAATTTCACAAAAATGTAGTAAAATTTTCCTCTACTGGAAGTGTTCAAGCATAGGCTACACAACCATGTGTTAGGAATGTTTAATCTGGATTCCAGCACCAAGCAGGAGTTTGAATATGATGGCATAGATGAGTAATTGTGAACCTGGTTGACACACCATGATATTTTGGGTGATACACCAGCATTCACCAATACCACATACTATGTTTGAAAGCATGCCTTGTTCTTGTGTGATTTTCTGAGGCTGTGGAGATTGTGCAAGAATGAGGTGTGCTCTGAAATTCACATGAGAAAACTCTATTCTCAGAGCCTCCAGAGCATCTGAAAATTGTGTGAGAATGGATGAAGTAAGGATAAGGTGCTTTTTAGCATGAACTCTGCAATATTCATGCAGACAAGTGTGTTAGAGCACCAAGTCTGGCACTGTGTGACCTTTTGAGGGGATAATGTTATCCTGGCTACTATTAAGGAGATGTTGATGCACCCATTTTGGAAGTGGCTATCTCTGGATTCACAATATACTGTATTAGACCACTATCATCAAGTTTCCAATCTTCTCTTTTTTTAGAGACATTTGTTGCAAAGTACCCTAAAAGAAATGGATTGTCTCACTCCTTTCCAGTTAAGATTCAGGCCCAGTCATGGAACTAAGGTGGCATTTGTCACTCTGGCAGATAACTTTTGTCAGGAGGTGGGCAGGGAAAGTGCAGCTGTCTTAATCAATCACTTATCTTCTTACTGGGCTTTAATACCATTGACTATGGTATCTTTCTGGATTTTCTATGAGAGTTGGATTTAAAGCCAGTTTTACAGTTGTTCTGCTCCTTATTTGATTTAGATTTATTAATTATTCAATTTATATGACCATCCATCTATCCAAAGATATTGTGGGCAATGAAAAAAATAAAAATATTCTATTAAAACTGAAAAGGAAACCAAACTGAGATCTCAATTAAAATTCAATTCCCACTTGTCACGTATGCCTATCCCAGAGATCCAGTAACATTTTAACTCTATTGCCTAACTACATGTTTCCAGTCAATAATAGTGGGGAAAACAGTTTGGTTTCTTAGACGTTCCCATTTTGAGGTGAAATGCAACCTATATACTGATATTACACAGCCACAATATATAACTTCAGGATATGTTTTGGATAGTATAGACCATGGGTGTCAAACTCACCATGTCATGTGACATGTTGCGATGTATCACAACTTTTTTTTTTATTTCCAGAACTGGGGTGGGTGCAGCCTCTGCATAATGAAACCGGCCCGCGGGCCAGAAGTTTGGCACCCCTGGTATAGACCAAATGACTATGAGATTCTGGATTGGATGAAATAACCAATGGTTGAACCTTGACAAGGCAAGATTTGGTGCTTGTCAAAAGATCATATGGTTCTCTGACTACTCTGATGGTGTCTTCAGAGTAAATACTTTGACACAGTTGATTCACAGCTGTTTGATTGGTAGGTAGATGCTTTAACCAGGAAGCTCTCTGCCCAGCTTTGAATGAAGAGCCAATTGCAGACCTGTTTGGAAGAAAAGGTACAATGTTAACCTATACCTCATCACCACCAACATAGAGTACTGCAAAGTTTCTAAATTAAGTTTACATTCAAAACTTTCAGAAGCTGCAGTTTGTATAGAAACAGCTCATGTGCTCACAGGTGAAAGCCATAAAAACATCAATTACACCGATACTGTAGGAATTTCATTGTCAGCCAAGAGGTCTCTGAATAGTTTTTTTCCCCATTTATGAAACTCTTCCTGTGTTGCATCCACATTTGTAGAATACTTTGCCTATGTTGCCACCTGATGCCTATGAGTTCTTTAAGTTTTAGAGACAATAGGTTCAAAACAGGGTGAAATCCCAAAAAGGATTTTGTTGAATAAATTTCAAGAGATTTATAGAGCAAAAGATGCCAATCTACATCACTTCAGTTCCCCAGAAAGCACAAAGAAGAAATCTCTGAAAACAGGATCTTAAGTCTATACTGAAAGTTCACTCTGTCTGGGCTCTTGCCACTTTTTCATTCTTTTCTTAAGGGGCAGGACGTACAAACAGTAACACTTGAAAAAAGGCTTGACACAACATCTAATCCAAACCAACTGTTTAGGGATATTTTTCAGTAAGGCAAAATCTCAAATAGGGACCATTTGAGGATGGTCTGATAACATATCTTGTCAGTAACTTGGGAATTTAGACTATTGACCCTTTGCTAAGAATATTTTAATGAGAAACTTTCATTCTTACATGAAGTTCTATTTCACCCTTGTCCCAGAGAAGTGTCTGATTCGGGAGTTCATTCTGCTACAAGACCCAATCTCAGTCAGTCACTGGCAACCAGAGGTTTAGTCTTCCATATCTTTCAGATTTGTGCTGGGATCCATCTTTGAAATGGATGAAATGGGCCCCTTGTCAATAAACAAGAGTACTGATTTACCACCAACTTATCAGGTACTTGGCATCACAAGGAACAGCCATCAACACACCAATCAGTCAATAGGAAGGCACCATAAATAAGTTGCATAGAATAGCCCAAATCACATTTTCCAGTAGAGAAAAATTCCCTGAGGATGGGTTCCAGGACAAGTCTGAAAGCTCGGAAGACTGAACCTTTGGTCCCAGTGGCTGACCTAAATTGGATCTTGCAATATAATCCTGGACAAGTACAGTATATTAGCCTCCATTTTTGAGTTTGTACTATCTCTTCATCTTTACCTTAATTTTTACATGCAGAAATACAAAGAAAATGCTCAAAGGCAACATTTCCAGAACACAACTATATTCCTCAAAGATTATTAATAAACTTTTTATAAGCAAACACACGTGAAAGAATTAAGAATACAAAATTGTTAAGTTATATATAAATTGCCTTAGATAAAAGTAATTCCTCATGTACAGATTTTATATGTGAAAAACTGCACTGCATTCTGCTCACCAGATTTCATGCCATTATAGGTAATCCTCATTTAACAGCTCTGATTGGAACCAGAATTTTCATCACTGAGTGAAGCGGTTGTGAGGAAAAACTTCACATGACCACACTGCTTAGCAATGGCAGTTTGGTAGTCTGATTTGCAGCCATTAAGTGAGGACCACATTGTTAGGTGACACATTCACATTTCTCCTATCCTGCTGCTCTTGCTTCCACTTCAGCTCCCCACATGCACCTATCTTCCCCTCAGCTCTGCACTCTTGGCTGACCCAGACTCTGCTGTCACCACCTACTCCAGTCATCCCCAGTTGACCTTCACCATCTTCTTTCTCTCCGTCAGCCCACCTGGTTAAACCAGACAGGAAAGAACTAGATAAGCAAAATCTACTTTATTGTAACATTACTTTAACATAGTCTTGAGAGGCTGAAGTTGCACATTTCCCACTCCCACTTTTAATCATCTGATAAATTAGGCTGGGTCCTTCCTACATTTTTTCTTTATTAAGTAACTGTAGGCTTCTCCCTCTCTTGTCTGACCAGTCTGTAGGCAGAATCTGTTTCCCTCTTCCCTGAAAATCATCTATACATTCCATCTGTGAAGATCAAGTGGCAGTGGCAGAGTGCAAGGTGACCAAAAGGGCAGAGATGGGGGTGGGGGGATTTGAAATACACACTGAAGTTGTAAATGTGGACAAGCTGCCAATTGCCAAAATTTTAATCACATTATCAAATGTAATGATCATGCAAAAGCTGTATCTTTGAGAACTTGGTGGAGCAGTGGGCTAATGCCTCCTTAAGTAACACCAGCTGCCTGCAATTAGTGCAGGTTCGCGTCCCACCAGGCTCAAGGTTGACTCAGCCTTCCATCCTTCCGAGGTAGGTAAAATGAGGACCCAGATTGTTGGGGGCAATTAAGCTGACTTTGTAATAATGCCGCTTGGGGTGTGTGTGTGAAAGCCCTAATAAGCAGGCATATACATAGAATGAAGGCTATTGCTAAGCTTGTAAGCCGCCCTGAGTCTTCGGAGAAGGGCGGGATATAAATGGAATTAAAATAAAATAAAATAAAATAAATAAAACTACAGTAGTTATAACTATCATTCATTCAGCACCATTGTAACTTTGAAACATTACTGAATAAATGGTCATTAAACAAGGACTATCCCTACATTATCTCTCAAGGCAAGGGTCCATAACATATATTGCTGCTCTCCCATTTGCCTAGATTCAAAGAATGACTTTCTCACTCCAACACTGGAGTGGTCTCTCTCTCTCTCTTTTCTTCCAAACACGGTGAGCAAAAATTGAGGGCAGGAAACTGGCTTGAGGCCATTTGTTGCATGCCCATTTAGCCAACTAGATACAGCACTGGTTATTTTTTCTAACAGCATGGAGTACTGGGATGGGCAACCAGGATCTCATTTTTGTGCCCCTAAAAGTTCCTGTGGCCATGGCTGCAATGCAGTTATTGATCAGAATGGTGACAAAGTGGCTTTTTAAACAGAATTTCAACTTCACACTATTTGCAATCTTGTATTTTTTTTTAGGGCTCTGTGCTATGCAAAGCAAATTGCACCAAGAAGCTTGCGTTTCAGAATATGCCCATCCGTTGTTTCTCTTTTGCTTATACTAGAAACATATTTTCTGCTTTAAATATGACAAACCCAGCAGAATAGTTTCTGAAAGTTAATGAAATATTGTAATGTGATCAAGATCAAATAAGTTCATTTCTTTTCCTTTCTCTCTCACCCTCCCCTTACAAAAGTAGTGATTTATCTTAATTGCCACAAGCTGTTTACAGATGCATCCTATATAACACAGAATCATCACAATCAGCACATGGCTGGAACAAGAAAATGCAAGAGGAGGACTAGTCCCTCCTTTTTTGTACTGAACTGAACAGCCACCATTAATTAATGAACATCTGGTTCATTATCTGGTATAAAGATTATAATGGCCTGGAAGACAGCATTGTCACTAGTGGCAACTTGGTATTGCCTGAGGAGTAGCTATGGAACATAAGGCAAAGGATGTTTCTAAAAGATCTCAGCAGTTTCAATTCTTACCATAGAGATGGGACTTGGTAGGATCCTCCAGCTGGTTTTTCTTATTGTTTTTTAGCCAGTCAACTATTATATTCTCAAGTAGGACCTTCTCTTTTTAGGAGCTGGTGGCCCCTTTCCTAGTTTCAGGATCCTCTGCCATTTGTAGAGCTTGGTCTCAGCTGTTCTAGAACCCAATGTTTTACTGCCTCGGGTAGGATGATAACAAATTGCTTTAAAACTATGCACTCACAGACCTCTTGAGAAATCTGAATTTCAGGAGACAGCTACTTTTTGGCCCACTCTCTGAGTTGGTTCATGGCTTCTTAATATAGTTCATCTACTTCGAACCTCTCCTAAAAGCTGTTTCAATAAACATCAGCATGGAATTTAAACTGTTATTGAATTGCAGTCTGAACTAGTTTACAGTCATAAGTTCCACAGGTGAAAGACTCTTAAAAGTTTTCAAGTCTTTCCCAGTCAGGTAAAGAGCCAGAAGCATATCCCTTTCTCCTGACCAGTGACACACAGTTGCTACTCTTTCAAATATCCTTAAATAAGTGTCTTCTCCCCCAACTTAGCCAGCTTTATTTCTATGCAACGTTGTGGCAGAGAAACAGCAGGAAGGGTTAAGGAAAGGGCAGAGCTCCAAAATAGCTGACATCTGTTTCTGATGCCTTTGCTCATTAGTGGGATCATTCTAATGCCTTTCCTCTCTGGCAAGTCTTTCTCTTTCCAGTTAATTTTGGTATACTGGCTCCCATTGTGCTGTATATTCCCAAGCTTCATGCATTATGGCGTGCAAAATGGCCATGAGATCCATTCCACATGCAGCCTGGTCTGTAGGTAGGACTGGGTTCTTTAAAAGTATCCTTGGGTTGGCTCATCAGAAGAGTCATTCTGATTTAACTGCTGCTTCTTTTCTGTCCATCTACTCAGTCATGACAAGAAACTGTTGCTGAACCAATCTAAAGTAGGCTTGGGTTTTAGGACACAGCTCTGATTCACCCAGTGCTTAGAGCTTTAAGTATTGAGAACCCTAAAAGTTTCTCTCAGGCTTTATTTTCATGAGTCACTTGCTTGCACTTCCTGGGTGGGTCACTAGCTAGCTTTTAAATCCCACTGCTGACACCTACAGAGTAGCAGAGATTCTTGTACACAGAGAGGTGCAGAACTGACTATTGAGTAACAGAAAGCAAACACTGGGCTCTCCAAACATTTAGAAAACCTTCCTAAGTTTATTCATCCCAGATGCTTGACCATTTAGGGCAGACATGTCAAACTCGTGAAGTCACATGACATTGCGCAATGTATCAGGACTGTTTTGCCATTGCCGGAAATGGGGTGGCACGGCTTCCATGTGATGTGTCCAGCCCATGGGCCAGCAGTTTGACACCCATGATTTAGGGAGACAGGCTGTCAACAAAGAAAGACTCTGAAATTTCAGCATTTCAAACCAAATACTTAAAAGTAACTCAAAATATCAAATCAAGGATGTAAATGGGTATGTCTGTAGCAATTTGAGGCTTATTTTCCTGCTCTTTGCACTAACAGTCTCAGTGTGCTTTCCAGTCTCAGCTGTCAGCATATAGGCAATTCCTTACTTGAGAAGTCTCTGATGTCATCTCTACAAATGAGCATGGCTGCAGCCATTTTTCTACTCATTTTTGGTTGCCACATAGAACGAAGAGGGGACGGGGTTGCCCAGGTGCTTCGCTAGTCAAAATAATCTTTTGTCCCATGGGAACCAAGGTCATCAGCTGCTCCAGAGACTGAAGGTTGGGTGTTGTGTAAAAAGCCCACCAAGAATAGAATAGAATAGAATAGAATAGAATAGAATAGAATAGAATAGAATAGAATAGAATAGAATAGAATAGAATAGAATAGAATAGAATAGAATAGAATAGAATAGAATAGAATAGAATAGAATAGAATCTTGGTGGTCTTCTAGGCCAGCCCCCTCCTCAAGCAGGAGAACCTATACCACCTCAGACAGGTGGTTATCTAGTCTTTTCTTAAAAATCTCCAGTGATGGAGTGCCCAGGATTTTGGGGGGGTAAGGTGTTCCACTGTTTGATTGTAACAGTGGTCTGAAGTTGATTGAAGTTTCTCCTTAATTCCAGGTTATTTCTGTCTTTGATCAGTTTCCAGCCATTGTTTCTCATCCTTCCCTCTGGTGCTCTGGTGAGCAACCTGACCCCCCTCTGCCTTGTGGCAGCCTCTCAGATACACTGCTATCATGCCTCCCCTATTTCTTCTTTTGTTTAGACTAGCCAAACCCAAGTCCCACAGCCATTCTTCCTATGTTTTAGTCTCCAGGCCTTTGATCATCTTAGTTGGTCTTCTCTGAATTTTTTCCAAACTTTCAACATCTTTTTTGTGATGTGGTGTCCAAATTGGCTTAGTGTTCCAGGTGTGGTCTTACTAGGGCTTTGTAAAGCAGTACTAGTACTTCACGTGACCTTGATTCTATGCCTCTGTTTATACAGTCCAGGACTGTATTAGCTTTTTTGGTTGCTGCTGCACACTGCTGGCTCATAGTCAAGTGATTGTCCACTAGGACTCCGAGGTCCCTTTCACAATGACTGTTTTTAAGCCAGGTCTCACCCAATCTATATTTGTGCCTTTGATTTTTTCCTACCCAAGTGTAAGACTTGCTTTCCTCCACAATGAAACTCATTTTGTTGGATAGGACCCATTGTTCGAGTTTGTCAATGTAGTTGCTTGCATAATTTTAGGGGTGGGATTTTTAAACTTTGTATTGGGGAATTGTTACGTGTGTCTCCAGACTTGGTTTAATGTCATGGTTCTGACAGACAGAGATAAATAAAGCAGAACTCCGATTAGAGTTTGGCAGAACAAGTTGCCAAACTCTCTCAGTCTTGGGAGGAGATAGCCATAGATTTTATAGTGGAATTACCTGAGAGCAAGGGAAACACTGTAATATGGACTGTGATTGATCTATTTTCCAAGCAAGCACATTTCATTGCTTGCTTGGGACTTCCCTCTGCCCAGAAGCTAACCAAACTGTTTTTGAAGCACTTATACCAACTCCATGGTGCCCCAAAGTGGATTATTTCTGACAGAGGGGTCCAGTTTACTGCTAAATTCTGGAAGGAGTTCATTAAACTGATTGGGTCCTCCCAGGGGCTTTCATCTGCTTTTCATCTGAATACTAATGGAGCTACTGAGAAAGCTAATGCAATGCTGGAATAGTATCTCAGATGTTATGTAAATTACCAGCAGACTAATTGAGCTGATCTCCTGCCTTTTGCACAGGTAGCCTACAATAATACTGTGTACAGTAGCACTGGACTCACCCCATTTAAAATAGTAACAGGTCGAAATTTTCTGCCCATGCCTGAGTAACCCCAGGAGCCTCCTACTTCCCAGACTTTGGACCAATGGGTGAGATCCTTCCAGGGGGGTTGGATGAATGTGAAAAAGGCATTGACCAAGGCCAACAAGGTTTACAAGGAGCAAGCAGATAAATGACGCTCCCCTCATAAACATTTTCATGTTGGACAATTAGTTTATCTTTCAACGAAATATTTAAGGTTAAACTTACCTAGCAGAAAATTAGGGCCAAAATTCCTTGGTCTTTTTCGCATCACTAAAATAATAAACCATATTACAGTGGAATTGAAACTTCCACGATTGTTGGGAAAAGTTCACCCTGTGTTTCATTGCAGTCTATTGAAACTTGTGCCAGAATCCTCTTTGAGACCTCTCCCAAAGAAGCCACCAGGTCCAATTGTGGTAGAAGGGGGGACACATTATGAAATAAAATGAATTCTTGATTCTAGGTTGTACAAGGGAAAGTTATAGTACCTCCTTCAGTGGAAAGGCTATCCCCTTTCAGAAGCTATATGGGTGAAATGTACTAATGTGAAAGCTAGGATAGGTTAATAAAGTTTTACAATAAATACCCTCAGAAGCCTCAAGGGAATACTTAACCTGTTTACCCTATAGGAGACCCTTTCTTTCTGAAAAGGGCAGACTCTCAACTCTACAAATGAGCATGGCTGCAGCCATTTTTTCTACTCATTTTCAATTGCCACATAGAATGGGGAGAGGGGGTTGCCCAGGTGCTTTGCTAGTCAAAATAATCTTTTGTCCCATGGGAACCAAGGTCATCAGACTGCAGGCTGGGTGTTGCATTAAAAAGCCCACCGAGAAGATGTATTGGGGAATGTAGCTTCTTTCATAGTTTTATGGGTGGGATTTTTTAACTTTGTATTGGGGAATTGTTACTTGTGTCTCCAGACTTGGTTTCACTTTTGATGTGCTGATACTTTGTAACTAATAAACATGTTCTTTGAGGAATTTGCAAGTCTTGGATTTCTGCTTTATTCATCTCTGTCTGTCGGAACCATGACATCTGACCCCTTCATGCTTCTGAGAAAGACTTTCCAATGTTCTGTGCCTGGAAAATGAGCTGAATCCTGGCCAGGAAGCATAAATGGCAGAGGAGTATGTTTATTCAGATCTGATAAGAGTAATCTCAGCAGGCTTCTCTGTTGTCCTCTGGCATCTATTGTCTCCATCAACCTTCTTCTCCAGCTGCTCCCACCTGCCCTTTCTTCAGAGAAGCTTTTGTGTTTAGCAAGCTCAAAGTCTGCAGGCACTCTTAATCTGGAGCTGTGACTTATTCACAAGGATGCTGGTGTTTCCTTTTGCCACACAGAAATTTGACAATATCTTCAATGGAGCCTTTAATGAAAGAAATATCAATCAAATGGGTTTATGTCTTGCTTCTCACCATGAGAAAGAATCCCCATATCTTCTATAAACAACAGCCTTCTCTTTAGACCACACAGTATGAAAACTAATTTTTTAAATCAGGAATAGGCAAATTGATTCTCTCCAGAGGATTCCATCTGTGATTGCCACAATACAATACTGTGTGCCATGCTATTGGGGGCTTATAGAACTTTATTTGTTCATTTTACTGTTAAAAAAAAGATATGCCATTAATCCCATTTGTGACTGGAGAATGTATAAGAAGATACTAGGTTGCCTAGTTTTGTCTTCCAAAAACACATAACAAGTCATATTTAGTATTTGAATTATGTTAATAAAATCTTTTTTTTTGTGAAAGTAGAGAAAGATTTGGTCCTTCTGTCTCTTGAGTGCCCTGTGGTCATCCACACTTCTCCATGAGTTACAGAATGAAAGTGTACAGTAGAAAATCTTTGCTACTAATGTAATTTTGCCAAATGGTTCAACATGCTAGCAGATCAAGTACACTGCATGTACAACTAACTCAGGTTGAGCAGGCTGTCTGCTGCATGGAATCACTGTACAAATTGTAGAGGGTGACAGACCTAGTATTTGAAGAATCAGAACTATTGTACTTATTACTGCTCCTCTCACTATGATACCAATTTTCCGGGGCTTAAAATCTTCAAATATGACTCAGCTATTCAAATGCTTCTTGAACTTCACATTCTAAAAAAAAAAAAAGGTTTTCCTACCTGATAAATAATGTGAAGCAACATATAATGGTGAAATAGGAAACTAATCTCTACCTCTCTTAAATAATGTCATAGAACTGACAAAGATGAAAGGAAGACTGATCAAAATGATTAGATAGTTCAAATACTTAGGATAAAAGTTTACATGATTATAGTTTAGGGGGGAAAAATGAGACTTCATAGTTTGAGGTGGGGGGGGAAGACACATCAGTTATGCCTGCTGAAAACCAGGGGATGAGATAAACTTCCAGCAAAAAGAGCTGATCTCAACCAACATTACTGGTCAGTCCCAATTTTGGCCCTAGACCACCAGTCACCTTCCAATTCCATCAACAATGTTCTCAAAACCATGAATAAGGGTGACCTCATATTTCATGCATCCACTGTAGTGCCTTTATTCTTTCAGTCAGTCACTGTCTTTCAGCTCCCAAATGACATAAAAGTATACACACACAATCCACTTAACCTTCCCAGACACATCATTGATGAAAAAGAAAGGTCCTACACTCTGGATCCAGCAAACATTCAGTAAGTCTCAAGATGACTCACAAATAGAAGAAACCATAAACTATTTTAGAAATATTAATGTACAAACAAAATGATTACCCACAGATAATAAAACACTGTTTAAAGAATAATTCAAAATATTTTAGGAATGAGAAAATAGGGCAGTTTTCATCTAATCCATAAAAATGCCTAGATAGCAAAGGAAGACTGGTATATTGTTTTGCATGCTTATTCCCAATATTTGCAGGTATATTTGCTATAGGTAAATCATTTATCAATGGTAACAAGGGGATATTCCTACTTTGTGGAACCATCTATGATTATTTTGCAAGGAATGTTCATTATATATAAAGAGGTATAGCAAATGATCTTGAAATATATAGTAGTATTCATTGTGGTAATTTCATTTACTGGATGTCCGTGTATGATTCCAAGGAAATCTGCTACCAAAAATCATCTTCACCTAATTATATATTGTGATTTGATATTATTTACATTTTATACTGATACATTGTTTCTCATACATTATCTGTTGATCTACAATATTAGTAGGAAAGAAAAGGATTTTCTTTTTAAGTGCAGAAACATTTTTCTTCATTTTTTAAACCAAATCTCATTTAATTTAAACAAAGAGAATTTGCTTTCAAAATTTCAGTGAAATTTTCAAGGGTTCAGTGCATTTTGGTGTAGATAATACTGTAATATCATATTTCTAGTGTTTGGCAGTTTTCTTGGCTTCCCAAAGGAAGATATTCCCATTGAGAAATATGGATTGCTGAGGTGACTTCAAAATGATATAAGGACAGGTAATACAGAGCAGCAATAGTAACATATTCCACTGTTTCTAGAAATAAAGTAACCCCCCCCAAAAAAAGTCACCTCCCCTACCTTAAAAATGAGGTTGGAAAACCCAGAGGCAAATTGTCAGGTCCCCAAATCCTTATTGTCTCTTTTCCATATATAATATATAAGAACTTGGACCAGGGTTTTATAGAACTGGCTATACCCCAGGTAGCAGCCCCATATTGTTCAGAGAAAAGAAAGATGGCTCTCTTTGTCTGTATGTGGATCATAATAGTCTTAATGCTGTGTGTATGGAAAACATATACCCACTACCTTTAATGAAAGATATGTTAGCGCACCTATCAAAGGAAATATTTTTTCCAAACAGGACTTGAGAGCAGCTTATTACAGGATACAGATAAAGAAAGGGAATGAGTGGAAAACTGTTTTTAATTGCCCCCTTGGCTGCTTCAAATTTAAAGTCCTCCCATTTGGGCTACAAGGGGCTCCTGCAGTTTTCATGCAACTATTTAATGTCCTACATGATCACCTGTACAAAGGGGTTTTGTTTTACCTGGATGATATCCTTATTTATACCGAAACCAAAGATGAACACATTAAACTGGTCAGAGTGGTGCTAAAAAAATTGTGCTCTGCTAAACTGTATGCCAAACTGTCAGAGTGTGAGTTCCACAAAGATCACATTGATTACTTGGGCTACTGTATATCCAATGAGGGAATAGAATAGGGATCTGGAGAAAGTGAGAGCAGTCTTGGAATGGGCCCCTCCAAAAACCAAGAAACAACTCCAAAGTTTCCTAGGATTTGCAAACTTTTACAGACAATTCATTCTGTCTCTTGCACAGATTGCCCTTCCAATCACAAACCTGTTAAAAACCAGAGGGGGAGACAAGCCAAAGCCCAGGCAACCATTAAAATGGACCGGTGAGTGTCAAGCAGCTTTTGAAAATCTTAAAAAACTTTTCTCTATGGAGCCAGTGTTGAAACACCTGGACCCAGAACAGCTTTTTATAATTCAAGTGGATGCTAGTGATGTGGCTGTGGGAGTGTTGTTATTACAGAGAAATAAGGAAGGACAGTTACAACCCTGTGCAACCTCTAAGAAATTATCAGAGACTGAGCAGAGGTGGGCTGCTTGGGAGAAGGAGGCCTATGCCGTATGATGTGCACTCCTAGTGTGGAGGCATTTCCTGGAGGAGAATAAAATCCCATTTCAAGTATGGACTGATCATAAGAATCTTGAGGCTATAAAAACTCCCAGGAAACTCTCCCCTAAACAAGCAAGATGGTCTCAGAACCTCCATCATTATAACTTCACTATTCATTACTTCCTTGGGGGAAAGAATATCCTAGCTGACGCATTGTCAGGATTACCCCAATATAATGGAAAGAAAACAGAGGTGACTAAACTATTCCTGCACCAATAACAGTTAGCAGTCCCTGTAACTACCAGAGCCCAGTCAATGCCTGTGGCTCCTTTTGAAAAAGCTCTGTTGCAGGAGTTTAAGACTACATTAGAGACCAATGAGTGGTTTAGAAACCATAATAATCTCTGTGTGTTAAAAGATGGACTTGCATGGATTGGGGATAAACTTTTTGTTATAGATATTTTATTAGTTTTTAACTATAACAATCTCCAGTGCCTGGTGTACAGTGTGGTGTCTTGGTTTATATTTTAACAAGAAAAAAGGACAATAAAAAATTAACAATCAATAATAATTAAATTTGATAATTCCATAATTAATATATTAATTAATGATAAATTAGATCTTCCCTTCTCCCGTTTGTATTCTCCTTCTTCAACCTTAGCCAAAATATAATTCTTAATATTTTCAATATATAAATGAGGCATATTTATAGGCATATTTATACAAATAATAATAATCTCTATATATAACATTTTGTTTCAGCTTATATTATTCTCATAACCATCATCTCATTAGTTCAGCATACATCCTATTTTTATAATTTTTGTTCACTTAAATTCCTTTATATTCAATCCAATTCTTATCAGTCATAATTTCTTCATATTAGTCATCTAACTGTCCAAATTTTCCCATTTAAGTACATCCTCCCAATATTTTATATCATGAATTATAAAAATACTATACTTTTTATGTATCTTATAATATCTAGAAATAACATCCTTTTTAATCAGTTTATATTTCACTTATATATTAATAAAAGTTACATCAACCTACTATTTTAACATTTCATAAATTATAAAACATACTATATTACTTAAATCTCTTGTCCTTGTTATAAGGCCCCTTTGTGTTCAAAATTCTCTGTTCTTTTAGCCATATTCACACAAATGTTTATTCATGTAATAGTCCATCTGGTAATCCATCTTGTATCTGTCTCTGGTCTTCTTCTTTTGCCAAGTAATTTTCCAAGTTTATGTAATCTGCTTACCCAGAAGTTCCTGTATTTTTACAAATGTTGTTGGGAATACAAAAGATGAAGTAAGATAAATACTTTCTGTCTCCCAAACTTTGATGGTTCTCCTGATAATTCCATTTTTCTTGTAGTATCAGAACCTTGAAGATTTTTTCCTGTTTGTGTCAAATTGTAATTCCTTTTTTGTTGTTGTTTCATCAATTTGATCATACTCTGCTGTCTGATTTATTTGTGCCTTTGTTGTTATTTCCTGGGTGTTTGTTAATTGTAAATTTAGATTGGAAATATGTTTATTTAAATCATCAAAGTTGTTTCGGATTTCCTTGTGGTTGAGTCTATTGTCATTTGTATTTTTCCTAACATTATATATTTTCTCCTGGAAAGTATTTATCTTGCCTTGAAGTATTGCTTCTGGAGGCCCTTGATTTTCAAGACTACATCCTTCAGGAGAAAATATTGAATGTGGCATCCTGTGACTTTTTGATATGTATGTGATATCCATGTTGTCTCCCCCCTTCAAATAATCTTTCATCAATGTTTTAGTTCAAAAGTAAATTTATCAGTCAATCAAAATTACAGTTCAGTACATTAAGCCACTTTAAATCCTTCCTACAGATTCTCCTCTAAAAGATTAGACAAAAAGCCAAGGTTTTTCTTTTCCATAAACAGTTCTGAGATTTAAGCAACAGTCCAGGTGTGTTGTTTTTTTTCCTTTCAAACACTTTTTAATCTTATAGCTGGCTCTTCCTTTGTTCCCAGCTGTCTTCAAGGTTATTTGCAATTCAAAGAAACACCTTTTTTTGTTTCTAGGCATTTCTGAGTCCTTATTGTTAGTGTTCTATTCTCTGAATCTCCACTAGATGTCAGCAGTTATTTCTTTTTTTGGTTTTTCTTTCAATCAAAAAGTTATTTTTGTTATATATTTTTATAATTCCATCAAAAAATAGGGTATAATCTTGACAGTTTTTTAGTTTCTAAATTTGTCCAGACTGAAGTATTTTAAATCAAATTTTAATGTATCTCTTTCCTCGTTTAATATTAATTCACCACTTCCATCTGTAAGGGAATGGAGATATAGTCCCCTCCCTTCACTTCTGGAGGTTTTCTTGCTTTGGGGATCTTTTCAAGGATTTAGATATTAGATAGAAGAAAGAAGATCAGTACTCTCACCAATTTTAGGCATGCTGTTCACTGATGTTTATGTTCATGCTCTGGGACTTTGGCTGCAAGCAGCTTGGGATAGATGCTGATCTCATGCTAGCCTTTTTCCTGTCAGGTTTGGAGGACTTTCCTCAGATCAAACTAAGTGATTGCTGTTGCTTTGTGATCAACAGGGTGCCCCTCCTTCACGGTCACCTCTCTGGGGCAACTTTGCACCCATCTAGGGTCCCCCAAGCAGGAAGAAACTAGCTGTGGGGAGCAGAGGTCTGCTCTTGCATGTCCATGCACTGAGGGCACAAAACCAGAAGTCGAACTGGGGAGAAACTTTATGTCTCCGCAGCTTTAAGGCTTAAAATAATACAAGCAGGGCATGACTTAAAAACTGCTGGACATTTTGGATTTGTAAAAAACTTACATCTCATTGAAAGACAGTTTTGATGGCCTGCTTTGAAAAAGGGCATAGAGAGCTATGTAGCCAGCTACCCCATGTAACACTGTAATTTGGGTTGTAAGGGATTTGTTTTCTAGGCAAGTGCATTTCATGCCCCAAGATCCCAACTGCAAAGACTCTTGCCAAACTTTTTGCAGAATATATACCTTTTTCATGGAGCCCCACAATGTATAATTTCAGACAGAGGGGTTCAATTCACATCTGAGTTCTGGAAAGCTTTTCTAGACTTGATGGGTTCTAGTCAAGGGATGTTATCTTTGCACCATCCACAAATGAATGGGGGGACAGAGATACTGAAATCAGTTCTAGAACAATACCTGAGATGTTTTATTAATTGTCAGCAAGACAATTGGTCTGACATGTTACCTTTTGCTGAGGTGGGTTATAACAATGCTATGCACTCCAGTACAGGTTTTATTCCATTTCAGGTAGCTAATAGTCAAACATTTGTGGCCATGCCTGAACTTCCTGTCAAGGAGCCTGAAATCCCCTCCTTGTAAGAATGGATTAAGCAATTACAAAATACCTGGCCAATAGTCAGGAAAGCTCTGGATGAAGCCAGATAAACCTATAAGTCTCAGACTGATAAATGGAGGGTGGATCAAAAACCATATAAAGTTGGAGAACGAGTATACCTCTCCACGAAGTATTTTCAGTCTTTACAGCCTTCTAAGAAATTAGGCCCTAAATTTGTAGGACCTTTCTCTATCAAACACATCATCAATCCTGTGACAGTTGAATTGGACTTGCCAAAGAACCTTTGGAAAATCCACCCTGTTTTCCACTGCAGTTTACTCAAGCCAGAGGTCACCTCTCCCATTAGGCCTCCTGCACTTCAGGCCCACACACCTATCATGGTTGAGGATGAAAAACACTTTGAGATTAAAGACATTATGGACTCTCAAATACATCATGGGGTAATACAATACTTAGTAGCTTGGAAGAATCTCCCATCTGCCCAGAATGAGTGGGTATACAAGATACATGTTAGAGCCCCTAAACTTCTTAGATGTTTCCATTCTCAATATCCCAACAAGCCAAATTAATGTGTATATATTGTTGTTCCCCTCCTTTTTTTGTCTTTTAGGTGGATTTTCCATTCTTTTTTTGGGGGGGGAGAATATGTCAGGTCCCCAAATCCTTATTGTCTCCTTTCCATATATATATTCTTGACTCCGCTTTGGGGCCTGCCATTACACCAGTTTAAGAAACTGCAATGTAGTTTTTAGCACAGTAGAGAACAAAATAGAACAGAAAACAACCACAAGCTATCACTCTACTATCCACTGAAACAATGTTTATTTTCTAAATGAGATTTACAACAGCCAGTTGAAATTCTGTGAAAATTATATAATTTCTGCTCAAGCATTCATAAAATCAAAGGTTTTTAAATATCACAAGGCAACTGATGCTGCAGCCTAGTAAAGCCTTTAGATTGAATTTTCAAGTATTTGTTATATATCTTTGCACTATATAAACTGGTATAAAGTGGCCATAGGAAGCATTTACAAAGACTGTGATAAGAAAACAGTAAAATGCAGCTACCTCTTGTGTGTAAATGAGATTTTTAAAAAGTGCTAAAGTGCTGAATGTTTCACACTTTAGTTGCAATGCATGCATACCACTTTTTATATGCGTGCACCATGCTAATTTGCTCTCTGGGCATACTGTGAACCATTTACATAATTTCAGCTTCCTAAAATCTGGAAACATCAGGAAAATTCATGTGTTCATTTGCCTGGAGCAAAAATTCATTGAACCTCCAACAATCGGTATGAGCTCTTGGAAACATGGAAAAAGGGGAAGGGGAGCCACTTTTGGAAACCTGCAGTTTAGCTTTGACAACTAACACCACAATTTCAATTACTGTGCAACCTAAGGCTACTCGTCAGAGTGAATGGTTGTTTAAAAATGGTATTATAGTTCTAACCACAATTGTTATAGAAATAAAATTATGGAATGGTTATTCCACAGTAGTCACAGTAGCAAAAGTACAAATTATAATTTTCTGAATATTTTAAACTTTCTGCTGTGAGGGCAGAAAAAATATGATCTGGAAAAATGTTTAATTTGGTTGTGAGGATAGGTCATATTTTATGTTTATAATTATCATTTTAAAACAAAGCAAAACAATTAGCAGCATTTAGTTGCAGCCATAAATATGTTTAATCAATTCTAATCACCATTACATCATAACCTTCTATTTACTCAGAAATGAGAGATTCAAAAGTACCATATTTTCAAACTATATATAATAACAATGTTATATTCAGACATACATCACCAGCTTATTGTGCAGAGTAGGGAAAGAGGGTATTATAATTACTAGAATTGTAGAAAACCCTTGATAATCTACTTTTCTATGTGTAGCTGCAGAATTACCACCCAAATATTTCTCCATCTTTCCTTTCAAAAAGGACAAATTGCATGGATTCTGACTGTAGAATTAACATGCTGAATAACTATATGGTTAAATCAGGTTGATACTGTAATGTATTGGGCTTTGTTTTACTAAGTGTATCATGTGGGTTTGATTGTTAGAAGGTTGCTCAAGCAGGAAAGCTGGCTAACGGCTCCCAGCTCCTCAGACAACCCATCTCCAGCACCGCCATTGGCTGCCTCTAGGGCAACAATAGTTGCTTTAAACCTATTGGCCACCACCTAGAGGCCTGGGTATAAATAGCTGCATTCGCAACCCTGTTCCCCAGTTTGGTTCCTGCAAGCAAATAAAGAATGCTTCTGACTGAACTCACTCGCCTCGTCTCTTCGATCAAGCACAGAACCCAGTACACAACACTGGTGACGAAGGTGGGATCCTGCTTCTCCAACAGAGCTGAGAGTCACTAGGGGAGAGGCCGGAATGCGCCTGTCAGGAAAGCAATTCCCCTTGTCTACAATCAGCCTAGCACAGCCATGCTAGCAACCACACACCCAGAGGATCAGTCCCTGGGCATACAGAGGAGCAGGATAAGAAGACGATGAGCCCCAGCTACGAAGACCAACCAAGATGGCAAAGGTCAGAAAGCTGGAAGAATTTGACATAGCTCACCTGGAAAGATGGTCTTCATACCTATCCAGGGTCGAGAACTACCTCTGCGCCAATCAAGTTGCCAAGGATGGCCTGAAGGCTGCTACATTCCTGTGTGTTTGTGGCCCAGCCATGTTCGACATCACAGAGAACTTGTTTGCACCAATGCCGCTGGAGTCCGTAACGTTCACGGACTTGAAGAAATGGCTTGGTGACCATTTCCAGCCCAAGCTGTTGGCAATCACTTGGCACCATGCATTCGAACAGAGGGTTCAACAGCAGGGTGAAACAGTGTCTGAATTTATCGTGGCATTGAGGCAGGCTGCACGCCTGTGCCAGTTCTCTGATGTAGAGGAGAGGCTCTGGGACCGACTCATCTGTGGCCTCCAGAATTGAGAGTTGCAACAAAACCTCTTCACCAAAGAGACTCTGTCATTTCCAGATGCGCTGAAAGAGATCATGGTGGACAAAGCTGCTGGTGGGGCCATATGAGCCATTCAGCCCGCCAAAACAGCACAGCACAAGGAGACCGTCCACCATGAGGACGCCACACATGCTGAAGACTCTGATGACAACACAGAAGTTGACAAGCTCCAAAGGCACGACAACCAACAACATCACAGTGACAAGCAACAAGGGATGACTTACAAGGCAGATTCCTTCCTTACGTGCCCAGGGTGTGGTGGCTGCCACCAGCACATGGACTGTAGGTTCCAGACAGCCATGTGCCAGGCCTGCGGGAAGACTGGCCACATTGCGTCCATCTGCAAAGGTCACCAGAGGGACCAGCAATCGAATCGCCAGTCGGACATTCTGATCAGGAGAGGTACCGGGGCCCTGTGGCAGTTTAATGTAGGGTTTTGCTCCAGCTGCAGAAGCATTTGCTGCACGGGAGCTTGCTGCCCCATTAAGCCAAAGTTTTGGCTTCAGGTTGAGCTGCAAGGGGTCCCTTGCAAGATGGAGCTGGACATGGGCTCAGCCGTGTCCATTATATCGCTTGAGACATTTAACTTCGTCTGCAATCACAGCAAGAGATGGTCCAAGCTCAGGCCATCTGACATTATACTGACTGACTTCCAGAATGCCAGAGTCGCAGTCAAGGGTGAGGCCACACTGGCCATTAAATTTAAGGGGTTTTCTGGGCACCTGGATGTTGTAGTAGGGGGTCAGCGAACGAGCCTGATCGGGCTCAATTGGTTTGATGCATTAGGCATCCAAGTAACTGGAATCAACCGGACGCAAGTCACGAATCTAGTGACAGTATGCGAGGAATTCACAGATGTGTTTGACTCAGTTCTAGGGACTTACACAGGCCTGCCAATAACATTTAAACTAGATCCTACTGTAATGCCGGTCAGGATTAAACCTCAAAGAGTGCCATTTGCTCTTAAACACAAGATAGATGCTGATTTTAACTCGTTGAACAGGGGGTACTACAGCCTGTAGATGGGGTTGAATGGGAAACCCCAATCATCATGCCGCTAAAAGCCAATGGAGAGGTCAGAATTTGCACTGATTACAAGTGCACAATTAACCGTGCACTCAAACAGCAAGCGTACCCGGTGCCAGTAGTGAGCCACATCCTGGCATCTCTGCAAGGGGGTACAGTTTTCGCAAAGTTAGATTTGGCTCAGACCTACACTCAAACAGCATGCGTACCCGTTGCCAGTAGTGAGCCACATCCTGGCATCTCTGCAAGGGGGTACAGTTTTTGCAAAGTTAGATTTGGCTCAGACCTACACTCAAACAGCATGCGTACCCGGTGCCAGTAGTGAGCCACATCCTGGCATGTCTGCAAGGGGGTACAGTTTTCACAAAGTTAGATTTGGCTCAGGCCTACCAACAGCTTCCTGTGGACGAGGCCACAGCCAAGGCACAGACTATTGTAACACACAGGGGGGCTTTTAAAGTAAAACGCCTGCAATTCAGGGTTAGCGTAGCCCCTGCCATTTTTCAAGGCATCATGGAGTGCAAGCTCAAGGGCATTCCGGAGGTTTGCCCCTATTTCAATGATGTGCTCATCGCCGGTGAGTCCACTGAGGTGCTTGTAAGGAGGCTTAGAGCTGTCCTTCAATGGCTTCGCAAAGCAGGCCTTAAACTTAAGAAAAATAGGTGTAGCATTGGAGTCCCTTCAACTGAGTTCTTGGGTTTCCATATCAATGCCAATGGCATCCACCCTGCTGAGTCAAAATTGAAAGCCATTCAGCTGGCACCCAGCCCCAAGACAAAGGGAGAGCTTCAGGCATTCCTAGGCCTCCTAAATTTTTACCATGCGTTCCTTCCTAACAAGGCCGCAGTGGCAGAGCCATTACACCAGCTCTTGGATAAAAATACTGCTTGGAAATGGACCAATGTTCATGAAAGCAGTTTTAAGGCATTGAAGGCCCTACTGTCCGCCAGTTCTATGATCACTCATTTTAAAGAGTTGATGCCGGTGTGCCTTGCATGTGATGCATCCCCATATGGGGTAGGGGCTGTTGTAAGCCACATGGAGAGCGATGGGACTCAAATCCCAATTGCTTTTTATTCCAGGACACTGTCCTCCACAGAGAGTAATTACGCACAAATTGATAAAGAAGCATTGGCCATAGTAGCTGGAGTAAAAAAATTCCATGACTACTTGTATGGCAGGGACTTCACGGTCTTCACACACCATAAACCGCTATTGAGGTTATTCACTACAGACAGACAGACAGACACCCCACATCTTATCCTGTAGGATGTTAAGATGGTCTATCTTCTTATCGGCCTACAGTTTCAGGCTAATTCACAAACCCAGCAAAGATATGGGCCATGCCGATGGCCTCAGCAGGCTTCTGCTACCTCAAATTGAGCTAGATCCAGCCTCAGTGGCCTGCATTTTGTCCATTCAGGACTTGCTGGAGTTTCCCCTACATGCTGGGGATGTAGCTGCAGAAACGGCTGCAGACAAGACACAAAGTAGACTGCTATCCTGGGTTCACACGGGGTGGCTAGAAAACAGTCCTGAACCCGAGTTCCAGAGCTACTTCACACGTAGACACGAGCTCTCAGCTTATAAGGGTTGTATTCTATGGGGGAGCAGGGTCATTGTCCCCACTTCATTAAAGGACAGGGTATTGCAATTGTTTCATGAAGGTCATCCAGGTATTGTTTGGATGAAAGCATTGGCACGAAGCTATTTATGGTGGCCAGGATTAGATAAAGCCTTTGAAGCTCAAGTACATGGGTGTTACACGTGTCAATAGTCTAGGCCTGAAATGCCACACACTCCTGTCCATAGATGGGAGGAGACACACAACCCCTGGTCGAGGATTCATATTGACTTCGTTGGGCCCTTTCAGGGACAGCTATTTTTTATAGTGGTTGATAGCCACTCTAAATGGCTGGAAGTTATACCAATTGCAAATATGACTACTGCTAGGACCATCCAGGTGCTTAGGAAACTCTTTGCAACGCACGGGCCACCGGACGTTGTAGTGTCTGATAACGGGGCCCAATTCACAGCAGCAGAATTTCAGGCCTTCTTGAGGACTAACCTCATTAGGCATGCAACATTGGCTCCATTTCACCCATCTAGCAATGGGCAAGCCAAACAAATGGTGCGCACCTCGAAAGAGTCACTGAAGCACATAGTGACTGGGAACTGGCACCACAGACTGGCCGATTTTTTGCTCTGCCAGCATATCACGCCATGCACAGCAACTGGCAAAAGCCCAGCAGAGCTGCGCTGGGGAAGGCGACTAATCATGAAACTGGACAGGTTGCACCCAGACTGGGTGGCAGCAGACACCTCTCACCCAAGACCTCTGAGGGGGTTGCAAGTGGGTGATAGGGTGTGGGCCCGGAACTATGGGCATGGGAACTTGTGGGTGCCAGGCAAAATCACTAAAATATTGGGCCCTCTCTCATACAAAGTGGCCCTAGATGGCGAGCGAGTCATTCGCCACCATATCGACCAGCTGAGGAAGCGGTTTCCAGAATGGCCACAAAGCGAGGACTTCATTCCAGGTCCAATCCATGGACCTGAAACTGGCAGCCAGGCCAAACAATTCACATGCTCTGAGGACCGTAGCAGTCAGAGCAACAGGGAGGTGGTTGTAGAAGGGCAAAGCCTGGGAGGGCAACATGGGTCCCCTGATGGGGAAAGTCAGCCCGAAAAATACAGCCTCTGTATTAGTGTGATATGGAACAATGTGTACTAATGCATACCACTATTTTGTATTCTTGTAAAACTCTTTAATTGTTGTACTTATTTCTTTTGTTGCTATAATGTGTGTACATTCTAATGGGGAGGGGTGTAATGTATTGGGCTTTGTTTTACTAAGTGTATTATGCGGGTTTGATTGCTGGAAGGTTGCTTAAGCAGGGAAGCTGGCTAATGGCTACCAGCTCCTCAGACAACCCATTTCCAGCGCCGCCATTGGCTGCCTCTAGGGCGGCAATAGGTTGCTTTAAATCTATTGGCCGCCCCCTAGAGGCCTGGGTATTTGCAGCCCTGTTCCCCAGTTTGGTTCCTGCAAGCAAATAAAGAATGTTTCTGACTGAACTCATTCACCTCGTCTCTTCGATCAAGCACAGAACCCAGTACACAACAAATACTTCTCCCTCATTTTCATATTCAAAGTTCAATGGATTAGATAACATGGAAAACAATTTTATAGCAACTATATTATTTGATCAACTAATCTATTATTATCTACCTAGGCTCACAGCAGTTCTTTAGAATATAAGGCAGGTATACAGTATATAGTTTCACTGCTACCTTATAGAGATTTATCCTATATCTCCCATCCAATTTATGGATTTACCAGGGGAGGGAAATCCACATTTTTTCATGCTGAAAATGCAAATTGTTTCTCAGAGAAAATGAGATCAAAAAACATAGTTATAACCTTCTTTATGTTTTCAGTAAACTATTGGCAAGAAAAAAATAAAAAGGTAGCTCCCACATATAGTTTGGCATTATGTAAATAAAAAAGAAACAAGTTTTCCTTTGAGTGCTATCTTTGCTGGCATCTTTATGATCATAGTCATAGAGAAGAAACTTCCTGTTTCTTCTTCTTACTACTATATTTGAAAAACTGCATAAGATTACTGAGAAAATTTCCATTGGTTTTACCAGTAAGCCATTCTTGTACTGACTCTTTAAAATAAAGATTCAATATTTATTAGTGGGCAAGTAACAGTTAAGGTTCTAGGATCAGGGAGAACCAAGTTCCAGTTCCACCTGAGTATGAAAGCCAACTGGGTGACTTTGGGCCAGATACTTTGTCTTCGCCCTAAGAAGTAGGCAAATAATAATAAATAATAAACCTTTATTGTTAAAGTACAACATGTGTACATTGAGATTAGCTGAGCCTTCCCCCCCCCCCCGTGCTCTCTCCCCCCAACACACAGTGACAACAAACCCTCCATCCTACCACACCATGTGAACCAACTACACCACACACCGGCCTCTCAAGTCAGTTCTTCATAAGTTCACAGAAATTATATCCCATTTAAAAGCCTAACAGCCCACGGATAAAAGCTATTTTTCAGCCTGTTGGTACGGCTGGCTATACTCCTATATCTCCTACCGGATGGTAGGAGAGTAAAGAGATACCGTCCAGAGTGTGAGTCCAGGGTGTGAGTCCAAGGTGTGAGTGTGAAAATGGCAAACCACTTCTGATAATGTTGCATGGACTTGAAAACAACACTGGATTTGTTGAATCTGTCCTCTATCCTCAGTTTCATGAGATTGACCAGACAATTTTTCAGAGACTAGTGCAAATTTGTTAAATAATGATCATCCTAGATTCTGGAGTGATTCTAAAACCAAGCCTGCCTAAAATATAGAAGATAACTAGCATATTTTATTTTAAAAGTTGTAAGGGTAAAACAATCCCATTTCACACTTACATTAGGAAATTGTGCTCTGTGTTTTAAGGGATAGGTAAGATAAAGAAGATGTGAAATAAATCCTGATATCAAAGACTAAATCCTGATATCGAAAACATAAATGAGAAGGAAAGCTGGGTTATGAATTAAGACTTCTGATTTGTAATTCTGAGGTGCAGTACTAATCTAAAAGCACAAGATAGGCCAGGACAGAATGAAACATTCAGTACTTTTATACATTGGACTTTTTCAATATGCTTATTACTATTATTTATTAAATTTATATGCTGCCCATCTCATTGTCAAGTGACTCTGGGTGGCTTCTAACTGCATTGTAAGCCACTCAGAATTACCTTAGGTAAAATTTATAAATAAATAAATTGCTGAGTGAAAAATTGGATTTAACGAAATAAATTTGGATTTCATATATGAAACTGGATTAGCTCTCCTCCTTTGAAACCTAGTGAAAGTGGTTGACTTTCTCCACAACATTTGGGCGGCCAGTAAATTTTACAAATAAATAAATAAATTGGAAAAATCTAATGCTGAGTGAAAAATTGGATTTAATAAAATAAATTTGAATTTCATGTATGAAACTGGATTAACTCTCCTCCCTTGAAATCTGGTGAAAGAAGTTGATTTTCCCCACAACATTTGAATGCCAAGACAATCTTATCCAAGATTAATAGGCTGTTTATTAAACTTTGTCCCGTATTTTATAAATATGGAACCATATTTAGTGTTTAAGGCCAATCTTGATGAAAGTTGTCCAGAACTGATCAAAACAGGACTCTGTGGACCAGAACACCTGCCAAACTAAATCAGTGACTTTCTATTCTATTCTATTCTTCTTTCTGCTGTGGATATGAACAATGTCAACTTAATATAGAACTATACAATCAAAGAGTTGGTAAGGGACTTCAGAGTTCAACTAATTTAACCCTCTATTCAATTCAGGATGTGCTGAAGTATTTCAACTGGTAACTATCCTAGTACCACTTGAAGATTTTCAGTGAAGGGAATATACCATCTAATTATTCTTCTATATGATAGCCTTTAGATATCTGAAGACTGCTATTGTAATATCCTCTCAGTGTTTTATGTAAGCTAAACAACCTGTTTTTTTAACAGTTCCTTATACTGTATGGTTTCCACTCATTTATCTTTGTATTCTCCTCTGAACTTACTTCAGTTTGTTGACGTTTTAGACTGTATTTGCCTTTTTAGTTTATACTGTTTATTCATGCTTAGCATGTGACATGCTAGAATCCACAAATCCTTTTTATATGTACTACTGTGAAGCTAAGTGTCCCACTCATATACTGGTATCTTTCCTTTCCTTTCCTTTCCTTTCCTTTCCTTTCCTTTCCTTTCCTTTCCTTTCCTTTCCTTTCCTTTCCTACCCTACCCTACCCTACCCTACCCTACCCTACCCTACCCTTCCCCTCTTCCTAGTTTTGTGTCATCTGTAGATTTGAATGTTCATCCCTTTAACTCCTTCATCCATAAAAAAGTTGAATAGCACAGAACTCAGGATAGAGCCCTGGGACTTGACACTATTGAATCTGATGTGTAGACTTCTGAAACTATCCTCTAGGTGTGTTCGTTCATTTGGTTATGGTACCTCTATGAGTTATGTCATATTTTCCCCATTTTATTAATGAGGATGTCATGAGAAAATTGGACAAATGCTCTGTTGAATTCAGATTTATGTGCGCACATCTATTAAAGTAGTAATACTCTGTGTACGTACACATATGATATACACAGCATATTTGTTAGACATTAATTTTGTGACTTTTACTAAAAATGATATTGAAGAAACAAGCCTTTGCTTTGGGGGGATTTGATTTCACAGATTTTGGGATTTCATTCACAAAGAGTTGAATGATAGAAAATTGTACAAGGTCTGTTTTAGGCTTGATCCTTTGCACATTGGACCTATTTCCTACTCATCAGAAGGGCGTTAAAATCAGACACTTTTATGATTTTTTTTTAAAAAATAACCATGCTTGTTAACTGGAGCCTTTAGGATCAGAGCTTGAAGATTAGGTCTTGAATCACAAAATATTTTGAAATACTACAATAGTATCCAGAATACTCCAAATACAGCAGTTGCTTCCTTCATCTTCCAGAAACACATGTCTGGCAATTGATAGAGAAAATGAACAAGCCAGACTTTTGTCTGTTTTAGCAGGTGACCGGACTCAATTGCCTAACACAAAGAAGTGACGCTATTTATTATTGTTAAATTTGTGGCAGTAAAGACATAACTACATAACAGCTTTTTAAAATTGGAATGCTCAATACCATATCCTTATTCTTAAAAATAAAAAATAAGACAATGAATGACTAGTTGTGAATATTTATATATAGCAAGTTTTCTTCCAGCAGAAGCTGAAGACTGCAAAGCTCAGGGGGAATCTAAGGGGCAAGGTACAGTGGTTGGTGGGATTTCTGGGCAAATTTTCAGATCTTTTTCTTGGAAGTCAATCCTTATGTAGCAAAGAAAGGTAGGGGTGATCTTCTGACTTGTTTCTCTTCCAGGCATACAGGTGCTAAATATGGAACTAGAAACTAGGTGTGTCTAGCATAATGAAGAGAAGGATAAGCAGTGACATAATAGCAGCTTCCAGTACTTATGGAGATTCTCAATCATTCAGTTCATGTTTGTCCCAAACATGTTTTTTTCAGAAGGCAACTGGACTTGAGGGGCTGTCACAGAGAAGAGAGGGTCAACTTATTCTCCAAAGCAACTGAGGACTGGACAAGAAGTAATGAGTGGAAGATCATTAAACAGAGATCCAACCTAGAACCAAGGAGAAATTTACTAACAGTGAGAAATCCTCCGGGTAATTGTGGGTGATCCATCACTGGAGGCTTTTAAGAAGAGACTTGACAGCCATTTGTCTGAAATGGTATAAGGTCTCCTGCTTGAGCAGAGGGTTGGACTAGAAGACCTTCAAGGTCCCTTCCAACTGTTATTCTGAGAAGCTGGAAAGGAATGGGGAGTGAGACCTTCCAACAGAAATCCTTAGGACTCTTCACCAGTGCCTCAATCCTTTTGGGGACATTCTTGGATGAAATGATAGCATCTGTTTGTAATTCTTCTCTCTTGGTTGTCGCTCATCTAAATATTCCTGGGGAGCATTATAGGCAGATTTCCACCCTATGTGTATTGGAGAGGGTATGTACAATGTGGGAGCACATACTATTTGATGGAGTAATTGTTGCCTCTATGGGAACCCTGCAAGATTCTGGCTCCTCTCTTTGAAGTCAGTATATAAGAGAAGCAGAAGGTGGTGGTGGACTCCTAGATGACATTTTTGCCTGCCTACTTTGGTCTCATTGTATATGAAACAGTGATGATCAATGAGTTAGGGGATGAGCTGAATCCTCTTGAATAATTAACCCTATAGCCTGTATCACCCACAGCAAGTTAGGAGAGGTAACTATTTACTTTATATAAAAAGAAAAGTAGCAAGGAGAGGGGAATCGACATTTGGAAGAGATTACAAAGCCTGCCTTTCTCT
The DNA here is from genome assembly GCF_947247035.1 of Vipera ursinii. NCBI lineage: Eukaryota > Metazoa > Chordata > Lepidosauria > Squamata > Viperidae > Vipera > Vipera ursinii. Next base: position 323,312,457 of record NC_139512.1, on the reverse strand, counting down.
TCTTGCAGGCTTCCCTCTTCCTAGGAGCACTACAGCTCAAGAGGAAAAAGACTAGACTAGGAATCTTCCACACTGAGGGATCTCTCCCCTTGTTAGCATCTTCGATTTCATCTTCAGAACAAAAATGAGATTATCAAGCACTCACCCCACCTACCCCAGAGTGTTGTCCCAAACACTTTTAATGAACTCTTCTGCTTCCCGCTCCACAGAAAATCCACCAGGATTCCATCTTCTTCACTACCTGCAGCGCTGGCCCAATCCCTGCCAGAACGGCTTGGGGAAGGGGCCTGCAAGAGGAAAAATCACGTCACCCCCTGAAATAGGAAAAAAAAAACCAGGGTTGGCTGAGAGGGGCTTGGGAAAGGGATGGAATAGTTTTATTTTTATTTTATTTTTTCATTTTTATCCAACGGCGCCAGCCCCGTTGCTCTCTCTCTCTGCTTCTGAAGGGGACGCGATGGAAAGACGGAGGCCGCTGTGTTGGGAGAGGTTCCTGTCCACGACGCTGCAGAGAAAACAGCTCCTCCCTCCTCCGGCAGACAGACAGCAAGGAGATGTCACGTGGGTCTCCGCTAGCCCTCCTTTCTCTCCGTTCTCCTCCCTTACTCCCGGAGATAGAAAGAAGCCCTAGCCTGACGCTGCTGAAAAGGCGAGGGACGGCACTTTCTCTCTCTCTCCCCCCCACCCACCCACCCCTTCTTGCTTCTGCTTCTCCTTCCCCGAACTGCCTTATTCAAAGAACCTAACGGGGGGAAATGGTCTTGGACCAACGCCTTACAAGCCAGGAGGATAATCCGCGCAGGTAAACAGAGCTGGGTTTGGGGATAGGGACAGGTGTCCGGGTTGTTGCTGGGAGGGGAGCGGGAAATGCCCATTTAGCAGGGATTCGGAACTGTCAAGGCTGCGCAAGGGATCGGGGACGGCTTTTGCACGCAGGATTTGGAAAAAGGGAGACGGGTTGCAGAGCGAAGCGTAGGAGATGGTGGCGGCGGCGGTGCTGCTGCGACTAGGAAGTTAAAGCTTGATGGTAGTGATTTTATTAATAATTTGGGGGAGAAAGAAAAAAAAATCTCGCCTAGAATTTTAGAGGCTCGGATGCGCCGAGTTGGTGGGGGGGGGGGGGCTAAGAATCAGTCGTATTGATTTTCCCCTCACCTTCCCTCCCCCTCCCTCCATTGGTAAAATATGTGGCAATTTGGCGAAGGGGAGGGCTAGAAAAGTGGAGCTATGCTTCGGATGCAGATTTATATTTCGGGACGCTTTCATTGGGATCCATTAAATAGAGGAAGGGGCGTTCTTTTCTGCTCCCTTTGCTTATCTGACATGTTGGAAGAAAGTGCCTTAATCCCAGCTGCTGCCTCATTTTAGAATCCGTGTGTGTGTGTGTGTGTGTGTGTGTGTGTGTGTGAGAGAGAGAGAGAGAGAGAGAGAGAGAGAGAGAGAGAGAGAGAGAGAGAGAGAGAGAGAGAATAAATTGAGGTATAACCTGCAGCTCCGTTAAGTAACAGAATAAACCCAAATAAGCAAGCAAGCAAAGAAAAAAAAAAAGAAATATGTTTGCCTAACAATGAAAGGAGTCTATTCTAAAAATGATTAGATTGGAAAATATGAAGAATGGTGGAAGGGGCATTAAACAGATGAAAATGAATATATAAAAAGTATTTTTTTTTATGAGGGCAGTTCTCTCTGGTTGCAGCAGAGAGTATTTTTGTAAAGGGTGTGGGGAGTTCCTCCCCCTTCCCATCCCCTTTTTATTTCATCTTGTAATTTGTGTACTCCCCAGGTCCTTCCTGCATCCTGAGAAAATCCTTCTGATATTTTAAACAGCAGGATGCTGGTAAGGCTATAGATGCCAAAATGATGTGCTATTAAGGATTTATTGTTGGATTTATTGCCTTAAAGCTCTGCCTTGTTTGATTATCTTTCCCTTCATCTCAGTTGCTCTATCCTTATTTAATATCCAAGTTGAGGAACTTATAGCTAAAATGCTATTTTAATAACAGCAGCAATTTACTTTAAGGTGGGGGAACTGAATTCATTGATGAGTTTTGAAATAGATATTCTCATCTATTAATTAGGCAAAAGGGACCACAGGCTTTTAAAACAAAAACTAAGAGACCATATATGCATGTTAAATCAGCAGTCCATCTTCCACAATCTATCTGCTACACTTGCTTTGCAAACCACTAGACATTCAGTGTTTATCACTGTATCAGCCATAATAAATTTGCAAATGGCTGTTGTTACTAGTATTATTTTGCAGCTATTGTTGTGATTATATAGACATAAAAAGGTGGGCAGCACAAAGAGAGCAGAAAGGTGCTGTCATCAATTTACTGAAATTTTAAAAAGGGATCCCCTTAGTTCAGCAGCTCATTCAGCTGACATTTGTAGGAACCCTTCTGTTCACTTCTGGTTTGCATGTATGTTCATGTGCATGAGAGTTGAACAGGCGAACATACAGCCACACACAGCTTCCCAATTTCTGAGGACAGCCTAACTGGCTACTATCATAGTTTTATGATACAAATTAACTGTAACTAAAGAAATCCTATAAGAGAACCTTTTATTAACCCAATTTAATTAATGGATTAATTAAATTAAATTTAAGGATTAATTCAATTTTTTATTTTGGTTTTGGGAAGGCACACAACTCTCATCCATCCCTAATTCTGACATTCTCAATAGATCTGCAGTATGAAGAGAGACAAAGTCTTACAGAACCTTGAACTCCAAGACCGTAATTCTGGGAAGTTTTTCCAACCTGTTAAGGATATCTTTTCTCCCTTTTGCCTCAGTAGCTTTCCTTATTCTCAAACAATATCACTTTCTTCAGATACACCAGGTTCTGTATTACTTTGTTTTTGCATTTAGCCAGCTCTCATAGACACACACACACAAACTCATCTTTCTCATACACTGAATCCATTCTTTGGCTCATAAACTGCTGCCAATCTGTTTCTCATTCTCAACACAATAACTACTCAGACCTCTATTTCAGTCTTTATTCACCCCATCATGACATCTGCTGTAATGAGTTACACACTTAATTAGGGTACATTGATATTATACAACATTTGCAACACCATATTTCTCTAACACAGAGACACATTTGTCTTTCCCTCAAGTTCTCCCACCCCTTTATTATACATGTTCATCCCAGTCTTCACAATCTTAATAACAACACCCACAACTATCTTTTTTTTAAAATTCACACTCTGCCATCATGACTCTTGCATGGGACACCACGATTAGGATCACATACCCATAGTGATTCTTTCTGTTCTTCCTTTTTGCACACCAACCAACTCTTATCTGAGATACCTTTTTATTCCTTGTGCAATCTTCATTCTCATAGCCACACCATCCCTGTAGATGGAGGATAATTCTTCCTTCTTTGCTAATAGCTGTCCATTCTGCACAAGTTACTGGTTTTTCCCCCAACAAAAGGCTATTCCTTTTCCATTACTTACACTATCATACGAATGCATTCATGCAAACATATTCTAGCTGCTTTGTCTAATCTTCTCGCACATACATTTGCACACAAATTAAGCTTTTCTTTCATACAAAGTTAACTTTCACCTTTTACCTCCACATACACTTCTGTGTATATCATGTACGCATATATTAATCTCCTTTGTCTAATATTCTTCAGAAAATCTATTTTATCCATATAATCCTTTCCTGAATCATCACATGTAATAATCAATTTGTCTTGTGTGTTGTTTTTTCACTCATTCATTCCCCTCCTCTCTTTAAACATTTTTTTTCCTTCATGGAAAAACACAGAATGATCAAGCATGAACATTTTGCTTTAATTCTGCACACCTCCAGTTAAAACGATCTCTGACTGCAAAACCGGAAAAAGCTCTCTGGTGCTTGTCAAGTGAGACACTAGACGGCTAGACGGCCAAATGGATCCGGCTTCATAAAGACAAAGCAACATATATTTTGTTGGGACCTTTTTTTTGGGGGGGACTCTGTGGCTCACCACTGAGTTTTGCAGCGGTGGAAAATCCCAAGTTCAATTCTTGCTTGGCATCTGCATGGCGCACACCCTCATTCTGGGGAAGAGGCCGCTGTTTAGCAGCGAAGGGCAGTTTTTGCGTGCGAAGGTCTTCTTCGCACCTTCAGTTCCGCGCGTTATCCGGGATTTTAGTAAGCAAGGCTGGGAAAACGGAGAGCGCTGACTGAAACCTTAAGAGAGCTCTCGCTAGTTGGACGGGAGAGATTTTAGGAAGCAAGGCTGGGGGAAAAAAACGGAGAGCGCTGACTGAAACCTTGGAGAGCTCTTGCCAGCTGGAGAGAGCGCGTCGTGCTCGGGAGACACAGCGCGTTCTACGCCGAATATTTATGTTTCTGTAATGCTTCAATCCCACTCCACCCCTTCCTTTCTCGCCTGCTTGTAGATAAAGAATTCTCCCGGGTTTGTTTTTTTTTGTTTTTTGTTTTTTGGTTGTTTTTTTTTGCACAACTCTCCCACACATTCGTTAACACCGCCGTCCTGTAATACTTTCCGTCACACACTCCGGCGCTACTTCTCCAGCACATTCACACACACCCCCTTCCTCTTGCTCCCTCCCCCATTCCCCCGAGCTTCAGCACAACAACCTGGAAAAGGGGGATGGGGGTGGAAACAGACGGACGGAGCCCGAGCGTTCTCTCCCTCCCCCGGTCCATCTCTAGCGAAAGCAGCCGCAGCAACGGCAAGCGGCGAGCTTTGAAAAGCACGGGGCGTCTAGCTTTCCACGCGCGCGCTGCTTCTTCACCAGAGGAGGAGCCCGACAGCTGCCCGTGGGCGCGGGAGGAAACGTGACGGCGGGGACCGGGGGGGCAAGGGAGCGAGCGAGGGCTGGATGCGGTGTCATCAGTTTCTCGACCCCCCCCCCCCGCACGTTCTCCCCCCCCCCCTTGTCCCTAACGGAACAGCCTTGACCGAAAGGGCCGCGGTGGTCCAGGCGCCAAGTCGGTAGCGCTTCTCTAAGCGGGAAAGGGATGCTTCAGCGGGGTTGGCTGCCCCTCAGGAAGTGAAATGAGGCTTTTTTTTCCTTTCCTTTTCTTTTCTTTCCTTTTTTTCTTTTTCTTTTTCTTTTTTGCTGCTTGCTGCTGCTTTCGGTGGCTGCTGACATTGGCCGCTGTCTTGCTGATCAATCCAGGCTGAGAGACAGAGGGTTATTACAGTGAAGACCACAAAAGTCTCAAAGGAAAATATCTGGCCCCTTCATAGAATAATCCCTTATGAATCATTTTTTTATCCTCTCTCTCTTTATACATTGTGTGTGGCTATTCTGCGTGGAAATAAATTCTGCAGCCTGTATAGGTGGCTCTGTACAGTAATTCAGACTTGCCTTTTCCTTTGCATATTTTACTTATTTTACTCAAATTTATTTCCATTCTTCCTTACTAATTACTTGTTTCACTCTCATGCACACAGACATATTCTCCAGTACCATCATTTCCCCCCTTCTTAACGTTGTGTTATCAGGTGGTGTTAAGAGTTTAATGGTAAAGAGTTCAGATTGCTCACCTTCCTCCAAATTCTGAAATTAAAAGTTTACAAGCTGCCTTTCCAGCACATGCAGACAAATACACAATCCATTTTTTTAAAAAAATCTTTCATTCCCTACATTGAAGTCTACTTTTGAACTGATAAGATTGTTCATATTTTTTTCTTAAAACCAAAAGAAAACTTGCCATTTTTAATAGATGGGAAATGGTGAATACAATATAAACAAATAGAGCCAACACAGCAGAATATTAAACAGTAGGAAATGGAGCTAAGAAAATGATCCTTGATCAGAGAACAAGTTCTTGTAAGACATTTTTTTTCTTTAAAATATTGGATAGTATTAACTTTGAGAGTTAGTTTCTAAATATAGTTGAGATTTGCATTATAAGGTGGAAAATATAATTTTTAATATTTTTCTACCATCTCTTTGAGTATTTGACTAACATGGTGGTTTATGACTATATTATATGCATACATGATTTTGTATAGTTATAAAATTAAAGAAATACTTGGTAAGAGGTATCCCAAACCCTGATTTCTCTCTTTAATTTTTATCCTTGCAATATTTTGAATTGAAGCCAAAGTAAGAATTATCTTTTGTGTCCCCCCCAAATACAAAGTTTTATCAAATCCAAAATGATATATTTTTCCCTCTTGATTTAGTTAGCTCTTGCCAAATAGCATTAAAGCTATAACAGGACGTCCTACATTCAATTTTTTGGAGATTTCTGGTGAGCCACAATGTTGACATGCAAACTCTGTTTTGAAGTTAAAAGTTAATGTAGAAATTTCCATTAATTGATAGTATTTATTAAACATTTCCTCTCCCAGTGTTTTTCAAAATTTTAACTACACCTACAATCATTGTAAGCTGCCCAGACTCACTCAGGACAGTGAGACAGATGGAATATAAATTCATTCATTCATTCATTCATTCAATCAATCAATTAATCAATCAATCAACCAACCAATAGTATGCTGCCTGTACCAGGAAGTAAACAAGCCTTTGTGCTGTAATAGGATAGTGTTGAAATACTTCTAGTTGCAAAACTAGAGTTTGAGCTTTGGTGGAGCAGTGGGCTAATGCCTCCTTAAGTAACACCAGCTGCCTGCAATTAGTGCAGGTTCGCATCCCACCAGGCTCAAGGTTGACTCAGCCTTCCATCCTTCTGAGGTAGGTAAAATGAGGACCCAGATTGTTGGGGGCAATAAGCTGACTTTGTAATAATGCCACTTGGGGGGGGGGAAGCCCTAATAAGCAGGCATATACATAGAATGAAGGCTATTGCTAAGCACATTGGTTTGTGCTTAAATTGTAAGCCGCCCTGAGTCTTCGGAGAAGGGCGGGATATAAATGGGATTAAAAAAAACAAAAAAACCCTATGCAAATTATGGATAGCAAGAGGTGCTTGCAGATGAAAGTAGTATGTGTCATTTAATACTTTAGACTTAATCTAGAAAGGGTTATGCTCTGGTATTGCTACTACTTGAGGCTTTTTAAAAACTTTGCTGCTGCATGTCAATTAGTTTTCTTAAATGACAACTGTAGCTGCATTGGAGTACTGGTATAGAAATAATGATGTGATTTAAACCAGTAAATATGCATTATCCACAAATGGTGGGTGTATCTGGGAATATTTGAGAGGGAAGGATGGGATAATATTTTAAAACATGGAAACCGATTTAACTTTCATTACAGATAAACTAGCATGTTGCAAATTACTTCTAACATGAGATTATGAGATTGTATGTAGTTCTTTATGCCAGAAGATGATAGCAGAAATAGCAAGATATTGAATTTTGGCCTATATTATATAAGCAATTAAAATGAATGATTTTTTCCAAGTTTAAAAATTAATTAAAGGAAGCAGAATAAAATATACAAAGAGATATAGCAATAACCATATTTATTCCAGAAAAACAAACAAACAAACAAACAGCCATACCACTGAAGAAATTCACTGCTAGCTTGCTCCTCCTGTGATTTCATTCACTTTATATAATATTAAAACATGTTTATTGCATGGAAAATTGCTAAGCATAGGATATAACAGGCAAAGTTATACTTTTTGCCATGAATCTTTTTGAGGATACTAAAATGGTAGTAAATATATTTTGATATATCTATGTATCATAACTTTGTGTTTAATGAGGCATTTCCAATTTCTTTTTGCATAAAACACTTATTGCTACAAATAGTGTGAGCAGGCTATGTGACCAGAAAGTTTTCAAGCACAGTATATTGTATGTGTATCTACTGCAGCAGAGGACATTTAATTTACTTCAGGTTGTATTTATATTTGCTGATACTTTCAGCTCTTTATTTTTCAGGCATGAAGTACTCAATTGTGAATGTAATTTTGTTGTCTTTAAAATTTTTGCAGGTTTTTGTAAATGTATATATTTTTTAAAAAATGGTGCAAAATCTTCCAACAATCAAGCACCGGGATCTTTTCAATTTTGGCTTTGCAGAAGAAAAACAAAATAGGAGCAGCTGTGAGGCTCTGCATAGCAAGTAGCTTTTAAGCTACATGACAGCTTCTGGATTTCAGCCCCATTGGGAAATACACGCTCTCCTGGTTTATTACATGGCAGGCAGTCCATGGTCTGATGAAAGAATCAACTTTGGAAAGACAGGATTGGAGTCTCTAAATTGCTTGCAGTGAAGGTGACAAAATTCCTGGGAGCTACCACGATTGGATAAGATGACTTCTACATACACTTGGATACTGACTTCTCCATATATGCTGGAATATTGATTAAATCTTGCTGGATTTGTGGATCTTTTAAAAAAAGGTCTTCTGAGTAGTTTATGGGCCTTCCTACATTTGAGTATTTTCCATCCATCCCCAGCTTCTTTTCATCTTGTCAACATGGATTTTTAAATATTAATATATTTGCTGACTCACTTAGTCTTCACTTTGACAAGCAGATGACTGAATAACCTTTTATCAGTGCCTTTTATTTTTTAAATACTTTTTACAGTTCAAATAAAATTGCACATTTGTTGGTGCTTTATCCTTCCTTTCTTCCATTATTATTATTTTTATTATTGAAAAAGAACAAATTGGCATCTTGTGTAAAAAGCCTGACATTCTCCTACTGGGGAAGGCAGCCACATTATTTCCTGCCAGAACCTGAAAAGCAAGAATTAAATATCTGCTGTGAGTAGTTACTGGAAAGATTTTACCCTGTCTGCTTCAACGCCCCCACCACCACTCCCCCCTCCTTTTCCCCCTCTCCCCCACCCCACCCCACCAAGAATGGGGCCGGTGCTCCTTCGGCGTGGAGGCTGCCTCCTACTCTGGATGGCACTGCTCCTGGGATGTTGGGCTGAGCTTGGCAGTGGCTTGGAGTTCCCAGGAGCAGAGGGCCAGTGGACTCGCTTCCCTAAATGGAATGCCTGCTGTGAGAGCGAGATGAGCTTTAACATGAAAACCCGCAGTTCCAGTGGCCTGGTCCTTTACTTTGATGATGAGGGCTTCTGCGACTTCTTGGAGTTAATTCTGACACAAGGTGGACGGCTCCAGCTAAGTTTCTCCATTTTCTGTGCTGAGCCTGCCATCTTACTCTCTGACATGGCTGTCAATGACAACCTGTGGCACACTGTGATCATTCGCCGCAATTTTAAGAATACAACACTACTAATTGATCAGGCTGAGGCTAAATGGGTAGAAGTGAAATCTAAGCGGCGGGACATGACAGTCTTTAGTGGTCTCTTTCTAGGAGGATTGCCTCCAGAGTTGCGTTCACCTACCCTAAAAGTAACACTCTCCTCAGTGAAGGATAGGGAACCCTTCAAAGGATGGATAACAGATGTAAGAGTCAATTATACACAGTCTTCACCTGTGGAGAGTCAAGAAGTACGTCTGGATGATGAACAGAGCCACTTATGTGCTAGAGATGTTTGCCTCAATGGTGGTGTATGCTCTGTGCTCAACAATCAGGCGGTGTGTGACTGCTCCCATACTGGTTTCCATGGGAAGGATTGCAGTGAAGGTAAGAATCTGTTTTGCCCTTTCCCAGTCAGCCTGCCCCTCAATGAAAGAGGAGGTCAAGAGATGGAGACTGCATGGCTTTTCCTCCATAGGAGTAAATCTTGCAGCTGTGCTTTCCCCTCATTCATCTCACATTTGAATCTTTTGTCAAATATTCCAACCCTGTTCTTCCATCTCTTTGAACTATGACATAAGCATATTTTTGCATTGTAAAAATCAAGCTGAAAATTAGGTTGAGGATCAGAATTTTGTAGAATTGTAAGGAATGCAAAGAAAAAGAATAGAGAACTGGAAAGCTGTACTGTGAATAGGTAGGTGTATTTTCTACCCCACTTTTAGTTTTCAGGAAATAGGCTGACAAATTGATCTACCAACCAGGTTACTTGAAGTATTACAATTTAACCTGAACAGTCCTAATAATCGGACAAAAAGGAATTAAATAACTCTAAATACAATTACTTATATTTAACAAGTGTGTGGCTTTAGTTGTTGCAAGGCTCAATATTATCTGAGTGCATGGGAAGAGAGTTTATTGGATTTATTTTTCATAACAGAATAATTGAGAAATTCAGTACTTCTTCTGTACAGGGCTAGATTAGTAAATATACATAACAAATTTTCTTACAATTTAAAGGCATGGAATGCCCTCAGAGCTAATACAAGTAATACTGTATGAGGAAAAATAATGTATATTTTGAATGCTTGCACAATTAAAAGTAAATTATATTACCAAAGGTAAAATAGAAAGGATTAATTCTTTAGAATAGATACAGACTAGGTAATTAAGTAGCTTCATTTAGTAATGGCCTAGTCCTTTGTCTTTATCATTTTAATCTAATTTTACTGGCTGTGGAACAAATACTTGTGAGGTTTGTCTTTATGTAAACTTCCTGTCTTCTTTATCCAGAAGTTAGCCTCAGTCACCCAACATTTTTTTGTTTAAATTTGACTCTTTATTTGATAAAACTTCATCTGATCTACCATCTTTCTACCATTTATCAAAAAAGCCACTCAGTCTGTTTTAATATATATTTACAATTGTTCTTGAAACTGTAATATCTTATATGTTGTATTTTACTAGCTGTTTTATAAAGCTAGTGATTAACCCAAATTAATAAATTCTATAGCCTGTGTATTGTATTGGTTCATGAGGAAACACTTTTGAATTGATCTTCTGGCAGTGCTTAGTTTAAGATGGTATGGGACTTTAAAGGAATTTTTGCATGAATTTAGATTTTTCTACCTCAATATGTGAATTTTTTATGTAATTTATACTGAAAATGAGTTGAGAGATTAACTGAGAGATCAATTGTGATACCATCACAAAAGCTATTACACTTAGCTTTTCAGGCAATGCTCTTAAATCCTAAAAAAAAACCTGGGAAAATTAAATCTCTTCATTTGAAACATAAAACTATGATGTTTCCATTTCAGTTTTTTTATTTCAGTTGATGCATAGTAAACTCATAACCCATTTTAGAAATCAGCAATAGTTTTAATAGGATAAGAAACTATTTTTCTCTTATAATTAAATGTACAGTCCCATAGTGTTTAAATTTGCCCAGAAGCAATTTCTGCGGCTTTCAATTGGACATACAGGTAAGTAATAAAATTGCAAACTTATATAGTATTTGCATTCTATAATTGCAAGGATGCTTTATCCTAAGAGTAAAAGTGCCTTAGACTAATCACAGAGAAATATGCAGCGTTGTATAACTATACTGTTGCATAAATAGACAGACAGACAGACAGACAAGAACTTCTCATTTAATTATGGAGGACTATTATTCTCTCTTTCTTCCTATTTGTTAATGGAAGCTTAATTTCCATTAACTTAAATTGCGTATCAGCAACACATTGGTCTGTTCATCAAGTAATATAAAATTTGAATTTGTATTTATAGGAATGAAATGTCTATATACAACTTGTTGCACTCATTAAGGCAAGGAATCACAATAGCTATTGGGTACAGTATTTTCATTTTTAAAATGTCTTTTGAAGTGATAGATTTGAAAACCTTCAGTGGATTCTCCCTAGAGGTCTAGAAACTGAAATATGGTGTCCCTTGCATAGTGGCATATTTTATGATTGGTGAAGAGTTGTTCATCAGACTTGTAATATATTATTAATAGGTACTTACAGTATATGTGATACCATTGTGTAAAAGTTAATTAGAACATAGTATTTTGAATTTCTGGCTATGAAAATTAATTGCATTTTATTATCACTATATATCATATAACGATTATGGGTAAAATAATAGTTTATAAACTTTCATTCCTTAAATATTTGTAAATCATCAAACAATGATTTTTTTAAAAAATCCAGTTCACTTTTAAATACTTATTTTAATAATAAAAAGATAGTTACTTGTAAAATCTTGTTTATATTCCATGGTTGTTCTTCAGTATAGTATTAATAAATAATTATAATGATGATAATATATCTACATTACAATTTTCTGAGTATTTTTATAGATACTGCTTCAATAATCCTTAAAACAATACTATAAGGCAGAACAAGGGATGTGGTGGCTCAGTGGGTTAGGACGCTGAGTTTGTCGATCAGATGATCGGCAGTGTGGCGGGTTGAATCTCAAGTGCCACAGTGTGGCGGGTTGAATCTCAAGTGCCACAGCGCCTGTTATTCATCCCAGTTTTTGCCAACCTAGCAGTTCAAAAGCACGTAAAAATGCAAGTAGAAAAATAGGGACCACTACGGTGGGAAGGTAACAGCGTTCCATGCGCCTTTGGCATCTAGTCAGGCCGGCCACATGACCATGGAGACGTCCTCGGACAAGCGCTGGCTCTTCGGCTTTGAAATGGAGATGAACACCGGCCCCTAGAGTTGGAAACGACTAGCACGCATGTGCGGGGGAACCTTTACCTTTATCTTTAAGGCAGAACACTAAAATTGGAGTCCAGATTAAAATTATTAGTTTTAAAGTGTTGGTTATAACAATAATTTAAAAGTACCCAAGAGAGTCTCCAGATCTGTATGTCTCCTCTTTTAATTTTTAAAATAGTGAAATAAACTGACATGATAAAAAATTAGGAAAGGTCATTATCATTATCATTTTCATTTAATATAGAGTTTCAAATAATGATATTTGTAAAAATACTCAATAAGTATTGAATAACGGTAATAATAATGACCTTCCCTATTTTTTTTATCACATTAAGCTTTGCATAGCATTGCTTTAGATTTTCAAATATCATTGCAAATACACTAGCTACTTTATATTAATATAAATACATGTATCAAACAACTGTATTTGCAGTATAATTAAAGTTAGCACTCCCTAGCCATCCTTTGTTGACCTTGAAAAAGCTAAAGAGAGTGTTGCTCCAGCCTTAGTGGGAAGAATAAAGAAATCTTAGGCAGAAGTTAAATTAGAAAGTAAAAATATATATAGCAGAAACAGGTAATGGCAAAGTATTTTCATACTGTTGCCAGAAAATGTACATGGACATATTCATTATGTATCAGGAATGAGAATTTTGAAGATAATTTTGTATATTTTATAAATATTATAAAATATAATATTATATATTCATGTCTCAATTCAAAACATATTTCAGGCTATATTATCCTGACAGTCTGTTTTGTTTAGCTAGTCAGATTAAAAACCTTTCTACAGAATAGGAAAAGGGTCTTTACAGCCATAAGAATTTAGTTCACTTGCTCTAAAAGACACAGAAAGCATAGTTTTCAACCAGAATGCTATGACTGTCTGCAATTTACAGCTTGACAGATAATAGACAATTTTTTTATCATGTGCCTTGAACTTGAAAAAAAAAATCCAAGAGAAAAATAAAGATATTTCAATAGCTGACATGTCCTATTGCCTAACCAGATCTTCAATTCCAGTTTAATTAATGGATTTATCAATTAGCTGTGCTGAAAGATAAGAATGAAAACTTATAATATTCTTGCATTTTCAAACATTTATGAAACATTTCCTTGACAAAATATCAAAAAAATTCTAACAAAATGAACAATTAAAATCACCCATTTTTAGTAAAGTAAAGTAACTATTTCTGGCAATGTAAATCTAGGCTTTAGCCTCTAGGTCAGGGGTGTCAAAATGGCAGCTCATGGGCCAGATGCATCAAGTGCAGACCACGCCCACCCCGGCTCCGCAAAGGCAAAAAGTCGTGATACGTCACTATATGTCATGTGACGCAATTGAGTTTGACACCTGTGCTGTAAGTTTATCAACAATCTAAGTTTGCTCCATATTACATTAGTAAAAGAATGGATAGAAACTAACTACTTGAGCATGGCTAATTTTAATCAAAGACAACAGAAATTCCTAACTGCTAAACTACTATCCTGTAGTATTCCTTCATTACTACACAATAATTAATGTAGATCACTCACTAGAAGGCTTTAAGAAACTAATATAAACCAATGGTCTATTCTATATGAGGAACGTAGATAGATATGAAAAGAATATTAGTGAAAAACATATATTAGCTATGATAGAGATGAGTTCCATACTAAAAATGATTAGGATTTTTTTAAAAAAAATCATTTAAATTTATAAAGTCATATCACGAATACAGCATATATTTCTAGCTATTATATCTCATAAACATAAATAAGATAGGTCGAAAAAGTCCCCCAAAGGAGAAATAAAACATTTAGGAAATTGGAAAGTCATCATTTAAGAAAGAACAAGACTTTTTCCTTTATTAAAAAAGGATGAATAACTTAATCAGATATATAGAATTATGTAAAAGAGGTATATATTGCATGTACCTGCTTAAAAACAATTCCACAAGGCATGGCAGGGAAGACAGAGATGAAACATATATTATGATGCAAACCTTGTGACTTAAGTATATACTTGTGTTTGAATTTGGAATACAAGTGCAAAAGGAATGAAGTTTGCACTATGACATATTTTGTTATTGTTATCATTAGGAACAGATGCTTATAAGAAGATGAGGGTTCCCCCCCCCCACAAAATGTGTGTGAATTGGATAGTAATCTTGCATTCTTTAATAATAATGTTGTTTGAAAAGAAGTAAATATGAAGTGCAAATGATTAAAGAGATTGCTGCAGCAGCATAAAATGCCTTTAAAAGGTGAACCTTAAGATTAGTAGCTGCTTGAGTGGGACTGCATGGGTGAGGCTACACATGCCTGGTAAATCAAAGTCTTTCTATAATGTCTAACAATAAAGGTTTTATCTATTTTCTTTATTTGTTCATTACTTCTTCCTTTTGCCTCATTTTTATCCACTTTGTTCTTTGGTCTTTTTTTTCATGGATCAGTTAACTGGTCCCCCCCCCTTTTTGTTTTTGGTGTTTCTGATAAGAAAGAAAGGAGATCGAATGTTTGAATGCTTCTATGTGAAGAGCTTGCATGTACAATAAAGCATAGTTGATATATGAAATATTTTGTTTCAGTATGAATATTAGCAATTGATTCAGTTAATATAAGGGGATTGTCTTGACTACATATGGATGTTGATATGTGTCCTGGCAGATACATATCAACATGCATACATAGAAGGGTGGCATCAACATATATTTATGAGGACTGTGGAAAATTTTGGGGACTGGATTCCCTTTGCTTATTCCTCAATCTATTTCTCTTTCATTTATTTATGGATTTATTTCTGATGGTTGCCTTAAATTGAGAATAATCTTTCTTTCAGGTAAATAGGGCAATGGATAGATGGATTATCCCCTTTCTTTTTCTCACAATACCAGCACTTCACAATACTAGCAAATCCAATGAAACAATTTGGCAAGATTTCATAACAGATTTAAAAATAAAATTCATACTTCATGCATCTCTTTAATTCACTAAGATCTTTTCTTGCCAGACACTGAGCCAGTGGCTTATAGTGTAAAAGGAGATTAGATGAATCTTGGAAGAAAAGTATATTGATGATTCAACTTTCAATAAGCAAAAGCAAAGCTATCAACATAACATCAATAATAATTTCAGATAAATAACATGTGCTCACAGAAATATAAACATAGTAAATCAGACCAAATAACTTTAATTTGTTAAATCCTAGAATGTTTTTATGAAAAAAGAAAACAAAGTCATATGATGGTATTGCTGCAACATTTTGAATTTGAGATGGAAAATTCTTTTATTTCCATGAAAACAACACGATCACTATCTGGATGTTTTCTATTTAAACAGGAAATAGTTCATTATCCATGATAGTAATGTTTTGCTAGTATTAACAATCCTTCTTGGAAAATCTTGTTCTTTTTAATGAAGCAATGATGAGCATTTGACGGGTGACAACATAATAAGAGTTAAAAACAAACCAATTCATGTTTAAAACAATTACAATGTTCATCAAAGTAAAAGTTTTATAATATTATTCCCAAGTTAGTGGCCCCTCCTTTGAGCATTTTAATGACCAGAACATATTTCAACAATAGTTTCTAGATAATAAGGTAGTAAAATTGATTTATTTTATTTATAGTCTTAAGGGTCATATTTGATTAAATTAAGGAAGAATACCTATGTACTTTCTAAATTAACTTAAATGAGCCTTCAAGGTGATGTTGATGTTTCTCATCTACAGTAGTAATTTATCCTTTCCTGTAATATAAAGCCAGAAAACAATATCCTTTATAGCTGATTGTTATTGTTGTTGTTGTTGTTGTTGTTGTTGTTGTTGTTGTTGTTGTTATTATTATTATTATTATTATTATTATTATTATTATTATTATTATTATTATTATTATATCTGAAGTCTCAGCTTCCAGTTCTTTGACTGGTGTTCACCTTTGTAGAACATAGAATAATAGGGCTGGAAGGTACTTTGAAGGTCTTTTAGTCCAACTCCCAGGTCAAACAGAAGACTCTATACCATTCTGGGCAAATGACTGTCCATTCTCTTCTTGAAAACTTCCAGTGGGGCACCCACAATTTCCAGAAGTAAATTGTTCCACTGATTAATTGTTCTCACTGTCAGGGAATTTTTCCTTAATTCTAGGTTGGATCTATCTTTAATGATCTACCCATTATTTTGTGTCCTGCCTTCAAATGCTTTGGATAATAGATTGAACCCCTCTTTTCTGTGACAGCTCTTCAAATACTGTAAGACTGCTATCATATCACTCTATTTCTTCTCTTCATTAGGCTAAACATACCTAGTTCCTTCAGTTGTTCATCATGGTTGGCCTCCATAACTGTTATTATCTTTGTTGCTCTTCTTTGCATGCTTCCTAGGGTCTCAACAACCTTTTTTATATCATGGTGACCAAAATTGGATGCAGTATTTCAAGTGTGGTCTTACCAGTCCAGTATAAAGTGGTGCTATCACTTCATGTGATATTGAAACTACCCTCTCTTAATGCAACCTAGGACTGCATTAGCTTTTCATTTGCATCTTCTTTCCAAGAACCTTGGATGTCATAATGTACCAGAATAGTATATGTGTAGATCCAAGCAATATGGCCTTTTGCAACTGATAGATGGAAATATTGTCAATGTGAAGATCACTGGGACCACCATTTCTGGTTTATGCCAAAATCAAATTTGATTCTCAGATCTTGATACTGTGTGATCATCTCCTCCTCCTCCTCCTCCTCCTCCTCCTCCTCTCTATGAAGATTCTCAGTCATCAAGGTCATACCTGTATCAAAAGTGGTTTTTATTTTGAAAAGGCAACTGTACTGATTTTTTGAGGAAAAAGAAGACGTTTCGCTTCCTATCCTGGAAGCTTTATCAGTTATTGGATGCTGTGGGAGATGGAAGATCTTCTTCTTCTTCTTCTTCTTCTTCTTCTTCTTCTTCTTCTTCTTCTTCTTCTTCTTCTTCTTCTTCTTCTTCTTCTTCTTCTTCTTCCTCCTCCTCCTCCTCCTCCTCCTCCTCTAGTTTCTACATATACTTAATATCTGCCATATAAAGTTCTGCTTTAAAATGTAATTGGCTTTATAATTACCATCTAATTTCTTTGCTCATACTAACAGGTGGCACACAACATTTATAGGTAATTCAGTACTTAGCACATTTCCCTTAATACAAAAGGGAGATGGTTAATTTTATGTTAAATCAGTGCTCATTTTAACCCTCTATTATGTATGTGGATTAACCAATAGATATTCCCTTGCATTGTATTCTCAAATCCTGTAACAAATACCAAAGACAATTACTCTGTATTGTGATAGATTTTTTTTTTGTACTTTAAAGAAAATACAAATCTCATGTCGCATATACTTATTTTTTTTTAAAAAAAATATTATTATTATTAGTTTGAATACTGATTATATAAGCCACTCAGAGTAACTTTGGACAGGGAGGTAGAGAGCATATAACTTTAATAAATAAATAAACTATTTGTTTCATGATGTATTTATTTTTGTTTGTTTTTAATCTAAGTTATGGATTTAGGAAATTAAGAAAGAGGTTGAAGCATCTTATAAAAACATAGAAACAAATACCTATATACAAATGTCTTCTAAACTATTTGTTCTACAGCTGAGTGATCTTTTTAGTTACTCACAATCATGCCTATTACATTCCCTCCACCAAAACTGCATTTATATAGTAATCAAAGCCAAATGAGTCTGATGCTAAGCCAAGCAAAGATAAAAAGTTATTCAGTCTACAGTGCAAAAGTCAACATCTCAGATTTGGAAAAGAAAACAATATTAAACATGGTTTAATTTTAGAATAGGGTTTGAGCCACTGTGATGTTACATTTGAAACCAAGTGCAAAGAAAGGTTACTGATAATGAAAAAGCTGCCAGGAATGGAAAGCAAAGAAAGTATTTTAGTAAATCTTGGACTCATAATTTTTTATAAACATTACCAGGAAGAACAATGATTATTTGACAGTCATTCATAAATTATTAAAGGTTAAGAAACAATATCTTGAGCATGCCTTCCATAAGCCACTTGAGCTATAAACACAAATAGGAGTGTTGGAGAATCAGCCTAATCACCTAAATTATATAATATTGATCTTCTGTCTATTTTTAAACTGTTCCAAGTAAATACAGGGCTCCTTTAAATCTATGAAGGCTTTCTCATTGATAATCTATCTATTTCCTTTGACCAATCTGTTTCTGTAATTTGAAAAAAAATTACGTCCTACATTACCAGCATTGCTTTCAAGGACTTGTGAAGGTGGTATTTGACTGTTCATTCTTCTTTGCCAGCCTGATCCCTTGGAGAGCATTTCCATGAATGGAATTCTTCTGTGATTAGAAATATAACTACAAGAAAGAAATCATAAACAATGGAGGAGGTAACAATTGGCATATATTACTTCAGATACAAACAAGCTGTTCATACATCTTCTTATTTTCTCAGAATAAGAATGCTTCAACAATCTTTTTTTTTTACTGGTGTGGGAAATGAAATTTGAAATGAAGTGAAATTCTTCCTCCATAGCCAATACTCAAGCAATTAAGGTGCTAAAGCACAATCAGCTAATCTGCAGGACAATAGAAGGACTAGCTTCTTTCTATATATTTGTAATAGAAATGAATCATTAGATCAGGAATGGAGTATAGGCTGCATTATCTATTATCCAGCAGCAGTATTACTTTATGTTTTTATGTTAGCCTATTTCTGTTCATAACAGGAAGGTTGCTTGTATGTAAAAAGATAACAGTATTTTAATTATTTTAATCACTACCCAGTAAAATATCAGAGGCCATTAAAATAGTTTGATATGTTTACTATCATATATATGTTTGAATCCTAAAAATTCCAACTTATCTATCAAATTGATCAATCTGTCTATCCATTCATCCAACCAGCCAGCCAGCCAGCCAGCAAATCACTGAAATGAATCTAAAGGATCTACACAAATAACCTAAAATAATTTACTACAGTGTAATAACTTACAAAACTATCTGAAACAACACATACATCTACTCCTCAATGAGGAGTATTGTATTTATATTAGTGTATTTTCTCTTCAGTTCTTTTTTACATGTGAGTATAAGTTATTTAAGGGACGCAGTAGCTCAGTGGGTTAGGACACTGAGCTTGTCGATCAGAAGGTTGGCAGTTTGGCGGGTCGAATCCCGAGTGCCGCGTAACAGAGTGAGCGCCTGTTACTCGTCCCAGCTTCTGCCAACC
This sequence comes from Vipera ursinii, assembly GCF_947247035.1. Taxonomy (NCBI): domain Eukaryota; kingdom Metazoa; phylum Chordata; class Lepidosauria; order Squamata; family Viperidae; genus Vipera; species Vipera ursinii. Next base: position 323,292,870 of record NC_139512.1, on the reverse strand, counting down.
TAGCAGTTCGAAAGCACGTCAAAATGCAAGTAGAAAAATAGGGACCACTATGGTGGGAAGGTAACAGCGTTCCGTGCGCCTTTGGCGTCTAGTCATGCCGGCCACATGACCACGGAGACGTCCTCGGACAAGCGCTGGCTCTTTGGCTTTGAAACAGAGATGAGCACCGGCCCTTAGAGTCGGAAACGACTAGCACGCATGTACGGGGGAACCTTTACCTTTACCTTATAAGTTATTTATTTCATATAATTACTGTGAGGAAAAAACTGTAAAAATTAAACTCATCACAGAATCTATTTTAGAAAAATTCTATACAAGTGAGTGATACTAAGGAAGATAGTTTATTAATTCACATTTAAAGGCAAGTGAGTACACAAACTCATTTGGCCTGTTTGAATCAGTTATTATCCACCTTTGGTATCCTATTTGCTATTTTGATATCCTATTTGCTATTGTGAAAGAAACTGGTTTTTTCTTCCTATGTAATTTGACTTGGAACTTACACATGAGGAGTAGTGATCTTCTCTACAGTTAGCCTCTGGTCACACCTTTGCTGTTATTATTGAGCTCTTCCAGGTACCAATGATACAGTCAGACTGATTTCTATATATAATAGCATTATATCTTGCTTGCATGTACTGTTAATTTCAGATTGAATTTGGCCATAAAGTTTGTCAATCCTCTGCATCAGTAGTTGGCTCATGAACTTGGATAGCCATTCTGTTAAATGGCTGTACAGCCATTCTGTAAAAGACTGTTCTTGGTCTAGTTAATTTTGTTTGGTCATTAACTGCATTGCACCCAACTGCTGTCTTTACTATATTCTTCCTGTCTATGAAAACAACACCATTCCTTGTTTGTTTTTTTATGTCCTGAGTACTCTAGTCCAGGATCCCCAACCCCCAGTCCATGGACCGGCACCGGTCTACAGCATGCTAGCAACAGGACCATGCAAACAAGTGATTCCCCCATCTGCGGGAGGCAGGCAGCACGCAAAACCATGCCCCCTCTGGTCTGTGAAAAAACCTTTCTCTACAGAACCTGGTGCCCAAAATGTTTGGGGCAGCTGTTCTAATCCATTTCAGTTTACTGATATCTGAGATATCTATGTGTAGTTGATTCTTTTCATCTTTTCTATTATGAATTTTCCCGCATTCATATTTCTTAAATTCCACATTCCCCTGGCAATTATGCATTTTCAGCCTAGTTTTTCTTTTTCTGCACTGCAACATCAATAAAAAGTCATTCAAAGCTTTAAAACACCACTAGTACCCTGAAATTATCAATTCTTCCTTGGTAGGATATTGAATGCCTTCTGATCTGTGGGACCATCATCTGGTCCTTTATCAACAATCACTTTATGTTGTCTATCTTTGTGGTTCCTTGGTAAAGTACAGAAGTAGTTTACCATTAAACTACTGTTGTCAATTTATAATGTCAAAGAACTGTTGTCAATTTATAATGCAAGTCATTGGGCTTTAGCTAAAAAGAGTGAAACTGATATGTTGTAAAGTCTGCTAAATACCAGGACTGTATTCTAAATTTACATTATAACAACAAACAGCAAAATTTGCTTTCTTTATTTAGTTCATGGATTTATAGTGCCATTCAGTTCAACAAAGTGACTCTGGGTGGTATATAATAGAAACTCAGAGCCCTTTCTGTGACCATGTGTGCCATGCCCCGAAAATGGCAACTGTCCTTCTTCAAACAGCTGCCTGCTAACTTGCCGAGGTCCCATGTGGCCAGATGCATCCTGGCACAGCTGATTTTCCTTCCCCCCTTCCCATCCTTCCTGGCCTCGCATGGTCTCCTTTTCCCAGGCACGATCCACTGCATAGCCTCCTCAGCTGTCGGCCGGCCATCCAGCACAGAGGTGGCTTCTGTGAACTGCGGAGCCCCGGAGTGCACCGGTCGAGGGACCAGCATGCTGTGGCTGCTGACGGACACCGTCGGCCCCATGTGCTCACTGGCCTCTGTGTGCGTGGGCTGATGGTGTCAAGCAGCAGCCGCGCCAGGCCCTGCCTTGCCCCATGGCAATGGCACCCCTGCCCTGCCTCACGTCACCTCACCTGCCTACCGCCCCACCTTCCAGAGATCCCCTGTATCTCTCCCAACCCTGCCCACCATCCACAGGCATCCCTCCTCACAAGCAACATTGAGGTGGCCACACCCACCCAATCTGCTATGACTACCACAGCATGCTCACCCAGTTGGCCACGCCCATCCGGCACCCGGTGATAAATAAGTGGGTTTTGGGTTGCACATTGGACACTCGGTCTCTAAAAGGTTCACCATCACTGATCTAAGTAGTTTATTAATTGAATTAAAATTATTTAGAATTGCTATGTTGACTATACTTTCTAAAAGAGAGGGGTGGCTTTTTATTTGCTCAGTCTTGGGTATTACTGGCTTTTGGGGGGAGGAAAGTGGGTAGCCTCAATTTTAATTTTTAGAGCAGTGTTTCTCAACCTTGACAACTTTAAGAGTTGTGGACTTCACCTCCCAGAATTGCCCAGCCAACATTGTTGACCGAGGAATTCAGGGAGTTTAAGTTGACACTTCTTAAAAGTTGCTAAAGTTGAGAAATGCTGTTTTAGAGGAATAAGCATAGTAGGAATGATGCATTGATTTGAAAGTACAAAAACCAGAAAACAAAGATAAGGATTTGCTTCTCCCATATATAGTCAGTAGAAAAGAAACAAAAAATAAATATCAGGTAATGAATGACACTTGATTTTGTTTCATATACCTTTGAAATAGGATAAATGAGTTCAGTATAATTGTGCTTTAGTCAATCATTGTACAGTATATTAAAGGCTAATTGCTAAATCAACAGTAAGCTGAACCAGAAGTGAAACTGAGCTATATTTAATAAAAGTAATGATTAGAATTTATTTATTTTTTTAGTGAGTAAACAAATCTGCCTCAACTGACGGCCTGTGGAAAGTTTTTATTTTCATGTACAGAGTGAGGAATAAAGTATAGGAAGAGGTTTTAAAGCAAATCATATTCAATAAATGGTTGCCATGCTATTTTGTGGATGATTATAAGAATAAGGTAAAATAATCATCCTTCTGAAGCTTAAAAGCTGTTTTAGATGGCAATTGAAATGTGACTTGCTGAAATGCCAAAAATGACAAACTGTAAAAACTGTAAAAGGTTGTCTTTATGGTATCTTGGATATTGTCTACATATTAATGTAATTACCATTTAATACTAATCTTCAAATATATATATATATGTATACTCTTAGAATAAAATGCAAATGTTAGTTTTGAAATAAACATTTCATAATCAACATTTTACAATGAAGATGAAACACAATGCTTGCCAAAACAACAGCACATTTTTAAGGTAACAAAAGGACTTAATTAATTGCTAGAAGAAGAAAAGTCACACAGATATTATGGTTTCTTGCACAGTTAACTAGATATTTAGATTGAATTTGGCATTTTTATCCAACTATTGAGTTCTTCCCAAGTACCTGGGATAGGCAAATGTTAATGTTTGATGGTGTTAAAGATATCATTGCAGAACATAAGATGATCTAAGTAAAGCTGCCTTTTGCAATTGACTGATGGTGATTTTGTCAGTACTGATGATATTCAAGTGGTGAGCCAGATTTTTTAGGATTGCAGCCAAGACACCTATTACTGTTGGTACTATGTTTGCTTTCTTTTCCCACAGTTGTTCTACTTCTATTTGCAGAACTTTGTTTCTTGTGATTTTTCTCCAGTTCTTTTTCTTCTATTCTGAAGTCTTGAAGTACTGCCATGTTCACTATCAAGCCATTTTTGTTTTTCTCATTGACAGTTGTTAAGTGTGGGGTGTTATATTGTATGTATTGGCTATGTAATACTTTGCCTCGCCAGGTCCCTTTTCTGTTCTTCATTTGGTCTTTCTTGTAGGTTAGTTTGTTGTCTCTTGTGCTTAATACCATTCATGGTATTAAGTTTCAGTGTATTATCTTCACTGTCCTTCAGCTATTCTTCCAACTCTCTTTTTTTTCCCTTCAGTTGTCTGATATACTTGCAACATTCCTCACAGACTTAGTTCCCTTGGTAAGTAGAGTCTATCAACACTGGTGCATGGATGAAGGGCATGATTGTCATTTTCCTATCTAGGGCATTTAGTTCTGTTTGAGTGCAGTCCATAATTCCAATTGTGTGTTTAATGACCGGAATTGCCCAGATGTGAATTGCTTTTATGGCATTTCTGCCAGTAAGTTTGGATTTTAAGATCATCATTTTCATGATGTACTCACTTCTAACATTCTTTTAATTTCAGTGTGCTTAATAACGTCAGCTTGAAGAATGCCCAGGCAATTTGTAGTGATCATTTCATCCAGGCTCTTGGTATTATGTCCATAACACATCTTGATTCTTTTAGTTTTCACGAATTTTCCCACTAATAAGGCATATTTGTCCAGTCCAAATTCTGTTGCAATATCTTGACTGTATGGACAGAGAATGTTGAACAGCAATATTATTTCACAGAATGTTTTTCCATACAGATTGTATAGCCTGGCAGATGTTTCTGCTGTTTGGTGGCCATGGCCTGAGTTATTCAGTGTTGTTGACAGAAGAATCAATGCAATGACAAACAGTTGTGGTGAGAGTGTGCCTCCTTGATATTAACCTCTCCCTGTCTATCACCATTGACCAGCAACTGTATCTTCCACTGTGCCATTGATCTTTGCACAAAGCTTCTGATGTTTCTACTACTCCCGTTATTTCTAGGCAATTGATTATCCAATCATGTGGCAGGAAGTCGAATGCTTTCCTGTAATCAGTCCAAACTATATTCAAGTTGGTCTCCCTTCTCTCAGTTTTCCAAAAACAACTTGTTGGTTAGGAGCTGATCTTTTGTTCCTCTACTGTTTGGATGGTTTTGTTTTTGCTCAGGTGGAAATAACTTGTTTTCAACTAGATTCTGTTGGACTGCATCCATTACCTCATCAGTTAGCTGCTTAGAAGTTGTTGGTAAGCAGGTAATGGGCTTGCAGTTGCCTTTTGCCTCTATAATCCCCTGTGGTTAGATCTTTCATTATCAGATAAGTTTTGCTAGATTTTAACCAATCTTTGATTTCACCTCCTTTGCAATGTGTTGTTAAATTGCTTTTCAATGAGAGGGTGTAGACCAGTCAGATAATTTAACTAAAAATGATGCATCTTATCTTCACCTGGTTCCTGACCAATTCTTGATCTTCTTTGCCCTTTTCTTCACCATTTCTGCTATTATTACCAGTTCTTTCATTTCACTTTCTTTTTTATTCTTATCCACCTCCTTTACCCGACCTGCATTCTACTTGCATTTCTTTGGGTTGTCTGTAGCTTCTGTAGGAGATGACCAGGATGAGACTGAGCGAGAGGTTAAATGCATCATTAGTCTTCAGAGCCTTTGGGCCCACAAAAGATCTAAGTCCAGCACACTTTGAATTCCATTGTCTCTTATTTATTGCCAATTTGCTTTGACAATTAGTAATTCAGATTCTTGTAGAGAGCATTAGTATTATCTGCGCCCAGATCTGCTCTGCTTCTTCTTTGTCAGATGTTCACTGGTTCACTGCAGTATTTCCTCTGACGCATTGGTAGAAACATTTCTGATTTGACTGAAATTGGAGATTTTGCTTATGGTGTGCAATTAGATATATATATCTGTTGATCTTCTTGGCTATAACTGCAATTTGGTTCTTTTTATTTACAGTGCTTCTTTGATCTTCTTTTTCTCTAGGTAATATTTCTTGTTCAGGTATTTTTTGGTTTAGATTTTCTTGTTCTACTATATCTTTTCTTTCATCCGTTTTAGCTTGTTCGGTTCTGATATTAGCATACTATCTTATTTTCCAACTTGATCTTCCATTTGATGGTGCACTGGCTTTTTTGTTTGTTTGTTGGTATTGCATCCCAGGTATTCAGTTATAATGGCATCTGTGCTGTACATTAGTTGGTTTGTTTCTTGCAGTGAGCAGGTGGTTATATTTAATATTACAGCATTGATATATTTCAATATTTATGCTATTTTGTCAAGCTGCAATGCAGTCAACCTTATTCTGTTGCTTTTGTGCTCTGTTATTCTTCCTTTCAACTCTTTTTCAGTTAGAGAGTTTCTTTCTGAGAAGGAAGAAGAGACTGGTACCTGGTTTGGGAATGAAAACAATATAATACCTAGGCTGGCTTCTTCTACTGCTGACTCCCCTTGATTTGTCTCTACAGTCTGAGCTACATCTGGCAAGGCTTTGATTTATTTGCTGTAGGAAGACTTTTGCAGTACTTCCAGTTCCGTTTCTGTGAATATTTCATATTGATTGGGTAGCCTGTTTTCTATCATTTCTGATTCTGCATGGTGTTCTTTCCAGAACTCATGTGTTCTTTTTGGATATTCTCTCCTTGTTGAATTTAATTTGCAATAATAGATCATTATTTTTTGTGTGTTTTCAATCTTTGTATATATATGTAAAAAAACTTCCAGTAGTCCTGCAACTTCTGGCTCTGCTTAGCCAACAGTCCTAAGTCCAGTACCTCATTGTCACCAAATGTCCAGATACTCCCAATACCTGTAAATTACATGGGTTTCTGTAAATTACATCTCAGCATACTCTTCATCTGGCTTCTCTGATGAGATCTGTCCAATATGGTTGAACCTCTGGCATAGCTTTCATTTTCCTTAGAACATACAACACCAGAACTACATCAGGGTAGTTGTTCATTAGGTTTGTTATTATGTTGTCATACAACCACCAGATTTTTAAACCAGATTTGCATTTTTGTGCAGCTATTCAGTCCTATATTATTGTTAGTATTATTATAATATTTGTACTGCCCAGGTATTTAACAATTCTGGGCATTTCTGGAGCAAGGTATTGGATAATCATCCAGGATCAAACATACAACAGACTCCTTCTGTTTAAAAATATTTATATTCTCAGACTATGGAAACTGAACCCAATCAAAATACTACAGATTGTAGTATTTTCCCATTCCCCATTTCCCAAAATCAACAGAATGCCAGTTGAGACAACAGGAAAACATTTAGATGGCCATATGTTCCAAATATGGACTGTCTAAGTAAGTGCCACATTGTATAGAACATATGGGGTCCTATAAGCCTTTCTTAGTGAAGCCACTCATAAAATATGCTTCCAATTTCTCATTTTCTGTCTGTAATTCCACTCCTACATGTTGCCCATGCTTTCATGTTCTCACTGGTCTGTACTACTGTACTCCTGCACATTGTTCATTATTTTCAATTTATTATTGTCTGTCACTCCACTCATACCTGCTGCATTAAAAAAAAAGTTTAAAAACAAATCATTCTTTCCCTTTACTGTATTTATAGAATAAAATAAGTTTCACCGCTAAATTATCCAAACTATTAATCTATGGTAGTCACTCATCACTCATAAACCTCCAACAAGGAACCCTTTACCTTCAAACAAGCAAATAAACAATCAAGCAAGTGAGCGAAAAAATAAATAGAGGGACGCGGTGGCTCAGTGGGTTAGGACGCTGAGCTTGTCGGTCAGAAGGTCGGCAGTTTGGCGGGTCGAATCCCGAGTGCCACGTAACAGAGTGAGCGCCTGTTACTCGTCCCAGCTTCTGCCAACCTAGCAGTTCGAAAGCACGTAAAAATGCAAGTAGAAAAATAGGGACCACTATGGTGGGAAGGTAACAGCATTCCGTGCGCCTTTGGCGTCTAGTCATGCCGGCCACATGACCACGGAGACGTCCTCGGACAAGCGCTGGCTCTTCGGCTTTGAAACGGAGATGAGCACCGGCCCCTAGAGTCAGAGACGACTAGCACGTGTGTGCGGGGGAACCTTTACCTTTACCTTTACCTGGATAACTCTTCTGGTTTACTGTGTTATCTAATCAGTGAAGTGGCCATCTCAGATGACAATTGGTAAGGAGTAGTGACAAACTGAATGTTCATTAGGAAATAAAAAATGGTGTCATTAGAGTTGGAACTGCACAATAAGTTACTTACATCTTAGATACGATGGAGAATGCCACTGTTGCTATTGTTAAAGTAAGATGTAACTTCTGTAAATGGACTATGGGGAAGCTGCTTTTTTTCTTTGCTTTACAGCAAAGAAGCACAGGTGGAAAAAAAAACCTGTGATGCTGTAGACGGTATCTAGTAATCAACCCCCTCCCCAGACCCACTACCACTATTTGCCTTTTGTAGGGTTTCTTTCTCAGTCTGATAAAGATTATGGAGGTCATTACATAAAAAGGTATCATTAAACTTCTCCATGATTATTGATTTGTCTTCTCAACAGTTCATAGCAAGATTCTGAGAATCATTCTCAGAAAGTCTCTAACCCAGCTCTAAGTTGAAATGAGTTCTTTTTAAATAATTATTCTTATTAAATTTACAGATATAGAGATAAAAATGAATACAGAATAATGAAAATATAAAAGTAAACAATAAACAAATGGTGTGAGAAAAAATTAAAAAGGAAAAATAAACCATAACCACCCCATAAAAAAGAAAAAAGGAATGAAAAGAAATTACTTTCCCTTCATCAAGACAAATATAAACAATTTCACAATTTATCATCTTCTTGAATATTATAATTCTTTTCTTTCCATAGCTCATCTTTTATGTATAAATAAGTCCTCTTTCAGAAAAACCAATTAAAGCTATCAGTAAGAACATCATATATATTTAAACTTGATTACATAAGTCAACTTGATATTTCTTCCTTTTGCTTTTAAAAATATTTATGTTTATTCCCTTTAAAATATTTATTCCCTTTATTGCCAGAAGTTAATTTCTTTTCACTGTCTTTTTTTAGGAATGCCTTCATATTTTATCAGATCTTTTTTGTAAGTCCAAGATAAGAATGTTGTTGGAGTCACTCTTCTGATTTATTATTTGTGTGTCCCTAATATTTATTGAAGGGACGCGGTGGCTCAGTGGGTTAGGACGCTGAGCTTGTCGATCAGAAGGTCGGCAGTTTGGTGGGTCGAATCCCGAGTGCCGCGTAACAGAGTGAGCGCCTGTTACTCGTCCCAGCTTCTGCCAACCTAGCAGTTTCAAAAGCACGTAAAAATGCAAGTAGAAAAATATTAAAGGTCCCCACTACGGTGGGAAGGTAACAGTGATCCGTGCGCCTTTGGTGTCTAGTCATGCTGGCCACATGACCACGGAGACATCCTCGGACAAGCGCTGGCTCTTCGGCTTTGAAACGGAGATGAACACCGGCCCCTAGTGTCGGAAACGACTAGCACGCATGTGCGGGGGAACCTTTAATATTTATTGATATCAGCCAGTTTAATTTGTAAATCCAATGCAACATCTTTTTCCATATCATTCTTGTAATGTGTCATTTTAGATCCATATTCAAAACAGCCTCAGTTTCAGTCTTTTCTTCTATCACCTTTTTTATACTAGCAAACTTTTGAGACAATTCTGAATACATTGTTGCAAAATATCCTTGAATTCTCCCAGAGTTAAAATACTTATCTCCATCCTGTATTACTGAGTCTCTCACCTTTAATTATAATCTTTAGTTCTTTCTGATTGCCTCTGGTGTCCAGCCTTCAAAGTTTCTTACTATGTTTTTATCTAATGTGCATTTTGTCATGGAAGATTTTTTATACTTAAATTCAAAATCTTCATATATTTTAATAAGATCTTAAACAACCCACTGGAATGATTCTTATATTTAATTTCAAAATCTTATTTCTAATGCATCTGGCCCCCTAGTCTGTTTATAACTTTGCAAAATCAACATTCTCTTTTGCTATTTGTATTTTTCATAAATTCTTACATGAAACTTGCTTAAAACTTACTTTGGTGAGGATTAAAGGAGAATTATCTGGTGTGATGAAAGCCAAAATCTACCATGATTGATGTACTTACAGATTGCTGTAAGAATAAAAACTTAAGACAGAAGAAGGGTTTTTTAAGCCAAATGACTGAGTTTGAAACACTTAAACATAACCAAGATGCATGTATTAATAAGTCTATTATGTTGTGTGTATAAATTGCTATTAAAATATGACAAGCAGATAGAAAAAGTAGAAAATTGTATGATAAAATGAATGTAATTTTTTAAACATTTACAGCAATGGTAAGACTTACCAAAAAAAATAATTAATAACATTTATCATGTGCTATAAGTTTAAAAAATGGTAAAAATATTTTATAAAAGATACAATAGTTGCAAAGATCCTTCAATAATTGAACAAATAGATAAATTATACAATAGAAAATTCTGAAATATGATACGGAAGGAACAGTTTATCGTATGTAATTGTCATGTAAAGAAAATATCCCCACAAAAGTACTGGAAAGAAATACATAGCATTATTTTTTTAAAAAAAATGAAGTTTGACTTGAAACACCAGGTTTATTTTCTAAACTAGCAATTGTTTATTTTATTTTATTTTATTTTATTTTAATTCCATTTATATCTTACCCTTCTCCGAAGACTCAGGGCAGCTTACAAGCTTAGCAGTAGCCTTCATCCTATGTATATGCCTGCTTATTAGGGCTTTCACATACACCCCAAGCGGCATTATTACAAAGTCAGCTTAATTGCCCCCAACAATCTGGGTCCTCATTTTACATACCTCAGAAGGATGGAAGGCTGAGTCAACCTTGAGCCTGGTGGGATGCGAACCTGCACTAATTGCAGGCAGCTGGTGTTACTTAAGGAGGCATTAGCCCACTGCTCCACCAAGGCTCTTGTTTCACAGTAAATAAAAGAAAAATCACTATTTAATGAGACATATGTTGATGACTGCAAGGGAAAAGAGAAAAGAGACACTTTGCAGGCAATATCAGACTTGAAAACCAAATTTGGGAAATGCTCAGCCATGTAAAAATTAAAGTATAAATTTAGAAGAGAGATTTTATTAAATTTTAGCAAGAATAGCTCCCCTATATATCAACATCATACAACAAGGTAACATCAGACACTTAGAGTACAGTTTTTACTAGGAAAATAATTGATGTAAAGACAGTAATTAGAAACAGTTCCAATGTTTACAAATACATTAATGCAATCATCACTTGGGTATGATGGAATGGAATTTAAAACAATGCCGTTTCCCAACATTGTTTTTACTATTGCTCCTTTCCTTTATTTATTAAATTTATTATTATTTCCCTCAAAATATGGCAAATAGTGGTGTTATCAATATTATCAGGCTTACAGTTTTCTTTAAGAGGGCATAAGTGTAAATATATATATATATATATATATATATATATATATATATATATATATATATATATATATATATATATATAATTTTAATGCAATTCAAAATTATATATATAATTATATATATATAATTATATATAATTATAAAATTATATATATATAATTTTGAATTGTATTAAAATTGTAAAAATCACCTATATTTAATGATGTTTTATTGTTGACATGTTTTTTTGTCTTTTCTATGTACTTATTTTTTCTCTTCTTTTAAATGTTTTAAATAATTAATTATAACATCAACAACACAATCATATCTTTTTTGGCTATGGTAAAAAGTTTTTATGCTTTTGAATAGATCGTCTCTGAGGAATTCACCTGAGAGCCAGACTTAGTATTTATAAAGTGACACAACTGTACACACTGAAATTCAAAGACACTGAGTCAAAAGACTTCTCCCCCCACCCATCTTTTGGCCAGAATGCTAAGAAGGAGGAGATGTACCAGTGTTTGTAACCAACAAAAGCCCCCATCTCCATCATGCACACTTAATTTCAGTGTTTCTTCAAGAAAATGGAAATCATGTTTTGTTTCATTTTTTTTAAAAAAATCAATTGTTAATGTAGAGAGTCTAAACAAACTAAATCGAAATTAGCTGACTCTTTAAAATGACCATGATCAACTGGAAGTTGATTTTCCTATCAGTAGATGATGCTGACTAGAAAGAAAAAATCAGGAAAGGTGCTAATTATTCTCTTGAAATAACCTTGAACTGAAGTTTTTGTTACAGTAATATTTACATTGTCTACTCCCAGGTTGAAGTGACACAAAGCAAAGGCAGCATTTTCTATACTTTATAAACCAAGGCCTAAGCTGGAAGCATCGGAAACATTTGCAGAATGTAACAGTATAATTCTTTTTGCAGGAAAAAAATACCATACAAGGATACCTAGCTTAGCAAGAGTGCTTGTGCAAAAGATCTTGGTAGAATAACTGCAAACTGAATAAGAGTCAGCAGATTAATGTTGTAGGGGGAAAAACAAACCTGCATCTACTGAAATGTTACTTCTGTATTCTGAGAAGAAATAATTCTATACCACTGTTTTGATCAAACCATACCTCAAATAGTTATCCAGTTCTGAGCATCAAAGTTCCACAAATTACAGTAGAACAGGTTTAGACAAGGGCAATGAAAAAGATCAGAAACTAAGTCTGTATAAAGAAAGTTGGTATGTTTAGTCTTGAGGAAAGATAACCAAGGAAAGAATATAAAGCTTCTTTTTGAATACCTAAAAGGAGGTCAGGATTTATTCTTGCTTATTCCCAGAGGGCCAGACATTGAATAATGGATTTAAGTGACAGGAAAACAGATTCCAATTGAATTATCCTAATGGTAGAAGCAGTTTGACAGTGGAACCAATTTTCCAATGAAATTGGGGTTTCCCCTACTTTAATTCAGTAAATGAAAGGCTAGCCTGTCATTTGTCTGGAATATTTTAACAAGGAATTCTTGCAGTGAATAGAGAATAGAAATCAATAGCCTATATGGTCCCTTCCATTTCTATGATTTATAGTTGTATGATTGATGTACAGAATGGAAAGGCAGTCTACAGTGAAATATAGCAGTAAGTGATGCTAATAGATTTTAGGACCTAAAATAATATACAACTATTATTATACTTATAAAGTTATCAGTGAAATGATGTTAGAAAGTGGCTCAGGGATTTTTTTTTACTGTGACAGCAGCAGTATTCTTACCAAAATACATTTTTCCTTAGTTTCTGAATAAACATGCAATGCAACTTCACTCCTAAATGCAGAATAGTAGCGATAAGATGTTTTCAGATCTGTTTAGATTCTTATAACCATACAACAGTAGAGAATATTTATTTATTTATTTAGAATGCTTTTATGCTCCTTGAGTATTTTGAGTCTACTGTAAATTTTTCAGATTCTTAAAAAAAATGTTGGCATGCCCTCTCTTTAGCTGTCCTTGAAGGCCAATATAGGAATTTTCCTTACTTGGAAAGACAATTTCTCTGTGATTCAGGACACACACAAAAAGCATAACATGTGCTTCTCCAGTGTACTACAGAGACATTTGTACTAGCCTCATCTCAATGTTCCTGCATGAATACTCAGGTGCAAAGGACACTTCTCTACTTCCTTGCTACTTTCACATACTAACCCTTCTAAATTATACAATGTTGTGAGGTACTGGGTAGCAGTGTTGAAAAAAAATTGGATGATGAAAAAATGTGCCATAAATTAGATTTATTGAGCATCAAGTTCATTAAATTAGATAAATTTTATAGGTCTGTAATTTGATAGTTATAGTCTTCCACATTCTAAACTTTTATGGCCACTATACCCATCTAATTCTCCTACCCCTTGTTTTGGATTCTTATAGACTTTTATAAATAATTTTTAGTTTAATATCTTCTAGTTTTCTCATTTTTTTTAAAGTTTCTGATGTATTGTCTATGTTTTTTTAACTGACTGTACCTCTCCCTTCATATGCTGGTCTATGACCAAAATAAAGATTTCGTATTTTGATAATCACCGATAAACAATTTTGGAACTTTAAAAAGTGATAACCACTAATATTACTCAGCCTTTGCCTCAGACATTTCTAATATGGTTTTCATCTTGTTCTTTCCACGTTACACTGTTCTAATTCCTTTGAAACTTCATTGACCATAAGAAACGTCATGGGAATCACAAAGAAATGTTTGAAATTATCTGGATAAGACTGATATATTACTTTCTACTCAGTGGAAAGAAGTCAGTAGATTTTTTTGGGACATTTTATATCTTTATATGCAGACTTCAGTGGTAAAACATACTCTATAAGATCACAGGAGTGCATATTATAGATTGCTTCATGGGGCAGTAGGAAAGCAGTGGCCCAGAAAGTTGTGGGAGAACTCTGAATTTTTTGTGAGTGTTTGAATATAGGAAAACTGTAGTTTTATGGCAAAAGGCTAGTTGAGCATTTTCAAGCCAGCTAATGATTTGGCCTATGTTTTGCAGATGTACTGATATTCTGAGAATCAAGATTAATAAATGAAGAAGAAATATTTAAGAGACTGTACTTCCATCTTTTTAGCCCATTTCACCACTCATTTCCAAATAATACATGAATGTTTAAACTGCAGATTGCTTTCTGATCTGGCCATGGCTGATTGGTCATGTATGAAAAGTAGTTTGGCATTGGGCAGATTAATAACGCATTGTGTCAATGTCTGTATAACTCTTAACACTGAGGTATCTGCTATATACCAACTTGGTTTTATGTTTATGATTCAGATTTCTATAAATGTCCTATTTAAAATAGTCAAAGTGCAGCAAAAGGCAATGTGTTTCACTAGTTTAGATCCCACTTCCTTCTTGATCACAGGGCATTGCATTATTCAGACTAATTCAGCTTGTTCTTTGTATCCTTATGTTCATTACATCAGAAATAAAGTATATAGTAAGAGACACTGATGAGAGATCAGGCTGTATGGTTTGTAAAATCTATATTCCTGATGTTTCTTTTTAATAATTAACAGTGATCATTCACTGAACTCATGCACTTTTATCAGGACTCTAGTTTTATTGTTTTTCTGGATTTCTGGCATAGTTCTAAGCAGTGCTTCTTGAACACAATCCTGCAATTTTGATGGAGGATACCTTTAATTATATCTGTCAGATAACAAGTGAAATCCAACAATTATTGCTGTGTATAATTATTAGCTGTCAGTCATTTTACTAGTGCATTGAATTCTTTCTTTTTGGGCCATTATTTTTCCCCATTAGAGTCCACTTCTTTCTGATATTTTTTGAAATACTATTTTTTAAAAGAATTTTGAATCCACTTCTCTGTTTTGTGAGTAACTAATTTTATAGACTTAGTTCATAAGCTTCTGAATGAGATATAAATTGTAAAACATTTCTTTTTATTCAGACTTCTTTAGATTGGAAATGAATGCAGATTATATATCATTATGAAACATAACAATGGAGTTGATGTGTTAGAACAAAAGTTCAGCCTTCTGCTTCCAGTTACACAGCTGTCCCAAATATTGAGTAAACAGCCTGGATACTGTGTGGAAGTCACGTACAGCTCTCTTCTTTGAAAGCTTAAGAGAATGTGGATGGTATATATATTATTCTGATGGTGATTCATTTTCTGAAATAACAGTAAATAAGTCACAGAAATCTAGTACTTTTGTGTTCTGATCTTTCTGGAGTTCACTTTCTGGAGTTCACTTGTACATTATAAAGTTCCGTGAAATTGTATCTCAGTGCTGGAGGGATTTGGAGTTCTATAGCTTCTTAATGTCAGGTGCAAGTAATCAGGAACAGCAGTTAAATTCAATGCACTAATTTTATTACCTGCTACTTATACACAAGAATCTGCTCTATTAATGGTGAATGCAAATTGGCACTAGATAAGAATCAATGGAATTAATTGGGGGCCAGACTCAGTCTCTTGTGGCTGCATAAGGATTCCAAACTGATAGTGTGTTTGACTCCACCTTTGGACTCTGGTTATCTCTCCTAAATTAAAAATAGTAATAATTGGATTTTAAAAATATAATCTTGAAGTCTATTTTTCATCTTCAATAGGCTAATCCTTTTAATAAAATAGGTTCCATAGTTTTAATGGGATGCTCTTTCAAGCATATTTAGACTTGCAGGTTCAGTTTTAGAAATTGCATTGACTTAAGTGGGCATTACAGAGCATAGGATTAGAGACTAAATGATTAATTATGTGGGTAATACTAATAGTAATTGTTGTGTATTAATATGTTATGTTTAATGGTCATGTACCACATGTAAATAGTTATGAGGTAAAACCCATCGGCAGCTTTTGACAGCTGTCAAAAGCTGCCGGTAGCCACTGCGCAAGCGCAACTGCTTGATAGCTCCCACCTGTCGGAGTCGCAGGAAACTGTGCAGGCGCGACACAGCTTTACAGCTCCGGGCTGTCAAAGCTCACCACCACCGATTGGTCCGTGCGTCAAAGCGGGCAACTGGCACAGCTCTGATTGGTCGCCTGTCGGCCAGCTGGGGGTATAAATAGAGGCGCTGCGAGTCTGTTCCTTGCCCGGTTCCTGACAATAAAAGGTTTATGTTAGCCAGCTGTCTCGCGTAATTCTTCAGTGGACGAAGCACTGGCGACGAAGGTGGGATTTACTGCTTCTCATAGCTGAAGTCACTAGCCGAGGGAAAAAGAATTTTTTTTTCCACGGCTCTGAGCTAGTCACAGCTGAAGTCACCGGCGGGAAGTACAACTTCCTCAATGCCCGCGAAGCAGTACCCACAACCAGGACAGTATGGCCAACCTCGGCCACATCCATGAATTCAACATTCGCCATCCCGAGTGCTGGGAGTCGCATTGGGGCCAGGTAGAAGGGTTCCTGCTGGTCAACAAGATCACGGACGACCGGGCCAAGGCAGTGGCACTCCTTTGCCTCAGTGGACCAGCCATGTACGACTTGGCCATAGGACTTTTCAGTCCAGAACCCATCGCCACCATACCGTATGCAGAACTCACGGAAGGACAGAGTAAGCATTTCATGCCGACCAAATCAGAACTATTCTGGTGCGTAAACTTCGCACGGTGCTGTCAACTCCCCGATGAATCAGCCACTGATTTCATAGCGAGAGTCAGGCATGCCGTGCGCCGATGCTGGTTCCTGGACCTGGAGGACTGAATCCGCGACCAGGTAGTCATCGGGCTGAAGGACGAGCGTGCCTACAGAAGAAGCTGATCGCTAAGCCCACCTTGACCTTGGCCGAGGTCTCCATGGAAGTCATGGCTTATGAAGACAGCCACTGTGAGAAACCCGGACCACTGGACAACGGACCTTATGGGTCCGTGCACCAGGAGGACATCGCCCCCAGTGACTTCGGAGAAAACGACGTCTCCACCGATATAGACGCCATCCAACGGAGGTTTAACCCAACGTGACAGCCGAGGGGGCCCTCCAAACAGCAAAACCACCAATCAGCAAGGCATCCGAGCCAAATGTGCCAGCTGTGGTGGAAACCACCCAAGAGCGTCCTGCCATTTCCGCAGTGCCAAATGCCACGGCTGTGGCAAAACTGGACACCTCAGAGCCGTATGCCGTAGCCAGAACTGGGAGAACCTGCACGAATTGGAGGTGACATCCGCAGGTACGAGTCCGACCATGAACAATGGGAAAAAGCCCCCTAGGTCCCTAGTACTAGCAGTAGGCAGGAATAAGGGGCGGGAGCAGTCTATCTAGTGTTAAAACCAAAGGTTAAAATCAATGTCCTGCTACACGGGGTCCCCTGTGAAATGGACGTTGATTCAGGATCCTCGGTCTCCCTCATTTCGTGGAGGACCTATAAAAGCATTTGCAGCCACAGCAGGCAGCAAATTTCCCTACAACCCACCAACATACACCTTGCCGACTTCCAAAAAACCCCGATCCTACTTAAGGGAAAAGCCAAGATACCAGTGGAATTTAGGCAGTTCAAGGGACTCCTAACGATTCTAGTAATGCAGGGAAACCGAACCAGTCTGCTAGGTCTTGACTGATTCGAAGCATTAGGAATCGCTCTAACGGGAATTAACACAACTCAGTCCACAAGCCTTGAAGCCGTCTGCCAACAGTTTGCAGATGTTTTCGATGGCTCCTTAGGAAAATATACAGCCCCCCCCAGTATCACTAAAATTAAACCCTGAAATTCTACCGATAAGAATAAAAGCTAGGAGAGTCCTGTTCGCGCTCAAAAACAGAATGAACTGGATCGACTCGTTAATCTAGGAGTATTAGAACTGGTTGAGGGGGGCAAATGGGAAACACCAATTGTAACCCCAATTAAATCTAATGGCCAAATAAGAATTTGCGCCGACTATAAGGCCACCCTAAACCGAGCGTTGAATTCACACGCTTACCCCATCCCAGCAGTGAAAGACGTCCTCGCGGCCATCAAGTCCAGCGCCATTTTTGCAAAATTGGACTTGGCGCAGGCGTATTTGCAACTACCTGTCACCCAGGGAACTTCAAATGCACAGACCATCGTCACGCACCGCGGGGCTTTCAAAGTAAATCGTTTACAATTTGGCATATCTGCAGCCCCTGGAATTTTCCAGGAAATTATGGAAAAAAAAACCTTAAGGGAATTCCTGGGGTCTGCCCTTACTTCGATGATGTACTTATAGCAGGCGAATCAGAAGGAGATTTGGCAAACAAATTGTGGGAAGTTCTAAGCAGGTTCAGGGCAGCTGGGCTTAAATTAAAAAGAGATAAATGCTCTATAGGGGTGTCATCAACAGAGTTTTTAGGATACAAAATTGATTCTTGGGGAATTCACCCCACTGACTCAAAAATCAAAGCCATCAAAACTGCACCCACTCCTAAAAACAAACAGGAGCTACAAGCCTTTCTGGGACTACTAAATTTTTATCATGCCTTTTTGCCCCACAAAGCAACCATCACTGAACCCCTGCAAAGACTACTAGACAAGGGTACCCCATGGTGCTGGTCTCCTCAGCATGACACCAGTTTCCAGCTCCTTAAGAATTTACTCACCAGTAATTCCACTGTAACACTTTACAAAGATGAAATGCCCCTATGTTTAGCATGCGATGCTTCTCCTTACGGGATTGGGGCAGTTCTAAGTCACTTAATGCAGACTGGAACCCAAAAGCCAATAGCATTTTACTCCAGCACCCTTTGTAAACCAGAGCGCAATTATGCTCAAATTGACAAGGAGGCTTTAGCGATAGTTGCCGGCGTGAAAAAAATTCACGATTACCTCTACGGTCGGCAATTCACCATCTTCACAGATCACAAACCACTTCTGGGAACTTTTACATGGGATAAGCAGACGCCCCAAATTCTATCCCGCCGAATTCTTAGATGGTCTACCTTTTTATCTGCTTATTCGTTCAAATTAATACACAAGCCAGGGAAGGAAATGGGGCATGCTGATGGATTAAGTAGACTTCCCCTACCGATAATAGACCCCAACCCCGCTCCAGCTGGCAACATCCTAGCAATCTTAGAATTACCAGAATGTCCCCTATCAGCTAAAGACATCGCTGCCGCCACAGCTAAAGATAAGACCCTTAGCAGAATACTAACCTGGATTGCCTCTGGGTGGCAATCCAAATCCCCTGGTCCTGAGTTCCAAGCATATTTCTCGAGGAGAACAGAACTTTCATCACACCTGGGGTGCATACTGTGGGGGTATAGGGTCATGATTCCCGAAAAACATAGACCCAAGGTTTTGAACATATTACATGACGGGCACCCAGGTACAGTGAAAATGAAGGTGTTGGCAAGAAGCTACGTCTGGTGGCCAGGCATAGATACAGAAATCGAGACACAACTGCTACCCCTGCCAGGTTTTCAGACCCGCACAACCACAAGCCCCCGTCCACAAATGGGAGACAACCAAAAATCCCTGGTCCCGGGTGCACTTGGACTTTGTGGGACCCTTTCAAGGACAGGTAGTTTTAATAGTAGTTGACAGCTACTCCAGTTGGTTGCAGGTGGTGCCAGTCAGTAGCATGACTACGACTGTCATAGTACAGGTACTAAGGGGGCTTTTTGCCACACACGGTCTGCCCGATGTCTTGGTCTCCGATAACGGCACCCAATTTACTTCCCGTGAATTCCAGACTTTCACCATGGAGAACTCTATTAGACACATCACGACGGCTCTGTTCCACCCCTCGTCAAATGGCTTTGCTGAGGTTTATTTATTTTTATTTTATTTTAATTCCATTTATATCCCGCCCTTCTCCGAAGACTCAGGGCGGCTTACAAGCTTAGCAGTAGCCTTCATTCTATGTATATGCCTGCTTATTAGGGCTTTCACACCCCCTCCCAAGCGGCATTATTACAAAGTCAGCTTAATTGCCCCCAACAATCTGGGTCCTCATTTTACCTACCTCGGAAGGATGGAAGGCTGAGTCAACCTTGAGCCTGGTGGGACGCGAACCTGCACTAATTGCAGGCAGCTGGTGTTACTTAAGGAGGCATTAGCCCACTGCTCCACCAAGGTTATGGTAAAGTCCACCAAGGACGTACTTCGAAAAATTGTCACGGGAAACTGGCACCGCAGGTTAGCGCAATTCTTACTGGCACAACACACCACCCCTTGCACAACCACCAGAAAGTCGCCGGCGGAACTGCGTTGGGGGAGACGACTTATAACTAGACTTGACAGATTACACCCGGATAGGACAACGGCAGAACCAGACCAACCCATTCCTCATAGAACCCTGGCTAACGGCCAAACCGTCTGGGCAAGAAACTATGGGGGAGGGAACAAATGGATTCAGGGGTTGTAATTGAACAAACTGGACCCTTATCATGCATAATTGATGCCGGAAATAACTGCCATCTACGATGACACATTGATCAATTGCGACAATGCAGCCTTCAAAACTGGGGGGAAAGGGGTAGTGGGGAAAATTCAATGCGTTGCACCACTCCAGGAACAAACACACACACCCCACCTAACACTTCTAACGATGGGGCCCACGAAGCCCATGGTCCAGACCTGAACCAAGAGTTATCGCATCCAGAACCTGGGGAAAGGGAGCCGACAACAGCAACGCCCCTCCGTTGTTTGAAAAGAACCAGGAAACCACCGGCCTACTTAAAAGACTATGAATGGGGCACACAACTAAAAAACAACCAGAAGGACTACCCCACCAGTTCGGGGAAGGGGTAAAGGGTAAGGGGTGTTGTGTATTAATATGTTATGTTTAATGGTCATGTAACAGATGTAAATAGTTATGAGGTAAAACCCATCGGCAGCTTTTGACAGCTGTCAAAAGCTGCCGGTAGCCACTGTGCAAGCACAACCGCTTGACAGCTCCGGGCTGTCAAAGCTCACCACCACTGATTGGTCCGCGCGTCAAAGCGGAAAACTGGCACAGCTCTGATTGGTCACCTGTCGGCCAGCTGGGGGTATAAATAGAGGCGCTGCGAGTCTGTTCCTCGCCTGGTTTACGTTAGTCAGCTGTCTCTTGTAATTCTTCAGCGGACGAAGCAGTAATAAAAGCACAATCAATTATAATCCCATTTTCACAACTACTGGAGCTTGCCTTGTGATGGCAAAACATTTGGGAAATTGTTTTATGGGTTTTGGGAACCACAAATTGCATTTTATTTTCTTTCCTTGAGCATTTTTGACTATTGGTGTAAAAAGACTATGCCAGTTCTTTCTTCTCAGTTGACTGCCATCGTTCACAGCTAATTTTTTTTCTGAAAAAAATCAACATATGTTTGGACAATTTGCTAGCTTGCTTTGTCACAAAGAAATTGGCATTACTGTGCAACCCACTCTGTTACTTTATCCATTGCCAGGCTGCCTAAATTCTGACAAGTCATTTTCAAGTCATTTTTCCAGATGAAAGGTTTAGAGCCTGATATTTTCAGCAGGATAGGGTGTATGTGAATATAATCTTATGGACATTAGACATATACTCAGAATGTTTTCTGACACAGCATTATTATATTTTTAGCAATCTTGAAGCTTTTTACTAAACAAGACTGCTTGTCAGAAATGTGAATGATTATTTCTGTGAATGAATTCTGCTTTACTGAACAACATATAGAATTGCATATTAGTTGCTTTTTATTGAATGGTGGGCTTTATGTCAGTGAGCAGACTAATAAAATTTTGAAAATATTAAAGCAGTAGTTAAATATTGTGGTATAAAAGAGCAGAAGCATTATAAAGATGAACGTAGAAACAATGCACAATGAATTCAAAAAAAAAAAAGCAATGGAGGCAAATGGTCTCTGCCTGGTATTAAAATAAACCAGAGGAACTTCCCTGAAAAGAGCATTCTACACAGTTCCAGTGTCAAATTGACCTATGCTGTGGCCTTTGAAGAAAGATCTCTTACTGCATAATAATAATAATAATAATAATAATAATAATAATAATAATAATAATAAGAAGAAGAAGAAGAAGAAGAAGAAGAAGAAGAAGAAGAAGAAGAAGAGGAAGAAGAAGAAGAAGAAGAAGAAGAAGTAGTTGTTGTTGGAAGGGACCTTGGAGGTCATCTAGTCCAACACCCTGCTAAGGCAGGAAACCCTATACCATTTCAGAAAAATGGCTGTCTAGTCTCTTCTTAAAAACTTCCAGTGTTGGAGCATTCACCACTTCTGGAGGAAGGTTGTTCCACTGGTTAGTTGTTCTAACTGTCAGGAAGTTTCTCTTTAGTTCTAGGTTGCTTCTCTCCTTAACTAGTTTCCATCCATTGCTTCTTGTCCTGCTTTCAGGTGCTTTGGCGAATAGCTTGGCTCCCTCTTCTTTGTGGCAGCCCCTGAGATATTGGAATATATGAATATATGAACAAGATTCTTTTATGCATCCTCAACCCCAAACAATGAAAACCTTAAAAGTCAAAAACTCTATCTGAGTATGCCAGAAATAAACTGAGAGCCAGAACAATTGGCAAACCATAGATAAAATGTAATCATAATGCACAGTCTCAATTAATAGCCTCACAAGTGCATTTTGGATTAATTGCAATTTCCAAACTGTCTGGAAGTCTCATGTAAAGCTCATTATAGTAGTCCAATCTAATTACTAATTACTCTTGTACTACTAGTGTTGAGCATCCAGAAAAGAGAAGAAAATGTAATCGTAAAGCATATAAATAAGCTCTCAAGAGCTGAATGCATAGAAGACAATAGCACAGGTAACGCAGACAACTGTTCTCCATCCAATCCTTTATATAATGTATAATTGCTGTTGTTGTAAAGAAAGAAATAATAGTTTAACAATATGCATTCTTTGCACACCATCTTCACCAGATTTTACCCTTGAAATCTCAAATTAAAAGATCAGATACCAAGATATGGAAAATACCTTTGCCTAATATCTTAGACTCTCAACCTATTGGAGAAGATGGCAGTTTCCTAAATGATCACCTTTGATAGAACAGTTTAAATTTAAGAATTTATAAAGCTTACAAAAATACAATGCAATACATAGAACAATACAAATGTGGGAACATTTATGTACCATTTGCCATGATTCTGGGAAAGGGTTATGATTTGTTTCCCTCTGTGGAAAAGAAGACTGAGAAAGAAGAGATAACTTTGCCTAAATTGTCTCCAAGGCATATGAAAATCAGAAAGCTAAATGTGGACTGGTTGAAAGAAGATGTAAGGAAATGAGGTAGAAAAGTATTTGGAGATAAGATCTCAACAGGATTATCAATCCTGTCAGTGAAAAACTTCCTCAGGTTCTGAAGTCTCTGGGGAAATATCATTTTAATGGGTCCTTCCATGGTTTCTCACTGGTAATCTAAACCTCAGGAAGAAACTATTGATAAAGTTTTCATAGATGTCTCCTCATTCCCCAGTCCAAAACTAGTTTTACTATACAGTCGTCATACAGAGGGCGTTCTCTGTGGGTGTGCCTGACCTATGGAACCGTTTACCGGTTGAGCTCCGGATGGCTCCCGACCTTCGCTCCTTCCGACGTGACCTAAAAACCTATCTGTTTGAGCAATCCGGTCTGGTCTGACGGGTTTTGTTTTAATTATTGTTTTAATGTAATTTATCTTCTGCATTTGGGCATTAATTTTAATTTAATTTAATAACATTTATATACCGCCCTTCTCCCTGAGGACTCAGGGCGGTTCACAGGGCAGAATAAAATAGCCAATACAAACATTAAAAAGTGATTAAACAATTGCCCTAATTAAAAACAATAGAAGTACAGTTCTAAAAAACCCCGAGATAAAATTAAAAGACCAAAAATAAAACAACCCCACCGATCCCCATCAGGCTAGGCCAGCTTGTACAAACAAAAATGTCTTGAGATCGCGACGAAAGGAGCGAAGATCGGGCGCCATCCGGAGCTCTACCGGTAGCTGATTCCACAGCTCCGGAGCGCCCACAGAGAAGGATCTCCCCCTGGGGGCCACCAATCGACATTCTCTGATCGGTGGCACCCTGAGGAGGCCCTCTCTGTGGGAACGCACAGGGCGCAGGGAGCTTGATGCCGGCAGCAGATGTTCCCCAAGGTACTCCGGCCCCATGCCATGGAGGGCTTTAAACACCGTTACCAGTACCTTGAATCTCACCCGGAAGACAACTGGCAACCAATGCAGCTCACGGAGCAGAGGTGTAACGTGGGAGTATCGGGAGACTCCCAACACCACTCTCGCGGCTGCATTCTGTACCAGTTGGAGCTTCCGGGTGGTCCTCAAGGGCAGCCCCATGTAGAGAGCATTGCAGTAGTCCAGACGAGAGGACACGAGCACATGAGTGACCGTGCACAAATCATCCCGGCTAAGATAGGGCCGCAACTGGCGCACCAGGCGAACCTGGGCGAAGGCCCCCCTAGTCACAGCTCCTATGTGGTCTTCTAAGGTGAGCCGTGAATCTAGGAGGACTCCCAAGTTGCGAGCCCTATCTACGGGGGGTAATAGTTCACCCCCCATAGCCAGAGATGGAATGTCCGAATAAACCTGGGATGAAGGTATGCAAAGCCACTCAGTCTTGTCGGGGTTGAGTTGAAGTCTGTTCCTCCCCATCCAGACCCGAACCGCCTCCAGGCAACGGGACATCACGTTGAGGGCATCACTGGGGTGGTTTGGGGTCGAAAAGAAAAGTTGGGTATCATCAGCGTACTGATGATACCCAACTCCAAAGCCACGAATGATCTCACCCAGCGGCTTCATGTAGATGTTGAACAGGAGAGGCGAGAGGACCGACCCCTGAGGAACTCCACAAATGAGAGACCTCGCGGTCGACCTCTGCCCCCCTGCCAACACCGACTGCGAACGTCCCAAGAGATAGGAGGAGAACCACTGTAAAACTGTGCCTCCCACTCCCAATCCCCTGAGACGCCGCAGCAAGATACCATGGTCGATGGTATCGAAAGCCGCCGAGAGGTCTAATAGGACTAGAACAGAGGAATGCCCTCTGTCCCGAGCCCTCCAGAGATCATTCACCAGCGCGACCAATGCCGTCTCCGTGCTGTGCCCGGGCCTGAAACCCGATTGGTAAGGGTCTAGATAATCCGCTTCATCCAGGACCAGAGGGAGCTGATGCGCCACCACACTCTCAACAACCTTCGCAAGAAAGCGGAGGTTGGAGACAGGACGAAAGTTGTTCAATACAGCTGGGTCCAGGGCAGGCTTCTTGAGGAGAGGCCTCACCACTGCCTCCTTCAAGACGGCGGGGAAGATACCCTCACTCAAAGAAGCCGATATAACTGCCTGGAACCAGCTGCGTGTCCTCTCCCGGGCTGCATAGACCAGCCAGGAAGGGCACGGGTCCAATAAACATGTGGTGGTGCTCAGCCTCCCCATGATCCTGTCCACTTCCTCCGGAGTCACAGAATCAAACTCCTCCCAGGTGATATCGACAAGACCACCCGTGTCCTGATCGTCAGACTCTGCCCAGTCAGAGTCCAGACCGGTCCGAATCCGAGCGATTTTGTCCGACAGATGTTGGTTAAACTCCTCGGCACGGCCCTGCAAGGGATCCTCCCTCACCTCCTGATTTAGGAGGGAGCGAGTCACCCTAAACAGGGCGGCCGGGCGATTATCTGCGGACGCGATAAGGGTGGCGAAGTGGTTAGACCTCGCCTCCCTTATCGCAGCGAGATAAGACCTAATGTAGGCTCTTAGTCGCAATCGGTCGGATTCGGATCGGCTGGACCTCCAACCGCTCTCTAGGCCCCGTCTCCGACGCTTCATCTCCCGAAGCTCCGCAGAGAACCATGGAGCTCGATGGGATCTGCACCGGGTCAGGGGCCGCAGGGGTACAACTCGGTCAAGAGCATTAGGGTTTAATTTGTTTTCAATTTCTGTATTTGTGCATTTTGATATTTATGTCCCTGTTCACCGCCCTGAGTCCTTGGGGAGAAGGGCGGTATACAAATCAAATAAATAAATAAATAACCAGATCCAAGTTATGATCTACCACATGTATTACACAGAAAAGTAATAGAAAGAGCTCTAGATATGTCACAATGAACATCAGTTGCTGAGCTAGCTATCACTTTGGCCTCTGTGTAGTTGCTTAAGTTTCCCAGAATAGTCACAATCACTTCTATGATCAGTTCAGCCAACTATTATGGAGAGGTCATGGACTAAAAAAATGGTTTTATCTCATTGACTTAGTGCCAAACACAGGCTGTCAAAAGTGGTGAAAAAGCAGAAGAATTTCCTGAGACGAGAATGGAATGTCTACACATAACAATTATGCTAGGCTAGTTATACCCATGCAAAATAATATGTATATTTATCTATTAGATTTATAGACCAGCCAACTCCAGGTTGCTCATACAATAAAAATAATATGAAATAATAACAAATATAGCCTAAAAAGGGGGGAAATCATCTACTACATTATCATTTGAATGGATACAATATATGTGCAGGTTTGGAATAATTGTATATGTATGATTCTGGTGGCTCTCAAGCATATTTAAGAAAAACAAAGGTAGATTAATCAGATTTCTACTTTAGATTTTTTTTAAAAAAATACTTCAAAAGATTTACTCCCTTGCTTCACAAATAGCAAATAGCCTCATGGTTCACCACAGCTCTCTAATCACTGGGCACAGGGTCAGTGAGACTTTATGTCTTCTTCATTTGATTGCTCCAGCTATCCAACTAGTACCTGTATTTAATCAGCCTCATATGATTCTTGGTCTGGTGTCTTGTAAGGCTGACATTCCACAGGTTCATCTAGAACAGCTTCTTCAAATTCAGATTCAGAATCTGAATTTTGAACTTGGGTCATGACAGGCTGGGAATTCTGGAGCTGTATTCCAAAGTGTGAGTTTCTGATAAAACTGAAGTAATCCTCTGGCAATACACGTAGTCCTTGGGTTACAACCATTTGTTTGGTGAACATTCCAATTCACAATGATACCGAATGATACTTATGACAGGTCCTCATAATTCCAGCCATTTCATCATCCCTGTGGTCACATGATTGTGATTTGGGCACTTGGCACCTAGTTTGCAATGATCACATGATCACACTTTCAAATATTCCCTGCTAGCTTCCCACAACCATAGTTAATGGGGAAGATGGCAAGAAGTTATAATTTGCAGGCTTCTGAGACCCATATTTGACAACCTGCTTGGTCCTCAATTAATGATGGAAACTGGGAGCGCTGGAATTGCCATTTAAGTGATGTGGCCAAGTGACATTGCATTTTGCAACGATGAGATTTAGTAATAGCAATTCTGCTCCCAACTGCTATCATAATCCAAGGACTATCTATAATTCTACAGATCAGTGAGGAAGTCCTATTGTGCATTCTTTTTAAGAGAGATTGGATATAAAATTTACAATATTGTAAAAAGAAAAACATTATTTTTTTGTAAAATTTATAGCTAAAATATGTTGACAATATGTTTTAGTGAGCACAATATAATTTGCTTTTTCATTTATATTCACTTTTGTGCAAGAAAAAGCTACCCCCACAACAGCAAGCCTCAAGTTGGGCTGAGAGAGAATAATTGACCTAAATCACAGATTTTTTTGTGGCTGAAGGTAGACTAAAATCTGGGTCTTCTCCTAGATCAACACCTTAACCTCTATACCATACTACCTCTCACTTGACAGTTGTTCATTATGATTTTATGTTGCAATAGTGTCACACTCAATGTAGCCTATGCTCCACAAAGGAGAGTGCTTTTTAAAGATGTTTTTCCTCTTCCCCATCAAAATTGGCATAGGGAGATGATGGAACATCACTGAGGCATGTACACTATTGGGCTCCTCATTTTTAGCCTCACCAATTAATTGGTAGGCATTTTCTAAATCTGTGATTAAAGGTTTCATTTGATTAATGTACTAATTAATCAATTACAGTTCTTAGCCATAATTCCCAGGGGAACCTTCCCTGTCCCCATATCAGAAGGCTGCAGAAAATTTAGGAAAGTTAGTATTAATTTTGATAAGACCACAAGTAGCTCTGTTTCAGGTGCAGTAATATTGATAATGGGAAGTGGGGGAAGAGAAAGAGGAATAGTATTTTCAGGGTTCATTCTTTTGATACAGACATGAATTTTAAATGTTTTATGTCTGATAAATTTCAGTCAAGCAGAGAAACAGAGAAGAAATAGACAATTTAGACAAATCACTCTTTTGACTCATGAGAACACATTCTGGCATTATGAATTCTTATGCCACTATGTTGTTTACAAAGATAGCTTTGACTCATTTCTGCGTAAAAGTTTACTATCATTAATCATAAGAAAATTATTTCATCAAATGACTTTTTAAACACAAATAGCATAGCCCCTTCTTTTAAAACCACACACGCACATAAGCATACACACACACATACACAGACACACAAACATAAAAGTATGTCCAGGAAGATCTGCCTTGTCATGCTAATTATGAAGATGTATGAAGAAAATAGTATGTGAATTCACTGCAGCTTTATAAGACATCTCATTTTTTCCTCCAATATCAATCAAAAAGGGCTTGAGTGTGTTGTATTTTAGTCCTAATTTTATTTAATTTTAATTTTTTTTAATTTTAATAATATTTCTATACTGCCCTTCTCCCAAAGGACTCAGGGCGGTGAACAGGGCAAGAATAAAAATACAGGATTACAAAAGTTAAAAAATAATTAAATACATGCCCATATCCTAAAAATACATCTTAAAACCCCAGTAAAATGACAATAACAACCCCCCCCAGTCCCCTCATCAGGCCAGGCCAGCTTGTTCAAAAAAGTATGTTTTTAGCTCGCGGCGAAAGGAGCGAAGATCGGGCGCCGTCCGGAGCTCCACCAGTAGCTGATTCCATAGCTCCGGGGCGCCCACAGAGAAGGATCTCCCCCTGGGGGCCACCAATCGACATTCTCTGACCGGTGGCACCCTGAGGAGGCCCTCTCTGTGGGAATGCACAGGGCGGAGGGGAGTTGATGCTGGCAGCAAGTGTTCCCTAACGTACTCTGGACCCCTGCCATGTAGGGCTTTGAACACCATTACTAGTACCTTGAATCTCACCCGGAAGACAACTGGTAAACAATGCAGCTCACGGAGCAGAGGTGTAACGTGGGAGTATCGGGAGACTCCCAACACAACTCTCGCGGCTGCATTCTGTACCAGTTGGAGCTTCCGGGTGGTCCTCAAGGGCAGCCCCATGTAGAGAGCGTTGCAGTAGTCTAGTCGAGAGGTCACGAGCACGTGAGTGACCGTGCATAGATCATCCCGGCTTAGATAGGGCCGCAACTGGCGCACCAGGCGAACCTGGGTGAAAGCCCCCCTAGTCACAGCCCCTATGTGGTCTTCCAAGGTGAGCCATGAATCTAGGAGGACTCCCAAGTTGCGAGCCCTATCTACGGGGGGTAATAGTTCACCCCCCATAGAGAGAGGTGGAATATCCGAATCAACCCGGGATGAAGGTATGCAAAGCCACTCAGTCTTGTCGGGGTTGAGTTGAAGTCTGTTCCTCCCCATCCAGACCCGAACTGCCTCCAGGCAACGGGACATCACGTTGAGGGCATCACTGGGGTGGTTTGGGGTCGAAAGGAAAAGTTGGGTATCATCAGCATACTGATGATACCCAACTCCAAAACCACGAATGATCTCACCCAGCGGTTTCATATAGATGTTGAACAGGAGAGGCAAGAGGACCGACCCCTGAGGAACTCCACAAACGAGAGACCTCGCGGTCGACCTCTGCCCTCCTGCCAACACCGACTGCGAACGTCCCTGGAGATAGGAGGAGAACCACTGTAAGACCGTGCCTCCCACTCCCAATCCCCTGAGACGCCGCAGCAAGATACCATGGTCGATGGTATCGAAAGCCGCTGAGAGGTCTAATAGGACTAGAACAGAGGAATGTCCCCTGTCCCGAGCCCTCCAGAGATCATTCACCAGCACGACCAATGCCGTCTCCGTGCTGTGCCCGGGCCTGAAACCCAATTGGTACGGGTCTAGATAATCCGCTTCATCCAGGACCAGAGGGAGCTGATGCGCCACCACACTCTCAACAACCTTCACAAGAAAGCGAAGGTTGGAGACGGGACGAAAGTTGTTCAATACAGCTGGGTCCAAGGCAGGCTTCTTGAGGAGAGGCCTCACCACCGCCTCTTTCAAGACGGTGGGGAAGCTACCCTCGTTCAAAGAAGCCGATATAACTGCCTGGAACCAGCTGCGTGTCCTCTCCCGGGCTGCATAAACCAGCCAGGAAGGGCACGGGTCCAATAAACATGTGGTGGAGCTTAGCCTCCCCATGATCCTGTCCACTTCCTCCGGAGTCACAGAATCAAACTCCTCCCAGGTAATATCGACAAGACCGCCCGCGTCCTGCTCGCCAGACTCTGCCCAGTCAGAGTCCAGACCGGTCCGAATCCAAGCGATTTTGTCCGACAGATGTTGGTTAAACTCCTTGGCACGACCCTGCATTAACCCTATATAACTGCCATTTGAAGAAAGGAACTTCATGTACTTATCTTAGCTAAAAGACCAGTTTCTGCAGCTTTAAATGTGGTCAGTGCTATCATTTTTGTATAACTCAGATGAGCTTGAGATGAATACCATATTGTGTTTTGTCTCCTGCAATAGTGATAGGCATGTCATAGCCATTATCAACTCTTGAAAAGCAAGGGCCTCTCTGATCTCTGCCAGACAGGTTTGTTGTTATTGTGGTATGGCCTTTGTAGGAATTATGTAACCTAAATTCTTAAGGGCCTAAATGCATGCTTAGGGGTGTCTCTCTAACTTTTTACTAAGAATAGAGGCATGATTGATTTCACTAGAAGCCCAGATTCAACTCTGTTGCCTCTGTCATTTGCTCAAATTATTTTCAAAATCCTCTGGATTTTCTTGGCTCTACATAATAACTTCATCTCTTAATGACTTTAACCATCAGACCTCCCCATGAAATACGGGGTTAACCAGAAGAAAATTAATGCAGAGATAAAAGAGTTATCTTTGATCTGGATCTACAAAAGGATTTAATTTCCATCCCTCCAAGCCCAACGCAGTAAGCAAGATCAAGAATCAAGAATTACACATATTTCAGTAAGGATTTTTCAGTGTTAATCTTAGGCAAATACAGAATCTTGGAAACTTTAAGAGTAATTTCCCACTATCATTTATATAGATTATGGCAGAGTATCTTTGAATGATTTGAAATACCCTTTCCTAGGTATGTCCCCAAAGTGCTTTTTCAAAAGGCAACTGGACCCTTTAAAACAGGAGATAGATGGTGTTTTATCCCTCCTCCTCTGTTGAGAAAGGGGTGTTCAGTCTTGACGTGAATGGCCTCTTTGACCTCTCTTTCAAATCAGCGGTCCTCTCTGTCCAGAATGTAGACTTTGCTGTCTTCAAAATAGTGACCTTTGTCTTTGAAATGCAAATGGATTGCTGAATCTTGTCCTGAGGGCCTTATTCCCCTATGTTATGCCATGTGTTTGTGAAGTGGTTGTTCTGTTTCTCCAATGTACAGATCTGTACATGTCTCACTGCCTTGTACTGTAGATCTGTTACACTAGAAGACCTCCAAGGTCCCTTCCAACTCTTTTATTTGGTTATCCATTTATAAAGACATATTTAACATTCCTGCAATTAAACCACTTATTTGAGCTTTTGAGAATTTGAGCTTGATGAACTTACCTAGCTGATTGAAAGAAGTCAGACATGTTTTATGAAATAAGAAGGAAATTTACAGTAACATTGCATAACTTCTCAGAAATAAATCTTTTTTGTATATATTTTATTGGTATTTTTTAACATAACATAAATCATTCAGTAATTTGTAAACAGTATATTGTCTGGGTAACATTTATAAGACAATCTTTAACAATTAATTTCTATAATCTATATTCCATATGCTAATTTCATTTGATTTCCCCTTTCTCCAAAGTATCTTTCTTTGCAAAACATTAGATTAAGACAATTCTCATTATTTTCATTAACAACAATTAAGTATATAGTTTTTCCAATTATCCTATTTGTCATTTTAATTGCCTTATCGTAAATCCTGTTACCATGCTTATTTCAGCTTATTTCTTCCCCCAAATTCTAAATATTCTTACTAGTGACAATTTTTTCAACAATTAACTACATTTACATTGGTGGGTTTAATTCTGTTTTTCCAAATAAGCCCTCTCATACTTTTATATTTCTTAATCAATAAGTAAAAAAGTAGAAAGAGAAAAGAAAAGAAAAGAAAAGAAGAGAGAGACAAAAAGAGGGGGAAAAAACAAAGAAAAAAGAAAAAAGACTGAAAAACTGAGTTACAAAAATAACATACAACTTAAAATATATATCCCTCCTAATTTAATATATATTTATTCCCTCATTTTCTTATTCTTTTTGACTCTAGCTAACAATATATTTAATCTTAAACTTTAAGCATTCCATTCAGTAGATCTAATCATCTAATCCTTTAACTCTCATTCAAAACACATTTTTTATGTTTTTCTTATTGTCACATTTAAATAACTAAAACGTTTGCTTTGTTTAAATCATTTCAACTTTTTTTTCTTACAGAAAGGAAAAAGAAAAAAAACATATTGTAATTAAAAAAGTTCATCCCTCTAAAAGTAATATATTTCAAAGTTTTTCCATTTCTTCAGCCATATTCAAACAAATGTTTCTTATTGTATTTGTTAACCAAAAAAAATCATCTCTCTAAGAGTAATATATTCCAAAGTTTTTCCATTTTTATCCATATTCAAACAAATGTTTCTTTTTTAAGTATTCTCTCTGATAAGTCCCATCATCTATTTTGTCGATTTCCATTTTAATTTTTTGTCTCTGGCCATTGCCTTTCTTAATCAGTATGTTTTGCTGCATCATTCGTTTCCCTATAAAGTATTTTTTCTCATTCTTTTCCTTACTTTCAAAGTTGCTTGGACATGTTGAAATATTTCCCATTTGAATTAAATCATGATTTTTTTTTATTTTATACAGTTCCATCTTTAAGTCTCTATCCTCAGAATTATGTTCAGTCATCTCTACTGTATTTTCCTGGGAAATTTCTTGGAGTGAAATTAAGTTGGAGATAAGCTGATTCATACTCTCAAGGTTGTTCTGTATTTCTTTGTAGTTTAAGATCATTGTCCTTTGAAATTGTTGCCGCTTATCATATGTTTCCTTTTGTAAAGTATTCATTGCTTCAGATTTGTTACTCTCACTTTGATTATACAGCTGCATTTTCTAAGAACTTTGAAAGTTGGAGAAAAAATTTCTGTGTTGACCATCTGGTGATGTCCATGTGTAGAGCCGTCTCCTGGGTTGCTGGAAAAGAGTGTTTGCTATGACCATCATATTCTTTTGACAAAATTCTATCAGCCTGTGCCCTACTTCATTTTGTACTCCAAGGCCAAACTTGCCTGTTATTCCAGTTATCTTTTGGCTTTTTACTTTAGCATTCCAATCCTCCATGATGATAAGGACATCATTTTTGGTGTTGATTCTATAAGTTGCTATGGGGCTTCATAGAGCCAGTCAATTTCACCCTCTTCAGCACTGGTGGTTGGGGCATAGAGTTGGACTATTGTGATTTTGAATGGTTTGCCTTGGATTCGCACTGAGATCATTCTGTCCTTTTGGGGATTGTATCCCAGTATTGCATTTCCTACTCTTTTATTGACTATGAATGCTACTCCATTTTTTCTGTGGGATTCTTGCCCACAGTAGTATACCTGATGATCCTCTGAGTTAAATTCACCCATTCCTGTCCATTTTAGTTCGCTGATTCCTAAGATGTTGATGTTCAGTTTTGTCATCTCTTGTTTGACCACATCCAGCTTGCCTTGATTCATGGATCTTACATTCCAGGTTCCTATGAAGAATAGATCTTTACAGCATTGGACTTTCCTTTCACCACCAGATGCATTCACAG
Organism: Vipera ursinii; assembly: GCF_947247035.1. Taxonomy (NCBI): domain Eukaryota; kingdom Metazoa; phylum Chordata; class Lepidosauria; order Squamata; family Viperidae; genus Vipera; species Vipera ursinii. The sequence goes on along the minus strand of NC_139512.1, from coordinate 323,258,847 downwards.
CTGAGCATCCTTTCAGCTTTGGCCCAGCCGCTTCACTCTTTCTGGCGCTAATAGTACTAGCCCTCTGCTCTTCCCCACTAGCATATTGGACACCTTCTGACCTGAGAGGCTCATCTTCCAGAATCATATCTTTTTGCCTTTTGGTACTGCCCATAGGGTTTTCATGGCAAAGATAATGGAGTGGGTTACCATTTCCTTCTCCAGTGGATCACCTTTTGTCAGAACTCTCTGCTATGACCTGTCCATCTTGAGTGGCCCTGCAAGGCATAGCTCATAGCTTCATTGAGTTATGCAAGTGCCTTTGCTATGACAAGGCAGTAATTCATGAAGGGATTGTCATTATTAAATAATTAAAAATGATGATTGTAAATAGTGGTAAATAGAAAAAATTCATAGAGAAATATAAAATATTGAACTCTCTCAAAAGGATAGATAGAAGCATATATTCAGCATTTAATTATCTATAATTTTCCACTTCTCTCTTATAATGGCAAATTATATAACTATGAAGTTTTATATAAACTGTATATCATATAAATAACTAGATAAATAGAATAAGTATTATATGTAAAACTATCAGTTTATATTCTAACACTATCAAGAATCATCATCATCATCTTCATTTTAGCCATTGTCTATCCACTGCCGGATGAAGGCCTGTTCTGCATGTTTCTGACCTATATGGTCCTGAACATTCTTTTGCCAGTTGGGCCTGCAATACTTGCTGATGTCATCAACCCATCTTGTTTTAGGTCTCTTTTGTGGACGCTTTTTATCAAGTGGGATCCATTCTATGACTTCCTTGGTTCACCTGCCATTAGTTCTTCTTACTATGTGGCCAGCCCATTTCCATTTCCATTCTTTACTTTCTTGGTGATATTGTATGTTTTGGTTTGTCCTCTAATCCATGTGCAGATCTTTCAATCTTGTCTTGTAATGCTGACCATCTATCTTTTCATAGCTTTTGTGTTGATTGTAAGGTCAGTGTCCATGTTTTACCAGCATATGTTAGAGCATGTAGTACACACTGATTGAAAACTTTTCTCTTCAGTCATAGGGGGAAGTTGTTCTTGAAAATTATGCCTACTTGCCAAATGCCTGACAACCACATTTAACACCATTCAATTTCCTTTATTTGTATCATTAAGATCTGTTGGCCAAGGTATAGGCACTGTAGTGGTCTACTATGTCTAATTCTTTTATCAAGAATATTATATTCAAAAAATTCAAAAAAGTCCACACAATGCCCTCTATGATGAATGCTTATATAAATTGTGCATTTTGCTATTAAGGCAAAATCATTGTGCTTTTATTTAAATTTTAAATTTCTATATTGCTTTTCATAAAATTATTACAAATTTTCAGAACTTAAATGAAATTTAAAAACAATACAGTTATAAAGAGTATTGAAATCATATATTTCAAATTTCACCCAGCATCCAAAAAATCAAAAATCAAATAAAAAGCAGAGGATTTTTAACATCTAAATATGTATTATGAAACTAAGCTATTGAAGATTACTGATAAATATTAATTGTATCCAATTGAATCTGGTCATATAATAGCCTCTGCAGTAGCAGGAATTCTTTCTAAAATATCTTTTTGTCCCTCAAATATACTGTCAAATGATAAATAATTCTTTAATAGATAAGAGATGCGTATTGGGCTGCAAGAGGGAGAATTGAAAGCAAATCATGACACATGATCCTAAAGGCCATTTACCTAAGATTGAATTTATTCATCTATTAAACTGGCAGAAAGGAGTTGAACAAAGATGTAACAAATTTGCAAAAAGCTGGTCATGCTTTAAATTGATTTTTATACAATTAATAAATCCAATTCTGTAGTCACTTAGCTGAGAATAATTCTCACTGAACACAAAAAGAGATACCAGTGAGAAGATGTATAAAGAGTCAAATTATAATTAAGTACAACACAATGAAAATAAGAAAGCATAATATAGGCAGCCTTCATACAACAGTAGGAGGCAATAAGGCCATAAAAAGTAGAATTGTAGTAATAAAACCCAACTTAAAAAGCCCAAGTATATATATATTTTTTAACCTGGCCTCAGAAAGATTGTAATGTCAGTACCAAACAAGTTTTCTTGAGAAGCAGTTCCAAAGATGAATATTTACAGTGGACAATTTCTGATGGTGACAAAACAGAAAAGATTTTCTCCTTTATACATACACACCGTATAACCCACCAATTGTAAGACACTTGGTGAAGGACTTTATCCTAAATTCTTATTTGACCACAAGGCAAACTGTGTATGAATCTAATGGCTTTTGAAAGCCATTTAAAGCAAATAGGCAGTCAATATTTTGTAATAAATTGTCATAATTTTCACTGTGACACTTTGTATTGCAGCTTCTGAATTGTCAAGGACAATACTTGAAAAATGCATCCCAGCAATCCAAACAAAAACTAGACCATAGCATACAAAATGTCATAGAGTCATAGGGCTGGAAGGGACCTCAGAGGTCTTTTAGTCCAATTCCCTGCTCAAGGCAGGAGATTTATACCATTCCAGACAAATGGGTGTCCAGGCTATTTTTGAAAATCTCCAATGATGGAGCACCCAAGAAATAGCTTCAGTTTAGAATTAGCTAAATCTAATAACTGTTGATAATTATTTATTGTGCCATGAAATATCTGTGGTATAATGATAGTATATAAATGAACTGCTTCCTTAGTTTTAACAAATTTCTCTTAGAAAAATATAGACTGAAATGAATTGGTACAAAAATCATAAAAAATGAACAGCTAATTCCGTTTGAATATTAATGTTCCACTTATTTGAGAATAAATTACTTTGTGTTTGGAACATCTTACAAACGCTTTTGTTGATGTTCCTATAAGTGATCTGGGAAATAAAAAACAACTAAGAATCACTCTGTCTACAGTTCTTTTTTAATGGATATGAAATCAAATGTTGGATAACAAAGAATTGAGTGTTGCTCAGTTCTCCATCTTAAATGATAGGTCTATTTTTAAGTTACCACTTACTGCAATAAAATAAAACAAATATCAGATGATAACAGCAATGGAAATCATTCAGCTTATGAATTGTCTATGTGTCTTCTATATTTTTCATGGTCTTCCTCTCTCCTTTCTTCTTTCTGTTTTATTTTATGATATATTTCCATCTGATGTCATATGAAATGCTTGAGATTATCATTAGATTCATTTTGTTTATATCTTGCAATTAATACAGCTATCTTATCTAAAGAACATAACTAATAAGTATATGTTACAAAGCAGTTTGGCACATGTTTACACTGATAAACCTTATTGCAGAACTAGTATGATTGATTGATTTATACATTACTTAGTATTTATTCAGCCTAATTTAAGTACTTAGTATGTTGGACTTCCACTTTATTTTTATAAGAAGTATTATTACTGTGGTTCCATAACAGTTTATCTATGAATTTAGTTATGTCTGGCTATGTTTGCATATACAGGTGAAACTCGAAATATTAGAATATCGTGCAAAAGTTCATTTATTTCAGTAATGCAACTTAAAAGGGGAAACTAATATATGAGATAGACTCATTACATGCAAAGCAAGATAGTTCAAGCTGTGATTTGTCATAATTGTGATGATTATGGCGTACAGCTCATGAAAACCCCAAATCCACAATCTCAGTAAATTAGAATGTTACATGCAACCAATAAAACAAGGAGTGTACATAGAACAATATCGGACCTCTGAAAAGTATAAGCATGCATATGTACTCAGTACTTGGTTTGGGCCCCTTTTGCAGCAATTACTGCCTCAATGCGGTGTGGCATGGAAGCTATCAGCCTGTGGCACTGCTGAGGTGTTATGGAAGACCAGGATGCTTCAATAGCGGCTCTTCTGCATTGTTCAGTCTCATGTCTCTCATCTTTCTCTTGGCAATGCCCCATAGATTCTCTATGGGGTTCAGGTCAGGTGAGTTTGCTGGCCAATCAAGCACAGTAATCCCACGGTCATTGAACCAGGTTTTGGTGCTTTTGGCAGTGTGGGCAGGTGCCAAGTCCTGCTGGAAAATGAAGTCAGCATGCCCATAAAGCTTGTCTGTGGAAGGAAGCATGAAGTGCTCCAAAATCTCCTGGTAGACGGCTGTGTTGACCCTGGACTTAATGAAGCACAGTGGACCAAAACCAGCAGATGACATGGCTCCCCAAATCAATATAGACTGTGGAAACTTCACACTGGACTTCAAGCATCTTGCAGTGTGTGCCTCTCCATTCTTCCTCCAGACTCTGGGTCCTTGGTTTCCAAATGAGATGCAAAAGTTGCTCTCATCAGAAAAGAGGACTTTGGACCCCATGTCCAGGATCCGTCTGTGTGTGGTGGCTCTTGATGCACTGACTCCAGCCTCTGTCCACTCCCTGTGAAAGTCCCCAACACTTTTGAATGGCCTTTTCCTGACAATCCTCTCCAGGCTGCAGTCATCCCTGCTGCTTGTGCAACTTTTTCTTCCACACTTTTCCCTTCTGCATAACTTTCTATTAATGTGCTTTGATGCAGCACTTTGGGAACATCCAACTTCTTTTGCAATTACCTTTTGAGGCTTTCCCTCGTTATGGAGGGTGTCAATGATGGTTTTCTGCACAACTTCCAGCATCAACTTCCCTCCGCCCTGTGCGCTCCCACAGAGAGGGCCTCCTCAGGGTGCCACCGGTCAGAGAATGTCGTCCGGTGGCCCCCAGGGGGAGGTCCTTCTCTGTGGGCACGCCTTATTTATGGAATTGTTTACCGGTTGAGCTCCGGATGGCGCCCGACCTTCGCTCCTTCCGACGCGATCTGAAGACCTACTTGTTCGAACAAGCCAGCCTGGCCTGATGGGTGATGGGTTTGGGTTTTATAATTGTTTTAATGTATTTTAACTTACTGTTGTAAGCATTCGGGCACCCTGTTTAATCTCTTTTAATTTTTGTATTCTTGTACTTTTATATGTTTGCCCTGTTCACCGCCCTGAGTCCTCCAGGAGAAGGGCGGTATACAAATAAAATTATTATTATTATTATTATTATTATTATTATTATTATTATTATTATTATTATTATTATTATTATTGTTGTTGTTGTTGTTGTTGTTGTTGTTATTATTATTATTATTATTATTATTATTATTATTATTATTATTATTATTATTATTATTATTATGTCAGGTCAGCAGTCTTCCCCATGATTGTGATTCCTACTGAACCAGACTGAGAGACCATTTAAAGGCTCAGGAACCCTTTGCAGGTGTTATGGATTAATTAGGTGATTAGAGTGGGACACTTTGAGCCTAGAATATTGCACCTTTTCACAATATTCTAATTTTCTGAGATTGTGGATTTGGGGTTTTCATGAGCTGTACGCCATAATCATCACAATTATGACAAATCATGGCTTGAACTATCTTGCTTTGCATGTAATGAGTCTATCTCATATATTAGTTTCCCTTTTAAGTTTATTTATTTATTTATTTATTTTATTTGTTTTATATACCGCCCTTCTCCCGAAGGACTCGGGGCGGTGCATTACTGAAATAAATGAACTTTTGCACGATATTCTAATTTTTCGAGTTTCACCTGTAAATAGTTAGAATGAGTTTGGGAAGAATATACAGTACCTGTTTATCCAAAGCTACAGTGGATTTTATATTCTATTAAAGTAGCTCCATTAATTGTATTATGTTGTGCTATTTTTTCTATAAAGATAAATAGTGAACAATGCATTTTGCACAATATGATGTCTTCATTATTATGTCCATTGAATTTCCCCATAATCTTGTTAATAAGGTTTTAGTTTCACTGAGAAACTGATTTCTTCTACTTCTATGGTTGTTTGGCTAAATGGCCACTGATGTTCCACTGAATTTCTAAGAATCTGAACCATACAAAAATTTTGTATCCTTGAGTAACAAAGGAACACAGAATGCAGAATTGCCATTGCTAAAGCTTGGCATCATGTGACCACATTTCTTAGTGATAGCAATTATAGAACTCCCTGTGGCAATTGTTGACTAAAATCTACTGGTCAAGCTAAGGACCCACCTTAATCCAAGACATTCCTGGCTCAGTCCTTCACAGCTGAAGCCTGGCTCTTCCAAGATTAATGACTGCTTCCTCTTCAACTTTACTAATTGCCTATTCCCTCCCATTTCTGCCCTTTTGGTTATCCTTCCCCTGCTTTGCAGAGTAGCAAGGAACCCCATAACCACATGACCCTAGAGCTGCTTGTGACACTGGCTCAGGGGCCTTCTTGGCATGCTGCAGCTCTGAGGCTGCAAGAAGCACCTCAGAGCACATTATGTATGTGTCATAGCACAACATTAAGCCACAGTTGCCCTGGGACCAGTGCCTAGCAACCCAACCCTACAGTGCAGTTCAAAACCACAGCCACCCCTGGAAGCCCAGTCCAATCATCCTGGATTCTGCTGCCCCAGTTGATGTTCACACTCTTACTGCTGATTTAGTGGCCCTGCCTGGCCCTTTGTGAGGCAGCTGATTGCCATGTGAGGCTTTCCCCCCAGGTTTAACAAGGGAGCTATCATGTGCAATCCTGGGGGGGGGAATGTTGCTTCACTAAGGCCATCTCATAAGCAGCAGGAGCAAGATGATGAAGGTCTGCTAGGTGTGTGGGTGGGGGGAGTACAGGATGGCAGAGGCTGCGGATTGCAAGGAGCCAAAAGAGCAGAGATGGGAGGGAAACAGCAGGGTGGGTGAAGTTGAAGTTCCCCTGTGGTTGTAAGTATGAGCAACCTACCAAGCATGATCAAATTGTGATCATGTGTCTATTAGGGTCACTGCCATAAGTTTGGCAGCTGGATACCATTTGTTCAGCGCTACCATTACTTGAGGACTGCCTGTAATGGAAACTAAGTGATTCTAACTTACACAGTTCATATTCTTAGAAATTCAACAGAACAACAAAGGGCATCTTTTTGCATGTACATATATGCATGCATTATTCAGCATTAAAAATTACAACAGGTTTAAAACTTGAAAAAAGAACTAAAAAAGGAGAATAATCTTCTAATCAGTAAATGCAGATCTATGGGGTGTTCTATAGGGAGAGCTTTTAAAATTCCACCATCATTAGAAGGCAAGTAAAGAAACATTACCTAAGATTTTCACTAAAGTAGCAATAAATGGCTAGTAATAAAAAGGTTCCACAATTGGTTCCCATATATAGAAGTGAAACTCCCATTCATTTTGGAACTTTACATGAGTTTGAAGAATAAAACCTTGAAATTTATAATAATGAGGAGAAAATTTAACTGAAATTCAACTTCACTGTATTAATGCTTGCAGCAGCAGCATTTTTTCCCCTGTCCATACCTTTACATCCCAGTTTATATCTTGTCAAGTAATTCTCAATCAAACCAAACCATGATACTGCTTAGATGAAAATGTAACAATCATCATTCAGTGGTTAAATATAAGAATTTCAATTTTTCATGGCTTTGGTATATGCTGTATAAAAAAAATATTTCAGTTTGGTCTTTGCAATGGAGAAAATGTTAGCATTGCAGTTACTATTACCATTATGTAAATCAATTATAAAAAGCCAACCATTTTTATTATATAGTTCTTAAAGGTAAAGGTAAAGGTTCCCCCGCACATGCGTGCTAGTCGTTTCGGACTCTAGGAGCCGGTGCTCATCTTCTGATCAACAAGCTCAGCATCCTAACCCACTGAGCCACTGTGTCCCTCATATAGTTCTTAATATCAGTCAAAAAATTAAGGTACCATTTGTAAATTATAGGCTGACCAAAGTCAACTGGATTGAGATGGGCAGCTATAGAAATTGAATAAATAAATAAATGCAGTCACTAAGTGTTGTGAACTACATTGTTCAGCTACTTTAAATCGAACAATAGTCCAAATTCTAGAAAAATATAGCAACAATTTGGGGTACTGTAATAGCTGAGCAACTTATAGCATACAAAGAGCATCAGAAAGCCTGTTTGCAGTCCCCAGAATTATTCATCACTGCATCATTCTGCCAGCGTGTTATAAATATTTAAGGCAGCAAGCTGCTGTTTAAATTCCTATACTGCTTACATTTTATTACAGTGATAAAATTTGTATTTTTCAAAGGGTTATTTTTTAATAATTCCCTTTGATTTTGCTGCCTCTCATATCATCACCACAGCATTCGTGACACAATCACACATACAAACATGAACACATATCATGTGTTTGTGAAAAATTTAGATTAGTAATTTCCTGATTTGTGAAATGCTATTAAATTATGTATTAAGGATTTATTTTATTTTATTTATAGCTAAAAATGCATGTTCTTTACAATGAATGAATGAAAGCAGTGGGTTAGAACAGAGGTCCCCAACCTTTTCGGTTTGGCTGTCCGGAAAGGGAGGCAGGCACCATTACACTTGTGTGCATGTGTACAAACTGGCTGCGTGTGAGTGCATGTGTATGAGAGCATGCACAAACAGGGCCACACAAGTGTGAGTGCCACAAATGGGGCAGATCTAGCACCAGTGAGATGCTTGGGGCACCGCTAGCACTGACGAGATGCATCGCTAGTGCCAGTGTGACACTTGGGTTAGGGTGATGATAGCGTCAGTGGGACGCTCATAGAGGCACTATTGCGAGTGTGGAGGGTGAGTGCATGCACACACACGTGTTCACTGGCTATCCCTTCATGTGGCCCAGTGGCCAAGAGGCCATGGCCCAGTGACCCCTGAGTTAGAAGGAGTGTTACATTTTATATTGTCAACAGCCAGCTGGACACAAACAATTTAAAAAATTTAAAAGACTGTCCTTGTTCATTTTTACAGGTGAAAGGAAGCATAAAAAATGAATGACTGAATTACTCTCAAGTGTACCAGTATCTAATATGATACTGTGTGGCCCTGTGCACAGAGTCCTCTATTAATAAAAAGAGATGAAAAGGTTTTAGAAAGAATATTTTGGGGCAAAAATCTGGTACCTCTCCAAGTTTCAATATTAAGAGGCAGGTAAAAGATTAAGGAATACTCTTTTCTTATTTGGTTGTTCAAAAATGGACCTCCTAAAGTGCTCTTTAGATGAGACCATATTAGAGCTGATTGTGCTTAAGGTGTTATTAGAATCTTAGTTTAGTATTAAAGAAAATAGCATGAAAATTAACAAAATATCGCTGATAATGAAAACATAACATTTGGAGTTTATTTCTATGACTTGGGGTTAGAATACTTTCATGAACAGAGAAACAGATATGTTATAACACAAAGAGGAAGGAAGATATTTTGATTGACTGCATAGGGATGAACCTCTAGGCTTGTTGAATGGCCCCTCTATGAAGAAATTTGTTGGCTCACAAAGCTTGTCTCCTTTAAAAAATCATAGAAACTTTCCAAAGAAAGAACATTTTCTTGTGGCCCAAATGATAGTCAATGCCAGCAATGTTGTAATGCCTTTGTGGTTCTCTCTAGTTTTCTGTATATAGTCAGCAGTTACGAATCTTAAAATAAATAATACATAAGGATATAAATAAGGATATAAAATAAATTGATTGTAGCCTGAAATTAGTGATTACAAGTCAAGAGATGACCTAGCCTTGGGGAAAAATCTCAAATATTCACTACATTTAAATGATGATCTAAATGCAAAAACATGGATTTAGTTTCCTAAAATAATAATTATTTACTGCCTCAGAATTGCTATAGTGTGCATCCCTTTCCTTTCCTTTCCTTTCCTTTCCTTTCCTTTCCTTTCCTTTCCTTTCCTTTCCTTTCCTTTCCTTTCCTTTCCTTTCCTTTCCTTTCCTTTCCTTTCCTTTCCTCTCCTCTCCTCTCCTCTCCTCTCCTCTCCTCTCCTCTCCTCTCCTTTCCTTTCCTTTCCTTTCCTTTCCTTTCCTTTCCTTTCCTTTCCTTTCCTTTCCTTTCTCCCCTTCTATTTGGGCTTTTCTCTATGTCCCAGATTTTGTGAAACAGAGCAAAATAGGCCCATATTTTTCACTGCAAATAGATTACTAGGTGGTTAAAAGTGGTTAAAATACATTTAATAATGTCACATCTTATGATAGTGATCAATATGTATTTCATTGCTGTCTTTAGTTGTATAGATGTTTTAGGATTAGTAAACAACAGCATTGCATTTTTGCAGATTTCCTGATTTGTGAAACTTATAAAATACTTATAAAATAATCTATAAATACAGTTATGTTTCTACAAAACCAATTTTTTTAGAATTGTATTATTATTATTACTATTTTCATGCCTTTTAAAAAAAAATATTTCCTCTGATTCAGAGAAGGATTAGACATTTTAATTTAGCTTATCAGTCTTCCCTGACAAATACTTAATAACGTGTTTTATTTAACATGTTAACATCAAATAGAGGAAACACAAGGTTTGTTAATTCTCACATATACATAGGTAATTGTGTTCAGAAAACAATTTGCATCAAAGTGCAAAAAGAAAATACAAAACTATCAAATCTCTGTAAGATTTTACATGTTTCTGCTTGCTGTGTTAGTCAATTAGCTAAGCAACCATGGGGTGAGATCAACTCTGAAAAAGAAAACAATGCATTTTGTATCAATCTGGTGGTAGGGCAGTGAATTTTGGATTTTTAATGAGGAAGTGAAAAAGGAAATAACTCCCCACACACCATCATTTTGCATGGGATTAATATGTGGTACAGATATTTTTTTATTATCAGAATGTAATAAAATATATATGAAAGATAGATTGTTATTTTAAAAAGCGTGTCAAATTTCACAAAAATCTGCAGGTGTTTTTAGAGCTTTGTTGTTTTCAGTTGCAGGGGATTTAAACAGAATATAATTTGGGGAAATGGGGAAAAATGGGGAAAAAAACCTGATCAAGCATAGAATCCAGTATTTCTACTCCATCTCCTTCCTACTAAGAATAGAATATGTTTTAGAAATAATTATTATTAGCAGCAGAGTTCCTAAGTTACAAATCTGAGGCAGAGCATCCTGGACAATTTTGAGAAAAGAAAACAATAATTTAATTCAACTGAAGTGAGATGCTCTAAACTGGCCGTATCTGTTCAGATTTCATGATTCATGCCAAGTAAATGCACAGCTCACTTCACATAAATACAGGACTAACAATTTTGTAAATATATAGCTTGTTGAGCTTGAAAATCTAATCTGGCAGTAATTTCCATTCAACTGGTAGATAGCCAAAACAGGATATAATGCAACATGAAAGCATTTCTTCTAACAGTTTTTCCTTTTTCTGGTACATTTCAAATGACTTTTTCTACAACTCTGGTAATTTCAAACCAGCATGAAAGGTACTAGTTTGAGGGAACTGTGGAATGCTAAGTATGTAAACAAATAAAGAGATTATTTTTATCTCAAAATTTTGGAGGATATTTTTTGTATCATATAGTATTATAGTCAAGAAGAAAATTTGGAACAAGTGTGAATATAAAACTAGAAGGAAAGAAACTCAATCACTTATACTATTCTGATGACACTACTGTCATAGCTGAAAATATAAATGATGTGCAAGCTCTAGTAATGGAAATCAAGAAGCACATGAAAAAGTAGATTTGCCATTAAATATAAATAAAATTAAACTATTGAGAAACAGGTATAATAACCAGCCTCAGAATTGTCAGAAGTAATAGATTGCCTATCAATTGTAAAGGAACCAACCATGAAGAAATAAGCTACTGATTAAGAGTTGGTAGGCTATCAATAAAAGGCTTGGAAAAGGCATTGCAATATCATGGTGTGTCTAGGCCTTCAAAAATCACAGTAGCAGAGGCCATGAATTTCCTGTGACACTTTATGGAAGCAAATGCTGGATTTGAAATAGTTGGAAAGGAAAGAATTGGTGTTGGAGGAAACTTCTTAGAATACAAGGCATAGCCAAGAAATCAAACAAAGTGAACATCAAAGGCATAAATGAACCAGCTATTACTGCATATTTTGGACACATGCATGAAAACACAGCTCCCTTGAGACAGGTGAAAGGAAAGTAAAGAAGATGACCAGCTGCAAGGTGGATCAAATTAATTACAGAAGAGATGCTGCCCTATTGGCAGATCTGATCTATTGGGGACAGATCATCCTGGAGTAAAGCAATCTGTATGGTCACTAAGTGTCAATACCAACTTGATAGCACATAATCAATCAGTCAATGAATCATGTATTATACATCAGGAAGAAAACTTCCTTGAAATCCTTATAATAAAAACACTCTAAGAGGTCTTCTGCTAATGAGTTCTTGAGAAAAAAAATAGCCAGCAAAAACAGAACATTTCCTTATATTATTCATTTTTTAATGCAGGAGTTCTCATGGACCATGGACCAGTATCAATCCATGGCCTGTTAGGAATCAGGATATGCAAGTAGTGGGCAAGCAAGCAAAAAAAATTAATTGACACCTAATTGGGATCTAGGTTGTGCATGAAACCATCCCCCCTACAAGTCAGTGGAAAAAATGTCTTCCATAAAACCAGTCTCTGGTTCCAGAAAGATTGGAGACCACTTATTTAAAGAGTTTTAATTCCTTTGGTGAAATAATTTGGAGTCCATATACTGCACTCTTAAGCTATATTTCATTCTTGAAGAAAATCTAAAGTGTGTTCTTCTGTACAATTATAAGAAAAATGTTTATCATGCAATCTTTTGTGTGTAAGAGGAAAAATGCTAACCACATCTGTATGTGGGGATACCTGTTCATCAACTGGATTTTGTTTTGGAAGCTGTAAATGACCATGAATAAATTTTAAGTTTGTAAAACATGTGAACACATTCCAGTATTCTGAAGATATAAGTCTTTTTACTGTTGATTATAAAATGCATTTAATATTTTTTTTTTAAAAAAATAAAGCAATAGAAAATTAAAAATATCTAAACTATTTTTGTAATTCAAACTCTACAACAAGGAGTTTGTGAATCTAGGTGAGAACACTGTGCTCAAGTAAATTTAGGTTGGTTTGCACACTGCTCAGTTGTTCTCATGTAAGCCTCTTGGCAACATACAGCATTTGGCAAACTTACAGCTTGGCAGCACTCACAAAGAAATACTAGTTGTGTGAAGTGACATACATATTTATTGTTAGCCATTATTGACTGCACAGCTGCAGTGCACATGAATCAATTGCTATATACACTAACTGTGAATGTTTTATTAATTTGAGGTTAACCAATTAAATCCTCCTTTTTAAAATATTTGGGTGGTTATTAATATTTATTTATTATATTATTAATACACTGGAACTCTAACTGGACTCCCAATGGTTTACGTATAGACAAACATGATAAAACTGTAGACTTTACCTTAAACATTTCCTTAAAATCTCTCTCCCTCCCTCCATCTTTTCCTCCCCCCCCCCACTCTCTTGTTTTCTCTGGTCAGAGTTCTGATTTCATTCCATGTACTTTTGGCCCTGGGAAAACTCACTAGGCATTTTTGTAGTCACTCTTTATCTATTCCACCAATCACACATTGGAAGTAGCCAAAAGTAAACAAATTAAAGACAAATTAAATAAACAACTGTAAGTTTCCATTCATATCCTCATATTTAGTAAACATTCTGCTTATTTTGCTTTTTCACCATTTATATCAGTATATCCACAAACCATATATTTATACACATTTATATACTCCCAATCAGCACAAGAATTCCTTGTACAGTACATACATCCATTAAAAAATCTGTTTTACTTCTTGTCAGTGTTGAACAATTTGCTGTTTCCTTTATTCTCTCACATGCTTTGTTTCCACAGTATACTATTCTTATCATATTCAGAGATCACTTTTAAATCTATACTCATGCAAGACTTTCCATAATTCAAACCTATTTATCATATTTTTTCAATCAATATTGCACAGTAAATTTGCTTATTTTCATACATTCCTTAATGTTTTGAATATTCTCTGCAGAGTGTAATGCAGAGTATAATGGAGGGTGAAAGATATTAATCATGTAAGATATGATCAATATCAAGGTTAGAGCTTTGCATTTTTTTATAAGTGCTACATATAAATTATATGTTTTAAGTGCTTCTTAATGACTCTGGATGGTTGTTCTTTCTCGTCTTGTAATGTTTTTTTTCTGATTTTTAGCTGATCTTATTTCTGGTCCAAAGAAAAAAATCCTGTCCCTAATTTTCTGAGGTGGCTTGAGAATAGCTAGTATCATTTCAGCAATAACCAAAGCAATTACGGGAGAGAAATGGTAGATATATTTGGAGAAGATAAACAAGAAATGATCCTCGCATCTGATTATTCAGTCAGCATATAAATACTAACAAACACACACTGGCCCAAATAGTGATATTTGTTGTTAAAGTAAACCTCATGAAACTTCACTCTCTACAAGGTAAATGTGCATTCCCATTTGTAACATAGAAACTAGTCACAATGTGATGGCTTTCCCAGATGCTTCCCCAGACCTCTCTCCAGAGCCCAGTTCAGATGAGGAAGAGCCAGTTCCAGGCACATTGGAAGGGGACATAGAGGAATGTCCAGAGGTTGCCAGAGGCTCCAAGTCAGGAGCAGTCAGGCTAAACACAGTGTAGCAATTGCAGGAGGAATGACTAGAGGAGCGGCTGGCTAAACTAGGGTTAGGAGAGGCATAGCTACATCTGGGAAGCCCAGAAGCTTCATGAGGAGAGGTCATGCAGCTGCAGCTGGCCAGCAGAGATGAGGAAGAACTGCCTCCTCCTTCTGATCCAAGAGCACATAGGGCTCAGAGGAGGAGGGATAATGAAGGTCAGCCAGGCTACCTGCAAGACAATGCCCCTCTTTATGGTCTGCACCAGTGAGTGGTTATTTAGCTCAGTGAATGGAATGAAAGGATTCTGGGAACAATACGGTATGTCTGTTTTTTTGCCTTGCATTTGCCAATCTCTGTGCCTCTTGCCTTGAATCTTGTTATCCAACTTGGAATATTTACCTTGGACTCTGGCTTGTGCCTTGACCTCTGGACTTCGTACATGGATTTTGCCTGTGCCTCACAGACTTGTTTTGGCCTCATGAACTTGCCTTAGTCTTGCCTCTGTCTCTGTCTTTTGTACTTGTCTTGCCCTGTGGACTCATATAGAATTTGTTCTTGGACTAAACTGTGAACTCCTTGGGGATTGTGTGGTTATTGGTATGGGGATTTCTGAGGAAGACTACTGGGGGCTTAGAAAGCCTCAAATAAGACTTTTAACCCTTTCATGTCTGCTTGTATGAGTAAGATCAGGACACACAGTTTTCTTTTTGACAATGGATATTTTAAAAAAACCTTATGTAGCAAACAGAAATGAACTGAATGAGAGAAATAAAACAAGTAGAAATAGTTTACTTAATACAATTCTTTAAATGGAATTACTCTGACCTCAATGCAATTTCTCTATTTTTAAAACGTAAATGATGGAATTATTCCATTCCAAGGAATTAGGCTTTGGAGGCTAGAAGCCATTAACAGTATTTACATTTCTACTGCATCAGATATGTAAATGATGATAATCATCAAAATATTACATTCATGTGAGTTTTAGGAATACCAAAAAATGAAATTGTTTTTATTTGGATAAAATGTATCTGTGTATATCACCACCACTTTCTTGTGGTCTCTTTCTACTACCATGCTGTCTGGCTGATTGGCAGGTACCCATATGGATCTAGAAATCTCTCAGAATGTTAGCTCTCTTATTTTCCACAACCTTCTGTGGGATCTTTCATCTAGACATAGGAGGATATAGCCCATATTCTGTACAGATGTTCCTGTATACAATGCCAGCAACTTAGTTATGTACTTAGTTGTTCATTGTATGATGTTCCTGCCTGCAATGCGTTGGACTGTCTCTGTATAGTGTATAGTCTGCACCTATCTAGTGGGTGGACCCCTGCTTCTATGGGCAATTGCTCTATCTATGAGCAACTATGTTTTGAGTCTCTGGTGTTCCCAATTCCTTTCTGGGCTGTACTCATATACTGGCCTTTATGTTATTGCAGCTTGCTGGCTAGGATGCTGATAGGACTTTTCATGTCAGGTAGTTGGTAGTTGGATGAAGTGGTTCTCTTATATGAGACTTTTATGATCAGTACTATTTTTTCTTCAGTTAGTCAGTCTTGGTGGGAGCCTGTTGTTAGCAGCTGGTTTATCTGCACTACAGGATGTTCATGCACTACTGTAGTTACTTTAGTCAGTAGGTGTGTATCAAACCTGGGCCAGATGCTGTCCAGCTCTTCATGTTCTTGACCCACTGTTAGATATCTGCTACTATGATGGGGACTGGTTCTTGTTTTTTGTGATTTCTGTGATCTCTGTCAATCCTGCAGCCATTTCGCATTGGTGTTATCTGTCTTTTCTTTTTTGTTTCTGGGTTCTGGGCTCAGTTTCTGTTCAGTGTTCAGTTTCTGCTCTGGTGGCTCTGCTGTTACTGTGTTATTGCACTGCAATTGGGAGTACACCTTGGAGAATAGGGCATTTATCTTCTTGATCTCTGCTTCTCTAGTATATCTCCTTAACCTGGTAGCCATTATGGTGAGCCTTTGTTTAGCAGTCTCAAGAGCTTCAGATTGAGTCAGGCCCTTGTATTTCCCAGTAGTGGAATCTCATCCCTAATCTTTACACCTTTCTGTATTTCCACCAGCTGATTAACCTCTCTTTGAGTTGCATTAATCTTAGCCTCTAATCTTATTTTCCAGAGGTAATATGTACTCTTCTTCTTGATTGTGTAGCAAAGCATCTCTAAGATTACAGCATTTGTAGCATATATCAGTTCATTGGTTTGAGTTACTGTAGTAGTAGGGATTGTTGTGAGGGCTCTATTAGCATCTTCTAGCATACTATCTGATGGTACATTTTTGCTGAGCCTTGGTAACTGGTCTTGAGAGTTGATGGTAATTAGGTTGTCCATATTCTTCTGCCTCATAGCTGCAGCTGTGCTCTGTAATAGAGAGAGTAGTAGTGACATACCATCTTCAGGGGTTGACTGCACATCCAGTTGTTCTTCTGGATACTCTTGAATACAGGATGTAATGTGCAGTAGGTCTATCTCAACTTGTGATAGCAGCTTCTTCTTTACTATGTTGAAGTGTTTGGTCACTACCTGTTTATAAGTTAGTGTGGATGTGGGTCTTCTGAGCATCTATATTTCTTGTGTATGCTTCATATATCATTAGGTCTGCTATTTATTTATTTATTTATTTATTTACATTTATATACCGCCCTTT
This sequence comes from Vipera ursinii, assembly GCF_947247035.1. Taxonomy (NCBI): domain Eukaryota; kingdom Metazoa; phylum Chordata; class Lepidosauria; order Squamata; family Viperidae; genus Vipera; species Vipera ursinii. The sequence continues at coordinate 323,241,692 of NC_139512.1, read as the reverse complement.
GCCTGAGGACTCAGGGCGGTTTACAGGGAATTAAAAAATCCACCATACAAAAGTTAAAACCAAATTAAAAAATATTAAATTGACCCTGTACACTTAAAACCCCAATTAAAAATTTCTCCTCAGCCTGGGCCCGAGAGCTTAAAGAGCCAGGTCTTCAGGCCCCGGCGGAATGATCGGAGGTCGGGGGCAGTTCTCAGCTCCACCGGCAGCTGGTTCCAGAGGGCAGGCGCTCCCACTGAGAAGGCCCTATCCCTGGGTGTCACCCGCTGGCAATCTCTCACCGGCGGAACCCTGAGCAGACCCTCCCTGTGGGAGCGCACTGGGCGAAGGGCGTTTGATGCCGGCAGCAGGTGTTCCCTCAAATAACCCGGACCCAGGCCATGTAGGGCTTTATAGGTAATAACCAGCACCTTGAATTTCACCCGGAGGGCAACCGGAAGCCAATGCAGCTTGCGGAGTAGAGGTGTTACAGGGGAGTATCGGGAAACCCCCATTACAACTCGCGCGGCCGCATTCTGCACCAGTTGAAGCCTCCGAGTGGTCTTCAAGGGCAGCCCCATGTAGAGAGCGTTACAGTAGTCCAAACGGGAGGTCACAAGCGCATGAGTAACTGTGCGTAGGGCATCTCGGTCCAGATAGGGACGCAACTGGCGCACCAGGCGAACCTGTGCAAAAGCCCCCCTGGTCACGGCTCCTATATGGTCTTCAAAATTGAGCCGTGAGTCCAGGAGCCCTATCAACGGGGGGTAACACCTCACCCCCCATCATTAAGGATGGAATAACTTGGTTAACCCGAGATGCCGATATGCACAGCCACTCAGTCTTGGCGGGATTGAGACGAAGCCTGTTTCTCCCCATCCAGACCTGAACCGCCTCCAGGCACCGGGACATCACGGAGAGGGCATCACTGGGTTGGTTCGGGGTGGAAAGAAAAAGTTGGGTATCATCAGCGTACTGGTGATACCCCACCCCAAAGCCACGAATGATCTCGCCCAGCGGCTTCATATAGATGTTGAACAGGAGGGGCGAGAGAACCGACCCCTGAGGAACTCCACAAATGAGAGACCTCGGGGCGGATCTCTGCCCTCCCGCCAACACCGACTGCGAGCGGCCCTGGAGGTAGGAGGAGAACCACCGTAGAACGGTGCCTCCCACTCCCAACCCCCTGAGACGCCGCAGCAGGATACCATGGTCGATGGTATCGAACGCCGCTGAGAGATCTAATAGGACCAGGACAGAGGAACAACCCCTGTCCCTGTAGCCCTACTGCTATTGTAGTAGCATTCCATCAATTCCAAGTATTCTTGTCTCATCCATATGTTTGTTTGTGTGTTTATATATACTATGTGTGTGTGTATACATACACTCTCTGTGTGTGTATGTGTGTGTGTGTGTGTATAGAGAGGGAGTGTCATGCTGCTTGTCTCTTTTTTTTGCGTATCCACTCATTAACAATTAAATGCAGTGTGTAAAAAATGCATGTATGTTTATAAACTCATCAGATAGTTTAAATATTTGTTTGACAAGTTCATTGTTTATGCCTTGTTTTTCCATAAAATCAAAATTTACTGTAATATACAATATTATTTATAACTGGAATTGGATTAAATGTACCGATGACATTATTAGTTACTATTACATATATGGGGAAGGGTCTCATTTCATTTTTATTTATTTAATTATACTTCTTATTTCTTAACCGCTCATCTCCCTCAGATTGTCAATCACAATTTGGAGAGCTGAATTTTGGGTATTCACTAAATGGTTGTCATATAATAGATGCGGCCAGTCCTGAAATATAGATTTATCAGAAACTTTCTTGTGAGACCAAAAAACAAATAATTTGATCAGAAAGTTTAAGATCTGAGCCTCAAATATTAAATCACATTTTTGTGCCCTCAAAACACAACAAAATATATGTTTCATACAAAGCAAACTGGGAGTACTCAGAAAACGTATAATGCCTAAGGATTCAAGAAGCATTACTGTATATAAAAGTAATGCCAGACATTGGTATATTGCTTTGAAGAATGCACTTCCCACAGCAGACAATCTTCAACTGTAATAGGTTTCAATTTTCTGTATTATGAAATTATAATCCAATGTACCTTGCTTTCAGAATAACAACAACAGCAAGAGGAAACACATGTAAGTGATGATTGAAATTTAGAAAGCTGTGACCATTTTTTTTTTTACTGTTGTACAGACTAAGGTTTTCTACTACTGTGTTTAAGTACTTTACAATCTGTTATTGGAGTATATTTAAACTGAAGCTTCTTCTGAAATCAAAAGTCTGTGAGCTTTTTAGAGTATGCATATTTGATTAAGTCGCAAAAAAAATGCCAGAATCCATCATGTGTAGGAGGAAGAGCTTGACAAATCTCCAGTAGCCTGATGTACAACTGACAGATCTTTGACACTGAGAGAAGTATCTTATTATCTATTAAACTGAAATTGTGTGTTATCTTTTTTAAAAGAACCATCAGTTTTAAAATGCTGTTAGTATAAAATTGTTCTCCTCAAATACATGTACATTACTGTATCCTACCTCATTTCATTGGAACATTTCTCAACCTTGCCAACTTTAAGAAATGTGGACTTCAACTTCAACAATTGCCCAGCCAGCAGTTCTGGCTGAGGAATTCTAGACATCAAAGACAACACATCTTAAAGTTGCCAAGGTTGAGAAACAGTGCACTAGAACTTCAGAAATAATGGAGTTTCATTCAGTCATAAATCACTAGTAGCACATTTACTGTTTGCTGTCCATTGTTTTTAAATCCTTTCCAGTATCTTTAAACAATAGTGCTAAATATGGGAATAAATATGAATTTTGTTCAGCCAGTTTGTCATTTTTATTTTAAAACAAGACCCAGATTCCATCAACTTTCTGGCTGGCAAATTCAACATTGAAGAAAACTTACGGCCTTGAGGTGCCATAAAAGATAATTTTTATTGTATTTGCGTCCTGGCACTGAAGAAGTAAAATCAACTCTAGGTTTTCCATGCAAAATTTTGGTTAGTTAGTAATAACTTTTCATAACCCCCACCCACATTGCCCAACATTGCCCACATTGCCCAACCACATTATTTCTGTTTGTTATGCGAATGGTCCACTTCTCTGCCAGACACCTGCTTTGGATGACCATGGTTCTCACAGTCCATGGATGGCTTTTTGAAACTCCCATTTCTTTCCCAGACTCCCCTCCCCCAATTCTATGGCAAGTTGAGCTACAGAGGTTAGCAAGCATCTTAGCAATTCAATGCTAAGATTCACACATTGAATTCAACCAGGATAAAATAGATAAGATTTTAAAAGGATAATGTAGGGAAACATGAAATTAATAAATAGACCTATATCTAACTAATCTCTCCCAGTGTTTGGTAGATTTAGCAGGATAGAAATAAATGCATGTTAAGATGTACAGCTTCTGAAGAAACAGGACTTCACTTAGCCTTCTTTACTCTAAACCAGGGGTCTTCAAACTTGGCCATTTTATGACTAGTGGACCTCCACTCCCAGAATTCCTCAGCCAAGCATCCTGGAATTCTGGGAGTTGAAGTCCACAAGTCATAAAAGGGCCAGGTTTGAAGACCCCTGCTCTAAACCACTGGTACTACAGTAGAATTTCTAAAAAGCATGACCAAAGTTAAGGTTATTTCAGTATTCCAAAAAGTTATACTCTTAATAAATTCCAGAATTTCAAACTTAGAAAGTCTGAGGTAAAATAAATTATGACTGGTATTTTCCCCCTTCACCATTTTATCCACTTGTCTTCCATTTCCTCAAATTATTAGTGAAGCAAAAGCAACTGTTTTTTTTCTACCTTGTCTTTTTTCCTCCCCATTTCAGTTGCTCTTTACTCTAGGGAAATAGCCAGCATTAGCCCAAAATATTTTGCTCTATGAGGGTCTTTGGAGTGGGACATCAAAGAAGCAGTGGCTTGAGCAGCCATTTCAGGCATGACAATACAAGTGGCTGACAGAGCTATAATCAAGAGGAACAAAGATAATATTAGCTATTTCTAAAGAATCAACAGTGCTCACAATCACAAGAACTTCCAGAAACAGCTTCAAGTGCAATAAGCTTGAAAAAAGACAAAAATTTGAAACATGGTATCATCAAAGGATTAGAACAACCAGTGATTCATGTTCCTTATTTTCAAGCACAAAGACTGTGATTTTTAGAAGCTGAATAATCTAAATGCCTGCATATGGGAACTGGTAAAAAGAACCAATAATTGTGGTGAATAATTCCTCAGTGCTCTTAGTTGTTATTGATAGTCTACTCATCACCTAGGGTGTAGAACTTTGAAAATTCTTGTTTATTATATATGACTGACTAGTGAAATATAATAATCAATGAATCTGAGAAGGAGAGGCTAGTATTCTACATTGCAAGGAACAAATTGAAAAGAATAAAAACAGAAGTTAGCTAGATAGGCAAGCATTCTATTGAGGAAAAGGAAACAAATGGGCCTATTTTAATATTGTAGAAGTGTTCCATCACCCATATAAACCAGAGCTCCCGAACCCTTCCAGGAGGAGCAGGGAAATGTCTTTGTGTGTGGCCTGCACGTGCACACACGCAAACAGGTATGTGCGTGTGCGGCCTGCACATGCACATGCACAAATGGATGTGCGCCCACGGCAGCGCACTTGCACCCACATGCATGCATAAATGAGCCACTGGTACCTGCACAAATAGGCTGCTGGCACCTATTTGTGCATGTGCAAATGGGCTGCTAGTGCCCACGTGATGCTGGTGGCAGTTCTAGGACACCCATGCATGAGCAAATGGGGCTGCTAGTGCGTGCACAGTGGTGCTACCACGACTGGGGGTGTGTGTTTCCAACTATTGCTATGGCCTGGTGGCCAATAGGCCACGGTCTGGTACTGGGCCACAGAACATAGGTTGGGGACCCCTGATATAAACCGTTCAATCTTAGAACAGACCTTTTTGGAATAGCCAGAATATTTGATAGTGGACACATCACATACCTCTTTTATATATTTGTATATAAATATATATATACTGATGTTGCTCAATGGAAATTATTAGGCCACTTTTAATGCATTAGATATGCCATTGCTAGAAACTTGGATTTAAGCTCTCTGAAGCTGTTTTTATAGCATCACCCAGTATGAATATGTATATTTACCCGGTATGAATATGTATAAAAATATATATATTTACATATGACTTCCACCCAAAGAGGTTCACATAATTGACAGACCTTGTTACCAGTGTTATCACCCCAAATATGGAAATGGAAAGGGACCAAACAGGAAGTTCCAAAGGTGCTTTTTTAGGAGGCAAGTAGATTTTCTTGTTTTTCTTTGAAGATGTTTCCCTTATCATCCAAGAAGCTTCCTCAGCTCTGACTGGATGGTGGGGAACGGAAGGATTTATATTCCTTGCAGACAGCTGTCCATTTTCATTCCTTTAGAGCAGAGGTCTTCAAACTTGGCCCTTTTATGACTTGTGGACTTCAACTCCCAGAATTCCTCAGCCAGCTTGACTGGCTGAGGAATTCTGGGAGTTGAAGTCCACAAGTCATAAAAGGGCCAAGTTTGAAGACCCCTGCTTTAGAGAGTCCTTGAAGCCACTTGAAGGTTTGTCTATATCCTCAGGGTCACCTGAGTAGTGCAAATGGATGTGGAGCCTTCTTGGAACTGCTGAAAGGACTGTGTTGTGCACCTGTGCTTTCTGCAGGATGTTTTCTGCCCTGTGTCCCTTGACTGTTGAACACAGGTGCAGGCTGTTGGGGATGTTGCCTGCATCTCAAACTGAAGTGCAAATGGTTCCTGTAGTCTACTTCCATTCCATTCAGTCAGAACTGAAAAAGCTTCTTGGATGAGAAGAAAACACCTTCAAAGAAAAACAGGAAAGTCCAGTTGCCTGTTGAAAAAGCACCTTTGGGACAACCATGACCTGGATGACTAAGAATCTCCATAGACTGAAGAGGAAATGTAGGAAATTACAAAATTGTTGTTATCCTTTTTTAAAAGAAAAGGAAGCCATACCATAAACTAATTTACAAATAGTCCTGTATGTTTACAGGCATAAATTTAAATATATAATTATTTCAAAATGAGTTTCAAAACTATGTTATTTTGGAAATGTATAATACATGAAATAATGAAGGAAGTTTCAATATGTCCAGTTCTGTCTTAAAATTACTCAAAAAAATTACATACTTTTAAATTGGATACTTACTTCATTAAAGATTCCCAGTCATGCACATTTTAACTTGGAATTCTATTTTATATATTTAGTGTGCATAATAAACATATTCAGCATTTTTTAAAAGTAATTTGGGCACATGAAGTTGCATATCCTAGTTGGCTGTTCTCCCATTCTCAAATTATGCAAGTTCTAATACTGAACAGATAGGATTGTTTTTGCATGCTTACAAAAGGTCCATATAAATTGACCATCTTGCTTTAGTATTTCAATTATTTTGGGGGAAAAGATGGGGAAAGGTTGTGGGGAAAAGCCAAAATATGTTTATTTAAAATATTCAGTAGTATAAAATACATTGACATATGAATTTTAGCATTTCTCTTGGGAGATCAAAATAGTGCATCATCACAATAACCCTCTGATTTAACTGAAAAGATAGGTTGATCTTCTGCTTCTCTGTTTCATATTTTGAATAATGTTGAAAGGATGGTATATGGGTCATGTTTCAACTACAAATATGGCTAATTTCTATGTTTATCATTTATTTTATTTGGGGCATTTGAATCTATATCAGACCTAGTTCTGAGGTAACATTGATCATTCAAAATTACTTTCTGTGTTGAACTAGAAATAGGAATTTTGCAGACAGGTTATAGACATTTGTCACTATATTTGCATCTTCAAATACAAATATGAAACATAAGGTCTATATTATGTATTTAGTGTCCATATATCTTTCAAAATAAGATGTTTAAAAACATTACATCTTTTAAAACTTTTATTTGCTAACTATTATCTTGTCATACATTTTAATGCCTTATTTAAGAAAAATACAATTTTATTATTGTCTGGTTATACTCTATAAAGAAGGTGTAAGAAAACACAATTATATCTGAGTGACCAGGCACTTAAGTTTTTATTGCTATGAAATTCTACGCTTTCATTGCCCATATCAGATTCTGATGTGATAGGAAGTTCATAATTGTGTGTATATATTTATATCTATTTTGTTTTCTGCCACTTTGCTGTATATTCAGGTCAGCTGTTAATAAGAAATAAAACTTTAATAAAAATGCTAAATTAATTATGGACCAAGTAAAAATGTGAATATTAACTTAAGTTTGAAATGCAGAAAGAGTGAGATTCAAATGCAGTTCCAGAGGGAGGATAGTGTTGGATAGAGCATCCCCATCCACAAATTGTGGGTTTTCATGGTGCAAAATAGAGATAGAATTACCTATTGTCCGATTTTCCATCTTTGTTTGGATACTTCATAAAAGAGCCAAGGCTGAATAAACTAATCTCAGTTGCCTACAGTACAGTATTATTTTTATGGCTCTAGAAACCTCTGAGGTTTTTTATTATTATTATTTAGCTATAGACTGTGGATAATGTAAACTCTTGACTATTCACATCTTATTTCCTATTTCCTGTCTTATATCCCATTTTGTTAGTTAGCTATTTTGTTTGCTGATGTTTAATATATTTATTGACATATTTCTTCTAGCTGAACTGAGTAGCATTTGTGTTTAATCTGGATATAATGATTGGCTAGGTGTGTGCTGAGTGCAAACTAAACTGGAAGTTACCCACAATAACTTTCTAACATATCTTGAGTTGAAAAAATTCCAAGACAATCATTTCCTGAATGGCTTATTCTTAAATCAGATTGCTGATTCATTCTTTGTATAGGTACTCTTCTAATTGATTTATTTTGGAGAAATCCAAGAGAATTGTTAGGTGTTTTTTCTAGTGAGGCTGCTATTGATTTTTCAGGTTGTCCTAGATTTTAATCAAATATTTTGTGGTTCCAATATACATCTGTCCACAGCTGCAGGATATGTTGTAGACGTATAATGATGACAATGGATTTCTGCAGATATTAGGTGATTGAATTATGTCTTGAAGATTTTGTGGCTTGTAGATGGTCTTTAGATTGTGTTTTTCTGATAGTTTTCCACTCCAGTCTGAAAAATTCTCACATAATAGAAAAACATTTGTTTACCTAACATATAGCTGCATAAGCCACTTAGAAGACCAATTCACTCAAAACCCATTGCCTAAACTACCCATTATATAACAGAGCTGTGGATTGTCTTCCTGAAAACTACAGTATCTGCCTAGAGTGAACACAAGGCAGATGACCAGAGGCAGAAAGTTTTAACTTCTTCTTTTTCAACCCTTGCTTGTTCATAACCACTCCAGCCTGCCACTTGGCTTAGGGCAATCATTTTTGGGGGGCTTAATGCAGCTGCATTCACTATAACCCCTAAATCAGTCTTACAAATATTCAAAACACAGGACTGTATAATCAAACTGGAAATACCAAATGACTACTTATACTCACACAGGCCTATCCATATTACAAGATTGTGAGTAGAAGAAACATAAAACATGCTTGATTTGATATGATTTGTTGAAAAGTTGGCTTGACTTATGTTCTATTGCTTGTGTTTGCATTATATTGAATTCTAATATGGCATCACTCTTGCCCAAAGTTCCAACAATTTCAACTGCTTCTATCACTTTTGCTCTATTAGTAAGAATTAGGTCTAGTATAGCTTTTCCTCTGGTTCCGTCCTCCACCTTTTGGGTGACAAAGTTGTCAGCTAGGTTGGTTAGGAATCTGTTTGATCTCCCACTTGCTGCAGAGTTTGTCTCCCAGTTAATATGAGGGTAGTTAAGGTCTCCCATTACTACTGTGGTCTATTTCCTACATACATTTGTTACTTGTTTAGCTATTCCTTTTTCTTGTTTGGGTGGCCTGTAGTATACACCTATAGCAATGTTATTTTTTCCCCTTTTATATTGACCCATATGGATTCTAGGAGGTTTTCATCCTTGGTTTTGTGGATTTCTGTAGAGATGTAGTGACCTTTTATATATAATGCAACTCCACCCCCTTTTGTTAGGTTTGTTTCTTTTGAATAATTTGTATCTTTCCATCATTACATTCCAGTAATGAATTTCATCCCACCATGTTCCAGTAATCACAACTCTATCATAGTTATCTTCATATACTAGTATTTCAAGTTCACCCTGTTTGTTCCTTAAACTTGAGCACTTGTGTTTAGGCATTTGAGTCTTTCAAGGGTCTTGGGTATGTTTCTTATAACTCCTACTTTGTATCTGGGTTTCCATCCTTTCCACCACTCTCTACTTCAGTGTGTTTTTCCTTCCCCCCCCTTCTTCTTTCTCTTTACTCCCTGCCTCCTTATGTGATTGGTTATCTATTGGTTTTTGCTTGGAATCAGGTTCCAAAAGCCTTGAAGATTGCCCCCTCCCCCCTCAATTTTAGTTTAAAGTCCTTCTGGTAAGATGAGCCAGTTGTTTTCCGAATATATTCTTTCCAGTTCACTCCATTCCTTGCCAGTAGCCCTTCATGTAGATAATGCAGACCATGATCTAGGAAACCAAAGTTGTCCTGACAACACTAGTTTTGAAGCCAGAGGTTCATTTCTAAAATATTTTGTTCCCTCATTGGATGTTGGTCTTTTGTTGGAAATATAGATGAAAATACCACTTGAGCTCTTAATTCTTTAACTTTCTTCCCTAGTTGATCGTAATCTCTTGTAATTGTTTTTAGATTCATTGTTGTGTCATTGTTCTCAATGTGTAGGAGAAAAAAGGGGTAGTAATCTGTGGAGTGATTATTTTAGTAAGTTGCTCAGTTACATTTTTGATTTTTGCTCCAGGGATACAAGTGATAAAAGGACACCCTCTCCTTACCCCCAAGAAAAAATATCCTGGCAAATACAGGAAGATCCCAATACAAACTAGTCTGACTCAGTGACAGCCTGAGGCTGAATAAACAAACATTTCACAAACACTGGCTACAGGAAATGCAGAATGGGCTAACAGCAATTAAAATTGATAGAATTAGAATAGAAACACCAGAAGGTACACAACAATAAAGTCATTAACACCAGATCCCTCCTGGAGCAAATGTTAACACCTTTTGGACAGAATTGAGAAAGATATTAACCCAACAATAGACACTGACCAATCAGAAAAGACAAATTTAAACTCATGAATCAGAAATGACAATTTTGGAAACCATGAAAAGGTATAAGAACTCATGCTTGAGGACCATTCTGCCTAGCTAGCCAGGAATTTATGCTGAATTGTCACTCAACTTTAATCTCCATGATTAAAACCTATCTTTCCAGTAGCTGGCTTCACGTTCTATTTGTTCTCCTCTGTGCTGCTTATGAGAATCCTGGCTGGAAGAGCCTGGATGGGAGAATTTCTCCCAACAATTACCTGGCGACCACGAAGAGACTTCCAGCTCACCCAGCCACCGGACCGGGCCTGGAAGAGCAATCACCCAGCCAGCAGCGGACGCCTTGTTCTGCGGGGAAGTCTCCACGGACCCTGCCCGGTCGGCAACGGGTATTAAAAGGGAGTTTTTGAGTCTTGCGCTCAAACAGCTACTTGGAAAGATGGTAAGTGCTGCCAAATTTAAATTACTAGATTCAAAGGGTCCGAAGAATGAAAGGAAGAGTGTGTGGATGTATGTGTGGGGCACCCTCCTCTGAAAATCAGCTGAATCTCACCCCCTCTGTATGTCTTCCAGCCGCCCCCTGGCCTGCTGCTAGCTCCGCTGGAGCCGTGACCAGCAGAACTCAGCAAAGCAAGGGGGGGACATCAGAGTGTGAGACCTTCTGAGAAAGGGGAGAGCTGAGTGGGCAGTAAAAGTGTCTGGAAACTTTTTGCATTGGGTAGACCGGACCCCTTTCGGAAACCTTTTGCATTGGGTAGACCAGACACCTCTCAGAAACTTTTTTTATTTTTACATTGGTAGACCAGGACCCCTTCCGCCAGTAATCTTTAAGTAAAATCCCTAAGTTAAGAAATTAAGCCCTGGGCAAGGAACATCCCTTATGTCTGGAAAGCAAGCAGAGGTGTTCCCAGACATTAGAAGTCTGCAAACAGTGGTGGTGAAAAGTGAAAGTAAAGCCAGTAAGAGAGCATCCTGTACCTTCCGCAGGGGAGCAGAAGAGTCCTCAACAGGCCCCTTTTTGGTCTGAAACCGTGGTGGTTGATCCCTAAAGGAATGTCCCAGTACTCTGTGAGGGATCCAGAGTGTTCCTTGGGTCACTTTTTTTGACCCAAAACTGTGGTGGTAGGTGGAAGTCTCACTAGGAGGCTTCAGTGCGCCAGACCGATAGAACCAAAGTGAACCCCTGAATCATGGGGTGTTCTAGTTCTAGGGTTGAGATAGGCTCCCCAGTGAAGAGCTTACTTGAAACCTGGGACGGGAAACAGCTACCCATCCAGGCAGGCATGAAAAAGAAACAGTTAAAGGAATTATGTAAAAAATGGCCAGAAGGCGGCACATTCAAATTCAAAACACTGAAAGCACTTAGATCTAGAATAGAACCAGCCCAGCTACCCTATTGGTACTGCTGAGCTGAACTGTCCAGATTAAAAAGCCAGACTCAAATTGAGTTCAAACTTCAGCCTCCCTTAGACGACCCCAAACCAAAACTCATGCCCCCCCGTTTTGAGCAGGCCTGTATCTGGGCTAACGAGGGGCCAGACTGAACACATTTTAACCCACACTCCCTTCTCCCCTTCTGACTTGGTTGTTTGGAAAAAGGACACTCCTACTTTACAATCAGACCCCCCAATCAGTTATAACAACTATAAAATCAATTGTGAAAACCCACAATCCGTCTTGGGCAGACATGACCCAGTTATTACACGTGTTTTTGACAAAAGATGAGCTAATGAAACTTTTTGAAAAAACTGAAGAGAGAGCCAGGCAACCTATAATAATTACACCTGGACAAACAGCCCCTGCTTAAGTTGCCTGGCCCCTTAACCGCCCAGACTGGGACTATAATAATCAAACCCACTGGGACAAATATACAAGGGCTAAAAAATAATTTTATGGAAGCCCTCCGGGAGATAGGGAAAAAGCCCCAGAACTGGTCTGAATTCCAAAAAATAATGCAGAGGGACAAAGAAACCCCAGATGCTTTCTGGGTCCGTCTCTTAGAAACCGGAATTGCATTTGGTCATTTAGACATAGGTTGTCAAAAGGACCAGAAAATTCTTGCTGCTGCCTTTGTTAATCAATCAGCAGATGATATCCGGGGACACTTTCATAAGATAGTCTCTAAGTGGCCAACATTAGACATCTCAGAGTTACGCAGAATTGCAAACTTTGTATTTGACCAGAGGGAAAAATTAGAAGAAGAAAAAAAAGAAAGAAAGAAAATAGACAGAGAGAGGGAGAGGGAAAAGAGGCATAGAGCAGAAAGAAGGGAGGACTTATAAGCCTTTGCAATGTTAAACAAGGATAGCAGTCAAAGGCAACACCGACCCCACCAGGGAAGGACAAAATGCCGGCAGTGTGAATTTAAAAGAGAAACGTTCTGCAGGCATTGCCTCCATTGTGAGAAGGAGGGACATTTTAGCAAAAATTGCTGGGGAGGTCAAAAAAGGGAAAACCGGAATCATTGTAACCAACCAAGACCCCCCTTCCCTAGGGAAACTACACACCATCGGAATGAAGATAGGGACCTACCCCAACCCCGATGGGAGCAACAGGAACATGACATATCCTGACTAGAAAGCGATTATAAGGCCACAATCCATGGGCTGGCTATTCCCTTAAAGGACGGCCCTGATGGAGAGCCCCTTTTGACAGTAACTATAGGGGGAAAGGCATACAAATGTCTCATTGACACTGGAGCCACCTCCTCTCTTATCACTATGGCACCCTTTAAAGATTCAATAGTGCCTGGGGCCAAGGATAAAATAGTGGGGTGGGAGGAAAAATTATCCCACTCAAATTCATAAACAACCTAAAGGTGGAAGTTGGCCCTTTTTCCCTAGAACACCCATTCACCGTTTGTCCCCAATGTCCCCTGTCCCTTATGGGCAGAGATTTGCTTTGTAAACTGGGGGCAACTATTAAATGCACTACAGAAGAGCTCCACTTAGACATCCCATTCAAACATGCACATTTTACCATGGTATGTTCAATTGAAAAGGAGATTCAGCTACCTATAGATCTCAGAAGCCTACCGGCCTCTCTATGGGGGTGGGATCCCACTGAAGTGGGATTACTGAAGGGAGCCACCCCAGTTACGATTCACATAAAGGCAGGACCACCACCATGCATTCCCCAGTACAAAATACAGCCAGAAGCAATAGAGCCCATTCAAAAGCTAATAACAGCATATCTAAAACAAGGGGTATTGTGCAAATGCACTTCCCCTTGTAACACTCCAATCTTTCCAGTTCGGAAACCCAAATTAGACAGCCAAAACATGCCAAATATGCCAAGCAAACAATGCTTCCTTAAGGAACAACAACGCACACAGGGGGGAGACCATGGGCCCAATGCCCCTTTGAAAAACTCCAACTGGATTACATTCAACTCCCCAGAGCCAATGGCTACTAATATGTCCTAGTATGTAGGGACCAGCTCACCCACTGGGTGGAAGCATACCCATGCCACCATGCCACTGCTCTTGAGACAGCAAGACACCTATTAAAAGAACTTGTGCCCAGGTTTGGAGTCCCAAGCATTTTAGACATGGACAGAGGCACACACTTTTCGTCACAGGTAATCACACATGTCCTTCAAGCGTTGGGCATTAAACAGGACCTACACACACACCCCAGTTCTCGGGGGTGGATGTTGAGAGACAGAATAGGGAATTAAAGACCCTCCTAGGTAAACTCTGCCCTGCCCCAAGTACTACCCATAGCCTTGTTCCACCTTAGAACCCAGCCAAGGCGAGACATAGGCATCTCTCCCTTTGAATTATTGTTTGGTCATCCACCTGACACACTTAAAGGCCTAGACCCCCAGTCCCTTTGTTTAGAAAAGGGGGAGGTTGTCTTATCATCCTATCTTACAGCTTTACACCAACGACTCAAGGAACTGTGGAAGCAGAGTGCCCTGATACAAACCCTACCATTACAAGGAAACCTACATCCTTTTGAACCAGGGGACTGGATTTGGATAAAGTCATACAGCCGTAAGTCACCACTACAGCCAAAGTGGAATGGGCCCTTTCAAGTTCTGCTAACCACCTAGACAGCAATCAAGGTAGCTGAAAGGAATGCCTGGATCCATTGGACTCATGTCAAACCAGAAGTCGTAGACCACAGCATCATACCTGAAGCAATGCCAAAGGTTCCACCCCTGAGACTTAGAAAAAACTCAGAAACTGAAGAGTGGATGCTAAAGACCCTTTTTGAAACTGAAACAAATGGGGGAGGGAATTAAGTTCATCTTTGTTAAATTTATGTATATTATTTGTATTGTATTTTTGTTTTTGAAATGTACCTTTGGATTTATAGAACCAAAATTATTTCCAGAGAAGGGGAATGTATGGGAGTATTTAGCAAGGGAAGTACTGAACACCACAGATTTTTGCCTTGCCAGCGGTAGATCAGTAAAAGACATCTTGACCACATGCCTGATGGGAGTAGCAATAGCACCATGAGCCATCACTAATGACACTAAGTTAAGAGAGTTTCCACTCACAACCTCATATTCCAATATTTTTGATTGGGGCACCAGTGCAAATATAAAGGACAACAGTATGTATATATTGCAGGTGGCAGCTGTAACCCAAGCAGCTTCACACTAACCAGATGCCACATGCCTAAGGTCTTAAACTGCTACAACCTCACTAACACTAAACTGGCCTGCAATGACACTATGGCCATCTCCTTTTCATACAGCCATATGAAACTTCCTACAGGATGGTTTTTGCTGTGTGGCTTAAAAACTTATTCCTACCTGCCAGCAAACTCCACAGGGGGCCCTTGCACATTAGGGCAACTAACCATGTTAATGCCCTCCTTGCAAAGGTGACAAAAGAGGAGCTTCCACACATTGCCTCCTGACTGTGACTCAAAGGTCCCCCCTCCTCACTAAAGCTTAATATGTTGCATTGGCTGTCTCTCTAGTGGGAGTGCCAGGGCTTGCAGCGTGAAATTCAAGGAACATAAACAGCCTGGCATGTACCTTAGTTAAAAGCCTAAATACCACCTCCCATGCTCTAGATGTGTTAAACAAGGAGTTAAGGCAAGTCAGAGAAGCAACCCTCGAGAATAGAGCAGCTATTGACTACTTGTTAAGACACAATCATGGCTGTGAAGAATTCCATGGGCTTTGCTGTTTCAACCTGTTAGACCAATCTGGACTAATTGAACAAGATATCAAACATTTAAAATAACTAGCACAGAACATTGGACATAACCAATCATCCTGGGACCTTTCCTGGCTCTTCTCATGGTTACCAGACTTCCATTGGTTGAAAATTCTCATTGCTAGCATAATCACAGTCATAGTAGGTGGAGTCCTCTTTTGTTGCCTATGCAGCTGCCTGCAATTAGTGCAGGTTCGAGTCCCACCAGGCTCAAGGTTGACTCAGCCTTCCATCCTTCCGAGGTAGGTAAAATGAGGACCCAGATTGTTGGGGGCGATTAAGCTGACTTTGTAATAATGCCGCTTGGGGGGGCGAAAGCCCTAATAAGCAGGCATATACATAGAATGAAGGCTACTGCTAAGCTTGTAAGCCGCCCTGAGTCTTCGGAGAAGGGTGGGATATAAATGGGATTAAAAAAAAATTCTTTTAGGGCTGAGATGCATAAAGATCTGCACGACTCCCATCTAAGGCAAAGAACAGCAAGAAAAATTATCTCATGATGTGCCAAATTGACCACCACTACCGAGTATATGAATGGGGGAATTGATAAAAGGACACCCTCTCCTCACCTCCAAGAAAAAATATCCTGGCAAATACAGGAAGATCCCAATACAAACTAGTCTGACTCAGTGACAGCCTGAGGCTGAATAAACAAACACTTCACAAACACTGGCTACAGAAAATGCAGAATGGGCTAACAGCAATTAAAATTGGTAGAATTAGAATAGAAACACCAGAAGGTACACAACAATAAAGTCCTTAACACCAGATCCCCCCCCCCCCCGGAGCAAATGTTAACACCTTTTGGACAGAATTGAGAAAGATATTAACCCAACAATAGACACTGACCAACAAATCAGAAAAGACAAATTTAAACTCACGAATCAGAAATGACAATTTTGGAAACCATGAAAAGGTATAAGAACTCATGCTTGAGGACCATTCTGCCTAGCTAGCTGGGGATTTATGCTGACTTGTCACTCAACTTTAATCTCCTTGATTAAAACCTATCTTTCCGGTAGCTGGCTTCACGTTCTATTTGTTCTCCTCTGCGCTGCTTATGAGAGTCCTGGCTGGAAGAGCCTGGACGGGAGAATTCCTCCCAACACAACATATCTCCCTAGTTTGACTGTTTGGTCTGCAGACTATAGTTTTTGTTCCCCAAAGAATTAAATCTCTTATCACCAATATTCGCCTTTTTTTCTAGGGAAGTCTGGGATATTAGTCTTCTTGTCACAAGAATGCTGGGTTGTGTCTCCTTTATAGAAACATTTGATGACTGCCCTTTATAGATGTCTTCCTATTTTCTTCCAGTGGGAGGCTATGAAAGCAATTGTTCAGTTCCAGAGGAGCTTCACTAGAGTGGTTTAGGATAGATAGTAGGGGATTTACTCTTGGTTGCTGTTTTCTTCTAAAAGTGACATGTTTACATATGTCTTCCTCTTCAATAGACTATATTCTTCAATTGAATGATTTCCAACAAGTGTCATGAAATGACATAATACCATCAAATAATGACGTGACAAAATAAAGATATTTGAAAAAGAATGAAGTTTTAGAATTAGACAAATCTTTATTAAAGCTATGTCAATTATTTCCAGTAATTCTATTACACATCAACATGCCATTATGGCATACCTTCCAAATGTAATAAAGCAATTTCTCTAATCAACTGGACTTGTGTATAAATTTGGCTTTAATACAAATTATCACATTGCATCTTTTATTCTTTAAAAATTGCATTACATTTCAATGCAGAATTCTAGGTGCAAGTTTTCCTACTTTAGGTTATTTCTAGTTTCTAGTTTTGAATCAGTATCATAATACTTTGGTATAGTGACATTTTAAAAACTGCTAGCATTTGAGGGGTCCTTGGTGCTTTCTGAGCTTCCTTGTTTTCTTGCAGACCTTTCATTATTCTAACAAGGTAACGTCATCAATGCTAGTAAGGAGTGCTGTTTACTGTCAGTTTATATTCTGGGGCAGTCTTAGGGATTCTTAGGTTGGGCTGCTTACTAATGATTATTTGGAAGTTTGGGGATTTGATCTGGTCTACAATTTTCACATTTTCCCAGTTGACTGGCAGAACGTATCCATGAACACCAACTGGCAATCAAAAGGCATGATGAAAATTCTTTAATTTCACAACATATAGACAGATTTAACCATATTTTCAATGGAGAAAATGTGACGATCCTAGACCAGGCCAAATCCAAAAATGCCAGGGAATTTCTAGAAGCCTGGCACTCTGACAAATCAGCCATCAGTAGACACATAGACATTATCAACATCTATAGACTATGCAAAAGAAGCAATCAACCAGCCCAAAAGGAAACAAAAAGACCCAAGCACCTCTCCACCAGTAATCAGCACTCAGATCAGCATAGATTAACTCCAAGGTCAACTTCAGATCAAAAATCAAATAAGTAATACCCCAGTCAAGAAATTGCCAAAGAACCACTAGTAAACAGCCCAACCAAAGAATCCCTAAGATCTCCCCAACCCACCCAGACAGGCAAGACACCAGAATATAAAATGACAGCAAACAGTACTCCTTACTAGCACTGATGATGTTACCTAGTTAGGGTAATGAAACGTCTACCAAAAAGCAAGCAAGCTCAGAAAAAAATGAAGGACCCCTCATTTCAACCCTGAGCTACAAATTATCTCCTTCATTGGTACTGCTAGCATTTGGTAGAAATGTTCATTTTCATTTTGTCAGGCTTCAAATTCCAATTTGTTTTTACAATAATTTAATATTCAGTGGTATTATTATTATTATTATTATTATTATTATTATTATTATTATTATTATTATTTATTGAACTTATATACCACCCTTCTCCCGTAGGACCCAGGTCAGTTCACAAGGCAATTAAAAGAACATTACAATACAAAAAGTTAATAACAATTAAAATAGATTAAATTATCCTTGATTAAAAATCTAAAACCCCTATAACTCTGATTAAAAACCCAATTACAATAAATTAAAATGAAAAATTAAAAAATTCTCAGTCCTGGCCGGAAAGCTCAAAGAGCCAGGTCTTCAGGTCCTGGCGGAACGAACAAAAATCAGGGGCAGTCCTGAGCTCTACGGGTAACTGGTTCCAAAGGGCAGGCGCGCCCACAGAGAAGGCCCTCCCCCTGGGCGTTGCCCGCTGGCAATCCTTTGCCGGTGGCACCCTGAGAAGGCCCTCCCTGTGGAAGCTCACAGGACGAAGGGAACTTGATGCTGGCAGCAAGTGTTCCCTCAGATATCCTGGACCCAAGCCATTTAGGGCTTTATAGGTCATCACCAGCACCTTGAATCTCACCCGGAGGGCAATGCAGCTCGCGGAGCAGAGGTGTTACATGGGAGTATCAGGAAGCCCCCATCACAACTCGTGCGGCTGCATTCTGCACCAGCTGAAGCCTCCGAGTGGTCCTCAAGGGCAGCCCCATGTAGAGAGCGTTGCAGTAGTCTAACCGGGAGGTCACGAGCGCATGAGTGACTGTGCGCAAGGCATCTCGGTCCAGATAGGGCCGCAACTGGCGCACCAGGCGAACCAAATAGATATTCATTTTAAATGTGAAATGTAAGTTATAAAGGTTTTTCTGTAAAAATTTTCTGCTTCTTTTAATTTTTAGGTTCTTCCTGATTCCCTTCAACATTCCTGTTATTCAAATAAATTATACCAGAGAAATGCTTAATTTGCTGAAAAGTATAGAGACAAAGTGAAATGAAAAGGTTGGCAAGGAATGCAATAGTAGATACAACTTATGGAAAGAGTTCAACAAAACAAATTTATCGATTATTTTTTATGGAAGTTAAACTAGAGCAAAATTACAAATACCACTGTCATCAGGCCTACTTTACAAATAGGCATGCATTTAAAGATCTTTCAAATACCAACTTTTATATAATATTGTTACGGCTTTAATTATGTAAAATTAATAGTCTATATATAAACTTGTTGCTCCTAAAATGGAAGCCCTGGTAGGAAAATCAAATAATTTGTTGTATAAGCTTGGGGAGATAAATTCAGCCTCTTAGTGTTGAGGTTGCAATCCACCTGAAAGAACAGATAAAGAATTTGGATAGTAGATGCAACATTTTATGAGGGCTTATCAGAGTTCTCCTGGGAGAAAGTATGATACCTTCCCTGCTTTTATTTTGTTTCCATTACTGTATTGTTCTGTAGATTTTAATCTTGACTTTCAGGAGCCCAAGACATTTTCATACCATGCTGCCCTGTGAATTTGAATGCTCTCTCTCTCTCTCTCTCTCTCTCTCTCTCTCTCTCTCTCTCTCTCTCTCTCTCTCTCGCTCTCTCTCTCTCTCTCGCTCTCTCTCGCTCTCGCTCTCGCTCTCTCTCGCTCTCTCTGTGTGTGTGTGTTTGTGTGTGTGTGTGTGTGAGAGAGAGAGAGAGAGAGAGAGAATGATCCAAAGATTTCCAAACATTTCCTGTCCTTCAGATCTCCTGTTCTTTTCTGTAGAGTTCCATGTTCATATTCATTGTGCCTGAAGATACATTATTTGCTTTGCTTCCTGATTAAAACACCTCTTTCTAACCTAAATTTATCTTCAACATTATCATGACTTCTTTCTATTGGGATATTTATGTACAGTATTTATAAAATTTATAGGTTACCTCAAGGTAACTCTGGGGGCTTACAATCATAAAAAATAAAACTAAAAACATGTTAGTACAAATCCAAAATATAATAAAAGGATAAATACTCCTTTTACTACTAAGTAAAAGATTTTTAATCCACAATAAAATGTATATAAAATATTATGAAGATATATGAAATATATTCTTCCAAGTGCCAATATGCAAACTTATTCATGAAGCTGTTAATTGGAATCCAGCTGGTGAGAGAAAATGAAAACACTAGAGGGACATCTTAAGATGTTCCTTTACCATAAAGACTTGAACAATCAATCCAGGCCCAGATGGAAGCAAATGCATTTGGCAGAGAAACTGTTTCCCTCCCTGTGTAAAATAGTGATGTGGAATGAGTTTAATGAGTTTGATCTTATGTTCTTTTAGCTAGATCAACTATGAGATGATCTAACACCACACATAGAAAAGAAACTAAAAGATTTAAATTCCTCCCTCTCTCTCCCCCTCCCACTTCCCCTTTCCTTCTGTTTTATGTTTTAGAGCTGATTTGATATACAATTTTTATCCTAAAATAATAGAAGTCTTTCTTTTCAATAAAGTAATGGAAAAATCTGAGAAAAGGATGTTTGCAATAATTTCAATCTGCATTGGACATCCCATAATAAATTAAAATACCTCAGTTCAAGTAAAATCAAAGGGATGGAATTTACTTTTATAATAAGTATATTTTTCAGATTCATATTTTATTCTGTCACAGGTTCACTGCAGGATAATGTACCTAAGCTGTTACTAATTGATGACTTGCACTCAATCTTGTGATCAGTTCGCATATTTAATGTCTAATATGTATTAGTGAAATTTATAAAGAAGCTTTAAATGTGCTATACATTTTTTGCACCAAAGAAACATAATATTTCAGTGCCCTTTGCTTTGAGATCAGTTACTTTGTAATTATTTTGTAGTATAGCTTTCTATGTTACAACCTGCTGCCTCAAAATTTCCCCAAGTTTTAAAGGATCATCCTGGCTTGGAAAGTATGAAAGCTGCATCCAAATACACTGAATGGCTTCAATTCATAATCTCTTCTTTATTTTATTTTTTTCCAGATAACTGCCTCTGTGCAATCCATTGACATTGATCTTAGCAATTATTTTTGAAGGTCTCGTGCTTTCCCCAAAGAGTTCATGTCTTTATTAATTTAAAAATCAATTTATAAAACCATCCAATGGATAACAACTATAGACCTTTGCCTAATTGTTGAAATAGCAGAAGGAAGCTTTGGCTGGAGATCCTTTACCCAGCTTCAGCTGCTGTGCTAGTCTCAGGGAGGTGGGTGGAATATTATTTGCCACAAATAGTTGGTCAGGCTGACATCCCAAAGAGAGTCACATATCTCTTTTTCAAGTAGATGGCCTGGATTTCACCGCTTTACTCTTTGTAATACATTTCATGGCTTAGGACTTTGCTCACTCATATCTTGGGCCAGCTTGCATCTGTGTCTCTTCAAGTGTACTCTCTTCTGTTTATACCTATAATGCAGAGTGTCATTCTGTCTGGTCAGACTCTTCAGCTTCTGAATCTGAAATATCAAGGATGATCCCTAACAGAACTCCACAAGGGAAAGTAATAACCAGTTGCTATCAAAACATGTTTATTTTTCATATACTGTTACATACAGTATGTATTAAGTCCATTTTCCACAAGATGTTAGTGTTATTATGTAACTGCTCTTAGGCAGTTTAATAAATCTGATAGGAGAGGAAAATATTAAAATGAAATAATATAATAACAGCAATAACACTAGTACCAGGAAAAGCAATGGGGGGAGTTTCCTCTTAATATGGGCAGTAATAATAGCTTTAGAAATCCTTTCTGGGAAATTTGTTCAAAGGACATAGAACTGCACCTTGTTGTCATATATCCTCAACTAAAAGAACAAAGAAACAAGGTTTCCTAGCATGCTTATTTAAGAGAGGGAGAAAAAAATGCTGGATTTTATTTAGATATTTTTGCTGGAGGTGGGAAACTAGTGCACAAAATTCATTTTGTTTAAATAAGGACAACCTTTTAAATTTCTTTTGTGATTATGACAAGATTTTCCTTTTATTCCTGGATGCATTTTAATCTCCAGTGAAAAGATATTTTCAGTGCATGTACATGAAGGGTATAGGTTGTTGGGGCTTTTGAAAGATTATTTTTAACCATGAATAGCTGTCTTGTGTCTTATCTTTCAGTTTCATTTGTTTCATATTTTAACCATTTTAATGACTGCTAAAAGGGGCTCTGGGGTTTCAGGTTACCCACACCAGATCCAAACTATGGGCAGGTTGGCAGTGATAGAAGAATTCCTTAAGCTGTTTGATTAAAGAAAACCATAAACATTTATAGTTGAGTGGACACCCCTTATAGACGTTTTGAATGAAGCAGAAAAAAATGCACTTATGATTTGTCATTTGGATGACTATAAAAACAACTGGATTATAGAAAATGTGAGCCTTTCTATAAACATAGAGAAAGAATAATTTGTAATAGTACTTAAATTTGCGGCAAAGGATACCAGAAGTTTCTTTTATTTTTTTATTTCCTTCCTTCCTTCCTTCCTTCCTTCCTTCCTTCCTTCCTTCCTTCCTTCCTTCCTTCCTTCCTTCCTTCCTTCCTTCCTTCCTTTGTACTTCCTTCCTTTGTACTTGATTTTATGTGCTCTGCAAAACTTTAATAAAAATTACCATATTAAAAATATTGTGGTCCAAGTCTGAGATTTAATCATAAAAAACCATGCATTTGGAATGAACAGTCAAGCAGCGCAGGATTTTTAGAACTCAATCTGATTCCCCAAGTTAATAGTGAGATTCCCCAAGTTAATAGTGAGATGGTCAACAATTTAAGTACTTTTAAAAAGAGTCTAGACAAATTCACAGAACTGAGAAGTATCATTATATACCAACAGCTGCACTCTGATCCTAATCATGTAATGATTTATTTCATTCAAAAGAACAATAAATCAAGTCTTCATATTTCTGCTGACTTCCCAGATAGTTAACTTGATTATATCCAAGAAGGGTTTAGCTAGCTAGTTTAAGTTTAGAACTAGTGTTCTCTGTAGAAATTCTGCCTTAAAATCAACTATCTATAAATCTGTGGAAGAAAAAGCTGGGTATAGTCAGATTATAAGATTCATGGTCTCTGAGCATCTGTTTCACAGAGCCTTTACTTTCAGCATAGGAACTTTGACTCTTTTACAAGCACTAACTTGAAGAGAAATTTTATCCAGTGCAAATAAAACTCTTTTCACTTTATATTCACTTTTGAGGTCTTTCTCTCACATGTGTATCGACACTTGTTGCAAATATTGTCCATGGAGATTTTAGTCATCCAGGTTATGGTAGTCCCAAAGGTGCTTTTCAGAAGGCAACTGGACTTTCTTAGAGACTTTGGGGCATTGCAAATATTAGGTGCCTAGGTTGATAGGTGGCATTCAAAGAGAATGCCAGTTTAAATAACTGAGGTTTTGAGTTTCTATGCATAAATATTGCATTATTGCTAGGTGTGCTCAGAAACAAAAATCGGAGGAAAAAAAGAAATTAAAAATGGTCTCCCCCCCTCTCTAACCCCATAATTCTCAACTTTGTCAGTTGTTGATTTTGTTTTGTTTTTTATAAAGATCAGTGCTTTATGTATC
The DNA here is from genome assembly GCF_947247035.1 of Vipera ursinii. Lineage (NCBI taxonomy): Eukaryota > Metazoa > Chordata > Lepidosauria > Squamata > Viperidae > Vipera > Vipera ursinii. Next base: position 323,218,037 of record NC_139512.1, on the reverse strand, counting down.
TATTTCATACAGTGAAAGAAAAAGTTCAAAACATATCCTCTTTGTTTTAACTACGGTGTGGATTTTTTCAACTTTTTTTGTATACCTGCTCCACTCCTCCTATCAAGAAGAAATTAAGTGATTCTACATTCCTTAAACAGCTTTTTATTATTTGGTAATAAAGTGAACACATTTTAAATAATTTCAGTCAGTTCATAATTATTGACTGAACAAATGATACCTTAAATTTCAAATACCAAGCACTATTTTATGAGCAAACCATCTGATGCATAGTGCATTTATAAATCTTAAAGCTGAAATTTTAATTTTTATCAAAATGAAATAAAATTAAAATTATTTTTTTTAAAAAAAAATAAACATTATGTATATCTCACTTTCCTTTTTGGCAAATGGGATTATTTCACCTGGGTGAAAATACAAAGCTGGAAAGCATATTGATGATACCGTATGCCAAACTGTCAGATCACTTCAAAAATGTACAAATATATCCATTTTGCTGAGATTTTAAAATTATTATTTTAATTATACATTTTAATTTGGGGCTTGATTTGGATTTTATATATTGTATTGTCTTTAATACTCTTATTTTTTATTGTTGTAAGCTGTCTTCAAATTGGAATGAGCAGAAAGGAAGCATACATCAATAGTACATTTATCAATATGTGACATTTTTGGAATATATTTGTCAGATGCAAGAAATCAGAAAGCAAGGTGGTACAATGAAAATAAGTTTATTGTATGCTAACTTAACCATGTACAAGAATCTGAACTACTAGTTATCAAAGAAAATTGGCAGTAGAAAAGAATCAATGGAATTCAAGGTGGGCTGGATTAGATTGCAAAGGGATCTCAAGACTAATGATATACTTGACCTCTCCCCCCTTGGGTTCAGTGTAGTCATCTCCTACAATATTACATACAAAGATCATGCAAACTTACATAATCTTATATTGTTTATCTATCTGTCTGTCTGTCTGTCAATTTTTAATCAGATTTGTGTAGCTCTCCAGCTCACAAAAATAAATAAAACAACAAATATTAAAACAAATTCAAAAATTATAAAATGCACATTAAATGACAACTATTATAAAAATGAAGAGAGGATTAAAAACTCCTATCTTAGTAATGGAGCCATCTAAGCATGTCTTAAGTTCCCTTAAGCCCCAAGTTAGATAACATAAACAGGTCTTGAGGGTCTTCTGGAATATCAAAAGGAATTAAACTAATATAATTCCAGAGAAAGAATGTTCCATAAGGTGGGCACCATGGTAGAGAGGACAAGTCTTCTGGACCCACCAATGAAGGTCCCCAGCTAATGGTACTTACAACATGCCTACTCTGCCAGATCTAGTGGCACACACTGATGTAACTGGGGAGAGGTAGTATTGTTTAATTTGCCAGGGGTTACATATATATAAATGATGTCTCACCCCATAACAATGGATGAATTTATCCAGCAGCCTCTTAAAGAGGAGAGGAGAAAGAACCAATCTCCATTGTAGCCTACATAGTAGAGGCTGGGGTGGATCCTCTTTCCCCCAATCATCATGAAGTGACCCTGAAAGAAGGATGTGAACCAGCACAACTCTGTGCTGCCTACCCCCAATCTCTAAGATAATCCAGAAGGATACCATGGTTGGTACTATTGAAAGCTGCTGATAAGTCAAGTACAGAAAGGATGGATATACTACTGTCCCCATTCCATCTATGCCAGAGATCATCCAAAACCACAAGCAATACTCATTCCATTTCATTCCTGGGTCTGAATCCTGACTGAAAAGGATCCAGATAATCCACAACCTCCAAGGCCCAGAAGCTGTTATGTAACCACCTTCTCCACCACATTGTCCAAGTGAAATACTGGATAAAAATTGTCCACTGTAATGGTGTCCAATAATAGCTTCTTGTGGAGAGTGTTCTTTAAGAGGTAAAAGAACAACTCACTCACTCAAAGAAGAATTAATTACCACCTGAAGTCACTCACATAATACACACCCTAAGGCTGCTTTGACAAATCAGGACAGGCAGGGATCTAAAGAGCATGTGGTCTTCTCTAAAAGGCAACTGGATTTTGTTGGATGAGAAGCAAAATATTTTCAAGGAAAAAAACCAAGGAAGTCCAGTTACCTTTTGGAAAAGCACCTTTGAAACAACCATGATCTGGATGATTGAGAATCTCTGTAGACAGCTGAGTTCACAGTCCTGAGGACTTTGCCAATTTCCTCATGTCTAGTGTTCAAACTGTTCCTGTTCCCATGAGAAGGCCAGTGTCCAACTGGGAACAAATTCAAGCAAATTTATCTGACAGATGCTGCACAATTTTTTTCCACATGGCTCTGTAAAATATTTTCTGAACCTCCTTTACCCAAGAGGGCACACACCACCCAAAACAGGGCTGCATGGGATGCAAACAGGGCAGAGATATAGTGCTACTTCAACATCCTTGCTGTCACAATTTAGTCCTTAACAGTGGCTCTATCCAATATTTGGTCAGGTTTGCCCTTTGTTCAGTGCCAGCAATAATCTTAGACTTCTATTGTCCCATTTCATCCCCCCAGACTTCTGTAAATCATAGGCAGTGCAGGATCCATGAGAAGAGAGATTGCATAGACACAATCTGTTCCAAGACTTCAGCTACACTCTTATTCCAAGCAGCCTCCAAAGCTTCTGATGGACATGCAGCAGACCAACAGGAACAACCACAGCTCCTCCTGAAATCCATCTAAGTCAGTTAGTGGGGGTGGTCCAGTCTAATCAGTTCAACCTCCTTTCAGTGTTTCTAGGCAATCCCATAGATATCAGGGTGTTATCTGGAGGGAATAGTGAAAGTTCCCTCAGCTTCAGAGTGCACTGCCATTGCTCTGATAGGAACACAAAATCTGGAGTTTGACCACTGTCCCAAGTCAGGTTATGTAATGGAAGCTATAAACACTGAGTCAGCTCAGACTCAATTCCACGGGAAGGCTAATTAAAATCCCCTAAAACCCTAAATCTAGAGAAAACTGCCATTCCAGAAATGGAGGCAAGGAACTCAGGCCAGGATGTTGCTATGAAGCATATAGATAGGTATAACAGGAAGAATCTCAACTGATCCTTAGAGCCAACTTAATGAACAGTATCTTACAACTAGGGACCTATATGGCAGGTCACCTGAAAACCATAAGATTTACTGATGGCAATCACCACACCTCCATCGCTGCCCCAGAGTGTCAGTTGATACCACATGAAAAACCCAGTTGGACAAATTTCAGAAAAGGCAGTTCTTCCACTTCAGAACCTAGGCAGATCATAGTAATATATGCCAGGTCAGCCCATTCATCAACAATCAAATCTTAGATGATGGAGGTCTTATTATAGACTGACCTGGTATTCAGTAAAAGCAGCCAGAGGCCAGGGCCACTGAAGGTCTGTTGACAGAGCATCAGGGCTGAGATCAAGGAAGTAGAATGTGGCATCATTAATGGTTCCATGGTCCCCAAGGGCAGGCCATTCTATGTCTCCCACCATATCTCCCTCTATCTAATGCCACCATTCTATCTCCTTCTATTTCCCCATAACAGCCCCATCCCCTAAACCAAGCTCCCAAAGATTCAGGACTATGAATGTCCTAGTGATCTCACCTCCAGATTCCCTGGAAGGGGAATCTGAGCAGCCTGCAGCACTTTAGCATCAACAGCTCTCAGCACCAAGAGGGCAACCTACCCTTACCTCCTCACACACATCCCCCCCTTACATGCATACATTCAAACAATCAAACATACATATAACCTGTAAGAATGTAGATTGTGAAATATGTTTTATTACATATTTTGATCACAGCCTGCAATAATGTAGTATTATAATCACTTTTATCACAATTGTTCCCTGATGTGAGAAATAGATTAGTGAAATATGCTTTTATTGAAATGTTGTTTAAAGCATTTTTTTATCATGAGCTGTTCTAGCTAATTCTTAGAATATGTTGATAGTATAAATAGACTTAGCATCACATTTTTAATATCATTTTTCTGGATAATAAAGTTTGCTTATTATATTTCTTAAAAAAACAATATATATTATAAACAAATGCCTTGATCGGTTGTGATGTCATATGCAGCAGCTCTACTGTGCTTTATTGAAGTAAATGTATATAGTGCACAGACAATGAGAAGAAAGCCACCAATACCATTTTAATTTTTGATGTTTTTATTAAACTTTTACAAATGCAGAACTTCAAACTGCATTTTGTGTAATATTCAAGGTTTTACTTATTTGTCAGCACAGTGAGTCTACCAGATATCTCTTATAGTTATCTTATACTTATCTTTTCACCAAGTACCAATATATATTTTAAAGCTTATTTATTGCTGCTTATTTCTATTTCTCTAATAACAGAAGGTGAATTGCTGAATTGCTAATTGTTGATCCTTTATTTTGTGTTGTTGTTGTTGTTGTTGTTGTTGTTAGCTGCAAAGTCATGGCCGACCCATCGCGACCCTATGGACAACATTCCTCCAGGCCTTCCTGTCCTCTACCATCTGCTGGAGTCCATTTAAGCTCACGCCTACTGCTTCAGTGACTTCATCCTTTATTTTATGGAGTAACTAAAATTAAAACAACACAGAAGGCATATATACCAAACTAACTTCATGCAGTGAAAGTTGGTCTTGTGTTTATTTATTTTAAAGAATTTTTAATATCTCCCAATAGATTCTTTGTAAAAAAAAAGAACAACAAGAGCATCACAATTAAAACAAAACTGACTGATACAACACAGTTCCTATTTAAGACTATTATGGCACCCTCATTTAGCTTGGACCAAAGGCATCATGGAACAGTGCTATTTTTAAGAATTTACAAAATGACAAGAGGATAAGTGTGTGGAAGAGAATTTTGCAAAGTGGAACCTACTACTGAAAAAGCCTCCCACTTTGTACTGTAAATACCTCACAAAAGCAAGGATACTCTTAGCAGGCCCTCTCATAATCATCAAACCAGACAGGCAGATTTTATTTTAACAGCATTTTGAACTCGGCTGAGAAGCCTTCTGGTAACCAATGCAGTTACCAAAGGTGTTATTCTGCACTGGCAGGGTTGGTCTGCCAGTATTCCAGTTGCTGCGTATTGTCACAGCTATAGCTTTGAGGTTCTCTCCAAAGAGTATGTGGCATGTTGAGGCTGTCTCATTGAACAGCGTGTAGTCCAGATGAGTGGTGATTATAGTGTGAATAGCTATTGCAAGGGAATTCTGGTGAAGTAGGATTATATTGGCACAACAAACTGCCAAGCTGAAAACTCTAAAACGCTTCCCTGTGTAGTCAATAGTTTAATTAATGGTTCAATAATTGTCTTCTCTATAAATAAACATTTATTCAACTTGTAGGGATTTGTAGAGATTCGGTCCAAATCTGAATTTATATTCAGAAACCTAAATTTCCCAATGACATGGAAATTATGCAAAATGACTCAAAAGATTAAAATAATAATAAAAGTAGACTAAAGGCAAAGTAGAGTAGAGTTGGTGGTTTTCAAGAAGAGTTTGGACAACCATTTTTGTAGAGTTATTTTTTTTTGGGGGGGGGGGGTAATTTATAATGTATTTTCCTGAGCTCCAAGATTACCGAAGACGGGGACTGCAGCCAAGAAATTAAAAGATGCTTGCTCCTGGGGAGGAAAGCCATGGCAAATCTAAACAGCACACTAAAAAGCAGAGACATCACCCTGCCAACAATAGTGTGTATAGTCAAGGCTATGGTCTTCCCAGTTGCAATGTATGGCTGTGAAATTTGGACCATAAGAAAGGCTGAACGCCAAAGAATTGAGGCCTTTGAACTATGGTGCTGGAGAAGACTCCTGCGAGTCCCTTGGACTGCAAGGTAATCAAACCAGTCAGTCCTAGAGGAAATCAACCCTGACTGCTCTTTAGAAGGCCAGATCCTGAAGTTGAAACTCAAATACTTTGGCCACCGAATGAGAAGGAAGGACTCACTGGAGAAGAGCTTAATGCTGGGAAAGGTTGAAGGCAAGAGAAGAAAGGGACAACAGAGAATGAGGTGGCTGGATGGAGTCACTGAAGCAGTAGGTGTGAGCTTAAATGGACTCCAGAAGATGGTAGAGGACAGGAAGGCCTGGAGGAACATTGTCCATGGGGTCACAATGGGTCAGACACAACTTCACAACTAACAACAACAACAATTTATAATGTGGTATTCATACAAAGATATTTTGGTGGTTTCAGACAAAGTTGAATATGCTTACAAAATTTTAAGATGCAGAAGTGAGCCAGTGATATTGCTGAGGAGGGAAATGAAGAAAGTAAGATCATGCCATTGCAAAGCAAATGCCTTCCTTTTTGGATTGAAACTTCCAGCCTTGAGAACATTTTTCCAATGAATAGTTTTTAAATGGGTTTCTAAAATATTTCCCAAAAGAAAATATGTACCAAGATAGAGTGGATGATGGATGTGGAATAAAAAGTGGCAGAGGCTGCATTTTCAAAGCAAGCAGTCTTCACTGAATGTTAATTTAACAAGAACTGTGAAAACCAAAATTGACAGATAAAATGCAACTTGGTTCTTTGCAAAATATTTTTTAAAATTAATAATGCATGGAACATTTCAGGTTTGATAAACTGCATCCTCACCTTTGTATTCACTCCACTGGCCTTAACTAGGTTAGTTTAGTAGTTAAGGCACTATGCTAGAAACTAGGAGACTGGGAGTTTTAGTCCTATGTTAGGCAACAAAGCCAGCTGGGTGACTTTGGCCTTGTCACTCTCTTTCTCAGTCCAACCCACCTTCCCAGATTGTTATTGTGGGGAAAATAGGAGAAGGAAGGAGTATTAGGTATTTTCATTGCCTTGAATTATTTATAAAAGTAATAAACATGGGATATAAATAAATAAAATATTAAAAGAACTATTTGATCATTTGCATTTATACTTTCTGCAAAGATGTTAGCCTGAAATCAAATTTGTAGTGGCAGATACATATTTTTATGATAGTGTATATTATGAACAATTATTCAGTGGTGGAGAAAAATTTGATACATTCTAGGAAATATATTCTCATAAAGTTTAGTGCTAGTATTGAATACAGATTGAGCTGAATCCTGCTTAATGGAGCTTCATTTACAGAGAGATGAAAAATTGCCCATAAGAAAGGAAAAAGTAGAATTGTCCCTCAAAAGGAAAGATTGAATCTTATTTTTATAAAGGGCTGCTGGGAAAGAGCAAAACAAAACAAGATTGTCAATTATTTATTTATTTAAAACATTTAGTATTTTTAATATAGCCATTCAACTTTTATCAAACTCTGGGCAGCTCCCAACTAACAGTTTTTTAAAAAAACAAACAAACATCAATATATCATTAATACTTACATATATCTACATAAGGATGTAAACCAAATACATGGACTTACCATCTAAAAAGAATACTTAATCTTTAATTTATGTAGGAAATATGCCATCAGTCTATATGAGGCTAGGAGAAAGATTGGCATTGAAACAAGATTGTTTTACATATTCACTTTGTTATTTTTTTATTTACATTTATCCAATTGTAATTCACAAATTCTAGTAATTTACAATTTCAAATATGTGTACAACATAGCACAAGTATGTTCCAGGTAATCTTGGGTTATATGTTTCCATCTATACTTCTATTAGTTAATCAGGGAAAACAAGTAAACATTTGGGTTGGGAGGATTTTAGGGGCAAGTAGAAGCTTATTCAGATCCTTCTGGTCAGACATCTGGGAGATACAGGTAATCCTTGATTTATGAGAACAACTAAACCTCAAATTATGCTCATAAGTCATTGTGGTCATAAATCAAAGCATCACACAACCAGACCTGATTTTTTGACATTTTTGGCTTTAGTAATTAATAATGTGCCCCTGTGGATGGCTTTTGCCAGAAATAGAAATTGATAAAAAAAAATGTAAATCACAGTCATGTGACTAAAGGAAACTATAAACAGTTGTAAAGGTGAGCTGGTTGCCAAACACCCAAAATGCAATCATGTGTCCATGGTGTGATTGTGGCCACTGCAACTTTGAAAATTGGTTGTAAGTAGCTTACATTACTTTACAAAACATAATGAGAAGAAATAAAAGGGAATTATTTCTGTACATTATTGTCTTGTTACTGAACATTTCTAGGAAGAATACAGTTATCAAATATGTTATTTTAGCTGCAAAAATCCAGAAAACCATTAGATGCCAATTAAGCTATATACAAATTAATTCTGATAATATCATTTAGATTTTGGAAACCCTAGGAAACAGCCACATGCAAAATCTTTCTACATATAAACATAGGAGAATCCAGTGTGCAAAGTACAAACCCAATGCACACTTAATGCTGGAATATAATCCTATTGCACTTTACTGGGAAAGTTTTGAGTGATGCAATAAAGTCCTTCTCCTCTCCCAACCTCAATTTGGATTATGGCATTCAGCTGTTTTTATTGTCCCTTTTATTGTCTCTTTTGGACATGGAGAAAAAACACATTTAAATATCATTCAAAATATCTGGAAGCTTCAGCTGGTGTAGTGTAGAATGCAGTGGTGCAAGCTATTATGTGAGTCCTAAAGCAGCACCTGTTACACCTCTGCTCTGCAAGCTGTATTTATGGGTCCAATTTAAAGTGCTGATTTTAACCTTTAAAGCTCTTAAGAGCATGAGACTATGTTATTTGAGGTATTTCCTCTCCTTGGTTGCATCAGTGCACCCTGGCAGAGATCTGGCAGAGTTGGCATGTTGTGGGTACCATTGGCTATGGATATTCATTTGGTGGATCCCAGGAGAAATGCCCTCTCTGCTATGGCAACCATCTTATGGAATGTTCTTCCCCAAGAAATTAGATTAGCTTCATCCCTTTTCATAAGCCTCCCAGAGTTAACCTGTGGTAATATGATCTGCCAATAAACAAACAAACAACAAACAAACAAGTATTTTGTAAAACTCTCAAAACTATGTTGTCGGGATGGGGACTGCTAGGCAACAGGAAACTTGCCCATAAGGCACCATTGTTGAAGTGATCATTTTTATTCTCCCTCTTCTGTGGTTTGTATCTTTCACTTTTATTATAGTTATTAATAAGGTGGGTTTTTTTACATTATACACTTTTGATTTTATTCATTTTTCTTATTTGATTGTTGCTCACCATGCTGAATTGTCTCAGTGAGATGGGCAGCTATATAAATTTGATTAATCAATAAATTAAATAAATGAGACAATAAAAAGCTAAAAAACAAAAAACAAAAAACCAGAAGACAGTCTCACCAAAATCCAGATTCCATCTCTGCCTTCTCCAAGAATGAGAAAACAAGATGCCTTTGTGAAATCCTGTAGAAATACTGTTGTTCAGTGTTCCTAACTATTTGACAGATTCTTTCTTTGTTCTGTTCTTCCAAATTATCCAATCATGGAAATGATTAATATTTTTTGAATGTCACAGACTAACTGAAATTTCTTTCCAAAATAGGATAGTGGAAGAATTCAGTACAAGGAGAACTTGGATTATGACAGCAGTTGGGACAGAGGTTGCCCTCACTAAGCAATGAGGCCATAAAATGTGAGGTCATGTGATTGCATCACTTAGCGACAACAAAGCCAGGCAGTCCCAGTTGGTGTCATAATCCCAAATTGTAGGAGTTGTTAAGCAGAAGAGGCAGGTAAAGAACATGTGATGGGGGAGGAGGGTCAAGGGAGCAAGGAGAATTAGATATGTTCCTTGCCTTGAGTTATTTATAAAAATAATAAAGGCAGGATAAAAGTAATTATTAAAAAGACTTAGCAAGGCCAGTAGCTCTGGACTGAGTTAGTGATCCATTCTGAGTACTGACTACTGGTATCTTGAGATCATCCACTGAGAGAAGCTTTTTAGTCCTGCTCTTTTTCTTTAATTTGTTTTTCTAGTGTCTTGCTGTGTTGAAATGGAGTGAGCAATTAATGCTAGTAAGACGAAGCAGCTATAGCTTCCATTGCTTTCTTGCTGGTTGGTTGGCCAACAGCAGGAAAAAATGAGGACGAAAATATTGGTGACTCGTGAAGGGAACAGAGTTCATTGAAGGTGTGTTTTGAAGGACTTTCTGAGATCTGGAGCTGATATTGAGGAGAAGATGTGATACACTGTACACAGTAAATGTAGCATTGTATGAATAACATTACAAGTGAAACCATATGATATCTGTGAAAGTTTCAAATCTGATGGAATTAATTAGGAACTGAGATGAAGTAAAGTGCCATTTCTTTCCTATGTAGACATTGGTATGATTTAAATATGAAAGGGATATTAGGATCAAATATGATTAATTCTGACTGATCTATCTTGTGATTTGTCAACTTTTGTTTCCTTGCCTGATTGACCTCCTATGTTTTGATTACCAGTTGATTAATTTCTGCTTGCTAGTATTACATGAAACCAAATTCAGGCCACCAGGCACAAATGTACATAGTTTGCCAAGAGATTGACAATAACTCTGTTTTTATAATCTCAGGGAGAAAATGTATCCTCAAATTTAGCTAGCACTTACTGTAAATTCATATCACTTCTATTTCAATCAGTTTAATCTGTTGGGTGCTACTTGTTTGCCAGTTTCTATTCTCTACTGTATGTCCTTGATCACACTAGTATTGTGTTATGTACATTTATGTTATCAATATCTCATTTTAAAATGACCTGTGGGGTTAAGAATTCTTTTTTGACTCTGTGTGACTGTAATTCACACAACCATTTATATTGCACTCCAGCACACCATTTGATGTACCAGGCTAAACACAACTCACAAAGCATACATAACAAACCATTAAAAATTTATCCCCATAACTGTGTATTCCATGTTCAATATTTTTTGCCCATCTGGATTACAAAAATCAAAGTTATTAAGAAACTGGCGATTTTTTTCAATAGAACAATTTCAAAATATGCAGCATGTTATGATCACACACAGTAAAATACATGGATGATGTAATTATTCTTGTAGAAGACTTAGCTTAAAGCAATTTACCAAATTTAGAGCAGAGAGTATTTTAAATTAGGGTTCCATTTTAACCTTAATGTTTAATGGCTCTGCTTCTTCAGTGTTTTTAATCTGTAGGTAAGACCATTTAATAGAGGAAGTAATTTGTAACACAAAGATGAATAATATGAAAAACATCATCCAGGAAACTCTTGCACAAAACAAACAGAGAAAAAAAAATCACAGGAGCAGAGAAATTAAGAAAACAAAACCAAATAGACAATTCTTATGTTTTCTAATGCAAGAACTTTTTCTATGAAAGATGTAAGGATAATAAATAGGATTTCTTAACTTATATTTGGTTTTTCTTTAGTTACTGAATAGTTTTCCTACCCTCTTACAAAAGGATTTAAATCCAGAGGGTGCACCTTTCAAACAAACTTGGATCCCAGCAGTTTTATCTCTCACTCAGTTTAAAATTTTCTTCATGTACAAAACTCAGTCCTTGACTGATCTAAGAACTTATGACAGATGAATCCAGATACAGCAGAGGCCCATTTAATGATCAACCTCTCCTTTCATTTGAGAAATGGCATGTTTTGTTTTTCTTCCATATTGTGTGGGATTCCCTTTTCCTTTTAACTGAGCAAACACTTCTTCCCTGTGCTTCGGGTCTCCCCTGCCCTGCTTCCTTTTGGATAATAGCAATGGATCACTTGCATGTGGTGTTTGATGCCTTGCATGATGCTAACATGCAAAGGCAAGTTCCAGTCTGCATGCTGCTTAATGAATGTTTTTCCCCTTTCTCTCCCTCCCTGTTATGTGCTTTCAGAAGACAACTATGTGGAAGGTGGGTGATTTCTATCTTATTTTTTAAGCTCTGTTCTGTACTTGAATATACCTTCTCTTTAGTGTTTTGCCTCCAGGTTAGTGTTTATAATGATACATCTTATCATTAAAACGGTAAGTTGATTTTGTTCTTTCTTTATGAGAATGTTGAAGTCTTAAGATCGTGGTTCTGGGTAGTTCCTTTCTACCCACCCACCCCAACTGAAAATTCACTGCTAAAAATGCAAATGATATCTAGGTTTAATTGGGGAAAGTAGAAGTGAAGTACCACATATTTATTTCTGCTCTATAAGCTTATTAAATAGGTGACCTTATTTACAAGTTGCTTTCATCCACTGTAACCTGATAACCAAATAAAGTCAAATTTTATATTTAAAATATTCCAATGAACAATTATGTCTCAAACTATGACAATAATCAAGGAACTGTCCTGGATATGCATAAGAATTTATATGGTTCCTATTTTTTTCCTAACAGAATTGGTCTTACTATACTATAATTTGCTTTTTAAGTTGCACTAATTATTTAAAAAAAACATTGTGGTATGGTATTAAATTTGTCTTCATAATCAGTACATCTAAAACCACTATATAGTAATTCAAAACATATGATAAGCCTTTCTTTGAAGCATGGAGTTCAATTTTAACTGACACTGAGGAACTGCTTCAAGAAAGAGGAAAGGAGAAACTTCCCTTCTACACCTGTAGAAACTTTCATGACTTTGCATTTTTTTAATGGAATCAAGTGGAGGAAAACAACAATAACAACAAAACTCTATTCACTGCATTCTCTGTGGCTGTATGACAACCTTTTGGATTATTGCTTATATTACTGTGGTTAGGAATCTTTTATAATACTATTGTATAGAGAGTATGTGATTTAATTTTATTATCTTACATGGTAGAGGCAGGACATGATCCGTATTCAAAATAATGGATCACATTCTCAGATTATTCACACGTTTCCAGTTTTGCAAGAATCATTTATTTATCAGTTTATTCATGAAATTTCATTTTTCTTATTCATTAGATGTATATTCCATTATTTTTCCATGAGTGCAAGATGGCATATTGTAGCACTCTCATCTGTTTTTAAAGGACATCTCTACGAATAGGTGATACTGAGAGACTATGACCTTAAGGATTGTCATGAACCTGAGTCTATCCAATCCCAGTTTAACATTTGAAATATTGTGTTTCTGATGACTTTCATTTGACATTGAGTTTAATTTATTCCAATGTCATAGAAAGTGATAAATATAAATGCTGCTTACTAATAAGCAGCATTTCTTTAACTATTGCCTCTTGTACTACTATTCTCTCACACATAATAAGGACTCCTTAGAATCTGATTGTGGTCCAAATTCCTTTAGACTGTGTACAATTTATTTTATTGAAATGGCAGAAAGAGACAGACTTGCTTTAATAAATATTTTAAAGTAAGTATTCTAAAACAAATAACAAAAAAATAGCATACAATCTTGCTAAGTTAGTGTATTGTGTGCACATTTTTTAGCTGGTAAAACATCTATGAGTATGTGTAGATTTTGTAATTTATGGAAAATACAGTAGATTAGTGTTTTGTTTATCTGATTTTCTCAGGAATCTGATGAGCCACCTACCAAGGAGAAAACAGTATCCACCATCTGTTGTGGTCTAATTGCATTTTTGCCAAGGCAGGAAGCAAAGGAGAGAAGGAATCCTTCTCTTGTGGACTACCAAACATGCCATATGGTTTATAAGTTATAGAAACAGAACCACTCTACTTCAGGAGAATGGCTTTAATTGTTATTGTAATATGTTCTAAAGAAAGATATGGCAGCATAAACAAAACCATACCAACTACTTAATGAAAGGAAACACCCTCTGAGAATCCAATGAGGCAAACATGGAAGCTCATAGAGAATCAGCTGGCTTTTCATTGCACTCTGTAGGGTCACTTCAGTAAAGAAGATTAAGGATTTTCTCCTTTAAGCAAGAATTTTTAACCTAATTGTTCATAAGGAGGGGAAAAAGATATATACTGCTATTCATATGTATTGCAGAATAGTGTCTGAAGAACATTGGTAGTTAAGATGAATAAACAAAGCCAGATGTTGATGTCTACATATTGTCTCACTTATTGTATCACTCATGTCTATGCACACTTCTTCATATATAATCTTGTTTACTATATGATCTCCTTTTATTTTCTTGTGCTACCTTGATTGACATGTCTATCATCTAATGAGAAATAGAATTAACAAAGGGAAAATCAGCAGATCTCCAAGCCATATCATCTTTGTGGTACAGGTAGTCCCTGACTTACAACCCCATTTCGGACCAGAATTCCCATTGCTAAGGCAGGCAGTTAAGTTAGCCGCACTTCATTTTATGACCTTTTTTGCCATATTGTCTAGTCAATCACTGCAGTTCCGCTGTAGTTGCTATGGGAATTAAGTGGTCATTAAGCAAATCCAGCTCTCCCCCTTGCTCTGCTCTGCTTCCTCTGACTTTGTTTGTCAGAAGCCAGCTGGGAAAGTAGCAAATGGCAACACATGACCCTGGGATGCTGCAACTGTAGTAAAAACTTGCTGTTTCTCAAGTTTATGGAGTTTAATCATGTGACCATGGGGGTTCTCCAATAGCTGTGACTCCAAGGACTGGTTGTCAGTCACTTTTTTCAGTGCCATTGTAACTTCAAATGGTTGCTGAATGAATAGTTGTAATGTAAGGACTATCTCACTTCCTGTTTAAATTAGCAAACAAGTCAATCTCTTTATGTTCAGGTAGCCCTTCACTTATAACCACAGTTGAGCCCAAAATTTCTATTGCTATCCAAAACAGTTAAGTGAATTTTGCCCCATTTTATCACCAGAGTTGTTAAGTGAATCACTGCAGTTGTTAAGTTAGTAATATGGTTGTTAAGTGAACCTGGCTTCCCAAGATGTGCTGTGGGTTTGGAGGGGGACCCTGTCATTGGATCCTACATCCTAGACCAGGGGTAGGCAACCTCAGCATGTCATGTGACATGTTTTGACATATCACAACTTTTTTTGCATTACTGGAGCTGGGGTGAGCGCGGCCTCCACATGATGCAACCTGCCTGAAGGCTGGCAGTTTGACATCCCTGTCCTAAACCCTATAGAAATATCTATGATTCCATCTGTGCTCTAACAGTTCTGGAGCAGAGGGCATGGCATGGGAAGAAATTGAGGGAAGGACTGATGCTAAATGAGTCAAAGCCTTCGTGGTAATTCAGCATGCCCAAGAGTTAGTTTAAAACACGGGTGTCAAACTCGCCACGTAACATGATGTGTCACGACATATCACGACTCTTTTTGCATTGCCAGCAATGGGGTGGGCGCAGCTTCAGTATGATGAAACTGGCCCAAGGGCTGGCAGTTTGACATCCCTGGTTTAAAACTATGCAAATCCCCACCAATAAGGAAGAAAACAAGCAAACAAATAAATTACTAAAAATGGCAAAGAAGATAGTAAATTACACTTCCTGACTTTTTTCCCTGCCAGCCTGTTACCAGCAGAGCACTTAAACTATTAGAGGCTCTGACATTCAGGTTATCTGTGAGGTCAGGCAGAAACACTCTCTTAATCAACCATCTGGCTTGGTTGATTACAGAATTTACATCCTAATTAAGTGATTGTTTTCAAAACTGATTAAAAATCCATCTAGAGAATAAAAAATAGGTTATATACTTGTACACATTTCAGTATGAACTGATATGCATGAGATCAATCAAAATTCTTGGTATGTTGCTGTGTGTATAATTGCAGGCAGTCACACACAGCAAAAGTAACATCCAGGCAAAGTGTTCATGTCCTAATAGAGCAGTGCATAAACGTTAAAAGTTGATGCATGTCAAAACTGATCAAGGTTAATACACCAAAACGATTCCTCTATGTGAAGCAATGAAGCCCATTTTAGCCTTTGCCCTAAAGATCATTCTTTTGTTTTAATCATAACTATACCTGGCTTTCTTTGATTACATTTATAACAACTATTTTTTTCTATATACACATTAGAAATACCTTTCTCTCATCCCCATTTTTGATAGCATTCTCTTACATTCACATTTTTTCTTAATTGTCTTACCTCTTCATTCTATCAGGCATCTTTTTCACACTTCTCATTAGAATATCACCACATACTGCTGTGGTACTTGGTGTAAAGCAGAAGTTCCAGTCTAGGGGCTTCTATTTCAAACAAACTTCCACTGCCCAAGGGCCATACTTAGTTAATTTGGAAAACTGAGAGGAAGAAGCGTAGAGCTTAAAACCTGGAGAATTTTGTAATTTCTTTGCTTTGCAGTTGGCAGTCAATTGCTGTTTAAAGTTTCATTCTTGTCAGCAATACGATTTTTAATCAAGGCAAATTATGTCTGGGAGTCTTCATCTAGTCTAGTTGAGAGGTGAATTAAGGGTTAATTGTCTGGAGATCTGAGCCAGGTGTGAAGTCTGACACTTTATAGCACAATTCTCTTTATTCATTTGCAAGTAGAGTATGTATCACCTTTCCTTTCATTCTCTTACCATTCATTCTGTTGAAATTAGAAGACAGGTAAATATTTTTCATAAACAGTTTATGCCATTTCTTTCTGTAAGTGTTCTACATTCACTTCAGTTTTTTCCATTTTTTTTTCTCTTCCTTTCTTCCACGATCTTTTTTCTCAGTATAAATTTTTATACTGGCAAATAATAATCTGTTCCACAATCAGATCCTCTCATCACTTTCTGTCCACTGATTCTCTCAGTCTTTCATCATAAACAAGAACATTAATCCTGCTTTTACAGTGTAAGTATGAATAAAAAACACACATTTAAAACTGGTATTAAAAAAACCCATTCTTTTTGTTCGCCAAATACAGAAAGTCCTTGACTTACAACAGTTCATTTAGTGACTGTTTGAAGTTACAAAAGCACTGAAAAAAGTGATTGTTGTTTTTCACACTTAGGACCGTTGTGGCATCTCCGTGGTCACATGATCAAAATTCAGATGCTTGGCAACTGTTATATATTCATGACTATTACAGTGTCCTGGGGTCATGTGATCCTCTTCTGCAACCTTCTGACAAGCCAAGTCAATGGAGAAACCAGATTCACTTAACAGTCGTATTGCTAACTTAACAACTGCAGTGATTCACTTAACAACTGTGGCAAGAAAGGTCATAAAATGGAGCAAATGTTACTTAAGAAATGTTTCCCTCAGGAAGAGACATTTTGGGCTCAGTTGTGGTCGTAAGTTGGAGACTACTTCTAATCAACTTTCTCATTTGTTCCTAGGTCTCTAAGTGCCACTCTAATTTCACTCTTCTTGTTTCCAGCCCATTGCCTCATATCACGTATCCTCATTGCATTCATTCAAAATGTTTCAATTTTTTTAAACAAATCACTGCAAGTTCTTTTATCCTTCACTAAACCATAATATGCAGCATCCATGCATCCATGCACATGTACAAGAAACCCTTCTCCCATATATTTGAGTACTTACATCCATAATTAAGTCTATATTTTATTTCCTTTTATGCATTCATCAAAAACACTCTGTGATCAAATCATTTTGATTCAAATAAATTGTATCTGCCCCATTTTTTTTAGTTCAGGGACAATTTTTCCCCTGTTTGTTTAGTTAATTCATTTTCTTTATCATGTACTTTCATACCAAGTTACAACTTGCATGATCATCAACATAAGACTCCTGGATATTTTACTCCACTGATCATTGTGGCTTTGATCAACCAAGACTTTCACATTTCACTGAACAAAATAAAGAAAATGTAGCAAAGTTAGCAGGTTAGTTGTCCTCATGCTATATACAACAATCCCTACTAAGAATTTCATGGCACACAATAAGAAGTATTCATATGTCAATGTTTCATACATACTTCCCTTTTTATTTTAGATCACTACATTTTAAAACAAAAAAAAATAGTTAAAGTAGCACACTTTTTAAAAATTCACTTTCACGTTATTATGATCATTGACCAATGCACGGGTTTATATAGTTAACAGATAACACAGGCAATATAAAATTCAGATACAGAAAACTAATATTCTTTAAAAACATGAATTGTTATGCTTTCTATGTGAATAAGAATAATATCATGAGAATAATAGGTGAGAATAAATTCCATTATTCATAATTCCATTTATGACAGGAAACCTAATATATTTATTCATCCATTTATTATTTATTTGTTTTGTATAGCCACCCATATCAAATCAATAATTCTAAGTGGTGAATAATCATAAAACCAATTAATAATCCACTAGTGTCAGCACTAGTGTCATACTTGAAGGAACCACTGGGTTTTCACGGCCTTCCAAAAAGCCAGCAGGGCTGGGGCCATCCTATTTCAAGAGGGAGCATGTTTCAGAAGATAGGCACTATGCAGAAAATCACAACTCCTGGTCCCTGTCAGCTGACATTCCTTGGTCAGTGCATGCCCAAAGTGCATGCCCATCCTACTGAAGTGGATTCGATGAATAAAAACAACTGTAAGAAGATGGTTCTCCAGGTAACTCAGTCCCAAGTTTGGGTACAAGTATTTAGAGTTCCAGTTGAAAACACACTAGCAACTAATGCAGCCCCTAAAGGAAAGATGATACATGTGCTGAGTAGCTGACACCATTTGCAACCCATGCAACCACATTCTGTACCAGCTGAAGCTTTCAAATGCTCACGAAGGGTAGTACCATATAGAGGGCATTGCAGTAGTCAAAATGGGAGTAATGAACTCCCTGATCCACGAATCAAAGCAACTGGCACCCAACCCAAAGGCCCTCTTAGCCACAGCAACCACCTGCTGTTCCAGCAGGAGTTGTGAGCCCAAGAAGACCCCCAGTTTGTGCACCAGGTCCATTTGAGACAGTGCCACCTCATCCAAAACCAGAGATGGGAAAGCTTTGGTACCAGAAGGCCCAAGAACCTACAGCCACTCCATCTTGCTTGGTTTAAGCCAAAGCCCATTATGCCCCACCCAGGCTTTTTCAGCCTCCAGGCACTGAGACAGGACTCCACGGCATCACTCAGGCAGCCCAGGGTGGAGATATAAGCTGGATATTATCAGCATATTGATGATACCTCATCCAAACCATCAGATGACCTCACCCAACGGTCAAGCGTAGATGTGAGATAAGAGGGAAGAGACAATCAAACCATGTGGCACCCCACAAAGCAGGGACCACGTGCTGTACCTCTTCATTCATATCATCATCAACTGGAACCAACCCCAGAGGGAGGAGGAGAATCAGCACAACACTGTGACATCCACTCCTAATTCCTAAAGCTGGTCCAGAAGGCTGCTGAGAGGTCAAGAAGAGCAATGATGGATGCACTGCCTTTATCAAGCTCCTGCCAGAGATCATTCAGGAGCATAGTCAACTCAGTCCCATATCTCAGCCTGAAAGTGGTTCAGATAATCCATGTTCTCCAAGCCCTTTGAATTTTCCATGAGACTACTTTCTCTATAACCAGTGGTGGGATTCAAATATGTGAACAACTGGTTCTATGTGGATGTTGCTTCTGGAAGTCTATTCTAGGCCTGGGCAACAAAAAATTAGGTACCGGTTCTGCCAAAGTGGTGCAAACTGGCTGAATCCAACCACTGTCTATAACATTTCTTAAAAAGGAATAACTTTATATTTCTTATAGTATATAATTTTGATAATTGTATATATTACAATTTCTAATGCTAGAACTTTAAATCTGCATAAGGAAAGAAAATGGGGGAGGGGTGCATTTATGCAATAAATCCCATTGAGCTGTGGAATATAATTCAGAGAAGATACATTTTGCATTTAACTTTACAACTGCTTTTATAACTCATTTGAGAATAACATTTACTGCTTATAGTGGGATTTACTTGGAATAGATTCCTTTATAATAAAAACAGTTACTGTAATTATTGAGGTGATTATGCAGGCACAGGATTGATATTTGTAACAGAACCTAGCTTGTGGTGCAGGTTTGCTATATTGTTTTAAATTTTCTTTCTTTGACTGATAATATGAAATTTATAATATGAACTCTATTTCTGAAAACATTCCCAATTTAGGAGAACATGTTACCTTCTTATTGCATATATGCTCAATTTTCTATGTGAAGTAAAAGCCTTAGTAAAGTTTAGGAATCTTACCTTCCAGTGAAAACCAGCATATTCTTTTACATACCTTATTTGTGTGAAGAAATGTGTAACAATAAAATGCATGAGACTGTATTTTGTGATTCTTTTGCCCTCTTCCAAAAGAAATAGAATAATATTTTATGACTTTGTTTTTAAATTAGGTGTTTCTTTTGTCTAAAGTTAATTTCTATTGATGTTTGTAAAGTTTGCATATTTCTTTTAAAAGGATACAGTCCCCAATCCCCCATTTGTTTTGGTTTTTTTAGATAATTTGCTTGCTAAGGAATTATATAACCTACAGTTGTTTACTATTTTGAAAAACAATAGTTAAGAAACAGGCTTGATTTTGGTGAACCAAAAGTGCAATTCATTTTCAGCTAGTCAAAGCAACTAATAACAAGGACTCCCCCTTCCACTTTATACTGTACTGTTTTTCCGTTCACTGGATATGATGATGATGATATTCAGAAATGTATTTATTTTAGCTTCACACAAACAAGGAAACGTCCCTTGCATTTTCATTTCAATGTGATAAAGTAATTATTTTATTTAATTATTTGAAATGCTCATTTTCAATGAGAGGAAAAAGATCAGACCCAGCCCATTCTTCAGGTTGACACTACTCCAGGTTTGGAGAAGAATAAATAAATAAAAAGAAACTATTTTATAACTGCAGGCTGAAGCATCCATCTAGCAAAAAAAAAGTATTTATGAGTTTTATGAACAAATATTCTAGGAATTGGTTGAAGTTGAAATCACTTTCTTACTATTTTTGTCATTAAAACCTATTTTAATGCTTAAAGAAGATAAAAGGTAATCCAGAATTATTATGTTCAAATAGTAATACAATTGTCCCATTCCCACCTCCAAAAGAATTCCAACTGGTGGTTGAAACATGCCCCTTTAACTTTGCAGTATTATGCAAATATTTCACAGGACACAGACACCTGTTATTAAAGAAATTAAAAAGTCACTGTGACACTACCACCTTCCTTGAACCCTTGTTCATTGCTGACTGTGCTCTTGTTTCCCTTTAAGGTCTGGCGCACTTGATGATGGGCGACCAAGGTATGGGTTCTGCTCCTTTTCCACTCTGCTTCAATCATTTTATTTTATTTTATAAAAATTCTTTGTTTCTTTTTTGTGTAGCTGCTTCAAAGTCCATCATAACAAATGATGGCCAAATGCTTGTGAACTGTCTCAGGCTGTAAATAATCACACAGTCTTAATTACATCTTTTGTCCCCTCCCCCCCCCTTTTTTTTTGCACTGTGTGTCTATAAATAGATCTAACTTATGTTGCTGTTATTTTTTACTATTTGGTCTTGAACCTTTTTGTTCTATTTTTTATTGTTTCCCTTATCCCACTAAGAATAAAATAATTGTTAAAAAGGGTGTCATTTCTAAAAATCATATTGGGAAATTGCTGTGAGTTTAAATGTAATGATGATCATAAAATATGAAATGCACTCTTCAGATAGATATGAAAGAAGACCCCCACCCCCACCCACCCCCAAAAAAAGAAATCTGCTTTGCATTAATGCATGGTTGTTTGGAAAATGCAGAAACCATTTGTTTTTGGCTTCTGGAATGTTAAGAACATATTTTTGCAGCATAATGGAATTAGTGATCTGTCCTCATCACCTTGTGCAAATTCTTGCCCACCCAACTCAGTGTTCATGTTACTTTTGTGTCATGCCTTTGAAAAATGAAGCATGGGTTACTTCTGTATTTTTGTGCATGTTGGAAAGCTGTAATTCTTAAAATATGATGCCAATTGCATCTCCATTGTCTTCAGTCATTTGCCTCAAGTTTTGTCTCTTTTCATGTTTTGAACTGTGATGGCATTTACATTTACACACACAACTCTTACTGTTGTTTCTCTTTTTGTTTTCTCTTCTGTCTGGCAATACTTTCTTCATGGAACCATTTCATCAAATCCATAGGTAAAAGTAAAGGTATTACATGACTTTCTTCTTTCCTTCCTTCTACCTCCCTTCCCATTCTTTTAAAAACCATCTATATGCTGTAAAGTATGTCTGAGTGATGCAAGTACTGTTTATGTATCTAGTATTGGTTCATTGTGTTGGTGGGAGGTAGGTATGCTTTTTTTTTTTACAAGAAAAGCTTAGTTGGTAAAGGTCAGAGGAAAAAAACCAGAGTCAAAACCTTTTTAAGAATGTTTGTTGTGTCTTGAATATGAATAACATGGCTGTGACACTAGGATCTAATGCCAAGGAACTATTATCTTCACAGTGTAAAAATCTTATATGTGACATAGTCTACTAGCCAAGTTTTCCAGTACAAAAATTATGGATGTTTCTAAGATAGGATAGAGATTGGCAGAAATGTAGGTGAGAATTAATTGCTAATAGCTAAAAACTTTAGTGAGTCTATGATTTATGGTATTAGAAAGGCAATGCCAAACACCAATATTTGCTTGGAGAAAATATAAGGAAGAAAGAATGGGGATGGGTTGATAGAGACTTTTCCAGGAATAAGGCAGCAGCTCAGAAGAACAATCGGAGGCAGGCCCTGGAGAAGCTGAATTCAACTAACCATCTGAGGTATGAATTCTGTTTTCATTGCCCTCCAAATGCAAAGCATATCTATTGGAGGCAATCTTTAAGCATGAAGCCACCAGATAACTGAATTGAGAAACTTGGCTCAGGGTCCACTGCAATGGCATGTAAGTCTGAGTACCATGTGACCAGAGCTTTTGTCTATTGTAGAAGCTTGGGTGCAGTTTCGTCTATGAGAATTTTGTGCATAGGTTTTTAACTTTGTGTATTGTTCAAAGCATGAATGCAACAAGGGAGATAAGAGACCCAGAAAATGAAACAAAAGTAGGTTGTGTTAAGAGTTTTGGGGAAGAGGCCTTATTTGACCTCTTATATTTGTTATTTAAATCTCTGGGTGAGGACAAGTAAAAACAGGTAACTCTTCCTGTATCCTTTGGTAAATTTGAAACTTAATTAATGTATCAGTGTATAGTAATTAAAAACGAAGTGCAAACCATCCAAAGCATTTTAGTGTCACTGGCTTCAAGTGGAAAATGAAATACCCAATTTTCTTTTGTTGTTATCAGTGGGACTCAAAAGGATTTCTATTTGAAAGAACGTCAAAATATTTAAGTATATATAGTATGTGCGTGTGCTTGTGTGTTTCTGGAAATAAATTGTTTTGGCAATGTAATTGTATTGTTTGGTTAACATATGAACCATGGAATTTTCAGCCACTCTCCATTTCACATTACATTTTACTGAATGTGTTATATACCACCAAAACTGCTACAATAGATGGTGCCGCATGACTACAATTTGCTCCCGAAGCCAATTGCTTTGGTGTATCTGGCAGATAATATCAGAAATGACATCACCAAAATGTAACAATACAATAAAATATAATAAATTAAAAAAATGAGATTTTTTTGTCCATTCTTATCATCTAAATCCTCCCTTTGCTTAATAATAGGCTCAGCTATACATGCACCAACAAAATTATTGAAAGTGTTGTATTCTGAGAATAGATTTGCTGATGTTGGTCCTTCATCTTAATTTGTATTATAAAACTTTATATTCCTGCCATTTGTAATTTAAAATGTTTAAATCTTGCAATTTAGGGTAGTGGTACTATGCCTCAAAATGCCCTAAAAACTACCATTCAATGAGTTGTTCAAATAGGAAGCAAGAGGAAGAAAAGAATATATATATTTTTTATTCCCTTAGAAATAGCTTTCCTATCAGGATATATTGTTTTGTTTTGAATGTCTACTGATTTGGGATTTTGAAACAAACAAGGAATGTGGCACCAGAATTATACATTATTATTGGTAAATGGGAAGGATTCAAAAAAATTATTATAAATTATTCTTTATGAGATATAAATGTGAATAAAGGAGAAGGTAACTGTTCCTCTAACACCATCATACTATCACATGTAGGACTGGCCTTGATTTATTCAGATCTGGAAAAAAAAACTTTTAGAAAAACCTATATTATATATCTGTCCAAAGCGCTTAATATAATCAGGAGTTTTCTGTGATGGGAAAGTTGCTATGGTAATGCATGCTTATATAGTTCAACAAGAAAGTGGACAAAATTGTGACAGCAACAATGTCATGGTTCAGCAGAAAAAAGCCATTCTCTTCTAATAAAACATACCTCACAAGGATAAATGATTCGTGGACAGGGTTTTCAACATATGGTGACCCTGCTATTATGAACAATGAAATATACTGTATATACAGTACCTAACACTGTTGGATTTGTTTTCCTATTTTTGTACATTGACCATATCATATAAAAGCTTTGTGTTAGCAGTCTATGGCAAAGATTAGCAATCTACAACATTTAAACATACATTAGCACTGTCGGAACTAATATATTTTCACCACTTATCTAAAACCTGCAATTTATTTCCTTCCTGCCAATATTTATTATATTCCCACCCCCTTCTGACAGGGAGCTGGAGTTGATATGCATGATTTAAAAAAAAATCACAACAACATTACAGAACAAAGATTATGAATCCTCATGCAATATGTTTGATAACAAATAGGGATTTAATCAACAATCCCATTTTTACACAACAATCCTTTATAGTTCAAGTCAGTGGTTCTTAACCCAAGTCTATAAACCCTTTGTAGGTACATGGGTCCATTTCAGGGAGGATATGTTAATTTGAATAGGGAAAAAACTACAATCTTATTTCACAATCCTTTAATTTAAATTTACCTTTTCATTCATTAATTTATGTAGACAACAATGTAATTTATGATATCTAGCCCCCCAAAATGTTTGCTAATTTCTGTAAATTTCATTATTATTATACTTAAAAAGAATTGTCTTGTTATTGATTTAATGGATTAATACATTTTCATATTTTTTATTTTTCAGTATGTTGATATCTGTATTTGAGCATCGTTAGTTTCCTATGCAATCTATGTCTATGCATTCCAATGCAAGATATTCATTGCAAAGTTCACTGGTACAATAGACCAGGGGTAGGCAACCTCGGCTCTTTTATGACTCATGGACTTCGACTCCCAGCTATGCTGACTCAGGAATTCTGGGAGTTGAAGTCCATGTGTCATAAAAGAGCCGAGGTTGCCTACCCCTGCAATAGACTCTCAAAAAAGGAAAAAAGCCTTAAGACCTTGACTATAAGTGACCCCTGTATTGATTTCTTGCCATTCAGAGGCACAAACTCCCCCTAAATTAAAAAAAAAATCAGTTGGGCCCACCATATTTATAAATTCTCAGCTTCTTGCTTTTTTATGCTACTGCAGTTTTATTCCAATATCATTATTAAACATTGCTTTTTAGTTCCCTAGATTTTCTTCTTTTGCCTAGTAAGCTTTTATTTTTGTTTCACATTCTCCTCTTCCATCACCAACCTCCTTGCTTCTGCTTCTTCTTCATTTCTATCTTCCATGGGTTCCTCTGTCTCTCACAGATGGACACGCCACGCACACTAAACTATTCTGTCAAAAGCATTGCACTGAAGGTTCATAAGAAAATAATTTCTTCGTGAATGAGAAATTCCAGTAGAACATTTCTATATTTCATTTATGTATTTATCCCACTTTTATTACTTTTATAAATAACTCAGGGTAAGCAAACATACCTAATACTGCTTCCTCCTCCCATTTTTCTCACAACCAAAACCCTGTGAGGTGAGCTGGGCTGAGAGAGATTGACTGGCCAGAGGGCACCCAGTTGGCTATCATGGCTAAAGCAGGACTAAAACTCATGGTCTCCTGGTTTCTACACTATTATCTTAACCATTCTTCTATTCTTGTTTTTTATTGTCCCCCTATTTTTGTCCCCTTCCCATACTTTTACACTGTTTATTAAAGGAACAAGCAGCTAAAGTGATTAGTTCTATTTTCATAAAAAGGTAAAAAGGTAAAGGTTCCCCGCACATGTGTGCTAGTCGTTTCCGACTCTAGGGGGCCGGTGCTCATCTCCGTTTCAAAGCCGAAGAGCCAGCGCTTGTCCAAGGACGTCTCCGTGGTCATGTGGCCGGCATGACTAGATGCCAAAGGCGCACAGAACGCTGTTACCTTCCCACCGTAGTGGTCCCTATTTTTCTACTTCTATTTTCATACCCATAAGTAAATCAAGGTATTTTTAAAAAAGTTCAAAGTCTCCATTTCTGACTTAGCTTTATTTTTCCTTATTTACATGTCATATAAGTGATATCACCAGCTGTAGGAGGTCCATTGTTTGGGAATAAGTTTTACTTGAAAAATCTAAATGGCATCAAAACTCATAACAGCTGTTAAAGGAGCTCAGTATTGAATGCCAAATAGTAAAGAAGAAAGCCTGTGCCAAATATACACTGAGGAAGTTTTGCAGTGCTCTAAGTAAATGATCCCTATGTATTGTTACATCACTCAAAATGATGCAGCTGTAGAAAATAAAATATTCACAGATGGTACTCTAGCATCTTTGAGCAACCCCTCTTAATACTCTTATCACAAGCTTTTTTCTGGCGCTCTCCTTTTTCCTTGATCCCATAGATAATTATATAAAGACTTTGGCAGTTTGGTGTTCTGGGAGGTATCTGAAGTTCCATACTATTAACACCACTTGAACTGTTCAATATTAAAGTTTCATAACTCTAACCGCAACACATCAGAATTAACTAGGGTTCTGTTATTACAGGCAGTCCTCAATTTACAACCACTATTGAGTTCAAAATTTCTGTTATTAAGCGAGTTTTGCCCTATTTTACGATCTTTCTTGCCATAATTACTGTAAGTGAATCACTGCAATTGCAATCACACATGGTATTCAATAATCCTATAAATTATGACTTACTGACCTTCAAAATGTGAAATAATAATAATAATAATAATAATAATAATAATAATAATAATAATAATAATAATAATAAGTTGGAAGGGACCTTGGAGGTTATCTAGTCCAGCCCCCTGCTCAGGCAGGAAACCCTATACCATTTCAGGCAAATGGCTGTCCAGTCTCTTCTTAAAAACTTCCAGTATTGGAGCATTCACCACTTCTGGAGGCAGGTTGTTCCACTGGTTAATTGTTCTAACTGTCAGGAAGTTTCTCCTTAGTTCTAGGTTGTTTCGAGTCTGTTCGAGTCTGTCCTGTATTTTAAGACTATCTTCTGGAGTATTGGCTATTCCTGCCAGCTTGGTGTCGTCTGCAAATTTGATGAGTTCCCCATCTATCCCCTCATCCAAATCGTTAATGAAGATATTGAACAGCACTGGGCCCAGAACAGAGCCCTGGGGCATCCCACTACACACTTCCTTCCATGTAGATGCAGTTCCATTGAGGACCACACGCTGAGTACGGCCTGTCAGCCAGCTACGAATCCATCTGGTGGTGATGCTATCTAACCCACATTTTTCTATCTTATCAAGTAGTAGGTTGTGATCTACTTTATCAAATGCCTTACTGAAGTCCAAGTAAATTATATCTACAGCATTCCTCTGGTCCACTAATTTTGTCACTTGGTCAAAGAATGTAATAAGATTTGTCTGGCATGATCTCTTTTTGACAAACCCATGTTGACTTTTAGTGATGACTTTGTTTATTTATTTATTTATTTATTTATTGATGGGATTTATATCCCGCCCTATCTCCCGAAGGACTCAGGGCGGCTAACAGCAAAACATATAATAGGTACAGAAATCAAGATAGAAATAAAATTGAGAACATCTGTGCAATAAATTAAAATTAGAGAATTTTTAAAAAAATAAATTAAAAATACTAAATATAAATTAATTAAAATGCCTGTCAGTCTAGGTCAGCCTGGTGGAACAGGAGTGTTTTGAGGCCGTGGCGAAAGGATTGGAGGTTTTGGGCCATCCGAAGCTCAGGGGGGAGCTGATTCCATAGGGCTGGCGCTCCCACAGAGAAGGCCCTCCCCCTGGGGGTCGCCAGCCGACATTGCCTAGCTGACGGTACACTGAGGAGGCCTTCTCTGTGTGAGCGTACTGGACGATGGGAATTTGCATCAAGGTTTTCGCTGATTTGTTGTTTGATTATCTTTTCCAGAATCTTCCCAGGTATTGAGGTCAGGCTGATAGGTCTGTAGTTTCCTGGATCTATTTTTTTCCCTTTTTTGAAGATGGGAACTACATCAGCTCTCTTCCAGTCCTCTGGTAGTTCCCCAGTGCTCCAGGATCTTTGAAAAATATAGTTCAGTGGTTCTGAGATCACGTCTGCCAGTTCCTTGAGAACTTTGGGGTGTAATCCATCTGGTCCTAGTGATTTGAACTTGTCTAGGCTGGACAGGTGTTCACTTACCATTTTTTTGCCTATCTTAACTCGCGTTTCTATTCTATTTTTATGGCACTGGTTTTGGTAGGTTGGACTGTTTTTTCCCTTTGTGTAAAGACAGATGCAAAAAATGAGTTAAATAGTTCTGCTTTCTCCCTATTGCTTGTCACCTTCTTGCCACTTTCCCCCACTAATGAACCAATCATTTCCTTAACTTTTTTCTTGTTTTTTATATGTTGAAAGAAGCATTTTTTGTTGTTTTTGACTTTGGTCGCAAGCCTTAGTTCATTTTGAGCCTTAGCTTTCCTCACTTCATCTTTGCAGGCACGGGCTATTTGCTGATATTCTGCCTTAGTTATGTGCCCCTCTTTCCACTTCTTATACTTGTCCTTTTTATCTTTCAATTTATCAGAGAGTTCTTTATGCAGCCATGCCGGTTTCTTTTGAGAGCTGTTATTTTTCTTCTTTGTTGGTATTGTACTAGATTGGGCCTTTATTATCTCACTTTTCAAAATTTCTTCAGTTGTTTTCGCCTTTAGGATTCTCATCCTTGGAATTCTTCCCATGGTCTCTTTAAGTTTATTGAAATTAGCTCTTTTAAAGTCCAAGGCTCTAGTTTGGCTGTGTTCTATTGCTTGTGCTTCCAGAATGTTGAATTCCAATATTGCATGATCACTTCCCCCCAAGGTTCCTGTGGCTTCGACATTTTCTATCATTTCATCTCTGTTAGTGAGAATTAAATCCAATATGGCTAATCCCCTAGTTCCCTTCTCTACTTTTTGGGAGATATACTGCTCAAAAAAATAAAGGGAACACAAGATAAGATATCCTACTATTAAATACAGTACATTGTGTTGTTTAAGTGTTCCCTTTATTTTTTGAGCAATATATATATATATATATATATATATATATATATATATATATATATATATATATATATATATATATATATATATATATATATATATATATATATATATTACATGTTAATAGAATTGCTATCCTTACAAATGATACATGTTTATTAAACTCTGATGTAAAGTTTAAGGTAGTGGCAGGTACAGTGTTATCTATACTTTACCTGAAATATTTGCCTCTATGTCACATACAAGAGGTTAAACATCCTAGTCCTATAAGGAAAGTAGACTAGTAATTCTGATCTAAATCCATGGATTAGGACTTCTCCATCTCTGGGTAGGTTGTAGGATAAATGAAAGATGTTGATTTCCCACTACATTAGATATCCCTTTAAAATAAGTGAAGCAAAGTGTTCCCATAAATATCAAAGTTTTTTAGAAGAATGAAAGAAGCAACTGTAGTTTACATAAGAATAGGAAAATTATTCATGTGTTATTGATAAATCCCAAAAATGAAATACCCTGCTACTGAATATTTTCAATACATTTCAAAACAAATTCAGAATTACTGTTCAAGATGGAACAGGGGGAAAAACAACATGGATGAGATAGTTGGGTAAGAAGAAACACCATATCTCTAAAAAAAATCTAAACTAATATTGTAAACCTATTATTTCAAAGAGGGTATACAATCTGATATCATAATTTCTCAGAAGTAAACCCAATTGGCTTCCAAGGTAAGTTTGTTTTTATTGTGAAACTCAGGGACAATATATTGTGTCTTTTTTCAAAGCAACAGCAATAAAGCAGTAATTACTGATTTACTAAGCTACTCTTTTTTTTCTCAAAGTCCTAAAGTTTTATTTTATTGCGATGATACAGAATAGATGTGTTTTGTATAAGAATAATTCTTTTTCCTGTTGCTTTTCTTAAACTAACCAACCAACCAACCCAAGAAAACTTTTGGAAGTCATTCAGTTAGGCCAGGGTTTTTCAACCAGTGGTATGGGTACCACCTGTGGTACATGGGCACCTGGCACATGGTACGCCACCATCCTAGAAAAGTGGTTGCAGGGGAACGGAATGAGCTGAACCGGTGGCAGCATCGTACAAGCCTGAGCGAGAGATGGCTGGAGCTGCAGGGTTGTCAGAGCTCAGTGCAAGGGCCAGGATCAGCACTTCTTTGGGGCAGTCAGGGCTCAGTGGAAGCACCAGGATCAGTGCCAAATTCCAGCTGGAGCTCGGTGCTGATCTTGTCACTTCTGCTGAGCCCAGAAGAAGCGCCGATCAGCTGGAATGTTGCATCATCTCCAGGGTCTTGTGATTTACATTCAGATGCTTGGCTACTGATTCATATTTATGATGGTCACAGTGTCCCAAGGTCATATGAAGTGACCAAAACCTGCTGCAACCACCCAGCAGTCGGGGGGAATAAAAACCAAACACTCCCCACCCCACCCTTGCTGACAATCCTCAACAGAAATGCTCACAACAATGAAAACCTCGGACAGGAGGAAGAGTGCCGCTGGGCAGGCAGGCAGGTGTCTTGCTTGGCTGTGGCTTGGAGGGCACTTTTTTCAGTGCCATTGTAACTTCGAACAGTCACTAAGCGAACTGTTGTAAGTCAAGGACTACCTGTTCTTTATCACTTTTTCCCTTTTTTTGTTTTTGTTTTTTGGTCAAGTTTTTGACACCTTGCTAGGCGACTGGTGGTACTCGGATGTTGCCATATCGTAAAAGTGGTACAATGAGTGAAAAGGTTGAAAAGCCCTGAGTTAGGCTAACCCATGTGGCTTTTTTTCTCAGAATTATCAAGACCAATCACATTGGCCTGTATGTCATCCTTTCATGTGTTCTCTTAAAATAAGAGTTGCTTCATTTATTTATTTTCTAAATATGAGAAATGGAGAAGAACAATAGTATCTTCTATTGCACTTATTTCTGCTGGTGAAAAATAGTTTGTGGACTTTCAAGTACTCAGAATCTGATCTGTTGATCCAAGTAAATATTTCAGCTTTGCAATTTTTGTGGTATTCCAGAATAAACAAAATTATTTAGATCATTCCACTTGATTTCAACTTTTCTCCATGGAATTTAGGAGAATGAGCATGTTTCCACCATCCCAGCTACCATCCAAAAATATTGTTCTCTCCACATATGCAATAATAATAATAATAATAATAATAATAATAATAATAATAATAATAATAATAATAATAATGATGATGATGATGATGATGATGATGATGATGATGATGATGATGATGGAGGAAGGTACCTTGGAGGTCATCTAGTCCAACCCCCTGCTCAGGCAGGAAACCCTATAGCATTTCAGACATATGGCTGTCCAGTCTCTTCTTAAAATCTTCTAGTGTTGGAGCATTCACCGCTTCTGGAGGCAGGTTGTTCCACTGGTTAATTGTTCTAACTGTCAGGAAGTTTCTCCTTAGTTCTAGGTTGCTTCTTTCCTTGATTAATTCTCTCCTTGATATGGTTATGTGACTGAAGGGTTGTGCATCTGAAAGCATCCAGGTTGAAGGATGCTGAATTAGAGAGCTACTGGCCAGTTCAAGTTTCTCTAGGTGCCATCTTACTGTCCTAACTCAACCCTCTAATTATTAAATCACTGATTCTGTCTTATTATTAGCATTAGGTTTTGACCTTTTAAGTTGCAAGGTTGCATCAATTATATGAAATATTTTTGTTCTGAAAATGATACACAGGTTAACTGCTTTATATTACATGTTTCATGTTTGCTAAATTTGTTTCTGAATATAAATCCTCTTAGAATGCTGATTATCAAGTAATGGATACTTGAAGGATTGTGCATCTTTTCCTAAAGGCACTTCTCCATTCTTTTAAGATCAGCTGTTAGATTCCTCTTAAAGTACTTGTGAATGTCAATTGGTGCTAGTACTATAGAGGATTTCTGGTACCCCAGAAGATCTACCTCTATCTATATATTCCACCTCTAATGGAATTTAACAAGCTTAATCAAGCATTTATTTTATACTTGCTTAATAAATATATTCTTTTTTAAAATTTGGATTTTTGCTTCTTTTCCTTTGCTATTTCCAGTTTAATGATGTCTTATTATTGACATTTGATGTGTCCTTCTATACTTTGTAGCCCCATTTGAATGACTCCTGTAATGCGGGGATGTCAAACTGCTGACCCGTGGGCTGGATCCGTCATGCCAAAAACCGCACCCACCCCATTGCCAGAAATGGGGAAAAACTCACAATACATCACAACATGTCACATGCCATTGTGAGTATGACACCCATGCTCTAATGGGAAGAAAAGGCAGGAAAATTTGTAAATAAATCAGTCAGCACAAATCATCACTCAGCAATTTTTACCATAGCATTTTTTTAAAAAAGGAAGCTTACATTCAAATTATACTTCTTTTGAAAAAAAAATACATATTTTTCTTTACTTTTGTTTCTGGTCATGAAATAAATCAGATTAAAAATAAAAACTGAATTTAGAAAACAGGGTCTCTTTTTCTCTCTTATTATTATTCTTTATCCAAACCAGGTATTATGAATGAATGCAGTTGAGAAAAAACATAGTAATCAAAATAAAAGATCACATTACCTGAATGTCTTGGAGACTTGTCTCAAAAGAGTCAAATATCTACAGCCTATGTAGTCAATATTTCATCAAATGTTCTCTTTCTCTTATATGTAGATATCAGATTTATAGTTGTATATATCAGAGAAAGCAAGTGGGAAAAGGATTTCCCCTCCCTATCTTTATTTTGTATCTTGCAAAGCTATGCAAGTCATAAGCCAATGATCCCACTGGTCTTATCTTCAGTTTTGAAACACATGCTTCTCATGTCTTTCTGGAGGAACAAGAAATAGTAGTCTAGTTCAACCCCCTGCTCAGGCAGGAAACCCTATACCATTTCAGACAAATGGCTGTCCAGTCTCTTCTTAAAAACTTCCAGTGTTGGAGCATTCACCACTTCTGGAGGCAGGTTGTTCCACTGGTTAATTGTTCTAACTGTCAG
Organism: Vipera ursinii; assembly: GCF_947247035.1. Classification (NCBI taxonomy): domain Eukaryota; kingdom Metazoa; phylum Chordata; class Lepidosauria; order Squamata; family Viperidae; genus Vipera; species Vipera ursinii. Next base: position 323,184,983 of record NC_139512.1, on the reverse strand, counting down.
GAAGTTTCTCCTTAGTTCTAGGTTGCTTCTCTCCTTGACTAGTTTCCATCTGTTGCTTCTTGTCCTGCCTTCAGGCGCTTTGGAGAACAGCTTGACTCCCTCTTCTTTGTGGCAGCCCCTGAGATATTGGAAGACTGCTATCATGTCCCCGCTCGTCCTTCTCTTCATTAAACTAGACATACCCAATTCCAGCAACCGTTCCCTATATGTTTTAGCCTCCAGTCCCCTAATCATCTTTGTTGCTCTTCTGTACTCTTTCTAGAGTCTCAAGATCTTTTTTACATCATGGTGACCAAAACTGGATGCAGTATTCCAAGTGTGGCCTTACCAAGACATTGTAAAGTGTTATTAATACTTCACATGATCTTGATTCTATCCCTCTGTTAATGCAGCCTAGCACTGTGTTGGCTTTTTTGGCAGCTGCAGCACACTGCTGGCTCATATTTAAGTGGTTGTCCACTAGGACTCCAAGATCCCTCTCACAGTATCTATTATTGAGCAAGGTATCACCTATAGTATACCTGTGCGTTTGTTTTTTCCTGCCTAAATGTAGAACCTTACTTTTTTCACATTGAATTTCATTTTGTTAGATAGCGCCCAGTGTTCAAGTCTGTCCAGATCCTCCTGTATCTTAAGCCTATCTTGTGTTGTTCAATTATTTTTATATAATAAAGATGTCTGAATTCTGTGTACATATTTATATAAATTATATCTAAAAAATATTTACACAAATCTATATCATATTTAACATCATATGAATGCATTTTAGTCTTTTAATAAAAATTAAAAATTAAATTTAATAAAATTAAAAATTAAATTATTTTTTTTTACATAAAGGCAAAAGAAGAATCTTGCTGAATCAGACTAATGGCTCATTAAGAATTTTCTTCTATACAGTTGCTGACCAGATACAACCAGAAAACTCACAAACCTGAGCGGAAGAGTAATAATTGTCTTCTGTTGTTCCTGAGCAACTGGCATTTAAGATGAGCTACCTGGGTTATTTTTTTAATTGCATTTTTTTTCTTTGACCCATTTAAACTTCCTGCTTGCCTGACTAATTTATTTTCCTTTTCTACCTCCTTTATTACCCTCAACTTTAACTTCATCTCTAGCTTGCTTTTCTTTCCTTCCTAGCCATCTGGAGTGCCTGTTTTGCTACAGCTTTAACCCAATCATTGCCACTTTAAATACAATAAAATATTTTTTGGGACAGATTGACCACAGCTACTCACCAAAACTGCCTTTCTGGATTCAGCAAGAACCTGATAACAGAAAAAAAACCTGTCCTCTCTTCTTTCCTCTTCTCATATTATCCATATTTATAAAGTCTGAACCAAATTTCATATAATTTGCCTCCCCCAGCCCCAAATTACTTGCCAGCCCCCAAGAGGGCAAATAGACATTTCTATTTTATAAACAGTATTCAGCAGCAATGCTATATTACTGCTTTATAATGCCTTGATAAGACCACAATACTGCATCCAATTTTTGGTTACCACAATATAAAAAAGATGTTGAGACTCTGGAAAGAGTGAAGAAAAGAGCAACAAAGATGATTAAGAGAATGGAGACCAAAATATATGAAGAATTGTTGCAGGAATTGGATATGTGTAGTCTAGTGAAAAGAAGGACCAAGGGTGACCTACTGATAGCAGAGTTCCAATATCTGAGGGGCTGCCACAAAAGAAGAGGGGGTCAACCTATTCTCCAAAGCGACCGAAGGCAGAACAAGAAACAATGGATGGAAACTAATTGAGAGAACCAACCTAGAACTAAAGAGGAATTTCCTGGCAGTGTAAACAGTTAATCAGTAGAGTGGCTTCCCTCTGGAATTTGTGGGTGCTCCAACACTGGAGGCTCTTAAAAAGAGACTTGGAGAGCCATTTGTCTGAAACTCTATAAGGTCTGCTGCTTGAGCAGGAGGTTGGACTAGAAGACCTCCAAGGTCCCTTCCAATTCTGTTATTCTGTTCTGTTATTCTGTTATTTGTCAGCCTTTTGTAAGATACTAAAGATCCTGGAATTGGGCCTAGGTACTAGGTGAGCCCATTTTGATATGGTGGCTATTTGTGTATATATGTGTGTGTGTGTGTGTGTGTGTGTAATTAATAAATAAACTGAAAATTAACAATATCTATCCGAAGAACATAATTGGTTGAAGAGTTTTTGAAATGGAAAAAAAATCTACAGTAGTGAAATCTTGTCCAATTTACAATGTATGGTGAGTAAATTAAATCTGGCGCATAATGAAATATTTTTCACTTTGTGTTCCTTAAGATATATTTTTCCCAAAATAAAAGAGGTTTTATTTTAGGTAGATGATGAAAATGTATTATTAATGCAAGTTTAGATTCAGTGCAAGATAAACTTTGTAGTAAGGAACTTAGATACATTAATTAAACCTCATTTTTTGTTAAATATTGGAGTTAAGCAAAACATTGCATTGCTGGGAGAGATAAGACACCATAAATTAAATGTAGTGTACATAATTCCACAATTTTTCCAGCTTTTGGGACATAATCTCATTGGAACATTGAATAATAAATTTGCAAAAAAAATGGTTTGATGTCCCCATTGTCAGTTTTCCTGCAAGAGCAGATTGACATGTGATTAGGTTAAAGAAATTAAGAACATTTCAGTAATCTCCATCAAGGATTTATTCTATCTATAGTTATAATGAACACATTTGATTGCATTTATTTAATTTTCCTCCAGCAGATAGAAATGGCACAGTGTCATTTTTTTTTCATTTGCAGGTCACTGTTTAGGTCTTCCAGTTTGTTTACTACATTAATAGTTGATACAAATTAAATAATAGATGATAAACATTTAATACCTGGAAGACTTTACTTTCTCCTTATTTTGTCACTTTTTCACAGTTTACTCTTTTTAATCCTGTGCCTGGTATCAAGAGTTCAGGTGAACATTGCTGCTATCTACTGTATACTCTGCTTTGTCGGTTTATACAATTTGAAAAAGTTGAAAAGTTGAAGCTGAATGAATGCCTTTAGCAATCTACACTACTGATTTCTAAAGTTGCCCTTTGATAATAAAAAGTATCTTTGGCCTTCAGCATTCTCCTTTTATATATTAATATGCAGAATTTATTAATACATTTTTGTATGCAATGGAACTAAGCATATCAAATGATGTGTGTAAGAAGCCAATTACAATTCTTCTCAAATGTAACAGGGTCACATGAAATTAACAGTAAAATTATTTTTGTTGATATTTTGATTCACTGCCTAAAAAGGTAAAATTCATATCCATCCATATTTTCTTTTAAAAAATCTGAACATTTCAGTCATAGAATTTTCTAGTCTACTTATGTAATGTGGTGGAACCAAAAGTCAAAAGGACCTAGCACAGATTGCATTATTTCATGACTGAATATATCATATTAACTGTTCAACCCATATTTTAAAAATTGCCCAGGTTTTTTTTAAAAAGGTATTAGTTTTAAGCTAGTCTAGTTTCTTGTGCTACTATTGCTTTAAAATATATATATTTCATATAGAAAAGTATCCAAATATTGTTTCCTTTCTTCTATTAATTTGAGGCTGTTCTAAAACCCTCTCCATTTTATTTGCTATGAATGTATATGAGAAAGTGTGAGAGAAAATGGGAAATAGGTTTATAGTTTATCTGATTGCTGTTTTTGCTTTAAAACATTTACATTTTAAATGGTTTTTCCTCTTAAGCTAGACTCATTTTCTTATTTCTATGAAATAGCTTCTGTTGAATTTGAAAATATGTGGCTTAAAAGAAGTGTTTTCAGATACTAACTGTCCCAGTCAAGTCACTTCTTTATTATTCTTAGTTCTGCTTCTTGGTTTCATGTAACTTCCCTACTCACTATCGACAAGCCATAATGCATGCCAGTTATCACTGAAAAATGTCAGACTTCATATCTTGAATAAAATGTTCACATTCTCTGAAATTCATGCATACGTTCTATAGTATCAGAAGCTTCACAGTCCCATCACAGCTGGGTAAACTGCTTTGAAATAGGCAAGAAAGTAGTCTTATTACTCAGAAGATATCCCAGTTTAAATCCTAGGCTTTTAGCTATGCTTTTCTTAGCTTTGAGTTACATTTTTTTCCTTGCACCATCTGACCAAAGAATCCTTGATTCCTACTTTGCCACGTTCAGTCCTTACAAAAAGAGAACAAGACAGAAACCATTTTAATGATCTCCTGAAGAAAAGATGTAGTGGCTTCTCAATTCTCCTTTCATCTTTCCCAAAGAACAATTAGCTATTTTAAACCAGAGTTGATTTGCCCAGTAAGAATGACTGAATTTGACCATTATCCTGGAGCATCAACTGTGCCTTCCAAGAGTGAAGAAAATAGGACAAATGTATTACAAGAACTGTTACATTCAGCATTTGTTTTTGTAAAAGAAGTGATGCCCATGGTAGCCATAAGAGAAAATTCATGCAAAAATAAAAATAAGTGAAGAAAATGAATCTTTGCAAGCAAACGTGTTGCTGGCTCTATTTAAAACATTTACATGGTATTGTGTAATAATTTAATGTCATGTTTTTTTAGCAGTGCTCAAGTTTTATGAGAATTAGGTCCAATACAATTGGAGGGTTTCAGGTTTGGGAAAGTTTGATATTTACAGGTAAATGTGCATTTATTTACTCTTTTGAGACTATTCTCTAAAAGAGATGCATATAAACTGATAAAAATATTTGTGTATAGATTTAATAGGCATATTATACTTGCACAAATTTAATAGACTGTCCTAAAAATTTAAGCCATAAACTCAGACTTCTAACAGACTTTTCAAGCATATATATGTATTAGCATAAGTTTCAGGGTGCAACTTTATTGATTGATTGATTGTACCATGAAGTCATTTTAGACTCCTAGCAATCACATAGGTACAGTTTCTCTGTGGCAATCAATCAGCTTTATTAGTGGCATACTTTCTTGTTCCTTTCATCTTTTTGTCCTCATAGGAATCAAATGCAAATCAAAACTGTTAAATAAATCTATTGGTGTTAGGAGCCATTTCTCCTTAATCTGAGCTTTCACATTATGTGTATATAATGCCACTCCACCCAGACCACCTTGCTTTCCCCCAGCTGGGACCTGATGACCCCCACCCTCCTGCACCCACCCCAGCCAACCCCCTGAGCAGCCCAGCCAACCAAGACAGAGGGAAGGTGAGGCAGAGAACTGGTTGTTAAATGATTTGAAACTCACCACTGGTCACTTCCAAAGGCTGCTCACTCACTCTCCTGCCAAAACGGCTCTTTTTATAGGTTCTCTCACCCCTCCCAGCTCTTGCATCTGTTCCTGGACTCCACATGCATGGAGAGGGGGAAGGGAGGAGCCCAACCCTGCATCCCTCTGTGGCAATCGCGCATGTGCCCACAGGGATGGCTCTGCATGCCACCTGTGCCATACGTGCCATAGGTTCGCCACCACAGCCCTATACCATTTCAGACAAATGGCTGTCCAGTCTTTTCTTAAAAACTTCCAGTGTTGGAGTATTCACACCTTCTGGAGGCAGGTTGTTCCATTGATTAATTGTTCTGTCAGGAAATTTCTCCTTAGTTCTAGGTTGCTTCTCTCTTTGGTTAGTTTCTGTCTGTAGCTTCTTGTCCTGCCTTCAGGTGCTTTGGAGAATAGCTTGACTCCCTCTTCTTTGTAGCAGCCCCTGAGATATTGGAACACTGCTATCATGTCACCCCTCGTCCTTCTCTTCATTAGACCAGACATTCCCAATTCTAGCAACCATTCCTTATGTTTTAGCCTGCAGTCCCCTAATCATCATTGTTGCTCTTCTCTGTATAGAAAATCAAAAAGTCTATCTGTCTGTCTGTCTGTCTGTCTGTCTGTCTGTCTGTCTATCTATCTATCATCTATCTATCTATCTATCTATCTATCTATCTATCTATCTATCTATCTATCTATCTATCTATCTATCTATCTATCTACATGGTGGCACAGTGGTTAGAATGCAATATTGCAGGCTAACTCCGCATTCCATTGCCAGGAGTTCAATCCTAACCGGCTCAAGGTTGACTCAGCCTTCCATCCATCTGAGGTTGGTAAAATGAGGACCCAGATTGTTGGGGGCAATATTCTGACTCTATAAACTGCTTAGAGATTGCTGTAAAGCACTATGAAGTGGTATATAAGTTTAAGTGTTATTGCTATTGCTATCATCTGTCTATCTCTATTCTTCATAGCTGTATTTGTCCTTCTTCATTAAACAGCTAAAATCTTCAATCTTGTACTTTGTTTTAATATTTATCTTCCCAATATTTTAAAGCTATTTCTATTTCATTATTTTTCCTCTGCTGATCTAGTCTTCTCTAAACTGTACTTATTTATGTTCATTTGAATTTATGTATTCACTGGGACTGATTTCTTTGTTATGATTCTATAATATAAAACTTCTGATTTGTCTTCCTAATTTTCCTATTACTTAAATATCTTCTCTAGAATCATGCATTTTTTCCATGTCAAGGTTTTTCAAATTATTATTAATAATTCTCATTATACTTTACCATCCTCTTTTAATTGATTTTTGCAATAGCATCTCTTGCCTTGATTATTATATTTTTTTTCCAAAAATTTCTTTGCCTCTTATCTGATTATCTCTATTTTAAATACAGATTCTTCACAAGTCCCCATTTCTTTCTACATTCGCTTCTAATTCTTGTAACATATGAGTTCCCAGGACCACATATGAATTGCCAGCATATTAAAACATTAACAGGGCAGAAAGAAAAAATGATTAAATAATCATTAAATACAAAATGTAATAATTAATAATGTATCAAATATATAACATTATTAAATACATTTGCTAGTACAATCAGTCAAATATTGTATTTGTGTTAGGGAAATTCAGTTTCAAGACCTAACCAAGGATCTAAGAATTATTAAGGTAATACCTAGAAGAGTGATCCCTAGCAATTCCAAACAATTCGAAACAGTGTTTTTTTTCTTTCTTTCTTTAAAAAACAAAACAAAATAAAACGTTAGGATGCTATTTCTATATATCAAGGAAGTCTTTCAGATACTGCTCCAAGGGCTCCAATCATAACTGGTATAACAACAGATTTCTTTTTCCATAAGTGTTCAACTTAGATCTGCAAGTCTCAGTATTTTATAATTTTTCTAGTTGTTTTTTCTTCAGTCCTAGGATCAGCTGGAAAAGCAACATCAGTGAACTCCATTTTCTTCTTCTCAATAATTGTTATATTAGACATGTTATGAACAAGATATCTGCCCGTTTGGATCTTAAAACCTCACAAGATCTTAATCTGCTTGTTTTCTAAAACATCAACCTGATGGTCTTAGTAGTAATAGCACTTAACTTTATATACCACTCTATAGTGCTTTACAACACTCCCTAAATGTTTTACAGTGTCAGTATATTCCCCCAACAATCTGGATCCTCATTTTATTGACCTCAGAAGAATGGAAGGCTGAGTCAATCTTGAGCTCATCAGGATTGAACTCCATATTGTTGACAGAGTTAGCCTGCAATAACCACTGTGCCACTACATTCAAACCTTTGGCAAAATTTCCAGTGAATAATTCTGGGAACTCTGTCATGATGCTGCTTGTAGTAAGTTTGAGAAATTTTACTGCAGCAAAGTAACATTTGGTATTGTTTCTTACATGTTGAATTTTTACCCTCATACAGTTAATTGGCAAAGCTTGCTTTTGAGTTGGTAAAATAAAGCCTTGAGTTTCCTTCTTTAATACTCCTGATCTTAACCAGTTCCATATATTATTAGTAGTATCAGGTGTTAAACTTGTATGCTATCTGACTCTGGTTCAGCTACCAAGAAATTACAATAAAATTCAATAAAAGATAAATATAAAAGATGTCAAGTCTGATAAAATCAGGGGATGCCAGACCTTCACTGCTCTTCTACAAAGCCACAGAATGAGGTCATCAGGAATCTGAGGGGGAACCTTGCTCCAGAGCACAAGTGTCAATCTCGCGATGTCATGTGATGTGTCGTGACATATTGTTGACTTTTTTCCCATTGCCGGCAATGGGGTGGGTGCGGTTTTGGCATGAAGCATCTGGCCTGTGGGCCGGCAGTTTGACACCCCTGCTCCAGAGGCTCTGTTTCAGAGGGGATAGTTCCAGTGTTCCAATAGATAACATCATTTAATTTATATCAATTAATATCAAATAATATTAATAATGTTTAAATGCAGATACTAAACATTGCTGATTATTGTTTATTGTAGATCTTTAGGGCAGATATTTGGCAAAATTATGTAATCAAGTCAATTTTGTAGAATAATTAATGGAAAATAATCTAATGCTGTATCTTTCTTCCACAACTATCACCTGTCAAATTTATTGTGACTGCTACTCCTAAATATTTTCATTAAACATCTTGGTATTATGCATGATCGCAAAATGCTCACTACTTTGATGCAAACAACAATAAATCTGGAGCCAGTCAATAGATACAACCAAAAATGTAAAGTAAGCAATTCTTGTGAATTTCCCACTCATCTATAGTGGGAATTAATATAAAAAGCTAAGAACTCAGAATGAGGATTAAAAATTTCATACTTACTTTGCATTTAAAGATCTTGGGTATACGCAGTGACCTAGAAATATCACAAGAGTTAATGTTGAGAATTATTTTTAAACTACTCAAACCTTCAGGAGGAGCCAAAAGGGAGCAATAGATTAGTATGTTCAAGGACTCTTCTTTGTATAAGCTTTACTGTTATTTATGAATCTGACCAACTTTTTAAACTTTTGTGCTTCAGCCTAAAAAATATATGGTAGATGGAAATTTAAAATATTTTCTTTATATTGCTTTATAGGACATACAAATTCCAAAGTCTCTAAGCAGCTTACAATATACCAACAAATAGATAGTATTACATGCACTGGATGTAATATGATTTTGCTAAAATGCAAATGCCTTCTACAAAGCCATAGTTTCAAGGCTATTTTGAACCAAAAAGGGGATGGGATGATCTGGTGTTCTAGATATCTGGGGAAGATTATTATTGAAGCTTTTGCTGTTTTAATAACCAATTTCTACCATTTTCAAAATATATAGTGGGACAATCACATAAACTTGGAAATATGTTGTTATACACAACCTACATGAACCACTGCAGTATAAAGATGTATTAATATATGTGAAGATGGATAATAATTTCAGTAATTTGAATACAGGTAGTCCTCAACTTATGACCAATTGCTTAGCAACCCCCTATATCTACTAGGGAAGTAGTTATGATCCAGAATCAGTGATCCAGTGATTCTCCCATCTGGTCATGTGACCACACATCAATCACTTGGAAACTGAGCATTTGCAGCATCCCACAGATGTGATCTCATTTTATGCTTGTTTTGCCAAAAACTGGTATTTATTTTAGATTTGTGGCAAAATTGGCCCATAGCAGGCGATAGCTTAGTTTAATGACCATCATAAAAAAGGTCATAAAATAGAGTTGTTCACATGGATGGTCCATTTTATGAACTTCATATGTTATGACTGTGATGGTTAGTCTCTATTATGGTCATAACTCAAGGATTATCTTTAATTAAACAAATCTTGGGGAAAAAACAGTTTAACAAAAATTGATAGGAGATGCCATGTCTCCAATATTTCAGATGACTGTAGATTTGTGGCCAAGGGACTATGGTTAGATTCTATTAACAGATTTTAAACCATTGTCACTTTATAATTTATTTTCTATAATCAATTTCAAGCACCAGGAACTGTTAATTGTCATGTCAGGTCTTTATTGTGTCTTTTTACCTGAATTTGATTCAACTTTGTCTGTTTCTATTGAGTAATCAAATAACCACTGACTTTGGCAGCACTCCTAGAATTTTAGTACCTATCTTATACAAGCTTCTGTGAGCCTTATATTGAGGTACATAAATAACAAGTTGAAGTTTAAAAGGAAGAGCAAAAGTTGGAAGGAAAATAAAAAGAAAAATTTTCATTATCTCAACCAAGAAAAACAGCTGCTAGCACATGAACCAGCAAATAGAATATTTATATATTCCTCCCTTTTTTAGAGGTAAATCATCTACATGTCTATAATGGCCATTAATTATTTACCTGTAATATGTTTGAACACCCCCCTCCTTTTTTGGTCTTTCCAATAGACTAGTCATTATACTCATAGAATGTATAGATAGATCTTCTCTTGCTCTAAGGAAGGGAGGCTACAATGTGTGGGGAGCAAAGTGGATAGAGCATATGAACAGGGCTGGTATTATCTGTTTGTTTACTAGGTCTTTGTTTTATTTAATTTTCGCGGGGTCTGGTTGGCACCCTGAGAGCCCTCCTTTGCCTTTTTAACTAATTTCTAACAGATTTCTGCATTTTCTAAACTTTTATATGCTGTTTTTATATTTTAATATTTTATTGTACACCACACAGTCCCTCTCTGAGGTAGATGGGTAATTCAAAAATGTAATAAATAAGTGAAAAAATAAATAAAAATAATGCATAGAGGCTACCCAGGACAATACTGTTGTCAGATATAAAGGGTCATTGAGAGACTGAGCAGGATCAACACTTCTTCATCAAAAAGAAAAAAAAAAGATTGTGGTGTTTCACATGGTTAGGATGATGAGTTACAGGTTAGAAAAGCCCACATTTGAGATCTGAGTGCTGCTGCATTGGGGGGAGGGATGAGCCTCTGTCATTTGTTCCAGCTCCTTAATGGGGACATGAAAGGAGGCTCCATAGGCATTCCCCAGACAACAGTGATGTCACTGGCTAATCTTTGCAACCTGGAAACATCTTAAATGGTGTCTCCAACATGAAATGTATGGAGAGATCAAAAAGGAAAAAAAAGAGCTATCTATTCCAGGGCTCCCCAACCTGTGGACCATGGCCCACTACCGGGCTGTGGCCTTTTGGCCACCAGGCTGCATGAAGGCATGGCCAGTGAACATGTGTGCGTGCGTACGCTCACCCCTCACACTCGCACTAGCGCTGCTCCGAGCATCCTGCTGGAGCTAGCATCACCCTGACCCGAACATCCTGTCAGCACTAGAACTGCCCTGAACATCCCGTCGGTGCTAGCAACACCCCAAAAGGTCTTGCTGGCACTAGTGCAGCCCATTTGTGGCACTCACACTCATATGTCCATTTGTGCATGCACTCACACATGGCCCCGTTTGCACATGCACATGTGCCTGCATACAGCCCATTTATGCATGTGCACAGATGTGTAATGGTGCCTGCCTCCCTTTCCAAAAAAGGTTGGGGACCTCTGATCTATTCATTATTAAACTAATCTGGTGGAGAAAAAAAATTCCCATAAATATAATAAACTTAACCCATTTGAAATAGATTGATTGGAAACAGTATCGTGCAATTTAGTTCCAGTATAATAACTTGAGTTTAATAAAAGGACACCCTGGAGAATTCTTAATAAGTTGTTCTCCTGATTATACACCTTTCTTATTGCATCCCCTTGAGATAATTGTGATTTCAAGATAATAATTTATTAGCCTTCCTTCTGTACTTTATTAGACCAGTGGGATTTGTTACCAAGGGGTTAATGTGGCTACATGCATGTTACCTTGATCATGCCTCTTTTTTAAAAAATAAAATAAAATTCAAATAATAGGATGAATATAGAGATTGACCATAGCATGCATTGTTTTTATTTCTCCTTCTTCTAAATTTATAATTAGCAGCCATTGTTGATTATATGCCCATTTTGGGAGGTACTGTTTTCATGAAACATTTTGAATTATTTGACTCATAACAAAAAATATTAATTATATTTAACATTTCTTGGGCACTTGGCATTTCTTTAGGTCACAGGAGATCGATATAATCCTGTCACATCTTGAAAGACAGATTTCAAGAATAATAACATTGCATAGAAAAGAAGGCTCTGTGCTACTGTGCAAAGTTGCCATGGTTACTGAGCACTACTTCATGGGAATTTCCTGGCTTTACTTTAAGATTTTTTTAAAACTGAATTTTGCTGCATTTCTCCTCATCTCTCTCTGTGTCCACCATAAGATTGTTTTTTTTATTTTTATATTAACACCAAATCAAGTACTATATAGATCATTGCAATGCAGTGATAACAATAGTACAGTAATGTGTATCTGGGAAGATCACAGAGCTTCCAGCCAAAATTTCTATAAATAGATATTCTGACAGATATCTCTGGTGCACATTTACTGGTTTACAAGCAAGAAAGCCAAATAGAGCCATCCCAGTTCCATAGAGATAGGAAGGTTGGGTTTTCTTGCCATATATCAAGTCAAAAAATCACAATGTTACAATATAGTCACTAATAGAAATTACTGTATCTGATTCTACATTAACAATGAGTCTGGTCTCCTTGCCAATGGGAGAATAAGTAAGATAAATATGAGCAAGGCTTGGAGGCTCTTTTCAATCTGCCTTGAGATTTTTTTTTCTAATAAGGCAGCTGTTTCTACCTAGAATACAACATTCATTCTTGATGGTGTTCTTCCTTTTTTCCAAATTGGTTGACTGTCTTGGCTTTCGTACAGTATCATAAATTTAATATAGAATGGCAAGATTTAAAAAAATAGACTGTTAATGCTTTATGGTTGGATTGTCTCAAATTGCTTTCATACAGTATCATAAATTTAATATAGAATGGCAAGATTTAAAAAATAGACTGTTGATGCTTTATGGTTGGATTGTCTTAAATTGCATTTTTTTAGTTTGCATCTTTTACATAAAACACTTGAAAGAGAAACTGGATCACTTGTAACTTATTTTTATTTTTTATTTTTATTTTAATTCCATTTATATCCCGCCCTTCTCCAAAGACTCAGGGCGGCTTACAAGCTTAGCAGTAGCCTTCATTCTATGTATATGCCTGCTTATTAGGGCTTTCACACACACACCCCCCAAGCGGCATTACTACAAAGTCAGCTTAATTGCCCCCAACAATCTGGGTCCTCATTTTAAGCTTGTTTATGCTTTATACTCAAATAATAGTATATTATTTACAAAAAGTGTAGATATTAAATCAACATTATACAACACAATCCTATTGTGTTGCCAGTGTCTGTTTATATTCATAAATGAATCTTACTTTGTTCAGTTAAATTTTCTCCAAAGTAAATGTGCCCCAAAATACAATTTACACTTGACATTGGCCTTTCCCTTCCTGCCTAGCAACATTTTATTTACTTGATTGTTATAAATACTGATGATAAACTGAGTCAATATGCTGTGCTCAGATTATTCTTGACTATTGATTATATTCCTTAGCCTGCACCTGCACTCAAGTAAAAGGAGGACACAAATGAAGAATAGGTGCATTTTGGTATCATTGACCTTAACTTCCTGTGATAGGATATTATTTTGAAGGCAGACTTTGCTCCATTACCTCATTCCCCAAGAAACAATAATCGTGAAACAAAGCTTCTCATAATGACAGGACCTGAAGGATTATTCTGAAGGCTGGAGAAAGCTTCTGTGTTGTGCTGAAGCAACAGCTCCTCTTTTTCCATATGGAAAACCCAGCTGGCTTTCAGACAAGGCTCTGTTCAAGATCTGATTCCTTCTACTTTGCTAAGCTATTGTATCTGCCTTGTTTTGACCCTGTTGCATGTGACTTTTCTTCACCTGCAGCTATGCTGCCCTGTTTCACAAGTTTCATTATTTTTAATAAAATAATAATTATTTTTAATAAAATAAAATAATTCAGCAGAGGACAAGGTATTTTAAAGTAAATGGGGGAATCCCATCTGGCAGGATCTAGGAGATGAGCACTTGCCTTTTAAGAACATCATCTCTCACTAAGTGAGGCTTATGATCTTCTGGAAAGCTCTCAAAATTTGTTCTTTTTCAGTAAGCTTAGGATCCCTGGTAAGGGGGACCCTGCATGTTGGCTGTGTTATATGTAATTTTGGCCCTCATGATCTTGCTTTAGTAATGTTTATTGTTTTTAACTGGTTTTATAGAATGTTTTGATTGCTAGTTTTATTATATATATGCCACCTAGTCACTTTCTGGGTGGCCATATAAATTTGAGAAATAAATAAACAAATATGATTTAATGTAAATTCTGTATAAACAAATATTATACAGACACACTTTCTGATATAATACATTACTATTTTGATGAGAGAAATAAAGATGTGGCATCTTTTTAGCTTCCTTTAGAACAGGGGTGTAAAACTCAATTTCATTGAGGGCTAGATGGACATGGCTGGGTGGGCATAGCCAGCTCAATGTGGCTGGCTCAACACTGCTCACTCAGTGCGGCTGACTTGCTATGGTCAGGTGGGTGTGGCTGGGGAGGTGTGGCCGGCTGGGTGCAGCAAGCCCAGCTCTGCTTACTTGGGATGGCTGGGTTGGCAAGGAACAAGTTGCACCAGCTAACTCCATGTGGGGACAACTCAGTGTCCTACAAGCTCCTTGCCTCCCCAAAGTGCCGGCAGCCAAGCACATGTATGTATGTGTCTGTGTGTGCATGCGCGCACGTACACACACACACACACACACACACACACACACACACACACACACACTGTATTCCAGGTTTGGAGACTTTTATCCACAGACGAAGAAGAGGTCCTTCTCCCCAAACCCAGGCCTGATTGGAAGCTTACCAGCTCAGATGTGGATAAAAATCTCCAAGCTTGGAATGGTGTGTGTGTGTGTGTGTGTGTTTGTGCGTGCAGCAGACCAAAATTCTTGGTTGAATTACAAAGAACTCTGGAGAGAAGGAAGGGTGGTGGGGAACTGCGTAAGGGAAGACTTCCCCAACAAACCAGCATCCTTCTTGAAAGGATTCCCTTTTGAAAAGCACCAGCCTCCCTTGTGCAGGACTGGGGATCACTGCTCCCCTTCATCCTCTTCTCATTCTCCAGAGATCTGTCAAGGCAGAATTTTGACTTCACACTTCCAAGCACAGCAGCAGCATCCTCCACCTCCTGCTTTGCCAGGAGGGGGCACCAGACAGGTAAACATCAATGCTCAGATTTCTGGGATTGGGAGAAGAACATCTCCTTTGGTGTGCTGTGAGCATGCACACACATGCACACCATTCCAAGTTTGGAGACTTTTAGCCACATCTGAACTGGCAAGCTGCCAATCATGCCTGGGCTTGGGGAGAAGGACCTTTCCTTCCTCTGTGGATAACATTCCCCAAATTTGGAATGCCCATGTGTGAGTGTGTGCATGCGCATCCACACACTTCAATGCTGGCAGTTTGGGGAGGAGAGGAGCTTGCAGGGCAAGGAGTTGCCCCCATGTCGAGTTAGGTGGTGCAACTTGTTCTGTGCCTGTAGGCCACTTCCTTCCATGTTTCCCCTTGAAATGTAATAGTCAGGGAACTTTTGTTTTGTAGATATAAAGATTTAACTCTAAAAGAAACACAACTAGAAAAAAGGTAATTTCCTTTCATTGATTCAGAGATAGAACTCAGTAGACTGCTGTGTGAAAAAGTGATTGCTCCAAATTAGGTAGAATTTAGATGTTAACAAAAAAGAGACGCGGTGGTTCAGTGGGTTAGGACACTGAGCTTGTCGATGAGGTCAGCAGTTTGGCGGGTCAAATCCCGAGTGCCGCATAACAGAGTGAGTGCCTGTTACTCATCCCAGCTTCTGCCAACCTAGCAGTTTGAAAGCACATAAAAATGCAAGTAGAAAAATAGGGACCACTACGTTGGGAAGGTAACAGCGTTCCATGCACCTTTGGTGTCTAGTCATGCCGGCCACATGACCATGGAGATGTCCTCAGACAAGCACTGGCCCTTCGGCTTTGAAACGGAGATGAGCACCGGCGGCTAGAGTCGGAAACAACTAGCACGCATGTGCAGGGGAACCTTTACCTTTACCTTAGATGTTAACAAATCACATCCTATACTGTTGAGGATGTTCTCTGTATTTTTCATAATCCAAGCAGTAAATATATAGACAGAATCAACATATCACAGTAAGTCATAGTGAGGGATAGTTTTAGCTTAGGGCAAGGTTTGAACTCTGGCATTTTGGCTTATATGGTGTTAACTATAACACTATAGTTAAATGTTGGTTTATCTAATAAACAGAAGTTAGAAAATTGTGAGTCTAGGTATTTTTTTACAGCTAATAAGATAGGTATGTTATTAATGCCAACTGATCCATGCTAGTTATCACTGAAACATTCAATGCCAATAAAATTATTGTATTCATGATACATTGTGTAAAACAAAATGCTTTCAGAATGAATTTTTAACCAATTTGACAATCATATGCTGTAGTGTTTTGAAATAGAAAACATAACTAGAACAGAAAAACGTTGTTTCTAACTCACAAAAACCTGTGCCAGCAAAAAGGTATGGTATCAAGTGTTTTGCTAGCCAGAATCTCATTTTTTCATACTTCTATAAGCATAACCTAGAATTGAAGCAATTATTGAGACTATCTAATTATAGTGGATACATAGTTATCTAATTATGAAAGCAATAAACAAACCTAATTTTCAACCCTATAATGTTTTTAAACTTAGATTTAATAGTAATAATAATAAAACTTTGCCAAACTTTCCAACCTTACCAAGAGAAGCAGTTGGTATCCCTCATTTTTGAGAAGTAGAGGGACAGAACCCGACAGAAGGCATTATTTTTCTTAGCAGAGCTGACCCTTGGAATTCCACCCCGTTTCCTCACAGAAGGTTTCTTTGGCTGCAAAGTTATCTGTCTTCCAGGAACAGATGAAAACAGCTTTTCTGGAGAGCATTTAGTGTTGATAACAGGTACTGTTTTTGGATCTGTATGTAGTGTTTGTGTTATTATGATGATTATGGCTCTGCATTTTCTTTTTTGTGAGCTACCAAGAGATTATTTGTGCTTGCAGAAAGATACAACATTACCATTTAATAAACTGAAATACATAATTAAATACATTTTTCATATGAAGATGATTGAAAATAACACTATTAAATGCTGATGAGAATTTCATGGGAGCTCTGCAGTGCACCTCTGTACATCAAAAATATACTGTTGTTACAGTGGATATCACATAAGTTTAATGCTAATTATATACTCTGTAACTAGATTTTAAACCATCTTTTTAGTTTTAAGGAAGATGTCTTTTCTGTTCAACTTTTTTAAAAGATGGAACAATCAAGAGTTATTATATATACGATATTCTAAATATAGAGGCAAACACTGGTAGGGTATTGTATGATTTTTACAAAATAAAAAAGTAAACAGTATTGGTCCATTCCCATCAAAAGAAATGTGTCCATGTACAGCATTTATACCAACATAGCATTGGCATTGTGACAGTGTGTTCCCATGACTTTCTCTTTCTTGGATAGCTGAACCTCCTGGGTTAATTTCACTTGATTTGGAATGGATTTGGATTAGAAAGAATTGTTTTCACATTTGCAACAATCCTGACTTATCTTATCTCCTGCACTCCAAATTCAGAACCTGCCAGTAGATTTCATAGCTTTGTTAATAAAACCCATCCTAATCCTTTTGCCCAAAGTCCAGTTAATTTGACAATCCTTGTGCAAAACATTGTATTTCTCAATCAACGTGAACAGCATGTATCAAACTCTTGCCTCGGCCCAACTCTAGATCTTTCAGTACAAACAATATACTGTTTTGCTATCCGCTCCCCAATGTTGGATAAACTGGCCTTAAAATTATTCAAAGTATTTGCAAAATTGTAATATAATTCCATCATCACAGCTTTCAATGGGAATTTTTATGCAGGAAGAATAAACAACCTTGTTACAGCTAAGTGGTACTCTCCTCTAGCAACAAATTTAAGTTTGGCAAAATGCCAAAGAAATTCTCATAGCCTGAATTGAAATCAAGATAGAGAAGAGTTATCATGTGACTTTTCCATTTCTTTTTAGAATGATAGTAAGACCTATCATTACTCCAGGTCCAGGAGCTGCAATTTAAAGAGTTGGGTGCTGAAAAAAGGGCAAGTCCTGCAGTCTCCAAATAGTCATCTTGACGACCCTTAATTATGTTCCCTGCCTATTCTCAGCATTCTGAGGTTAGCAAGAGGGGAGCTGATTGCTCAGCCAATTTCAAACCACTTTGGAGAAACTGGGAAGTGCAAATAGTATAGGAATGCCCAACGCGCCATCCTTTAACTGATATCTAATGTACTCTGACTCCATTATATATTGGGAAGATTTTTGCTAGTTGCAAGCAAAACAACAGGTATTTTTTGTTTGTTTATTCTTTTTGTTCTGATAGCAGCTTAACTCCTTTAAGCTTTACATTTTACATGTTGTTTGTTCATAAACTTCTTTCTTCTGCAATTCTGCACAAAGAATTAAAACATTGTTCAAATTGTATACTTGCACTGAATATGTTCTTGTTTTTGTGGAGTCTCTGAGCTTGGTTATTTGCTGGCAGATACTGCATTACCCAATTAGATTACATCATCAGTGTTAGAAGGGAGTGAGGTTTGCTGTCTGTTTATATACAATAGCTTGCCCTATCAGGGTTGGTGGGAGTATTGTTTTCTCCTTGGTAGTTCCTTGAATAGGCTGATTCTTACTGAAGAGGTAAAGGTAAAGGTTTCCTTTGTCCAGTCATTCTCATCTCTGTTTCTTAGCCAAGGGAGCCAGCACTGCCCAAAAACATTTCCATGGTCATATGATCAACATGGCTATACCCTGAGGTGCAGGGAATGCTGTTCCCTTCCCATCAAAGTGTTGCCTATTTATCTACTCGCATTTGCATGCTTTCAAAATACCAAGTAGGTAGGAGCTGGGGCATGTAATGGGAGCTCACCCCATTGTGCAGCTCTCAGGTCTTGAACCTGGGATGTCAGCTTTCCGGTTAACAAGCCTAGCATCTTTAACCGTGAACCACTGTGCCCCCATCTCCTTACTGAAAATGTTACCTAATCTGGTAATGAAATGTCTGCAAGCAAACAACCAAGCTGAGAGAGCACTAAGGAACCCCCAGTTCAACCCGGAGCTATATATCTTTTCTTTTATTGATACTTGTGTTTTTCTTCTAATACTGATCTAATACATGCTGGAATTGGGAGACAGCTTCTTGCATGAAATGCACTGTCAGTTTAGCATTGTTTTTCATAATCTACCGTAAATCTTTCATGTGTAGTTTTCCAAGAGAAAGGTATTGCAAACACCTTGAGCTGACTCATTGCACTATATTTTCAGGCAAATTGACTTTTGCAAAGGAAAACATCTACAAAAATGGAACTTGTGAACCATGGAAAACAGTTGTTTACCAGACACTAGGCTAGATGAAAAATGTTCTTTCTTTGATCCTTGTGCTGATCAAAGTATTACTAACTGATTTGCCTGTGGTGTAAAACCTCTGAATGCCATTTTTGCAGAATATCGTTCCATCTGCTTTATCACATTCCCAAAGCATACAGTATTTATTAATCTTTGTAAAACATTCTTGTTAGTTTCAGGCTTCCTGCTGTTGATTAAGGCCAGATTAAATTTTGCGGCTTGAAACTTGTTTTTAATAAACCTTTTTGCTGAAATGAAGATTTTTTGGGCGGGAAATATTCCCATTCACAATCTTCTTTTTAAGTGACATTTTAAGTTTCTAGCAAAAAGAAAAAGAACAAACAAAACAAAAGTTAAAATTTCAGCCACATAGAACAATTATTTTTTTAAATAATATAACTAATTTATTCAGTTATATAATGTCACTTTCAAAGTTTGTCTTTTCACATAGTGTGAAAAATGCCATTAAATTATTTGCTATCAATGCTTCTGTGTATTAGATCACCTTGCTCATTTTTTAAATATTGCACAATTCTTGGTATTTTTGCAAAAAAAATATCATCCCATAGAATCCACATATTAAATACCATAAAAGACAGCAGATGTAATAGAATTTTGATAGACATATGTATTAATCAATCTCACCAATCTCATATAGTATGGTATAATATAGTACCATACTATATTATATATTCTGCTAGAGCAAGATTTTCTTAGAATCTTAGTAAAGCAGTGGTCTTATTATCAGTTCAATCTTCCTTAACAGAATCTTAAAAGACTAACAGATGTTCTTTTCCCTCCATCTTATACCAAAGAGAGTCAAGGTGGGGCAATTTTGAGATTTTCCCTCATCCTTTCCTGTCTTCTGGATTAAATTCATGTAATGGTTTTTGCATGCCTTCTTCAAGGCTATCTCAGTACTCTACAGCTGCAGAGAAGTAGCATAAAAGCAGTACTGAACTAAATGTCTGCAAGCAAACAATCAGTCTCAGAGAACACCAAGGACCCTGAGTTCAACCCTGAGCTACTTATATTCTCTTCTTTGGAACCAAGGAATTATATCCATCTGATGATTAAAATATTCTTCATAGCAGCCCTTTAGATGTCCTTCAAATCTTTCATTTCCTAAGAGAGTCTATATTACTCTAACAACTTCCAGTTGGCATTCTGTAGAAACAATAAAAGCAAAAAATATTGTGTCTTGCTGCTCTTATCACCGTACTGTAAGCTATAGTATAGGCATGCATATATTTCCAATCAAACTTGTTCCTTGTCTCCTTTCAGTGGTGTTCTAGATAGCTCTTCTCTTGTTTCATCTTCCTACTGCTTCTCAATAAGTTAAGCAGCTATCCAAGGATGGCATACAGAAAGAAGTTGCTCAGGTGTAAAAGTGAGGCGCTACTCCTTATTCCAGGAGGTGATTAAGATCTTTGTTGAAGTACTTGCCAAAGTCTAGGAAAGCACCTTGAGGATGCTCCTCAAATACTTTCTGCAAAGCAAGCAGATCCATCAGGTGCCTACAACATGTCAATCCTAAAGGATAGCAGCCCTAAAAAGCAATTAAGCAAACAGAAAGTGATATGATCATAATGTTCCCCATATTCACATCATTAAGCCAAAACAA
Organism: Vipera ursinii; assembly: GCF_947247035.1. NCBI lineage: Eukaryota > Metazoa > Chordata > Lepidosauria > Squamata > Viperidae > Vipera > Vipera ursinii. The sequence continues at coordinate 323,164,143 of NC_139512.1, read as the reverse complement.
AAACTAGATCCAATACCCATATGTGTTAGACTCTGGACCTGGACCATGAGTTCCAATGCTGCTTAAACCTTCAACAAAATAATGCAACTCCAGAACCATCAGACTAAGAAACTTCACCACCAATCTGCATCAAGCAACTCAGGCAGAGAAGATGCTGTGTAGCAGGAAGAATAGTACAAAAGGAAAAGCACTGTTTCTTTAAAGCCCAGCTTCACAACAAGAGTCTCAAATCTGGTTGTCTGAGGTGGAAGGCCTTTGAAGCCATCATAGTTTCCTGAATAATAACAGACACTCTACCTTCAGTCCTGAACTCACAGGTGATGCCACACCTGAAATCCAGATGGGCATAAGTTATATCCATCCAAATATCAATGAAATGAATCAGGATGGCCCTCTCACCCAAGATAAATTTGTCACATAAGGTAAGTTTGTGCAGGAGTGGAAATTGTTATGAGATTTCAAATCTCCATTCCTGGAGAATGAGAGATTTATTTCCTTATGGATAGCTCTAATAAAAAGAAGAGCAAAAAAAAAGAGCTCTTCAAGCAGAAAGGAACAAGGAAATCCAGCAGCATCCCTTGATTTATTTTGCTTCATATGATTCATATTTAATCCTTATTCTTTTGTACCCCAACCAAAACAAAATATTGAACTGATGCCTGTTAACACCTAATAGTTTCAAAACTAGTCGTTTTTAATTGTCAGATATCGTTATTGGCCTTGCACATCCCTCTGTGATTGCCAGTGTGATCCTTGCGTGAGTGCCAAGGTCATTTGGCCCAATTCTCAAGTGCCAATTACAACAGCTTTAGGGACTGGAAGGAAATTGCTCTCAGTATCCACTTTTAAAGATCAAGGAAATAGAAAATGTTCCTGATGAATTGAAAGTACATGTTTGTTCAAATAGGGGGACATATTTAATTATCCATACTGTTCACTTTTAAGAGCTAGCACTCCTATGTAGTACAGAGGATGATTAAATTCAGTTAAAGCTCACAGTAAAAAATAATAATTAATCTCTTATTGAGTGGGTTTTATTCTGCCTATATAAAATGAATGAAATTAGCTAGCTAAATTCAAGGTGCTGGTGATGACCTATAAAGCCCTACATGGCTTGGGTCCGGGATATCTGAGGGAACACCTGCTGCCGGCATCAAGTTCCCTTCGTCCAGTGCGCTCCCACAGGGAGGGTCTTCTCAGGGTGCCACCGGTAAGAGATTGCTGGGGGGTAACACCCAGGGATAGGGCCTTCTCAGTGGGAGCGCCTGCCCTTTGGAACCAGCTGCCAGTGGAGCTGAGGACTGCCCCCGACCTCCGTTCATTCCGCCGGGGCCTGAAGACCTGGCTCTTCGAGCTCTCTGGCCCAGGCTGAGGATTAATTTATTTTAATTGGGGTTTTATTTATACAGGGATAAATTTAATATTTTTTAAACTTGGTTTTTAACTTTTGTATTTTTGGTTTTTAATTACCATGTAAACCGCCCTGAGTCCTTCGGGAAAGGGCGGTATATAAATGTAATAAAAATAAAATAAAAATAAATAGAGAACTGTTCTCCTAGAAGAGAGTTAGCAAGTTGATATCTCCAGACATTGTCTTTAATACCTATATCTTCCTTCCTTCCTTCCTTCCTTCCTTCCTTCCTTCCTTCCTTCCTTCCTTCCTTCCTTCCTTCCTTCCTTCCCTTACTCCCTCCCTCGCCCTCCCTCCCTCCCTCCCTCCACATATTGGAATAGTAGGATATTATTTATTTCAAATAAATAGGAAATAGATATTATACTGGCCCTCTTCAGACGCTCTTAATAAAAAAATGATGAGTGTCTGAAGCTCACTCTTTTGTCTGAATATTGATGTACCTACACAGAATAAAAGGAGGGAAAAAGCCAGGGGCATCAGAAACAATCCTTGGGATTAAATTGGCCTTATCAGTTTGCTTTATGAAAAATGAACATATTATATTTTTCTATTTTTATGACTAGGCCCATGTCATGTTCCTAAATTCCAAGTTCATAATTCCAGATTGTTTAAAATTGTACAAGTGAATTTGTAGTACTATGCTTATCATCATTTTTTCCAGATTCAAAGACAAAGGATTTTTTATTCATTGCATGTTAGAAGATCATATTCCTTACTAAGAAACATTGCATTTTGTCTGAAAAAAAAAGTTCTATAAAATATTATTGCAGAATCAACATTTGAAAATTGCTCAAACTATTTCAAATTTTCAGACAAAATTTTGTTACCTGTGCAGAAATGGTCTTGTGGAAATTCTTCCTACTTCAGATCAGGAGAAGATGATAATGATGTTATCCATTCAGTCCTGTCCAACTCATGACAATTCTAATTCAGAATACCATAATCCTCTTCTTCCCATTATGACCTGGCCCTTTGGGATTTAGAAAACCAGTATTTTTCTTCTGAATTCCCATCTCATCATCAAATATATATGCCAATTTTGTGCAAGGATTGGCAGGTATGTGAAGGGCATTTTTGGCCATTTCTGAGATACAGTTTGGGTTTCTCCTGTCTTTCTCTGAAAAGAGGTCTTGGCATAACAATTGAATCAAAGGCAATTCCCTTTCAACTTGATTTAGTCTGTGATTCACCCTGCAAGTATTACAATTGGAAATACAGGTGACTTCAGGAGTTGTGACACTCAAATAAATAATTTAAACAAATGCTTACACATTTTACTGTCTTTTTAAAGTTTCCAAGATATTAGCATCCTAGTATTTTTTAAATATTTTTAAAATATATTGTTTTACAACTATGAGCAAAGCAGAGGAACATTGTTGGCAATCCTCATTATTTTTCTTTCCTTTACTTTATAAAAAGTAAATTCTGGTTTGTACCCTTGACATGGAAGACAAATGTAGTTCATTCATTTATGTACCATATGACAATGATAGATTCTCTGGATATGAAATCCTTCCTTTCTCCCTCCCTGCCTTCCTCCCTCCCTGATATTTAAAATGAATTTAAATATTGCTATAAAGCAGTATTGAATTTACTATGAAATAAAAGAGGAACTTTCCAGGAATATATATTATTCTTGGAGACCAAATGTACATATTCTTGGCATATGGATAGCATCACATGGGATATCATTAATCTCTTTAGCTCTATTCTAAATGATTCCTAATTAATCTATTGATAGAAGAAGGGATTTTTGTGAAAATACCTCAGTTGCTATATATGTGTTTTCTGAAAGCCATCCAAAACTTTCATTCATATAATATTGTCCAGAAAATTGTATATGCGGTAGGATTCAAACATCATAAATAATGTGATCACTATAATGCAGAAGCACTGCATGCCCAAAGAGCTGATTAATTTTACACTTGCCACACCCTTTGAGTTATACCTATCATTTTGAAATGCCTTTCTTTTATTGTAAATATCCATTCTTAGGAGCTAACTGAATGAAAGTTTAAATTGATAGAAAGTTTAGGAGTAGTTTAAATCCCTAATTTTCTAATATATTAGGAAAATAATTCTAAGGGGTTCATTAACAGTATGGTGGTTAATTAACAAAATAGTATGCCATCTTAACCATTTGAATAATAAAGTTAAATTTTGGAAATGGGTTTTAGCATTGATTGATGGATTATGTGCCATCAAATCTTCTCTCTCTCTCTCTCTCTCTCTCTCTCTCTCTCTCTCTCTCTCTCTCTCTCTCTCACACACACACACACACACACACACACACACAGACACACAGAGTTTTCTAAATTCCTCCACCTCCTTTTAGCAATAATATGTTCAGTTTAATTATTGCATCTGGTGATATCCATGTATACATTAGTCCTACCGTGTTTCCATAAAAATGAAACCGGGTCTTATTTTTTAAATTTGCCTCCAAAAGAGGCACTGGGTCTTATTTTTGGGGTAGGCCTTACCTCACCTCTGGCACCAACAGCCCCACCCAGCCAGTCCACTTCTTCTGGGACCGAAGTTCTGCAGCTGCATTCGGCCCTGCATTTTGTAGTCAGGCTTTTCCAGAAGACCTAAGCAGCTGAGTACTAAGCTATGGATTCAATCCATAGCTGTGTGTTCGGCTGCTAAGGTCTTGAAGAACCAAGTTATGGAAATGAGAAATTCAGGCCTGGCTGCAGAAGAGGCTTTATAAGAAGAAGTGGGCCAGCAAAGAGAGGCCTGGCTGCAAGGTAAGTGGGTGCGGGGCAGGTGGGGCAGCTCCACCCCCCCACCCCCACCCTAGCTTGATTTTTCGATGTGTGCCTTGCTCCCAAACTAGGGCTTATTTTTGGGATAGGGCTTACATTAGGGCCACCCCAAAAAAATCAAGTTAGGGTTTAAAGTTGGTGTAGGCCTTACTATTGGGGAAACACGGTATTATGCTATAAAGACAGTGTTGCATTATTTAAGGTAGTCCAGACAGGAAACCAAAACCATGAGCAATAATGTAATTCTAAGGATACCATAACAGGCATTTTCAAGTCTGAAAGTATTTTCCTTTCCCTCCTGCCTTATTTTCCAGAGAATTATGGAGGGTCACTTCAGAGAGACTGTCTCCATCCTCATCCCTCCTTTGGACTCAAATTATCTAGGCTGTAGCTCTTCCTCCTATCTCATAATCCATTACACTTTCCTTTTGATTAACAGTATAGTCTGTTTAGTTTTTATTTGATATAATTTTATATTCTATTTTCATATAGAATATATATGAAATAAATAATAAAGTACCTTTGTTAAACTATAAATGCAAACTGAAGTATACATTTAATTTAATTATTATTTGAAAAGTCCCCATTTTCTACTTTAAAAGCTTTATAACAGCTACAGTATGTAATGATGCAGAGATGTGTCACGTTTGGATTTGCCTATTTTCTCTTATTTATCTAACGTACTTCAATAGTAATACACCTTGATATCCTGAAGTAAATATATATGGCAATAGGTAGAAAAACATGAACATAACCTAGAAAAACAGAAAAGGATGAGAAACAAACTCAAGATATTTATAATTCAATCTTTCAAGATTCAGTCATTATAGTCTACATCAATAAAATAGAGTTCTTGTATTTCTTGTAGTGTTTCTTTGTGGCCTGGTCTACCTCAAAGCGCTGACAAGAGGAACGGAACTTGCTATTGTTTTCTAATGTAGAGAAAAATTCCTATAAACATAAACCATAATTTCCTTGTAAAGTTTAATTCCTAAAATAAAATAAGAGGTTTTTTTTATTGTATCATTCAGAATCCTGCATAGAATTTAGGATACCCAGAATGGTCATTTCAGACACCACCTAATTTTATTTTCTAGCAGTAATTATTCAGTTCCAATATGTTAACAAATTATGAGTATCTAGAAAATTGTTTGTCTTCCATCTTCAGCAGGGATGATTTACTATCATCCTACACTTGGACAAACTATGCTTGACTTCCTTTCCTGTCCTCAAAATCATCACCATAAGTTTCAAAATCCCGACTGAAAATCAAAAGCCAACATTTTGCTAATTAGAACAGAAAAAACAAACTGTCACTGTGAAATCAAGGAAGGGAAGAAGAGAATAAGTGGTCTGAATTGAACTACTGGTTTTTGAAAACCTGTCAGGTCTTTGAAAAGGAGTTTTGTTTTTCAAAAGGAGAGTGTCTGAGGTGACTCTTCTGTGTACCCTTATTGTCTAGGCATAACTGAAATATACTATTAAGCAAGTCTTTTTTTTTAATTTTAGAAGGTGAAGAAATTGCTACCTTCTTCCTCAGAAGCGTTAACATACACCTTAAACAGAACTTAACATTAGCATTATAAATAAAAGCAGTCAATGCTTAATACAACTTCTGAGAAAATTTATTCCATGACTCATGAATAGTTGATTTTCTGAATGAAACTAATATGACCAAATCATTGAATATTCTTTAAATTAATCCAAATCTCTTCATTGTTTTCCATCATAATATACAAAGCAAATGTAGCATTGTAGAAATATGTGATACTAAGGAATAATGTTATATCAAATAAGATTCTTGGTAATAACAGGGCATATATAGTAATGCTAATAAAGATGTGAACAGAGCAGAGGGAGAATTTTCATCCCACAATAAAATCTCAATAAGTAATACATAACTATGTATTACTGATAAATCCTTTGGGTTTCTCATATATTAAAAGCAAAATGTCCAACTGAGCATAATTTATGCTTTTTTATTCAAAAACTATAGGCACCAGTGCTAACCAAAGAGTGTCAGTGGTATTAGAAAGCTGGTTCTGCTGTTTAATTCTAGTCATACCAATTATGGACAAAAACAATTTAGTTTTGGATGCTGGAACTGCTTCAACATTTTACATACTAGTGTTGTAAATGGTGTTAAAGTCCTTAATGGCACTAGGCTCAAATATCTGAAAGTCTGCTTATTTTCCATAGTAATTTGCCCAAGTATTAATAGCTGAATGCCTATACTTGTAGAGTTAGATTGGCATTTAATAGGCATTTTTTAAAGTGATGCCAATTTGTGGCTTCTGTGCAGAGGTACCAGGATTATCATAATGAATTAATTTCTTTGCTGAAAAGTTGTGTATTTTTCCCATGCTAGTCACTATTTTAAAATTATTTTAACAGTCTGCTTTTCAGGTATTGCTGTTACTATTTGTTTTACTACATATACAATAAAAAAGCCCATAAACTGAGCTAATTGACAATTTATTCTAAACTGAATGATTACACACACACATACAGAGAGAGAGAGAGAGAGAGACAGAGAGAGAGACACAAAGAGAGAGTCTCATTCTTGTAATATAATATAAATAAATTTGAATTATGGGTAACCTACTGAGCCAAATACAGATGATTATTAGATCCTCATGTTACTGTATATTATGCCAAATGCTTGATAATCTTCATTTTTACAATAATGGTGAAATATATAAACAAGTGTTGTATTGAAGTATTTGAGAAGCACCATCCATGGCCAGAAGCCAGTATTTAATGTGAGAGGTGGGGAGGTCATAAGATGTGCACATATAAGAAAAACTAGCATTGATATGCATTTCTACAAAGAAGTCTTAATGGACTTCCTAGGATCATTGCTATGGTTTCTTGGAATTACAGTATAGTAGCAGGGCAACCAACTTGAAGAGAAAAAGGAGGAATTGTTAAGTAAATGTCAACTTAAAAAGGGGGGTTAAAAGAAACATAAGTTAATTTTTGTTTTTATTTGGTAAAAAATATGGCAGTGGGAAACATCTATCCAAGCAGATGCCAGGGATCAAGACTGACCTGAAGGCACTTAAATAAAATAAAATTACGATAAACATCCTACTGTCTTCAGTGTAAGCTTTCTTTGAATTAGTTAAACATATAATAAACACTGTATGTGTACATTTTTCAATATTTGTTGGTGGTATTGAGTTAAAAATTATTTGTACATTGCACCCAAATGAATTTTGCTTACTCTTAGCTCCCTGTAAATTCAGTGTTTCGGTTTTGCTCCTTTTCCCTTTGAATAGAAGAATGATAAAGAAGTTCTTCCAGACACACAGAGAGGAAGAAAGTGATTGACACATGTAAACTGATACATTCTGGATTCTGAAGGACAGATTCAACTCTTTTGGAACAAATTTACATACAACCTGTAATGGGGAGGAGCAGTTGTGCTTTTAAATTACAAGCCAGCCTTATGTGTCTCTCTTGCTCCTGCTCCTGCTCCTCCTCCTGAATATCTGAAATTGTTTTAGTAGTTTTTGTAACTTCCTTTACTGCTGGAATATTACAGCATATTTTTTGATAATGCTTACTATGATATGCCAAATGAAATAGTCCATGCAGAACTTTTTTCCTTATTCTTTACCCTGTATCCTGTAAACACTGTTTAGACATAGTTAGATTATTAATTTATATGATATATGTGGGTCATTGCATCTACAGTCTGATTATCCAGTTAAAAGACAATTATTCTTCATTTCTTTGTGGATCAGAAAAATAATAATTACTATTTGCTTCTTTTGACACAATCCAAGTTGAGTGAGAAAAATAAACACATTAAATGGAAAAATAGAAAATGTACCTTTAGGTAATCTATTTGTAATGGAAATATTTCAGAATAAGAAATGATAATAATCATAATTTACTTAATTTCATATTCTTTATATACAGTAATTCTAAATAGTAAAGGAGTGGAAGTTGGAGTTCACTTACAAGGAGCTTTTGATTCCTCTCTTAATTATGGAAAATATTTTCTCACAATACTCACAATATTCTCTTTCATGAAGGTTATAATTGCTTTACACATTAAAATGGAAAACAAAAGCAAGAACCATGGTCATAACAGGAATACTAATTTAAAAACAGATAAGAACAAGCATAAAAAGAGAACCACTGAGCTATATGGCAAAAGAGAACATCATATGTTTTGTTTGACTATTTGCAAATAACAAATAAAACAAAATGTACTGAAAAGTTCAATAAAATCATACTTTCTTTCATTTACACTATCATCTACTGTGGAGTCCTTGCTACTCTCTGAGCTTGATTATTTGCTGGCAAATACTGCATTACCCCTCTAGGTAACATGATCAGTGCTAGTGAGCATGGGGTTTGCTCCCTGTTTATATATAGTGGCTTTTCTTGCCAGTGTTGACCACAGTATTATTTTCTCCTTGATAGTTCCTTGATTGTTTTATGCTTAATTATTTGTCTGAGTTAGTCCCTGTTTATCTGGGTTTTAGCTACTGGACAAGATGTATTCTGATCATTTTCCACCTTCTTACCTTTTTTAAATTGTCTCTTTTGAATGGTGTATAAATTGTGGTTTACTTCTGTGTGTCTCTTGATGACTAATGTGTCTGAATTCCAAGCTTCTGGAACTGCCTAGAATTTTCAGATTTAGCTTTGTCTTAGATGGTCACAATTTCCCAGCTAAAATTATGGTTGAGTCCAGCCACATGGTATGAGATTAAGGAGTTTTCATTGTGTCTTCTGACTGCTAGTTGGTATTCATGGAAGCGCTCTGATAGTCTTCTGCCTGTCTGTCCTACATAGTGCTGTTACAGTCCTTACATTGTATGTTGTACATGACTAACATTTTTTTCTTCTTCTTCAGTTAGTGGATCTTTTGGTATACTTAAGATATTTTGAAGCTTTAGTTGATTTGTATGCTACAGGGATGTTGTGTGGTTGTCATAATCTGTTGGTTGTTTCTGAGATATTTTTGATATATGGCAATGTTACCCTTTTCATTGGGTTGGTTGTGCTGTACTGTGTTGAATGATCAGGTATTCCTTGATAAAATTGTCAGAGTATCCATTTTGTTGGAAGAGATTGGACAGACAACGTGCACAACTTGCAGTTTCTCCTAGATTCATGACTATTGTTCAAAGTACTGTGACAGCCATGGCTAGGAGAACCTTTGCACAATTTGTGTTGTGCACCAGTAGCACCTTTTCCTGGATCATGAATTCCTGCCCTCAAGTCACTCATTTCCTACTCATCTGGTATTTGGACTGCTGCTATATTCTCTATGCTCTCTGAACTGTATTCAGAAACTATGGTTAACAGCTATACAGACAGTTCTAGGGGCCTTTAGGGCAGCTCATTTAACAGCTCAGCTGCCCAAGCTTTTCCTGGTTGCAGGTCTGCTTCCAGATCCAATTCAAGTATTGGTTTTGACCTTCAAAGCTATCTGTGGCCTGGGTCCAGGCTACCTGAGAAACCATCTCACCCCAATGGCCCATCCCACTTGTTATGGCAGAATCAGCATGTGGTACATCTCATCAGTCAAGAAATTACAACTGGTGGGATCTAAGAGAACTTTTCTGCCATCCCTTAAGGTGATATCTGCCCCCACCCTTTCCATACAAGGCTCAAAGGCTGGCTCTGCCAGCTGGCCTGGAGCCCAAATAGGATTGTTCCATGTTGTAAGTGGATATTGGACTAGGAAGTCCCAACCTGTTATATTCTGGTTCTGGGTTTTAAATCATTTAATTTTCTTTTCTTTAATATTTAATGTTTTAATATTTTGTGAGCAGCTCAGTGGCCTAGAGCTCTCACCTCACAATCAGAAGGCTGTGAATTTGATCCTAGCTAGCAGCAGATATTTCTTCTGTAAGCACTGCTAGGCATCAGGAAGGGCATCTGTCCAGTAAACGCTTGAGCTCTATTCAGGCACCCTGACCCCATCCCAATGCAAGGGATTTTAGGGTCATTAAAAAAAGTTTTAATGTTTAGTATCTCTGTTTTTATAATGTTTAAAAGCCTCCCAGAGTCATTTGTCAGTGAGATGGGCAATAAATAAATAATAGATAGATAGATAGATAGATAGATAGATAGATAGATAGATAGATAGATAGATGACAGAAAGACAGACAGACAGACAAGAAATATATTGTACAGGCAGTCTGTTTTTTTTTCTGGTTTTCTGGATTGCTGCAGTGCATTTATGCTTGCCTGAATATCATCTATATTTTACAACTCAGCTGAATTCAGATGGTTCCTGTGTGAACTTTCATTAAGTGGCATGCAATTTAATTTAGTATTGTTCATTAATTCACTCATACGATTTATATGCCAGCTACATCACCATGGCAACTCTGGATGGCTAACAACATATAAAATCTAAATGCAAATAACATAAAAATGCAATAGCAATTGCAAAATATCCTTAGTAGAAATCCTGGTTTCTTTAGTGAAAGATCACCCAATAAATTTCATGACAGAGCAATTATATAAACCCACTCAAACCTATCACATTAGACAGAATTTAGCCTGTGATAAATCAGAGCACAATTTCCAGCATATCATATGGTAACTGCTGACCATTAGGATTTTTCAAAGAATCTTGGATTAGGTGAACCTTAGCATGATCTTTAAGATTTCTTTTTACCTCTTCAGAAAGAATGCTTATTTAGGATTGTTAATTTATGTAAAGGACATCATAATAATCTTTAAAAGATCAGAGTATACCTTTAGCATTTATATTAGTCAATGCAGAAGATTATATTTAAAAAGAAACAAAATAATATGGACAATGAACCATTGAAGTGAGCAATACCACATTGACTCTTTTGCATCCTTTGTCAAATCATCCTTTATCAATTTATCTTGAGGGCTGCTTAGTGAAATTTGTTTATTTATTTGTCTTAGAACACATCAGGACAAACTCTTAAAAGCTGAAAAAGCTACCAAATATTGCAGTTACAAAAAATATACCATTAGCACCTTTACAGCTGATTGAAAGTCATTGAACTTACAGGCTGTTTTATTGACAAAAGAATATCAATCTGCCAGTTTGGGATTTCACTTATGTCCCTTGGAGGTGGCAGATTTGGAAATGTAGGGAGGTTAACACCAAATAATTTGGTTCCATGCTGAGAAACATGAATATGAATGGCCTGGCCTGAAGGGAGAAATGTTAATGGCACTTGCACTGTGAAAATATTCTCTTATAACACATCTTAGCCACAGAAGATTTTATTTTTCACTTTAAAGCACCCTTTTGTTCTTTACTTTCACTAGAGTGCTGTCATAACTAGTATCACACTGATGGGATTCCCCGTGTCTTTGCACAGCTCACAGCTTTGACATCCTTGCAGACGTTGCAAAGGAAGAGAGCCAATTCTGATTCTGCCTTTTTGTGATGTAGACTTCTTTCTCTCTAGACTTAGATTCTATCCAGTGCAGTGGTAGGATTCAGCCAGTTCGCACCACTACGGCAGAACCGGTAGCTAATTTTTTGTTGCCCAGGCCCAGAATGGACTTCCAGACACAGCATTATTCACATATTTGAATCCCATCACAGAAGTCCATTCTGGGCCTGGGCAACAAAAAATTAGCTACCGGTTCTGCTGAACTGGTGTGAACTGGCTGAATCCAACCACTGATTCTAACTCATTTAAGTGTTTATTGTTTGGAAATATATGTTCAGGTGCAGAAGATTTTTGGGTTATTTCTAGGATTAAGTTAAAGATCATACTGACCTTGTGACAAATACAGTAGCTGCATATCTCATAAATTCTCTGAAAACTCATAAGCTATCCAAATTTCCGAAATAAATTCTACAAAAATATAACCTTTCTAGTTTGGCAATTAAGTATTGTTCTGCTGATTTTTTCCCAATGAATCTCCACCTATACCAGATTGTAAAATTGTCTTCTACAATTATGTATGATTTAATCATATAGTAAGTCAGTCCAGTGGTCAACATAATTTAATGAAATCTAATCTCCAGAACTGAGAAGCCTTATGGGCTCTATAGTGATGATCTGACTGACAAAACTCAGTATCAGTATTACAGTTTCTATGTTAGCCAAGAACATAGGTCCATTGTTACATTTAACTGGAAAAGTTAAGAAAGCTACAAAGAAATATACATGTGCTTACAAAGAATGGGTGCCAATGACAGATTGATATCAGTTTCAATTTAATTTATGGATGATTGCTAAAGATAATGTGTGAAATCAATATAAAAATATTTAGGGTGAATTTGGAAATTGATTTCTATATGTCATTTTTCAGAATCTACATTAGGATTTCCCTCCAAAAAAACCTCATGTAAGAATGTAAGAAAGCTACTATAACTAGTACTATTATTACTACTACTATTATTAATAATAATAATAATAAACATATCTATGACTCTGCTCACTGCCAAGAGTTGGATCTTGGCTAGCCCAAGGTTGACTCAGCCTTCTCTCTTTCTGAAGTCGGTAAAATGTGGACTCAGATTGTTGGGGGCAATGTGCTTACTCTAAACTGCTTAGAGTGTGCTGTAATTAAGTTATATATTAGTCTAAGTGCTAGTGGTATTACTGCTCTCCTTGATTTTCAAATATAGAATTGTCAGTTAAGGATAATAAGATGACTTGTTTCCAAAAAAATTAACAGCTTGATGGAAGCAAGTGAGATAGTTTCATTGTAAAACTGTTGTATTCATTGTATTACTATTGGGAAGTTCTTTTCCTAACGTTCAATCACTTTTTGTATAACAAATCCATAATTTTATGACCTTCAGTTCAGAATGTGAAAGAATAAGACTTGAACTATTGATAGGTGACATTCTTTCCAGTTTGAAGAATGCTATCATGCCTGACCCTTAGTTGCCTTTTGTCAAAGGTAAATACATCTATCTCTTTTCATAGGCCTTAGTTTCTATTCCTTTAATAATCTCTGTGGTTCTTCTTTGAAATTGTGTTCACATTCATACAATTTATTTAGAAAGTTACTATATTAAAAAGGAAAGAAAGATTAGTCTGACAAAATTTGCTCTTGACAAATCCCTCCTTAATTCTAATACACTGAGAGTGAATTTGACAAATAAATAAAATAATTTCTGTATTGTTTTCCAGATGGCAACATATCAGTCTCTTCAAAATCTAGTCTATGATCACCCCAAATATCATTGTTAGTCTTACTGATCTGTAATTTGCTAGATTTTCCTCTTCCCCTTTTGAAGATACAGAAAACCATTTGCCATATTCTGTTTCACTGGCTCTTTTCTAGGATTTCTTAAAGATAATAACCTTTGGTCAGACCATCAGCTAGTTGCTTTAGTACCCCAGGATGCAATTTATCTATTCCTGGAGATTTAAACTCTTCATGTAAAGAAGTATTCTCTGGGTCTACTTCTGTAATCTCAATCTCATGCTTTCATTCAAGTCTTCACAATTTCTTAGTGGAATGCATACTTTTTTTCTTCTACTTTTTCTTTTTTGCCAGAGAAGATAAATCATGGTCATGAGAGACCAGAAACAGTTTTTATTTCTTATTAAATGAAAACTTGACAAAGAATCATGAGCATTCCAAGAAATAAAAATAATGAAATAAAGGATATTATGGCTAGTAGCAAGCACTAACACTATATGTCAGTTAATCAATGGTAAGCTTTAAATTCAAAGTTAATTCCACACCAATAAAAGAATAATAATCATGCTCACATTAGAACACAGCTGGGGAACTGGAATCATACATATTTTCTTTTTTTTAATCCCCTTGCCTCTTTCTTATGCTTATTTCAGAAGAAGGCTTTTTTCCCTTTCTGCAAGATCTGCAAAGAGGGATAGCTGGCGGAGGCTACTTCAGAGTGTTTTCCTGAAGAAGCCTCTAAGGCTCTTGATTACCTTTCTAAATGAATCTACACACCCTATTGACTGAGTTGTTATCTAAGCATGGTTGCTGCAAAATTACATGACCAAGTCAGCGTACGCAGTATACTATGTTTTCATGTCTTTTGTCCACAGGAACTGCTATCCATGAAAACCAGACATTCAGTTTAGCTGGTGCTTTGTTAATCCATCTTTGGTTTAAAATATTCTGTGAACATGTACACCATATTTTGTGCAGGGCTAAAATTTATGAACCTGAAATTCTTCTACATAAAGAATGCAACTCTCTAAGAAATAAGAACTATGCTAGATTAGATTAAAGGCCAAGTTGAATTTGCTGGGTGTGATCTAGCCATCATTCATCATTACATTGATTTGATGTATTTGTCCAATCCCTTTTTAGAGATGTCAAAAGATGTCAAAATCCTGTTTTAGAAGTGTGCCATATAGTAGCAAATTCCATGCCTTTATTTGTTTCTATTATTTCCTTTTTTCAGTCTAACCACTGTTCCGTTTCATTAACTAGTTATAACAAGACTTCCTTATTCATTGTTCATGATTCTTTAGTAAAAAACTTTTTTCAAAAATAATCAGATTTATGAATGGCCAGATGTTATCTACTGGATCATAATATTTTCTCCAAGAACTCTAAATAACTGAAACAAGAATTTTGTCTACTTAAGCAATGTTGCCCCTTCATGGATTACTGCCTTGTCGTGGCGAAGGGGCTTGCATAATTCAATGAAGCTATGAGCTATGCCGTGCTCAAGATGGAAAGGTCATAGTAGAGAGTTCTGACAAAATGTGATCCACTGGAGAAGGAAATGGCAACCCACTCCAGTATCTTTGCCATGAAAACCCTATGGACAGTACCAAAAAGAAAAATGATATGACGCTGGAAGATGAGCCCCTCAGGTCAGAAGGCGTCCAATATGCTACTGGGGAAGAGGAGAGGGCTAGTACTAGTAGCGCCAGAAAGAATGAAGCGACTGAGCCAAAGCCGAAAGGACGCTCAGCTGTGGATGTGTCTGGTGGTGAAAGGAAAGTATGATGCTGTAAAGATTTTTTCTCCATAGGAACCTGGAATGTAAGATCCCTGAATCAAGGAAAGTTGGACGTGGTCAAACAAAAGATGACAAGACTGAACATCGACATCTTAGGGATCAGCGAACTAAAATGGACAGGAATGGGTGAATTGAATTCAGATGACCATCAGGTATACTACTGCAGGCAAGAATCCCTCAGAAGAAATGGAGTAGCCTTCATAGTCAATAAAAGAGTAGGAAAAGCAATACTGGGATACAATCCTCAAAATGACAGAATGATCTCAGTTCGAATCCAAGGCAAACCATTCAATATCACAGTAGTCCAAGTCTATGCCCCAACCACCAGAGCTGAAGAGGATGAAATTGACCAGTTCTATGAAGCCCTACAGCACCTTATAGAACTAACACCAAAAAATGATGTCCTTATCATCATGGGGGATTGGAATGCTAAAGTAGGAAGCCAAAAGATAACTGGAATAACAGGCAAGTTTGGCCTTGGAGTACAAAATGAAGCAGGGCACAGGCTGATAGAATTTTGTCAAGAGAATACGATGGTCATAGCAAACACTCTTTTCCAACAACCCAAGAGATGGCTCTACACATGGACATCACCAGACGGTCAACACAGAAATCAGATTGACTATGTGCTCTGCAGCCAAAGATGGAGAAGCTCTATACAGTCAGTAAAAACAAGACCAGGAGCTGACTGTGGCTCAGACCATGAGCTTCTCCTTGCAAAGTTTAGACTTAAACTGAAGAAAGTAGGGAAAAGCACTAGGCCAGTCAGGTGTGAATTAAATCATATCCCTGATGAATATACAGTAGAGGTGACAAATAGATTTAAGGAATTAGATCTGATAAACAGAGTGCCTGAAGAACTATGGACAGAGGTTCGCAACATTGTAGAACAGGTAGCAACCAAAACCATCCCAAAGAAAAAGAAATGCAAGAAAGCAAAATGGCTGTCTGAGAAAGCTTTGCAAATAGCTGAGGAAAGGAGGAAAGCGAAAGGCAAGGGAGAAAAAGAAAGATACGCCCAATTGAATGCAGAATTCCAGAGAATAGCTAGAAGAGATAAGAATGCCTTCTTAAATGAACAGTGCCAACAAATAGAAGAAAACAATAGAATAGGGAGGACCAGAGATCTTTTCAAGAAAATTCAAGAAAATGTCATGCAAAAATGGGCATGATAAAGGACCAAAATGGCAGGGAATTAACAGAGGCAGAAGAGATTAAGAAGAGGTGGCAAAATTACACAGAAGAACTGTACAAGAATGAGCTTAACGTCCCTGATAATCACAATGAGGTGGTCACTGACCTTGAGCCAGACATCCTAGAATGTGAAGTGAAGTGGGCCTTAGGAAAGCTGAGCAACAACAAAGCTAGTGGAGGTGACAGTATTCCAGCTGAGCTATTCAAAATCTTAAAAGACGATGCAGTAAAAGTGCTACACTCAATTTGCCAGCAAATTTGGAAAACTCAACAGTGGCCACAGGATTGGAAAAGATCAGTTTACATTCCAATTCCAAAGAAAGGCACTACCAAAGAATGTTCAAACTATCGCACCATTGCACTCATTTCACATGCTAGCAAAGTAATGCTTAAAATCCTACAAGCTAGACTCCAGGAGTATGTAGATCGAGAACTACCAGAAGTACAGGCAGGATTTCGAAGAGGCAGAGGAACTAGGGATCAAATTGCCAACATATGCTGGATCATGGAAAAAGCTAGAGAGTTCCAGAAAAACATCTACTTCTGCTTCATTGACTATGCTAAAGCCTTTGATTGTGTGGATCATAACAAACTGTGGCAAGTTCTTAAAGAGATGGGCGTACCAGACCATCTTATTTGTCTCTTGAGAAACCTATATGTGGGCCAAGAAGCAACAGTGAGAACTGGACATGGAACCACTGATTGGTTCAAAATTGGGAAAGGAGTCCGGCAAGGCTGTATACTGTTGCCCTGCCTGTTTAACTTATATGCAGAGCACATAAAAGCAGGGCTAGATGAATCAAAAGTTGGAATTAAGATTGCTGGAAGAAATATCAACAACCTAAGATACGCAGATGATACCACTCTAATGGCAGAAAGTGAAGAAGTACTAAAGAGCCTCTTGTTGCAGGTGAAGGAGAGTGCAAAAGTTAGGTTGAAACTTAACATTAAGAAAACCAAGATCATGGTATCTGGCCCTCTCAATTCCTGGCAAATAGATGGGGAAGAAATGGAGGTAGTGACAGATTTTATTTTCCTGGGCTCCAAGATCACTGCAGATGGGGACTGTAGCCAAGAAATTAAAAGATGCTTGCTCCTTGGGAGGAAAGCCATGGCAAATCTAGACAGTACACTAAAAAGCAGAGATTTCAGCCTGTCAACAAAAGTGCGTATAGTCAAGGCTATGGTCTTCCCAGTTGCAATGTATGGCAGTGAAAGTTGGACCATCAAAAAGGCTGAGCGCCAAAGAATTGAGGCCTTTGAACTGTGGTGCTGGAGAAGACTCCTGCGAGTCCCTTGGACTGCAAGGCGATCAAACCGGTCAGTCCTAGAGGAGATCAACTCTGACTGCTCTTTGGAAGGCCAGATCCTGAAGCTAAAACTCAAATACTTTGGCCACCTAATGAGAAGGAAGGATTCACTGGAGAAGAGCCTAATGCTGGGAAAGATTGAGGGCAAGAGAAGAAGGGGACGACAGAGAATGAGGTGGCTGGATGGAGTCACTGAAGCAGTAGTTATGAGCTTAAATGGACTCCAGAAGATGGTAGAGGACAGGAAGGCCTGGAGGAACGTTGTCCATAGGGTCGCAATGGGTCGGACATGACTTCACAGCTAACAACAACAACAACAAGCAATGTTGATTCTTTCCCAAGAAAATCTGATCCTTTAATGTAATCAATATTTTCATCCTGTTAATACATTCTACCAGTTCTATCAGTACAATTTGGGTTTTCTCATATTGCTAGGAGGTATGCTAAAAAAATCAGAGGACAAGATTTCTATTCAAGTCTATGTATTGTTTTTTGTTTGTTTATTTGTTGGTTATATTTTTTATAAAGCACCATAGATTATATGTGAGTGTGTTGTTCTTTCAAGTTAGCCTTGAATCCTGATAGCTGCATAGACAAGTTCATGCAATTTTTTGGGAACATTTTTGGAAGGGGTTTGCCACTTCCCTCTTCTAGGACTGGTCCAATGTCATCCACTTGGCTTTGTGCCTAAAGAAGACTAGAACTCACCATTTCCTAATTTCTAATCTGGCACCTTTAATCATCATACCAAACTCGCTCTCATGTTTTCATATTAGTCTGAGTTTACACTATAATAAAAATGAGGATCTGTACAAAGTTAATTATACTAAGAATATGACGGGAACAAATAATAGAATTACTCTTGATTTCTAAGATTATCAATAAAGACATAAACATATACTTAAAGTCTGATGTATTCCCGTTCCTCTAAAAATAAAACTGTCATCTTCATGACACACATTGATATAGAGTGATAAATTACCTGTCATTTATATTGTTTCATTTCTGCACTGTGTGCATAAAATTAAATTGCATAGAAACCTGCATTTGATTTCTTTCTTCTTTTAAGTGATGCCAGTTATTTATAGTGCAGTTGTTTTAAGATTTCTAATATTACTCAGTCATTCAGATTTCTTTGAGTGAAGACATAAAGAGAAATGAGGCAGACTGGAACATGCAAGTATGTTTGTATGGTTTTTAACAAAACAAAATTTGAGATGTATGCTACAAGTTCATCAGAACAGATAGGGAATAGCGGTGGGGACCTTTGAATTTAGACTCTTCAAACTTCCTTTCACTCCTTTGCAGAAAAGTATATTAGTCCTGGGATTTGGATACTTATTTTATCTGCTATTAAATTAATAAGAGACAATTATTTTAAGAACAATTGATATAACAGGCAAGAAAAAAAAGAAAGAAGAAACAAACAAGCTTCTTTTTCAGTCTAGTAAGAATCTTTAGGATTGCATTACCAAAATAAGTCATGATTTACCGGTAGCTATTTATTTTTAATCTAATGGTAATTAAACAAATTCTATTCCCAATGTGACCAAACCCCGGTGCTGATTCCCCCCCCCTCTCTCTCTCTCGTATTTTTTTTTTTTGAGGGGTGGTGGTGGTTGTCATTTGACTGACAATAATGTGATAACCAAGAAGCAAATGACATACACATGCTTATGCTACCTTCCTTTTTTACTGTGGGTGAATAAAAACTACATGCAGCTTTTCCTCCTGAAGGGAAAAAAGAAAGAGTAATTTCTGTCCTCTTATGCAGTGTGATGAATATATTTGACTAAGTACCGTGCATTTTCAACCAAATACCAGTAGTTCTCAAAACTATATTAAAAATAAAGTTAATTTTAAATTATTTGCTACATGGATCTGTGATGCTATGGAAATTTGGAATGTTGGAAATACATTATAAGCTTGCAGTGTACACACTCCTAAGTCATTTGTAAGATAGGAAGGGCAAAGTCTTCCCTGAGCAAGTTTGACTTTTTATAACTGCACAGACCTATATTTGCCTTGTTCTTGCCAAGTTGGAAGTTGTTTGCAGTTGCCTTCTAGGGTATTTGTCAGCTTTGCAATCTAGTCTCTCACCTTGATATTTATAAAATAACATCCCAAAATATTTCTGAGGTGAACAAATGCAATAAAAAAATAGCTGTTATCTCCTTTTGCAAAAAAAAAAAATTAGGGGATAATTTGAAACTCATTGACAGGAAAAATCAATTAAGATACACTATCAATCAAGCTATATCTTCTGACACCACCTAATATGTTCAGGAAGGACGTTCTTAGCTGTCCTACCAGGACATCTTCTTTCCAACTTTAGGAAAATTAAAATGAAAATGTGTTTCTGCTTCCTGCCAGCCTTTAAAAATATAGACTCAACAAATCTCATTCATACAGAAAAGATAGCTATGCAAGCATGCAGGCTTGCCTGTGGGAAAGATTTTAATGAGAAACTTTCTTATAAAACCACTGATGACAGATCTCCCCCTATAAAAAGTTTATTGGAAGAGAGGGTCTATAGGGAAAACAAGGGAAATCTAATCATAGGTAGAGAATTCCAAATAAATTCAGCACAGTAAGCCTACCTAATCAAATTATAACCTTGTTGTATAAAGAGTTGGGTTTTATCATGTGCTTTTTGTAGAGTAGAAAGTTAGAAAGAGATCCTTTGTGCATGTGCTTGCATGTTCATAGTTCATTCCTTTCTTTTCTTGAGCAATGATGCTCAACATTATAGAGTACTATATGAGGCATAGGTGAAAGTGGACCCTTTTGGGGGGGCACGGGGGACTGATGGTAATTCTGTTCAATAAAAGACAGAGTTCCATCTCTGATCTCTTGAGTCTAGTCAGCAAATCACAAATGATCTAGGAGCCAAAACCACCTTCCTAACAATCTTTGTTAAAGTTATAAAAGTACAGTGGTTTTGTAAAATTTTCCCATTGGATCACATCTTCTGGGAAATTCCACCTCTTCAGGATCAATTTATCAAATGTTTTAGGGGGCAGTGTTGTGTCATCACTGATGAGGTTTTTACAATTCCCTGATGATATGGTTCCCAGTGCTGAACATGTCTCTCATAATAAATCAGATTGTAAGTGCAAATGCTCCAGCATACATATCCCTGCAAGTTCTATGATAGTAATGTTCCATGTAGTGAACATTTCAGTAGCTTCACACAAAGCCCAAATCTCTTCTGTTCTCCCACTTTTGTTGAGAGTAATTCCTACCCAGCCAGCATAAAGTTACAAATGTCTTGCCAGTATGAACAGCAGATTATGTTCACATTTCCAATTTGGATTGTATAATTATACACAAAATGAGAATAGGATTAGCTCTAAAAGATGTTAATTCAATTGGTCCCTTTTAGCCAACTCTCTTCTTAGCTTTCCTGCCTGAACTAATGGAAAGTAAGTAATGGTAAAATAATGTAATGAGAAGCAAAGGACCTTATGTTGATTGACTGTTGATTGGATGCCACTAATTTACAGAGCTTGTCTTTCCTTCACAGTCCTTTAGCTGTACAGCTACCTAGCAACCATCAAACCAGCACTCTAATATTGCTATGTAAAATATGTATTTCTTGCTAGCACAATCATAGGGAAATGAATACTAAGAATATACAAACTGGTATGATGCTAATATTCTACATATTTTGATATTTTTGACAAATGATTCAGGATTAAAGAAACAATGTATTGTTTATACTAAAGGGAGTCACAGTTTGGATGTTGTTGTTGTTTTTATGTACAAGTTCCTAAACTAAAATGAATGGAAGATTACTTATTATAATGCTACTCTTAATTTTTTAAAAATATTTTATAATATGATTTTTAAACTTAATGATAGAGTACTTATTGAGCTTGCAGATTCCAGATTTATTCCTAAGAAATGAACAGAGACTATTCAAAGCTGTGAAGAAAAGACTCTTAATGAATGGTGTTGAGCTAAGTGGAATAAATATTTGACTTAATAAAAGGGTAATTGTCATTCAACACATAATGGATCTATTCCCAATAAATGGTTAAACATTAATTGTGAAGTTTAAAATTTTTTTAAAAAATTGTATGGTATGCAATCTCCTGCATTCAGTGAGGTAAAGATAGTCCTCAGGTTATGATCACTTGTTCAGTTACCATTCAAAATTATGATGGCACTGAACAAGGAGGTTTTAGGACTGATCCTCGGAGTTTTGGCCATTGCAGTGTCCCCATGGTCACTTGATTGTGATCTGGATGCTTAAATGCTCTGCTTTTGATTATGATGTCACAGAGAGCTATGGTCACATATTGGTATTTTCAGTTTTCCCTGCCAGCTTCCCCAAAACAAAAGCAATGTGGCTGTCAGCAGGAAATCACAAGTCACTTCTGCTCCCACCACTTTTTTGCCTGCTTGCACTCCATAGTGCCTTCCCATAGCACCCTCTGCCCCCTGTGGCACCCATACATTGATCCACTGGCCTGCTTGCCTGGAAATCTGACCTCTTCCCACTTAATGACATGCACAGTCCTGGGGCTATAATGGCAAATGGAACTAATAGGATTGCAGTTGCTAAGTAATGTGATCATGTGACATTGCATTTTACAACTGCGTTGCATAACGATCAAAATTCCATTTCCATTTGCCATCGTAACTCAAGGACTACTTCTTCAACAATAACAGCAAAGTTCCTGTTCCACCTACCTTTATTCCATTTAGATTCTTTTGATTTTTAAATAATGGTAAGGCAAGGATCCAGAAATATTGGAAAGTGAAAATGCTGAAAGGCTGTAGCCTAGTGTTTTATTTTAGCATAATTGTATTATTTAATGTATGATGATCCTAAAATATTCAGACTGTTAAACCCAAAAGTGATTATGAATAGCTCTGTATGTAGCAGTTCTTTATTAAGGTCAGTGATCAGAATTCTGCCATTTAACAAAATAATTAAACAATTTCTGTTTCCGGTAAAATAAGCTCTAGAAGGGTCTCTTCAAATTAACTGAATGGTCAATCAAATGAATATGCAATTCAGTTTAGTAAGCATAAAGTAATGCACACTGGGGCAAAACTACCAGAGGACTGGAAGAGAGCTGATGTAGTTCCCATCTTCAAAAAAGGGAAAAAAATAGATCCTGGAAACTACAGACCTATCAGCCTGACCTCAATACCTGGGAAGATTCTGGAAAAGATAATCAAACAACAAATCAGTGAACGCCTTGATGCAAACAAAGTCATCACTAAAAGTCAACATGGGTTTGTCAAAAACAGATCATGCCAGACAAATCTTATTACATTCTTTGACCAAGTGACAAAATTAGTGACCAGAGGAATGCTGTAGATATAATTTATTTGGACTTCAGTAAGGCATTTGATAAAGTAGATCACAACCTACTACTTGATAAGATAGAAAAATGTGGGTTAGATAGCATCACCACCAGATGGATTCATAGCTGGCTGACAGGCCGTACTCAGCATGTGGTCCTCAATGGAACCGCATCTACATGGAAGGAAGTGTGTAGTGGGGTGCCCCAGGGCTCTGTTCTGGGCCCAGTGCTCTTCAATATCTTCATTAACGATTTGGATGAGGGGATAGATGGGGAACTCATCAAATTTGCAGACGACACCAAGCTGGCAGGAATAGCCAATACTCCAAAAGATAGGCTTAAAATACAGGAGGATCTGGACAGACTTGAACACCGGGCACTATCTAACAAAATGAAATTCAATGGTGAAAAAAGTAAGGTTCTACATTTAGGCAGGAAAAATCAAATGCACAGGTATAGTATAGTTGGTACCTTGCTCAGTAGTAGTAACTGTGAGAGGGACCTCGGAGTCCTAGTAGACAATCACTTAAATATGAGCCAGCAGTGTGCTGCAGCTGCCAAAAAAGCCAACACAGTGGTAGGCTGCATTAACAGAGGGATAGAATCAAGATCAAGTGAAGTACTAATACCACTTTACAATGCTTTGGTAAGGTCACACCTGGAATACTGCATCCAGTTTTGGTCACCACAATGTAAAAAAGATGTCGAGGCTCATGATTGGGGGACTGGAGGCTAAAACATATCGGGAACGATTGCTGGAATTGGGTATGTGTAGTTTAATGAAGAGAAGGGTGACATGATAGCAGTGTTCCAATATCTCAGGGGCTGCCACAAAGAAGAGGGAGTCAAGCTATTTTCCAAAGCACCCGAAAGCAGGACAAGAAGCAATGGATGGAAACTAGTGAAGGAGAGAAGCAACCTAGAACTAAGGAGAAACTTCCTGACAGTTAGAACAATTAACCAGTGGTACAACCTGCCTCCAGAGGTGGTGAATGCTCCAACACTGGAAGTTTTTAATTTTAATTTAATTTAATTTAATAACATTTATATACCGCCCTTCTCCCTGAGGACTCAGGGCGGTTCACAGGGCAGAATAAAAAACACCAATACAAACATTAAAAACAGATTAAACAATTGCCCTAGTTAAAAACAATATAAATACAACGCTAAAAACCCCCAGAAAAATTAAAAAACAAAAGATAAAACAACCCCAACACTCCCCCTCAGGCTAGGCCGGCTTGTACAAACAAAAATGTCTTGAGATCGCGGCGAAAGGAGCGAAGATCGGGCGCCATCCGGAGCTCAACCGGTAGCTGATTCCACAGCTCCGGAGCGCCCACAGAGAAGGATCTCCCCCTGGGGGCCACCAATCGACATTCTCTGATCGGTGGCACCCTGAGGAGGCCCTCTCTGTGGGAACGCACAGGGCGCAGGGAGCTTGATGCCGGCAGCAGATGTTCCCTGAGGTACTCCGGCCCCATGCCATGGAGTGCTTTGAATACCGTTACCAGTACCTTGAATCTCACCCGGAAGACAACTGGCAACCAATGCAGCTCACGGAGCAGAGGTGTAACGTGGGAGTATCGGGAGACTCCCAACACCACTCTCGCGGCTGCATTCTGTACCAGTTGGAGCTTCCGAGTGGTCCTCAAGGGCAGCCCCATGTAGAGAGCGTTGCAGTAGTCCAGACGAGAGGACACGAGCGCATGAGTGACCGTGCACAGATCATCCCGGCTAAGATAGGGCCGCAACTGACGCACCAGGCGAACCTGTGCAAAGGCCCCCCTAGTCACGGCTCCTATATGATCTTCCAAGGTGAGCCGTGAATCTAGGAGGACCCCCAAGTTGCGAGCCCTATCTACGGGGGGTAATAATTCACCCCCCATAGTTAGAGGTGGAATGTCGGAATAAACCCGGGATGAAGATATGCAAAGCCACTCAGTCTTGTCGGGGTTGAGCTGGAGTCTGTTCCTCCCCATCCAGACCCGAACCGCCTCCAGGCAACGGGACATCACGTCGAGGGCATCACTGGGGTGGTTTGGGGTCGAAAAGAAAAGTTGGGTATCATCAGCGTACTGATGATACCCAACTCCAAAGCCACGAATGATCTCACCCAGCGGCTTCATGTAGATGTTGAACAGGAGAGGCGAGAGGACCGACCCCTGAGGAACTCCACAAATGAGAGACCTCGCGGTCGACCTCTGCCCCCCTGCCAACACCGACTGCGAACGTCCCAAGAGATAGGAGGAGAACCACCGTAAAACTGTGCCTCCCACTCCCAATCCCCTGAGACGCCGCAGCAAGATACCATGGTCGATGGTATCGAAAGCCGCCGAGAGGTCTAATAGGACTAGGACAGAGGAATGCCCCCTGTCCCGAGCCCTCCAGAGATCATTCACCAGCGCGACCAATGCCGTCTCCGTGCTGTGCCCGGGCCTGAAACCCGATTGGTACGGGTCTAGATAATCCGCTTCATCCAGGACCAGAGGGAGCTGATGCGCCACCACACTCTCAACAACCTTCGCAAGAAAGCGAAGGTTGGAGACAGGACGAAAGTTATTCAATACAGCCGGGTCCAGGGCAGGCTTCTTGAGGAGAGGCCTCACCACCGCCTCCTTCAAGATGGCGGGGAAGATACCCTCACTCAAAGAAGCCGATATAACTGCCTGGAACCAGCTGCGTGTCCTCTCCCGGGCTGCATAAACCAGCCAGGAAGGGCACGGGTCCAATAAACATGTGGTGGTGCTCAGCCTCCCCATGATCCTGTCCACTTCCTCCGGAGTCACAGAATCAAACTCCTCCCAGATGATATCGACAAGACCACCCGTGTCCTGATCGTCAGACTCTGCCCAGTCAGAGTCCAGACCGGTCCGAATCCGAGCGATTTTGTCCGACAGATGTTGGTTAAACTCCTCGGCACGGCCCTGCAAGGGATCCTCCCTCACCTCCTGATTTAGGAGGGAGCGAGTCACCCTAAACAGGGCGGCCGGGCGATTATCTGCGGACGCGATAAGGGTGGCGAAGTGGTTAGACCTCGCCTCCCTTATCGCAGCGAGATAAGACCTAATGTAGGCTCTTAGTCGCAATCGGTCGGATTCGGATCGGCTGGACCTCCAACCGCTCTCTAGGCCCCGTCTCCGACGCTTCATCTCCCGAAGCTCCGCAGAGAACCATGGAGCTCGACGGGATCTGCACCGGGTCAGGGGCCGCAGGGGTACAACTCGGTCAAGAAGAGACTGGACAGCCATTTGCCTGAAATGGTATAGGGTTTCCTGCCTGAGCAGGGGGTTGGACTAGATGACTTCCAAGGTACCTTCCAACATCATCATCATCATCATCATCATCAACATCATCATCATCATTATTATTATTATTATTATTATTATTATTATTATTATTATTATTATTATTATTATTATTATTAAAAAGCCATTACTTAATGTGTATACTAATAGGATCTCAGCTGTCTGCAATAAACTAGGAAAAAATAATTTGGGGGTCCTAATGGTAGCTTGGTAAAAATGCCATAAGTGTGCATCAGCTATGAACAAGGTAAATTATATACTACAAATCATTAGATTAAGGCTCAAAAATAGAAATGATGACACTATATTGTGTTTATACAAATCTAAAGATTTGTTTATACAAATCTATAACATACTATAGTATAGTATGTTCATAACTGGCATATTGTGTATACTTCTATTTATAACATTTGAAAAATGTATAATAGAGCTGGACAAGGGGCAAAAGAAGGCAACCAAAATGATCAAATGGCTGAAACTCTCCCCTTTGAATAAAGGCTATAATATTTGGGATTATTTACCTTGGAAGAAAGTGATGGAGGGGTTACTTGATCATGGTGTATAAACCCATGCCTAGTATTGAAGAAAGTGTACAGGAAACAGGTTTTCTTCCTCTGTCCAAACAATAAGACCTTGGGTCGTTTAGTTAAGCTGGCTGGAAGGGAATGTACAACAAATTAAAAAGTACTTATTTACACAGCAGCTAATACTTTTGTGAAAGCCATTACTACAAAACATGGTACAAAACCTAGATAGCTCTAAAAGGAGATTGGGTGAATTCATGGAAGATAGGTCCATCACTGCTATTAATTTTGAAAACTACCTCTGTTTGGGAGTAGCATGCCTCCAAGTACAGTTGGCAGGACTGGAGAGAATAGGTTTCCATCTCCTGCTTGTAAGCATTCCCAAGGAATCTGCTTTCTCATTATGTGAAATAAAATGCTAAAATTGGACTTGACTCAGCAGGACTGTTTTGTGTCCTTATTCCTAGCCTGCCCAAGTGGTGGGGTGCTAATGAAGGATAAACTGGGGTAAGGAAGAATGTGCTGTCACTCATGCCTTAGTCATCGTCATTTCTACTACTGCTATATACCACAAGAGGCTGACCTTGAAGACCACCAACCTACTTCTGCATGCAATTCAAGGTGCTGATATCATTTTTAAAGTAGCTCAGTGCCTGGGTGTCTTCAGGCCCAGTTGTTCCCTTAAATCGGGAATAATGATTTTGCTCCATGTCCTGCCATTAACAAAGTACTGGCTTCAGAAATCATAGAGCAGGACCTTTTCTTTTGCCACTTCTTCCCCAAAACAGCATTTGCCTGAGAAATTACATTCATCCTGTTGAGTTTTCAGATATTGAAATATTCAGAAATCATCCTTCATGATCCTTCCTGAAGGTGAATGTCTGTATGTGATTTTATATCAATCATGATTTGTTATTTGGGATTTATATTTTCATGTATCTGTTTTAGATCAATCACAGTATTATGTAAGAGTCTTTTATGATTTGAATGACATATAAGTCCAGTTAATTAAAATAAAATGAGAATGGGGGAAAGGCAGTGAACAGATTGCCAAATTGTCTCCCAATAATTTCCTCACTGGCCTAGATCAGTGATTTTGATCTTTGGGAATTGGGCAGAAAAGAAATTCCAAACACAACAACCAATCCAAAATACTATAACTAATTTATGATTCAGTAGATACTAACTATATAAAATTGTATACAATATGCAGTAAATAATAATCATAGAATGTTTCTCTTAATTGATTCTGTGGCCAGTATCTTAATATCTGAAATATGGTTGATTCTATATCATGTTTTCATTGAAAATTCATCATGCAGGTTGATCTTTCTACTGTTTGTTCTTCAGCTGAATTTAAAAGCTGTGAATTTGCATCATGTCAAAGCAGCCATAAAGATTTATTATGGCTGTACTCTAGATATTTCAGATGGATTGCTATTTCTGCTATGAAACTAAATTGGAAAGAGTAAGAATACTACTATGTATTCAACGAATACTAGCTGCAATGTGATGCCAATTACATAAAGGATCTCTCATGACAAAAACACTTAAAATAAATAAAAACATTTAGATTAAATCTGTATTTTATAGATTAGCATACATGTTTATACCAATTGTGTTAAAGGTGTAAGATAAGGATTTGATCAAACATTCATTAATTTATCTGTACCCTTAGTCCATTTGTATAATCAAAATTATAATCACCCCTTTTCTGTTTATTCCCCCCAGCCCATCCATTTAAACTTGCATTTAAAACTTGTTTTGCCAAGGAGTTAAGGAAACCCATCTGCTGCTGTAATACATGTTGATCCAAAGGAAGTATTCCTACCCTGTGTCAAGGTACTAGTTATGGTATTTAAAGCCCTACATGGCAGGGGTCCGGAGTACCTTAGGGAACACCTGCTGCCGGCGTCAACTTCCCTCCGCCCTGTGCGTTCCCACAGAGAGGCCCTCCTCAGGGTGCCACCGGTCAGAGAATGTCGATTGGTGGCCCCCAGGGGGAGATCTTTCTCTGTGGGCACCCCGGAGCTATGGAACCAGTTACCGGTTGAGCTTGAGACGGCGCCCGATCTTCGCTCCTTTCGCCGCGATCTGAAAACATACCTGTTCGAACAAGCTGGCCTGGCCTGAGGGGGGATTGGTGGGGTTTTTTATTATCATTTTATTGGGGTTTTATTAATGTATTTATTGTTTTTATGGGCATGTATTTAATTACTTTTTAATTTTTGTAACTTTGTGTTTTATTCTTGCCCTGTACACCGCCCTGAGTCCTTCGGGAGAAGGGCGGTATAGAAATATTAATAAATTAAATTAAAATTAAATTAAAGATGTCAATCATGGGTTCAGGAAGGTAGTTGTTCTCTCATCTCTCAGATCTCTTAACCTGCCAGAGATTGCTGCCTTGTGATCACTTCCAAAGGAGTAATTCATATCCTCTTCTTATCTGAAGAGGAATTACAAAGAGCTGCAATCGTTGGCTCTTCTTCTAGTGAACCCCCTCAGTTCGCCATTTGCTCCTCAGACGTTTCAGTGATCACCTCTATTTAGGAATAAGTGTCTATTTTTTATGCAGCCCTTTCCTCCTAAGCTCCCAGAACAAAACATTAGAAAAATAAAATCAAGTGGTTTTCTTCTGCTATGCTGTGACTGGGACTTTATGCAACATGCTACACTACATTACTGCTCTTTGCCTCCAGGCATCAATTCTGATTTACCAACCTTATAATAATATATAATGTTTCAGTCAGTTGGGAAAAATGGCTACTAATCACCTGGGGCTACAGGAAAGTAGGAACTTCTTTCTTAAAATTCAGATGTCAAAACAATTCTAATATGAACGTTTAGTGTGTACCATATTGAAGAGAAATGACACTTTGTTGTTAATTTACACCTAACTTCACATCTTTACATCAGTTGTGCCTTGCTTCTATGTGAGTATTCTATTTGCATTTTTAAAAATAAAAACATAATGTAAATATGGCATGATAAAAACCCAGCTGCAATTGTCTGAGTTCTTTTTATTATATGAAATTACATAGAACTTTAAGATTACTTTTCTCCATAAAATGCAAAATAAAGCAGCTGTCAGTGTCAAAGCAAATGTACTGAATATTTCTTTTATAAAATACTGCTGTACATTGAATTAACTTTACTCCTGGGCATTAAACAATGAGGAAAAAAACCCTTGCTATATTATCTGTCAGGATTTTGTAAAGGTTTTCCAAACACTATTTATGTCTTTCTCATTGCATTATTAAACTATTGGCCTGAATTCTCTACTATCTTGAATAGGGAAATATTTTCAGGCAGTTTCATAACATCAAATTTTATTGGTGGGAAATGTTAACAGTTTTTTCTATTGACAAACACAGAAGATAAATGGGAATAATTTTGTAAGAGAATAATGACTATACAGCATCACACAGCATTATTTATTTATTAAATTTACATGCTGCTCATCTCGTTGATAAGGCAACTTTGTGCAGCTTACAACTAATAAAAAGATAAATATAAAAACAATTCAAAAGAGTTACATGCTGATGACGACTAATTGTCATTTTGTTAGTTGGGCATGAGGGGGAAATATGATAAATTACTTATTTCTTTGTTTTAATTATATACTGCTTAAACCAATATGGTATCACAGTAGTTATTAGTAACAAGTTGATACCATGATTGATAAGAAGCTATGCTAAATTGGGCTGCCAAATTAAAAATAAATGATAACATTTTAGACTGATAAATAATTATTAGTAGCTCATAAAATGAGGAGCCAGATTGTTGGGGGCAATATGCTGACTCTGTAAACTGCTTAGAGAGGGCTTTAAAGAACTATGAAGTGGTATATAAGTCTGAGTGCTATTGGTATCTACAATATTTTGAGATAAAAATATGGAAAAAAGTCAGCTGCTTGAAAGCAGTTGATAATCTAGAATCAAAGTACTGAAAAACTGAGGTATATTTTTATGAAAGTGGATTCCTTTCCTTTCATATTTTTTTAAATAATAATTTACCAACATTTGTAAATGTTAACATAGTAAAAAAAATGAAGAGAAATTGGGACTGGGCTGAGAAAAACAAAATCTTTTTAGGTGAAAGGGTCTTTTTTCCTGGAAAAAAATATTACACAAATAAAATGTATTAATTAAAACAAAAAAATCCTTTGCCATGCTTGGATTATGTCCAATGTGGATGGATGACAATTTTGTTTTATAAGAATTTACCAAATGTTCAAGTTTAAATAATAATAATAATAATAATAATAATAATAATAATAATAATAATGATGATGATGATGATGATGATGATGATGATGATGATGATGATGATGTTGGAAGAGACCTTGGAGATCATCTAGTCCAACCCCCTGTTCAGGCAGGAAAGCCAATATCATTTCAGACAAATGGCTGTCCACCAGTCTCATCTTAAAAACTTCCAGTGTTGGAGCATTCACAGCTTCTGGAGACAGGTTCTTCCACTGATTAATTGTTCTAGCTGTCAGAAAATTTCTCCTTAGTTCTAGGTTGCTTCTCTCTTTGGTTAGTTTCCATCCGTTGCTTCTTGTCGTGCCTTCAGGTGCTTTGGAGAATAGCTTGACTCCCTCTTTGTGGCAGCCCCTGAGATATTGGAACACTGCTATCATGTCACCCCTAATCCTTCTCTTGATTGAACTAGACATACCCAATTCCAGAACCATTCCTTATATGTTTTAGCCTCCAGTCCTCTGATCATCTTTGTTGCTCTTCTCTGTACTCTTTCTAGAGTGTCAACAGCTTTTTTACATCATGGTGACCAAAACTAGATGCAGTATTCCAAGTGTGGCCTTACCAAGGCATTGTAAAGTGGTATTAATACTTCACGTGATCTTGATTCTATCTCTGTTAATGCAATGTAGCACTGTGTTGGTGTTTTTTTGCAGCTGCAGTACACTGCTGGCTCATATTTAAGTGATTGTTCACTAGGACTCCAAGATCCCTCTCACAGTTACTACTATTGAGCAGGGTACCACCTATACAGTACCTGTGCATTTGGTTTTTCTTGCCTAAATGTAGAACCTTACTTTTTTCACCACTGAATTTCATTTTGTTAGATAGTGCCCAATGTTCACATCTATCAAGATCCTTCTGTATCTTAAGCCTATCTTCTGGAGTGTTGGCTATTATAACACATTTCCTTCATAAATGAGTTAAAAAAGAATATGAGATAAAAGACATTCGAATATAGGAAAAAGTAACAGCACAGATGGGTAACATGTAGTATGAGGGTCACATGCAAAAAAAACAATCAAAATATCAAATCAGCAAAACAATCCCATATTTCTGCTGTCTCTACTTTACTTCTTGAGTTGGTTTCTTTTAGCCAGTTAATGCTAGTTAGCAGATATGAAGGGTTCTAATGAAAGAATCAATAGGTGGTACATGCCTAAAATCTGTCTGCATTTAGAACCTTACTTTTTTCACCACTGAATTTCATTTTGTTAGATAGCACCCAATGTTCAAGTCTGTCAAGATCGTTCTGTATCTTATGTCTACAAATTTGATAAGTTCCCCATCCCTCATCCAAATCATTGATGAAGATGTTGAAGAGCATTGGGCCCAGAACAGAACCCTAGAGCACCCCACTACACACTTCCCTCCAATATGATCTCTTTCTTTTTCAAGATTGGGGGCCCAAGACTACACAATAGTTCTGTATTTGCATTTTAATGTACAGTTATCCTTGAAAAGTCTGTATATTTTAGGTCAGAATAGCATCTATCTAAAGTTCATAAATTTGCTCATTATATGACCCTGAGTTTGTTGTTATTTTTCTGGATTGTTTAGGTTTATGTACATAAGTAATAATGAAAGAAGAAATATACATTAGTTTATTTTAATAGCAAAATGTAATGATTACATTACATCAGCTCCCTCTGTTCCTGGAGGAAGCTGACTATCTGGACCTGTACCAATCGGGTTTTAGGCCCGGGTACAGCACGGAGATGGATTAATCCCGACAAGACCGAGTGGTTGTACATACCGGCATCTTGGGCAATCCAGCCTATTCCATCTTTAATTATGGGGGGTGAGGTGTTACCCCCCGTACATAGGGCTTGCAACTTGGGCGTCCTCCTTGACTCACAGTTGAGTTTGGAAGATCACATAGGAGCCGTGGCCAGGGGGCCTTTTGCCCAGGTTCGCCTGGTGCACCAGTTGCGGCCCTATCTGGACTGAGATGCCCTACGTACAGTCACTCATGCGCTTATGACCTCTTGAATAGACTACTGCAATGCTCTCTACATGGGATTGTGCTTGAGGACCATTCGGAGGCTTCAGCTGGTGCAGAATGCGGTCGCGCGAGTTGTGATGGGGGGTCTCCTGATACTCCCATGTAACACCTCTTCTCCGTGAGCTGCATTGGCTCCCAGTTGTCCTCCGGATGAGATTCAAGGTGCTGGTGATGACCTATAAAGCCCTAAATGGCATGGGTCTGGATTATTTATGGGAGCACCTGCTGCCGGCATCAACTTCCCATCGCCCTGTGCCCACAGAGAGGGTCTTCTCAGGGTGCTATCGGTCAGGGAGTGCCAGCTGGCGGCCCCCAGGGGGAGAGCATTCTCTGTGGGTGCGCCTGCCCTATGGAATCAGCTGCCTGTGGAGCTCCGGATGGCTCCCGACCTTCGCTCTTTTCGCCATGACCTGAAAACCTGGTTATTCGAGCTTGCCGGCCTGGACTGAGGGATTGGAGTTTTAAATTTCATAATTTAATTTATTTTGTTTGGGGCTAAATTTAATTTAATCTATTTTTAACTTTTGTATGTCATATTTTAATTGCCCTGTACACCGCCCTGAGTCCCTCGGGAGAAGGGCGGTATATAAATCTAATAAATAAATAAAATAAATTTTAGTTAACCTACATAGAGAAGCTGGTAGATAATCAAAGACAAATTATGCAGCAGAATAAAAATTTCCAAACTTATTCAACTCTAAATATTTTTTTGTTATTTTATCAGCATTCCCATAGCTTCTTGGAAATTCCTGTGACATTCCATATAAGAGAGATCTTCTCATTCATTTCCATCTTGCATTTTCCATACTTTTAATGAAAAATAAAGCCGATACATTTAATGGGAAAAATGAAAACATACTGACTTCCTGTCTTACCTAATACTGCATTTCTGTTTATATTAAATTAAAAATATTTATTTGTTTGTTTGTTTGTTTGTTAAAGGTCTTTGGATAACTTCTGCAATGACACTGCTAACCTATAGGTACTTCTTGTACACATTATGTGAATATGATTTGACTTGCTTCAAGGGAAAGAAAGGAAATAGCTTATGTGAATTTTCAGGAGACATATACACTGTAAAAAGTGAAGTTATGGCAAGCTCTATCTGAAGCTAGCTGGCTGTATAATTTCTAAAATGTAAAATTCAGTTTTACTCTGGTTCAGTCCCTGGTGGGTTTATTAATTGGTTTCTGAGGAACAGAAAGCAATTAAGATTTCTGCAACTGAGATATTTTTATGTTTATTTCAGTAAGCAATGCAAACTTCTGCTGCAGGCACTATTTTACCTTTTTATTTTTAGGTAATCTTTCAGCACCTTCATTATAACAAAGAAATAACTTTGATCTTTATCTTTGAAGACAATAATAATAATAATAATAATAATAATAATAATAATAATAATAATAATAATAATAATAATAATAATAATGTTGGAAGGGACCTTGGAGGTCATCTAGTCCAACCCCCTGCTGAGGCAGGAAACCTTATACCATTTCAGGCAAATGGCTGTCCAGTCTCTTCTTAAAAACTTCCAGTGTTGGAGCATTCACCACCTCTGGAGGCAGGTTGTTCCACTGGTTAATTGTTCTAACTGTCAGGAAGTTTCTCCTTAGTTCTAGGTTGCTTCTCTCCTTGACTAGTTTCCATCCGTTGCTTCTTGTCCTGCTTTCAGGTGCTTTGGAGAATAGCTTGACTCCCTCTTCTTTGTGGTAGCCCCTGAGATATTGGAACACTGCTATCATGTCACCCCTCACTCTTCTCTTCGTTAAACTACACATACCCAATTCCAGCAACCTTTCCCTATATGTTTTGGCCTCCAGCCCCCTAATCATCTTTGTTGCTCTTCTCTGTACTCTGTGTGTATGTGTTCATGTATTTGTGTACATGCATATCATGAATCTGTCTGTAATATTAGATTATATTTAGAGAAGACTAGGAGTGACATGACAGCAGTCTTCCATTATTTGAGATGCTGTCACAGAGAAGAGGGGATCAACTTGAAGGCAAGACAACAAATAACAAAAAGGAGTTATCAATGAGAGATCCAACTTAGAACTAAGGAGAAATTTCCTGACAGTGATAAAAATTAACCAGTGGAATGACTTCCCTCCAGTTGTTGTGTGTGCTCTATCTCTGGAGGTTTTTAAGAGAACAGTCCTTTGTCCAACATTGCATAGGATCTCTTGATTGAGCAGGGGGTTGGACTAGAAGACCTCCAAGGTCCCTTCCAATGCTGTTCTTCTGTATTCTGTATTCTATTCTGTATTCTGTATCCTTCTGCCAGGAGATTGAACAATGCTGTTGAACTAGATTCCTTGCTTTGTAGTTCCTTATGTGTAGAAATGAAGGAGGACAGGAAGACTTATATAATGATTAACAAGATGGATTATGTTTTCATAATCTTTTAGATGTGAATATACTTTGTGATTCCATTCCTTCATAAAAGATATGAAAAGGTAGGGGTTATATGAAAATTGACTCTTCTGTCTGAAAAATGCGAGAAGGTTTATCATAATTTTGTCTGTGAATTTTGGGGCTTCATCTAACTGAAATTAATGGTTACATGTTATATAAAGTTATATAGAAATATGATTGTTTCTTGTTCTGAAGACATGTTTCTCCATACTGTATGTAAGCACAGCAAATGAATTAGTATAATTTCTAAAACACTAATTGATGTAAGTATTTACTATGGAATGTTGAGTGAGTTTTGAAATATACAGAGGTAATGAGAGGCTTTGAATAAGTATTGGCATATTTTTGGTAGCATCAAAACTATTTGAGGAAGGATACATATGGAAGAAAAAAAATAAAAGGTAAATGAAACTAAAGTAAAAGTTGAATGACTACAAGAGGAATTAAGAGGAAGATTAAAATTAAGATTGAAAAAACAAAACAACCCTATTACATAACAGATTAAGCCCTCAAGAAAATGAATCCAAACTGGACATAAGGAAATGTGGAAGAATGTGAAAGCTATTTGGAAGAGAGTAAAAAGGATAGTAGTGTACTTTTAAAAAGGTCACTTATAGGAAGTATGCTCTTCCTCAGGTCTTCATATGGAATATGATCAAAGTAAACTTTGAAGCAGAGGATAAATGACACAGCATCAGGCAGATCTAGGGAAAACCCCATCCTTTTTGTTACGAGCAAATACAAATTGGTCATCAACAGGCACATAAACAACATCTACATACCATTCAAAAGGGACAATCAGAAGGCCAGAACACTTCCTAACCAATAATGATCATCTGGATGAGTAGAGGTTATCACCAAGATTAACAATAGACCAAATATCAAGAAGGAAACAGCTTAATCAAGGAACCACCAAGACAACTCCCACCACTAGCATATAAAATAAGAGCAACCCCCACTACCTACTAGCACTGATGGTGTTACCTAGTTTGGTAATAAAATGTCTGCAAGAAAACAACAAAGCTCAGAGAGCACCAAGGACCCTACACAAATACTAGAAACATCATTACATTTTCACATGCAGTTAGAACAACTAGCCATAAGAAAGTTTTTCTTTGTCCACTCTCATGCTTGAAACTTCAGACTGAAGTTTTGGATGATAAATATAAAAAGTAGAATTGGCTCTGCCCAATTGACTCTTGAAAGTGGGAAATCTTGGAACATGTATTATACTTCACTGTTGTTCCTTTTATAGAGATATTCAAGTTAGATTTATTTTCCTTATGTTCAGCAGGTATCCTAGATAGATTTGGCTTATGCCCAGATGCTACTGACAAATGCATTGACATTTATTACAGCTAGGTTTTGCATTTCAGCATGTAATATTGACTGGACCTTGACAGCTCAAGCTCCTGCTATATAGGTATATTCTATATAATTTTAAGTATTCTCATATTTTATGTAATCTTAGATAGTATTATAGATATAACCTAAACATAGTTTACCTTTCTTTGGCTTTACTTTTGAGTCATATAATACACTTTGTTTATGCATTTCAACTTAAAAAAAAATGAATTTATGTTTGCTAATTTTTTAAGGTAGACTCTTAAGCAGTGGTTTTGGACTCCCTAGGGACCTATTTCTTATATTGGTCTCAGAGACCAGTAAAGACTGACTGGATTGATGAAGTTAAAAAAAAGCTATGAATGAGAAAAAAAGACAATGATTTCAGAAGAAACAAAAATGCAAAGAAGATGTTATATAATGAGTATACTAAGAAAAAATAGTTGAAAGCATTCAAAGACAGCAAGGAGCAGGTATGATTAAAAAAGGCAGAGAAACTGCAGAATGATTTGGATGGGCAAAATAAGGAGCTTCCAGCACAGGAACAGGATTTAATAATAAAAACAATGACATGAACTCCAACAAAACTTAAATGAGAGAATGCTGAAATCAGTATTTTAGAAATAGGTATAGAAATTTCACTTATATGCTGAAGAATGGAATTGAAATGAGTCACAGAAATTGTAGTTTCTAAAAAAAATGAAACAAAGGTGATAGACATGACAGTGCTGAAAAATTGTAATTGTTATAGTAATGGTAATAACAGGTGTGATGATGTGAATTTGAATATATTGAACTACAGTATGCATGTAGTTTGTTTGTGGAGAAGCTGCACAACTTGTTTAATATGTGAGTGAAGATTGCCTCTGCCTGACAACTGGAAAAAAGTCTTTATCATTCTCCTGTAAAGGGGAAAAGGAGCAAAAGTAGCTGAACTAGACGGGGATAGGGTTTTTTTTACAATAGGTATAGAGGTATAGAGAAGTCTATGCAATTTTTTTACTACATTTTCAAAAGTAGTTTGCCATAGCCTTCTTTCTAGGGCTGAGCTGGAATGACTCACCCCAAATCACCCAATTGGCTTCCATCTCTAAGGTGAGACTAGAATTAGGGAGTTAGACAGCATCACCACCAGATGAATTCGCAGCTGGCTGACCGGCCATACTCAGTGTGTGGTCCTAAATGGCACCGCATCTACATGGAGGGAAGTGTGTAGTGGGGTGCCCAAGGGCTCTGTTCTGGGCCCAGTGCTCTTCAACATCTTCATCAGTGATTTGGACGAGGGGATAGATAGGGAACTCATCAAATTTGCAGACGACACCAAGCTGGCAGGAATAGCCAACACTCCAGAAGATATACTGAAGATACAGGAGGATCTGGACAGACTTGAACACTGGGCGCTATCTAACAAAATGAAATTCAATGGTGAAAAAAGTAAGGTTCTACATTTAGGCAAGAAAAATCAAGTGTACGTGTGATGTATTGGGTTTTGTTTTACTGAGTGCACCACATGGGGTTTGAATGCTGGAAGGTTGTTTAAGCAGGGAGCTGGCTAACGGCTCCCAGTTCTTCAGACAACCCATCTCCAGCGCTGCCATTGACTGCCTCTAGGGTGGCAATAGGTTGCTTCAAACCTATTGGCCATCACCTAGAGGCCAAGGTATAAATATCTGCATTCGCAGCCCTGTGTCCCAGTTCAGTTCCTGCAAGAAAATAAAGAATGTTCCTGACTAACTCACTTGCCTCGTCTCTTCATTCAAGCAATGAACCCAGTACACAACACTGGCGACGAGAATGGGATCCTGCTCCTTCCACAGAGCTGAGAGTCACTAGGTGTGAGGCCGGAATGCGCCTGGTGGGAAAGCAAGTTCCCCCCTTATGGTCAGCTAGCACAGCCACGCTAGTGACCACCGGACCTGTGGATTAGTCCCTGGGCATACGGAGGAGCTGGATAAGAAGACAACGAGCCCAGCCGTGAAGACTTCACCAAAATGGTGAAAGTTGGAAAGCTGGAAGAATTTGACCTAACTCACCCAGAAAGATGGTCTTAATATCTATCCAGAGTTGAGAACTATCTTTGTGCCAATCAAGTTGCCGAAGATGGCCTGAAGGCCACAATGCTCCTGTGTGTTTGTGGCTCAGCCACATTCAACATTGCAGAGAATTTGTTTGCTCCAGCACCGCTGGAGTCTGTAACATTCACGGACTTGAAGAAACGGCTCAGTGACCATTTCCAGCCCAAGCTTTTGGTAATAGCTTGGTGGTAAGCATTCAAACAGAGGGTTCAACAGCCAGGTGAAACAGTGTCCAAATTCATTGCAGCGTTGAGGCAAGCTGCATGATTGTGCCAGGTCTCCAATGTAGAGGAGAGACTGCAGGACTGGCTCGTCTGTGGCCTCCAAAATCAAGAGTTGCAGCAAAAGCTCTTCGCCAAAGAGACTGTCATTTCCAGATGCGTTGAAGGAGATCATGGCAGACAAAGCCGCCGCCGGGGCTGTAAAAGCTACGCAGCCCACCAAAAATGCACAGCACAAGGAGACCGTCCACCACGAGGACGCCGAACACACTGAAGACTCCGACAACAACTTCGAAGTTGACAAGCTTCAACAGCATGATGATCAGAAACGTCGCAGCGACAATCAACATGGGACAACTTACAAGGCAGGTCCCTCCCTTAGGCAGCCACCACCTGTTCTGAACCAGCCCTCTTCTCGCACCCCTAATCAAAAGAAGAGTCTGGAAAGCGTCCAAGACCAAAAGGCTTCTGCCAAGTTTTAATTACACTGTTACAAGAATACAAGAGCTTGACTTCTCAAACGGAAAAGTTGCTTTCAGCAACCAGCCCCTCCCCAAACACTTCTTTTATAGAGAGCTCAGGGCGTGGTCTCCCTGTGCCTCCTCCCGAGGAGTCCCATAGCCTTTCTTTGTTTGTCCCTGCTCGTCTGCCTCCTGCGTCGGGCGTCCTTGAACAGGGCCAGCTGTGGGTCATCATCCTCCGCACTCTCGGGCTCACACAGCTGAGAAGAGGTTCCCGGCTGAGGACTCTGCAAAGTCTCCAAATCATCATCAGCCGGTTCGTTTCCCTCCTCCCCCACATCTGAGTCCTCCGATACATCGGACCCGGCTGTCGGACCCACAGGCTGGCCCTGAGTCACAACACTATCCCGCACCGCAGGGCCCTTCCCCCGGGTCTGCCGATCCGGATGCGGTCGGGATGGGAACTGTTCGTGAAACGCAGTCACCAACGCAGGGGCATGAACGGCGGTCGCGTCTTCCCATGTGAAGTCCTCCGGCCCGTACCCTTTCCACTCGATCAGGTACTGGAAGCGACCTTTCAGCCAGCGGGAATCCCTGATGCTGGCGACCTCGTACTCGGGGGTGCTGTCGCCATCACGAGGTCCTGATGGGGGAGGTTCCGCTTGGCGAAGTGGACAAGCCGGTTGTTCGGGGACCAACAAGGACCGATGGAAGACGGGGTGCACGCGCAGGGAACGTGGCAGAGTTAAACGATAGGCGACCGGGTTGATGACGGCCTCGACTGGGAACGGTCCAAGGTAACGGTGGTCCAGCTTCCTCGCCGGCCGAGTGGATGGTAGGTTCCTGGTGGACAGCCAGACCCGATCCCCCACCGATAATGGAGGCGTATCCCTTCTCGACCGATCGGCGAACCTCTTGTAGTCGGCCTTGGCCTTCTCCAGCTGCCGTCGCACCAACCGATGGATCGCCTGTAACTCCGCCATGAATTCGTTCGCTGCCGGCTCCGGTGAGTCCACGGGAGAAAGGGGGAAAAACCGAGGGTGATAACCCACATTGGCCAAGAACGGTGTCATCTGCGTGGAGGTGTGCTGCGAGTTGTTAAAGGCAAACTCGGCTATGGCCAAATAGTCCACCCAATTGTCCTGCTGCAGGTTAACGTAGCAGCGCAGATACTGCTCCAAAATGCCGATGACCTTCTCGGTACCCCCGTCGGTCTGAGGATGATGCGCGGACGAGAGGCAAACCTTAATGTCCAACGCCCGCATCAACTCCTGCCAGAAGCGGGCTGTAAACTGGGCCCCCCTATCGGAGACGACTCTATCGGGAAGGCCGTGCAGCCGGAACACCTGTTGGATGAACATGCGACTAGTGGCGCGAGCTGACGGTAAGCCGCGACAGGGGATGAAGTGCGCCATCTTGGTCAACATGTCCACCACCACAAACACTGTCGTGAAGCCGGAGGATGGGGGTAGATCCGTCAGAAAGTCCATGGACACAGCCCCCCAGGGTCTCTTGGGCGTTGGCAAAGGCTGCAGTAAACCAGGCGGGGCCCCTGTCGCTGACTTGGCCTGCCTGCATGGGACGCAGGAGGTGACATAAGACTGGACATCGTGTCGGACTCGGGGCCACCAGAATGTACGGGAGACCAGGTTCAGAGTCTTGAACAGGCCAAAATGCCCCGCAGCCGGGTTATCATGACATTGGCTGAGGACGAGTCCCCTGAGTGGCCCTCCTGGAACATAGAGCCGGTCACGATAATACAGGAGTCCATCCGTGACCGACCAAGGCGAATCTGGCCCCACCTCTTCCTTCCGCTGAGCCACCCACGCCTCCTGCTGCTGCGCCTCCCGGATCCGAGCCCGTATATCCACCGGCTCCCGCACCGCAGCAAAAGACTCGACGGGGATCACGGTCCTGGGCGGAAGCTTGTCTTCCACTCGGGTGTACTCGGGCTTCCTGGACAGAGCATCCGCTCTCTGGTTGTGCCCGCTTGGTATGTACCGCACCCGGAAGTCAAACCTCGCAAAGAAGAGGGACCACCGGATCTGGCGTTGGTTCAAATTCCGAGCGGTCTGCAGGCTTTCCAGATTCTTGTGGCCCGTCCGGACCTCGATTTGATGCCGCGCCCCCTCCAGATGATGCCTCCAAGCCTCGAACGCCGCCTTGATGGCCAGCAGCTCCTTCTCCCAGATGGTATAGTTGCGCTCCGAGGGATTCAATTTCCGTGAGTGATACGCGCAAGGGAAAAGGGTACCGTTGGGCGTCGCTGCCTGGGGTAACACGGCCCCAATGGCAATGTCGGAGGCGTCCGCCTCCACGACAAACGGCCGTTGCGGGTCAGGATGCTTCAAGATGGGCTCCTTCATGAAGGCGTCCTTCAAAGCTTGGAACGCCTGTTGTTCGGGGGCGTTCCACTGGAACCGAGTCTTCTTCTGCAGGAGCCGGGTGAGGGGGGCTGTCAAGGCAGCAAAGCCAGGGATGAATGTCCGATAGTAGTTGGCAAATCCAAGAAGTCGCTGAATATCCTTCACGCGACGCGGGGGTTGCCAACTCTGCAACGACTCAACTTTACTCGGTTCCATGGCGATGCCCTCAGGAGAAATGCGGTGACCCAAGAAATCAATGGTCACCTGGTAGAACTGGCACTTCTCCAACTTGGCAAACAGCCGATGTTTCCGGAGGCGCTGCAGGACCTGACGGAGATGCTGATGATGCGCTTCACGCGACGGGGAGTAAATCAGGATGTCGTCCAGGTAAATCACAACAAACTGGTCCAACAGATGCCGAAAGATGTCATTCATAAAATGCTGAAACACAGCGGGGGCGTTGGTCAGGCCAAACGGCATCACCGTGTACTCGAAATGTCCATAGCGAGTACCAAACGCCGTCTTCCACTCATCACCCGGCCGAACCCTGACGAGGTTGTAAGCTCCACGCAGGTCCAGTTTCGTGAAGATCTTAGCCTCCCGGAGTCGGTCCAAGAGCTCGGGGATGAGGGGCAGCGGGTAGCGGTTACGCACCGTGATAGCGTTGAGTTTCCGGTAGTCACAGCAAAGCCGTAACTCGCCCGACTTCTTTTTGACGAAGAGCACGGGCGCAGACACTGGCGAGGACGAGGGCCGGATGAAACCACGAGCCAAGTTCTTCGTCAGGAAGTCCCGCAATGCAGCCAACTCGGGCTCCGACATGGAGTACAAACGCCCCACTGGGAGAGGCGCATCAGGGACTAGGTCAATGGAGCAGTCGTAGGGCCTGTGCGGGGGTAATTGGTCCGCCTCTGACTCGCTGAACACGTCAGCAAAGTCGGACAGTTCGGGAGGCAAGGAAACCCCTGGGGAACCCTCCACCTGGCCGGCACAGATATGGCGGGTGTGGTCCACGCACTGCAAACTTGGGAAGGTGACCAAGTTCTGAGACCAATAGATCTGTGGATCATGCGCCCGGAGCCACGCCAGTCCCAAGACCACGGGGAAGTGCAGATCCGAAGTGACGTAGAACTGAATGGCCTCCACATGGGTACTGATGGCCATACACACGGGTTGCGTGGCGGCCGTGATAGGCCCGGACAGGAGCACTCGACCATCGATGGTCTCCACAAGCATGGGCGGATCCACTGGACACTGGG
Source organism: Vipera ursinii (assembly GCF_947247035.1). NCBI lineage: Eukaryota > Metazoa > Chordata > Lepidosauria > Squamata > Viperidae > Vipera > Vipera ursinii. The sequence continues at coordinate 323,120,963 of NC_139512.1, read as the reverse complement.
GAACAGCCCATTTGGCCACAAAGGCCGAATCCATAAAGTTAGTGGTAGCCCCAGAGTCAATTAAGGCATGGACCGGAATCCCCTCTGGCTTGCCAGGAAGGATCAGTCGTGCCTCCAAAATCAAATGCCGTGGAGGTTCACAGGCACCGTCGGAACAACGTCGCTCGGTGTGGATGTTGTGGGTCGCCCGATCTTTCACACCGTCTAGATCGGGCTCGGGCCGTTTCCCGATAGCAAAGCAGGGGACTTTCTCGGAGCAGGCTTGGTCACTGACGCCCGCTGACGCTTCTTCGGGCAAGAAGCAGCCAAATGTCCAGGGTCCCCACAGTAAAAACACAACCCCTCCGATCGTCGTCTGTCCATTTCCGTCACCGATAGACGGGACCTGGCGGCACCCAGCTCCATTGGCTCCTCCCTCTGGACTGGGGGCTCACGCACAACAGGGGCGGCAGGGGTCTGTGGGGTGGCACGGCGACTCTTACGCTGCTGCAGCCGGGCATCGATCCGCAGACAAAGATGGATCAGCCCATTCAGGTCTGAGGGAATGTCCACGCGGGCCAGCTCATCCAACATCTCCTCTGACAAGCCATCCTGAAAGGCATCCACGAGCGCAGCCTCATTCCAGGTGGAATCCTGGCTAAGCAGCCGGAAATCGCTGATATAGGTCTGTAGAGGGCGCTGACCCTGCCTCAAAGCTTTCAGGCGTCGGGTGGCCGTCTGCGCCTTAATCGGGTCCTCGTACATGAGGCGCATATGGTCACAAAACCCCCCAAAGTTATCCAACAAAGGGCTAGGCTGTGCCAACAGAGGCGTGCCCCAATGAGCTGCATCTCCCGACAGAAGGCTCAATACGAATCCCACCTTATCTCGGTCAGTGGGGAAATCAGCTGCTCTCACGCTGATATAAAGCTGGCATTGTCCCAGGAAGGCAGGAAACAGTTCTGGTTTACCAGCAAATTTATCCGGCATAGCTATCTGACATTTCCTCCTGGGTGGGGGGGCAGCATGTACCTGAGCCTGCAGTTGTGCCACCTGAGTGGCCAGCAAGGTGAGTTGCTGGTTGAGCTGGGCATTCTCGGCAAGAAGCTGCTCCATCGTAGTATTAAGGGGTGGGTGGCTGAAAGCAAACTGTTCTGAACCAGCCCTCTTCTCGCACCCCTAATCAAAAGAAGAGTCTGGAAAGCGTCCAAGACCAAAAGGCTTCTGCCAAGTTTTAATTACACTGTTACAAGAATACAAGAGCTTGACTTCTCAAACGGAAAAGTTGCTTTCAGCAACCAGCCCCTCCCCAAACACTTCTTTTATAGAGAGCTCAGGGCGTGGTCTCCCTGTGCCTCCTCCCGAGGAGTCCCATAGCCTTTCTTTGTTTGTCCCTGCTCGTCTGCCTCCTGCGTCGGGCGTCCTTGAACAGGGCCAGCTGTGGGTCATCATCCTCCGCACTCTCGGGCTCACACAGCTGAGAAGAGGTTCCCGGCTGAGGACTCTGCAAAGTCTCCAAATCATCATCAGCCGGTTCGTTTCCCTCCTCCCCCACATCTGAGTCCTCCGATACATCGGACCCGGCTGTCGGACCCACAGGCTGGCCCTGAGTCACAACACCACCATTGAATGGACTGTAGGTTCCAGACAGCCATGTATCGGTCCTGTGGGAAGACCGGCCACATCGTGTCCATCTGCAGAGGTCTCCAGAAGGACCAACAATCAAACCGCCAGTTGGACATTCCAATCAGGAGAGGTACTGGGGCCCCAGGGCAATTTAGCATAGGGTTTTGCTCCAGCTGCAGAAGTGTTTGCCACTTGGGAGCTCACCACCCCATTAAGCCAAACTTTTGACTTCAGGTCGAGCTACAAAGGGTCTCTTGCAAAATGGAACTACACACAGCCATGTCCATTATATCACTTGAAACATTCAAGTTTGTCTGCAATTGCAGCAAGAGATGGGCCAAGCTTAGGCCATCTGATATCATACTGACCGACTTCCAGAATGCTAGAGTCACTGTCAAGGGTGAGGTCACATTGGCCATCAAATTCAAGGGGTTTTCTGGGCACCTGGACGTTCTTATAGTAGGGGGTCAGTGAATGAGCCTGATCGGGCTCGATTGGTTTGATGCATTAGGTATTAAAGTCACTGGTATCAACCGGACACAAGTCGCACGTTTAGTGACAGTATGCGAGGAGTTTGCAGATGTGTTTGATTCTAGCTTAGGAACTTATAAGGGCCCGCCAATAACATTTAAACTCTATCCTACTGTAATGCCTGTCAGGATTAAACCTTGTAGAGTGCCATTTGCTCTTAAACACAAGATAGATGCTGAATTGGACAAGTTAGTTGAACGGGGTGCTACAGCCCATAGATGGGGGTGAATGGGAAACCCCAATAGTCACACCACTAAAAGGCAACGGAGAGGTCAGGATTTGCACTGACTACAAGTTCATGATTAATTGTGCACTTAAACAGCACACATACCTGGTGCCAGTAGAGAGCCACATCCTGGCATCACTACAAGGGGAAACCGTTTTTGCAAAATTAGATTTGGCACAGGCCTACCAACAGCTTCCTCTGGACGAGGCCACAGCCACAGCACAGACTATTGTAATGCACAGAGGGGCTTTTAAAGTAAAATGCCTCCAATTTGGGGTTAGTGTAGCCCCTGGCATTTTTCAAACCATCATGGAGCGTACACTCAAGGGCATTCTGGTTGTCTGCCCCTACTTTGACAATGTGCTCATCACCAGTGAGTCCACTGAGGTGCTTGCAAGGGGGCTCAAAGCCGTCTTTCAGTGGCTTCGTGAAGCGGGCCTTAAACTTAAGAAAAACAAGTGTAGTATCAGAGTTCCTTCAACTGAGTTCTTGGGTTTACGTATCAATGCCGATGGCATTCACCCTGCCAAGTTCAAGCTGAAAGCCATTCAGCTGGCACCCAGCCCCAAGACAAAGGGAGAGCTTCAGGCATTTTTAGGCCTCCTAAATTTTTACCATGCATTCCTTCCTAAAAAGGCCTCAGTGGCAGAGCCATTACACCGGCTCTTGGATAAAAATACTGCTTGGAAATGGTACATGAAAGTAGTTTTAAGGCATTGAAAGCCCTACTGTCCTCCAGTTCAGTGATTACCCACTTTAAAGAGTCTTTGCCGGTGTGCCTTGCATGTGATGCATCCCCATATGGGGTGGGAGCTGTTTTGAGCCATTTGGAGAGTGAAGGGACACAAGTCCCAATTGCTTATTACTTGAGGACATTGTCCTCCGCAGAGTGTAATTACACAGAAATTGATAAAGAGGCATTGGACATTGTAGCCAGGGTAAAAAAATCCCACGACTACTTATATGGCAGGGACTTCACGGTGTTCACAGACCATAAACCGCTATTGGGGTTAGTCACTACAGACAGACAGACACCCCACATTTTGTCCCCTAGGATGTTAAGATGGTCCATCTTCTTATCGGCCTACAGTTTTAGGCTAATTCATAAACCCGGCAAAGACATGGGCCATGCAGATGGCCTCAGTCGTCTACCATTGCTGCAGATCGAGCCAGATCCAGCTCCAGCAGCTTGCATTTTGTCTATTCAGTATTTGCCTGAGTTTCCCCTCCACGCAGGGGATGTGCTGCAGAAACTGCTGCAGACAAGGTTTTAAGCAGAGTGCTATGCTGGATTCACACAGGGTGGCTGGAAAACAGTCCTGGACCTGAGTTCCAGAGCTACTTCACACATAGACTCAAGCTTTCAGCTCACAAGGGTTGTATTCTATGGGGAAGCAGGGTCATTGTCCCCACTTCATTGAGAGACAGGGTACTGCAATCACTTCATGAGGGACATCTGGGCATTGTCCGGATGAAGACATTGGCACGAAGCTACTTATGGTGGTCTGGGTTAGATAAGGCAATTGATGCTCAAGTACACAGCTGTTACATGTGTCAGAAGTCCAGGCCTGAAATGCCACACACACCTGTCCATAGATGGAAGGAGACACAAACTCCTTGGTCGAGGATTCCTATCAACTTCGCTGGGCTCTTTCAGGGACAGTTATTTTTTTTATAGTAGTTGACAGCCACTCAAAATGGCTGGAAGTTATTCCAATCGCAAATATGACTACTGCTAGGACCATCCAGGTGCTTAGGAAACTTTTTGCAACACATGGGCTGCCGGACATCGTAGTATCTGATAACAGGGCCCAGTTCACAGTAGCAGAATTTGAAGCCTTCTTGAGGACTAACCTTATTAGGCACACTACATCGGCTCCATTTCACCCTTCCAGTAATGGGCACGCGGAACGGATGGTGCGTACTACAAAGGAGTCATTGAAGCGCATAGTGACTGGGGATTGGCACCACAGGCTGGCTGATTTTTTGCTTTGCCAGCATACTACGCCTTACACAGCAACAGGCAAGAGCCCAGCAGAGCTTTGCTGGGGAAGGTGACTAATCACAAAACTGGATAGGCTGCATCCAGACTGGGTGGCAGTGGACGCATCTCTCCCAAGGCCTCTGAGGGGGTTGCAAGTGGGTGATGGTATTGTGGGCCCGGAACTATGGTCATGGTAACTTGTGGGTACCTGGCAAAATCGCTAAAATCTCGTGCCCTCTCTCATTCAAAGTGACTTTAGATGGTGGAAAAGTTGTTCGCCGCCATATTGATCAGCTGCGGGAGTGGTTCCCAGAATGGCCACAAAGTGAGGACCTCATCACAGGTGTATACTCTCATACCAGCAGCCAAGCTGAACAATTCACATGGTCTGAGGACCCTAGCAGCCAGAGCAACAGGGAGGTGGTTGTAGAGGGGAAAAGCCCGGGAGTACAACATGGGTCCCCTGACAGGGAAAGTCAACCCAAACAATACAGCTGCTGTACTAATTCTGTGCAAACAATGGACTCTGGGGTCAATGACTCAGTGATCCTGGTCTACCCAGCCTGGCGGGTAAGCTGGTAGACCGGGAGTTGCTGGGATCCCCCAGGTGATCTACGAGGATTTGTAAACGTCCAGCTTATTTATGGGATTTTGTCCTAAAATAATTATTTTTATTTTATTTTTTTATTTTAATTCCATTTATATCCTGCCCTTCTCCAAAGACTCAGGGCGGCTTACAAGCTTAGCAGTAGCCTTCATTCTATGTATATGCCTGCTTATTAGGGCTTTCGTCCCCCCCAAGCGGCATTATTACAAAGTCAGCTTATTGCCCCCAACAATCTGGGTCCTCATTTTACCTACCTCGGAAGGATGGAAGGCTGAGTCAACCTTGAGCCTGGTGGGATGCGAACCTGCACTAATTGCAGGCAGCTGGTGTTATTATACATTATGCTGTAATGTTGTGTATGTTACGGAATTGCTGCCTGCTCAAGAAAGTCTCTCTATTAGGAATGCAGTTGGAACAATGCTGTAATTATGCATAGTACTATTGTGTACTTTTGTAAACCTTCTAATTGCTTTACTTATTTCTTTTGTTGCTATAATGTGTGTACATTCTAGGGGGGAGGGGTGTAATGTATTGGGTTTTGTCTTACTGAGTGTATCATGTGGGGTTTGAATGTTGGAAGGTTGTTTAAGCAGGGAAGCTGGCTAATGGCTCCCAGCTCCTCAGACAACCCATCTCCAGCGCTGCCATTGGCTGCCTCTAGGGCAGCAATAGGTTGCTTCAAACCTATTGGCCATCACCTAGAGGCCAGGGTATAAATAGCTGCATTTGCAGCCTTGTTTCCCAGTTCAGTTCCTGCAAGCAAATAAAGAATGTTCCTGACTGAACTCACTCGCCTCATCTCTTCATTCAAGCAACAAACCCAATACACAACAGTACATGTATAGTATAGGGGGTACCTTGCTCAATAGTAGTAACTGTGAGAGGCATCACAGAGTCCTAGTGGACAATCACTTAAATATGAGCCAGCAGTGTGCTGCAGCTTCCAAAAAAGGCCACACAGTTCTAGGCTGCATTAACAGAGGGATAGAATCAAGATCACATGAAGTATTAATACCACTTTACAATGCCTTGGTAAGGCCACACTTGGAATACTGCATGCAGTTTTGGTCACCACAATGTAAAAAAGATGTTGAGACTCTGGAAAGAGTACAGAGAAGAGCAACAAATATGATTAGATGTCTGGAGGCTAAAACATATAAGGAACGGCTGCTGGAATTGGGTATGTGTAGTTTAATGAAGAGAAGGATGAGGGGTGACATGATAGCAGTGTTCCAATATCTCAGGGGCTGCCACAAAGAAGAGGAAGGCATGCTATTGTCCAAAGCACCTGAAGGCAGAATAAGAAGCAATGGATGGAAACTAATCAAGGAGAGAAGCAACCTAGAACTAAGGAGAAACTTACTGACAGAACAATTAATCAGTGGAACAACCTGCCTCCAGAAGCTGTGAATGCTCCAACACTGGAAGTTTTTAAGAAGAGACTGGACAGCCATTTGTCTGAAATGGTGCAGGGTTTCCTGCATGAGCAGAGGGTTGGACTAGATGATCTCCAATGTCCCTTCCAACTTTACTTTACTATTATGATTATGAATTCATGATTGTTCAGTTTCTAGATTCGTGCCATAATCACTACACCAAATAGTTATAAATATTTCCATAAGTATGGAATTGAGAGTTTTTTGTTGAATAAAAGATCAATAATATATAATAGAGAAAAAGTGTGAAAATAGCTAGTATGCTTAGTTATAGATTCAATGATGAGAAGGCAAAGCCTTGGGGTGTCTCCTGTTTAGATAAATGTAAGATAAATATTTATGGTGAAGTTGCAGGTGAGATGGTAGGAATGTGAATATGCATGTATTTTTTTTGCAGATCTTGCTGTGTTTCTTGCTGAGAATTCAAATGGTTTTTGATGTCTGATATAAAATTGTATGATGTAATAATTACTGTGAATCTGAAAAGTAATGCATCAAAAATAAAAATACTTCTTTTTATTGATTTTTTAATGTTTACATATACATGTATTTGTGAAACAATATGGTGGTTGGGTATTAAAATAAGAAATAACCAATTGTAAATGGTTCAGGTTACAGCAACAGAGATGCCCTCTCTACTTCCCTTAGTTATTTCATAGTCAAAATAGGCAAGTTAGTACATTTCTAGTTGTAACCTAGTCAATCTACAAAACTTAAAATATATTTTCAGTAACACATATCAATATCCTGTTTTTAAATTTTATCTAATTGCAATAGGATATTCCAAAGTGGCCTATAGTATATAGGAAAAAACTTAATTTTGGGGTAACCCACAGTTCCCTATTTCAATAAAGAATAATTCTTTTGTCTACAAAACTTAGATTGTTCATTACAAAGCATTCTTATGTTTTACCATTAAAGTCTAATTTTCATCTTAACAAATCACCAGTTATTAGAAATATGTTTTTTTGCCTTAACCATTCAACAGTTATTTAAATACTATCTTTTATATATAAAATTCTAGGTTCTATACTATGATTCAAAAGTAACCACTGAATATTCTATAAGTCATCTTGACCGTACATCAATTATTAAAATACTATCTTTTGATATGTCATTCCAAGTTCTAAGATATAGTTCGGAGTTATATTCTAAACACTTACATTTGTTCACCTTTATAGATCTAAAATCTAAATGTAAAATCAGTTATTTTTTTAGAGATTCCCTTTAATCCATAAAAAAGATACTTTTATAGTCTATCTTTAGGAATCTCAAAAGAGAAACAAGCTCAGTTTTTTTAAAATCTAACTCTTGCCTTCCTTTTGTGCCAATCATGCTTCCCTCTTGGTCTTTAAAATCTCAAATGGATCTTCCTTTCTTCCTATACCCCTTATTTGAATCCAGGGAGCATATCCAAATGTCAGTTTTGCAAGGAAGATGTCCCCTTTGTAACCATTGTATTTTTGCTTTGATAATTCAGTTTTTGATGGTTGATATAATACAGTTGCCATTAAATCAGTCAAATTTTTTTGTTCTTCCAATTCTATGTGGGTTAGCTAGAAAGTAGTACCTGGTATTATGATTGTCCTTTGATTAATTGAATTCTCAATATATTGTATTTGAAGGCCTTTAGTGTCTTCACTCTTGGTGTTGTTTTCTTCAGGTGCTGCTGCTTTTTGGGTTGCAAGTTTTGTAGTTGCCATTAAAGTTTGGACTTTAAGGTCTTCTGTAGGTTGCTTTTGTTGTTTATTTATTCATTCATTCATTTATTTATTTATTTATTTATTTATTTATTTATTTATTTATTTATTTTATTTATTTATATACCGCCCTTCTCCTGGAGGACTCAGGGCGGTGTACAGGGCAATAAAATAAGAATACATTAGATAAATAATTTTAAAACCCAAATCCATCAGGCCAGGCCGGCTTGTTTGAATAGATAAGTTTTTAGATCACGCCGGAAGGAGCGAAGGTCAGGGGCCATCCGGAGTTCAGTTGGTAAGCAGTTCCAAAGGATTGGTGCACCCACCGAGAATGCTCTCCCCCTGGGGGTCACCAGCTGACATTCTCTGACCGGTGGTACCCTGAGGAGGCCCTCTCTGTGGGAACGTACAGGACGGAGGGACGTTGACACCAGCAGTAGGTGCTCCCATAGGTAATCCGGACCCACGCCAAGTAGGGCTTTGTATGTCATCACCAGCACCTTGAATTTCACTCGGAAGGCAACTGGAAGCCAGTGCAGCTCACGGAGCAGAGGTGTAATATGGGAGTATCAGGAGACCCCCAAAAGAACTCGTGCAGCTGCACTCTGTACCAGCTGAAGCTTCTGAGTGGTTCTCAAGGGCAGCCCCATGTAAAGAGCATTGCAGTAGTCTAGACGAGAGGTCACAAGTGCATGGGCGACTGTACGCAAGGCATCCAGGTCCAGATAGGGTCGCAACTGGCGCACCAGACGAACCTGGGCAAAGGCCCCTCTAGTCACAGCTCCTATATGATCTTCTAAGGAGAGCTGTGAATCTAAGAGGACACCCAGATTGCAAGCCTTATCTACGGGGGGTAATAACTTCTTTGAAATCTCCTATTTTAGTATTAGTTTCCACTTCTTCTATTTGATTTTGGGTTATATTTTCCTCATTTAAAATCAAAATTTGATTTGGTGGCTTTAGGTTGTCAGATTTTTCTTGCAATTTGGCTTTAATTTGCTCTGTCATTGCCAAAATCGTGTCCAATATCAAATGGTGGGATTTATTCATCTATTTCATTGTTGTTTGCAGTTAAATCTTCTATGGAGGCTGTTTTAATAATAGTCATAGATTTTCCACCTCCTGAAGAGTTGTATTCAGTGCCAGGTGTTCCCATCCTTATCTTAGTGGCAAGGACAGCTCTGTTATTCAGTGAGCTCTCACAACAAAAAAAGGAAATTTACTTGCTGTACCAGGTTTCGCCACAGGATGTCATCAGTAACATATAACATGCAATGTAGAAATTTTCTTTTCTTTTTCCAAATTAATATAGAACTTTTGTAGGATTGGTCCAAATTTCTTCCTTAATTCACAGCTTAGAGAAAAGATAGGGTAGTGGATTCCCAGCAACAAATAGAAGCTTTTTAGTAAATACAGATGAAATTACTTAATTTCTTTGCTGAATTAATTAAACTTCTTTTGTAGCTTTGAGCCTTTAAGATTTGTTCCCAGAGTAGATATTCTCCATTTTTTCAAAAAATGGGGAAGAAGGTTTTCAGGAAAGTCCCACAGGAAGATGGTTAGGGAATAAGAAAGGTAAAAGCTTACCCAGGTCCTCCAGATTGCTTCTTAGTGCTAGTTGGGCAGTTTGGGAATTCATTGCCTCTATGACAAGTATAGATCTGTCCCAAATTATAGTGGGACCAGTGCATACTGTTGGTCACACTTCGGATCTTAGGTTTTGTCCTGAAGCATTTGCATGAGCTGGGTTTGGAGGACATTATCATCAGTGTCTTGCTACAGACAGATCCCTTTCCAATTACCTTTAGGTTAATTAGTGTCATTCTACTCTATGATAAGAGATGAGGCCTGTTAGATTGGTCTACCCTAGGCAATTTATGGAACAATGGGGTTCCAAAGGAAACTTGTGGTTTTTTCCCTGAGGATCTGATTGGGTGGTTTGGTGGAGGCCTTCAGCAGGCAGTTGATGGGGTTTTGGACTTCCCTTCCTCTAAATACCCTCTTTTTATGACAATTCTAAGGTGCATCTTGGGTTTCTAAAGACTTCCAGAGATAAAATGCTGGAGGAAATGTAAGTGCTTTAGGAAGAAGATGAAAACAGAACTGGTAGAACACAACTAGGAGTCCATCCTAGTAGTAAGGGTAGTGAAACAATATTTCTTCTCTTTCTTTATTGTATCTTCTAACAGTTGTCTGGTAGCCCTGTTTAGGGTAATATATTCCTTTCTGGGGAGGAATAAGACAGAGGAATATTTATAGAATATTCAAGCTATTTAGCAGGTAAAGTCATTCAGATCCACTCAGAGTTGAACTCCAACTGAACAAGTCCAGTTAAGGTGCCTGAGAACATGAAGTGGGGTAAATGAAGTAATATCAGCTTCTTTGAGTAAAAAGTTGGTCCTTTGGCTTTAAAGGAGGTAGTGGTATGTTCCCTTCTCAAACCACCACTAGACCCAATCTTTGGTCATTCGGGTTTTTCCCCACGTAGAATTGAAGGTGTAAGAGCAACGTTTAGATGGAATCCCATCCGTCAACCTCAGGCTGGTGGCTTCAGCTTCCTTCTTCTGGACAACTTGGTAAAGGTAAAGGTTCCCCCGCACATGCGTGCTAGTTGTTTTCCAACTCTAGGGGCCGGTGCTCATCTCTGTTTCAAAGCCGAAGAGCCAGCGCTTGTCCGAGGACATCTCCATGGTCATGTGGCCGGCATGACTAGACGCCAAAGACGCACAGAATGCTGTTACCTTCCCATTTTTCTACTTGCATTTTTTACGTGCTTTCAAACTGCTAGGTTGGCAGAAGCTGGAACGAGTAACAGGTGCTCACTCTGTTACGTGGCACTCGGGATTCAACCCGCCCAACTGCTGACCTTCTGATCGACAAGCTCAGCGCCCTAACACACTGAGCCACCATATATATATATATATATATATATATATATATATATATATATATATATATATATATATATATATATATGAATGATATTATATTTGTATACATGGATGTGTTACAAGCTAACTATTTTTCAAAACTGACTTGTGTTATTTCCTCAATTTTTTCAATTTTTCATTATTATATATCAGTGTCCTATCTACACAAATTTTGCACTTTTTTAAAAAAAGTATTCTGGAATCCCCTACATCCTAAAATATATTTTGTATTAGGTATGCATTTTTCATGTCAGACTCTTCAAATGAGATTGCTAAATTGGGCACTCAAATAAATCTAGTGTTCTGTTTTGTACTGACAAAGCAAAACAAACAGATCCTAATAATATTTGTGAAGCCAATCCAGTGAAAATTTTCTGTTTTCTATGCTGGAATGTAAAATCATGGTAACCAAATATAGAGGTTTTTCCATAGAATTTAGTATATAATAAAATTTCAAAATCAATATAGTTATTTCTTTTTTGACAAAATATGTAGGGGATTTCAGGCAAATAAATTTCAATGAGTAGGTTCCAAATTTCTGAAAACATGCAGAGATTTCTACTTTTATCTTTGCATGCAAAGACAGTTCTAGGAGAATGGGGGAAATAAACCATTACATCAGTTATTAGCAAAAAGGACACTTGTGAGCTGCAATAAATCTGTGATAATGCTAGATGTCGATGAACCCTCAGATTATGGTCCACCTCCTCTTCCTCCTTCTCTTCTTCCTCTTCCTCTTCCTCCTCTTCGTCTTCATCTATCTTCATCTTCCTAGTATACCCACAGGTTCAGGGACTGCTTTTTTATTATGTCCCAGGATTATTCCACATTATTTTTTTAAATAGACTAAACTCTAAAAAGGAATACTGAAATAATGTGAGATTTGATGATCCAGTGAGATTTCAGAAATTTATTTCCTAAAGCAATGACACTTAGGACTATCTTGTCACTATGTTAAATTATGCTTTGTATATGAATGTGCATTCTATTTTGGTATTAAACTAATGAAACCCTTAAATCATCTCCATAGAGTTGGGGGAAGCATGTGATTGTCTTATGTTATACTCTTTTCTAAAAATCTATGATTGACAATACATATGGAAAGGGGATTTTTTGGAAAACTAAAAGTGTATGTATTCTGTGCATAAGATAATTTGTAATGAAATAAATAATAAGTTTAATTTGTCAGTATGAAGCTTGGGGATCTGAGAAAGGGGAATCTGAGAGCTTCACTCTTCAACTCAGTCACACTTGTAAAGGTAGTGTTATATTTTATAATGATTAAAAATTTGTGGAGAATACTTGATGTTATATTAACATTGATGAAGCACTTGCTTGCTACATTTTGCATGCCGTTGCCATAGTAATTGCACTATAGAGTGACCCAAATTAATTTTCCACCAGCCAAACCTAGCGCCTTGACAGTTTCTCATCTTGTTTTTGGATAAGGAAGCTAGAGTTTATAGATTTACAACAATAAAGGAGAAATAATAATATATATATACACTCACCTTTTTCTTTTTAAAAAATGGTTCAGTGGCTTTACCTTTTGCAAATGCCTTATCTTTTTTTTTTCCTTCTTGACTGTACACTAATAGGCAAGTCTATTTTTTTCAAGTGTATCTAAATACACAGTTGACACTATATGTCATTAAATCACACAGTGGGCTTTTTTCATGGAATCAATTTAGTGAATAATTATGAAATAAAGAAATGGAATTTTCATACCTGCCCTAATACCTAGATAATTATAAGAGAGAACACAAGGTAGTCGTGTGAACACTGAGCTTTCATCAACTCTGTAATTTTTGGAGAATGCTAACCTGTGGCTTTGTGAATGAACAATCCTTTATGGCATTTAAAATATGGTTGAAGTTTTCATATCAATCTGTACAATCAGTTAAACAATTATATTTAATCAAGAAAAAAAGTATTTTTGAATCTTCTTTTTAATAAATCCATAATTGTTTTCAGTTTATTTTAACTCTGTGGCCCAGCTTTTTGATTACTAGAGGTCTCAAGGCAACTTGCTGCATCAAATAAAAGCATGAAAAACATGATAGATAATAAAGTTTCTCTCAGTTGAGACTGAAAGTTTATTTAGGAGGAACTGGGCATTTTTTTCTTCAGCAAAGACCCAGTTAGAAACTGTCTACTGATTTAGATTTGGCTGATCCTGATAATGTTTGACATTTTTTTCTTGAAAAAAGGAATTAAAAGAAATTCTAATGGGTTATTTTTTCTGCACTGGAAAAACAAATATGATGTAAATATAGAATATTAACATTAATATCTATCAAAGACAGGGCTTTTCAATCTTTTCACCCATTGTACCACTTTTAGGATATGGCAACATCCGAGTACCACCAGTCGCCTAGCAAGGTGTCAAAAACTTGATGACCGAAAAAAAAAAGAAAAAAAGTGATGAAGTATAGGTAGTCCTTGACTTACAACAGTTCGCTTAGTGATTGTTCAAAGTTATAATGGCACTGAAAAAAGTGCCCCCCAAGCCACAGCTGAGCAAGACACCTGCCTGCCTGCCCAGCGGCGCTCTTCCACCTGTCTGAGGTTTTCACTGTTGTGTGCATTTTTGTTGAGGATTGGCAGCAGGGGTGTGGGGGGGGACTGTTTGGTTTTTATTCCCCCTGTCTGCTGCGTGGTTACAGCAGGTTTTGATCACTTCACATGACCCTGAGACACTGTGGCCGTCATAAATATGAATCAGTTGCCAAGCATCTCAATGTACATCACAAGACCATGGAGATGCTGCAACATTCCAGCTGATCGACGCTTCTTCTGGGCTCAGCAGAAGCGCTGGGATCAGCACCAAGTTCCAGCTGGAGCCTGGCACTGATCCTGGAGCTTCCGCTGAGCCCTGACAGCCCTGAGCTCCAGCCATCTCTTGCTCAGGCTTGTGCAGTGCTGCCACCAGTTCAGCTCATTCCCCTCTCCCCATACCACTTTTCTAGGATGGTCGCGTACCATCTGCCAGGTGCCAGTGTACTACAGATGGTACCTGTACCACTGGTTGAAAAGCCCTGATCTAAGATGTTGCATAAATCCATTAAAGACAAGTGGAAAATTAGTTTACAAACTGTTAAAGGCATTAGGCTTTGTGCTACTCTGCACAAAACATTCTGTAGGGAAAGAAATGGCAGAAGACCTTGTGGTTATCAAATAAAATTCAGACAGCACAAGTGTGCAATGGAAGTTCTCAGCTGGTGATTTTAATGTGCAAGGAGGCATAGTGTTCAATTGGAATAAGATATTATTTAAGGTATACATTTTTATCCATAAAGAATACTACTTCTATCCATGGTATTTCAGCCATGGTATCTGGCATTTCTGTGTCAACCTAGTATATTATACAGTAAGATTCTAGAACAAAGTGCTGAAGTATATAATTAAATAGCATATTCTGATTTGACATGATTCCATTGACAAAACTTGTTCAAGCACCATCCTTCTAAAGGTAGCAGAATCTAGCCCTTATTGTGCCAACTTTTTTTAATTCAGAACATTTTTTTTTACATAAAAGCCATATTAAAATAATATTTAGTCCCTTATAGGCCTGTAAGGTGTTGTGGTTTATTATACTTTTTTATTATTATTATTTAAACTTTGGTTGCCATCACAGCATTAAAAAAAAGCTTATCTGAGGCTTTATTGTGCTACGTCCTAAGGCAGAGGCTGAGAGAATAGTATGAATTACATTTGACAGTTAGGGATATAGGGAGTTATATAAAAAGTAAGAATTGAACTTTTGCAAAAAGGTGTTAAGCAATTAAAAAAAATAATGAATTGCTTCATTCTTTTTGGCATGAACAAATGTCTTTATATTCCATAGCAGTTAGTTCCAGAAAGCCTCATAAACATATTGTTGACATTGAAATGTTAATAATATCAGAAGAAGACAGATTACTAAGTGAGAAGGAAGTCTAAGGTATGACCTTTTCAAAAGCTTGTCAAGAATGGAGTGGTATAATACTTTTCATTACGTCCTTCACAGAAATTTATACAAAGACTTTCAAGGACTTTCAGTTGTGATTTAAATATATTTTAAAATGTGCAACAGTCTGAGCTACTTTCTATGTACAATATTTTGAGGAGCAAGGGTTGTCATGGTTGTTATTTTCCACTATCAATATGTATGACTCAGAAGAAGTTATTTGCCACTTGTGTGGATCCTTTTCTAAAAACCTGTAGACCCAACCTTCCTAAGAATATATTGTAGCATTTGTTGTTGTTGTTAGTTGTGAAGTCATGTCCAACCCATCACGACCCTATGGACAACATTCCTCCAGGACTTCCTGTCCTCTACCATCTTCTGGAGTCCATTTAGGCTCATGCCTACTGCTTCAGTGACTCCATCCAGCCACCTCATACTCTGTCATCCCCTTCTTCTCTTGCCCTCAACCTTTCCCAGAGTTAGGCTCTTCTCCAGTGAGTCCTTCCTTCTCATTAGGTGGCCAAAGTATTGGGGTTTCCACTTCAGGATCTGGTCTTCTAAAGATCAGTCAGGGTTGATCTCCTCTAGGACTGATTGGTTTGATCGCCTTGCAGTCCAAGGGACTCGCAGGAGTCTTCTCCAGCACCATAGTTCAAAGGCCTCAATTCTTTGATGCTCAGCCTTTCTTATGGTCCAGCTTTCACAGCCATACATTGCAACTGAGAAGACCATAGCCTTGACTATACGCACTTTTGTTGGCAGGGTGATATCTCTGCTTTTTAGTGTGCTGTCTAGATTTGCCATGGCTGTCCTCCCCAGGAGCAAACGTCTTTTAATTTCTTGGCTCCAGTCCCTGTCTGTGGTGATCTTGAAGCCCAGGAAAATAAAATCTGTCACTACCTCCATTTCTTCCCCATCTATTTGCCAGGAATTGAGAGGACCAGATTCCATGATCTTGTTTTTTTTAATGTTAAGTTTCAACTCAACTTTTGCACTCTCCTTCTTCACTCTCAACAAGAGGCTCTTTAGTTCTTCACTTTTTGCCATTAGAATGGTATCATCTGCATATCTTAGATTGTTGATATTTCTCCCAGCAATCTTAATTCCAACTTTTGATTCATCTAGCCCTGCCTTTCTCATGATGTGTTCTGCATATAAGTTAAACAGGCAGGGCGACAGTATACAGCCTTGCCGGACTCCTTTCCCAATTTTGAACCAATCAGTGGTTCCGTGTCCAGTTCTCACTGTTGCTTCTTGACCCGCATATAGATTTCTCAGGAGACAAATAAGATGGTCTGGTACTCCCATCTCTTTAAGAACTTGCCACAGTTTGTTGTGATCCACACAATCAAATGCTTTAGCTTAGTCAATGAAGCAGAAATATATGTTTTTTCTGGAACTCCCTAGCTTTCTCCATGATGCAGCGTATGTTGGCAATTTGATCTCTAGTTCCTCTGCCTCTTTGAAATCCTGCCTGTACTTCTGGTAGTTCTGCTGGAGTCTAGCTTGTAGGATTTTAAGCATAACTTTACTAGCATGAGAAATGAGTGCAATGGTACAATAGTTTGAACATTCTTTGGCACTGCCTTTCTTTGGAATTGGAATGTAAACTGATCTTTTCCAATCCTGTGGCCACTGTTGAGTTTTCCAAATTTGCTGGCAAATTGAGTGTAGCACTTTTACTGCATCGTCTTTTAAGATTTTGAATACCTCAGCTGGAATACTGTCACCTCCACTAGCTTTGTTGTTGCTCAGATTTCCTAAGGCCCATTTCACTTCACATTCTAGGAGCTCTGGCTCGAGGTCACTGACCACCTCATCGTGGTTATCAGGGACGTTAAACTCATTCTTGTATAGTTCTTCTGTGTAATTTTGCCACCTCTTCTTAAACTCTTCTGCCTCTGTTAGGTCCCTGCCATTTTGGTCCTTAATCATGCCCATTTTTGCGTGAAATGTTCCCTTCATCTCTTCAATTTTCTTGAAGAGATCTCTAGTCCTCCCGATTCTACATGTATTGTTTTCTTCTATTTCTTTGCACTGTTCATTTAAGAAGGCATTCTTATCTCTTCTACCTATTGTCTGGAATTCTCCATTCAATTGGCCGTATCTTTCTTTTTCTCCCTTGCCTTTCGCTTCCCTCCTGTCCTCAGCTATTTGCAAAGCTTCCTCAGACAGCCATTTTGCTTTCTTGCATTTCTTTTTGTTTGGGATGGATTTAGTTGCAACTTCTTGTACAATGTTGTGAACCTCCATCCATAGTTCTTCAGGCACTCTGTCTATCAGATCTAACTGTATATTCATCAGGGATATGATTTAGTTCATACCTGAGTGGCCTAGTGCTTTTCCCTACTTTCTTCAGTTTAAGCCTAAACCTTGCAATGAGAAGCTCATGATCTGAGCCACAGTCAGCTCCTGGTCTTGTTTTTACTGACTGTATAGAGCTTCTCCATCTTTGGCTGCAGAGCACATAGTCAATCTGATTTCTGTGTTGACCGTCTGGTGATGTCCATCTGTAGAGCCATCTCTTGGGTTTTTGGAAAAGAGTGTTTTTTTCTTCTGTGGGATTCTTGCCCACAGTAGTATACCTGATGGTCATCTGAATTAAATTCACCCATTCCTGTCCATTTTAGTTCACTGATTCCTAAGATGTCAATGTTCAGTCTTGTCATCTCTTGTTTGACCACGTCCAGCTTTCCTTGATTCATGGATCTTACATTCCAGGTTCTTATGGAGAAAAAAATCTTTACAGCATTGGACTTTCCTTTGACCACCAGACACATCCACAGCTGAGCATCCTTTCAGCTTTGGCCCAGTCACTTCATTCTTTCTGGTGCTACTAGTACTAGCCCTCTGCTCTTCCCCAGTAGCATATTGGATGCCTTCCGACCTGAAGGGCTCATCTTCCAGTGTCATATCTTTTTTTCTTTTGGTATTGTCCATGGGGTTTTCATGGCAAAGATACTGAAGTGAGTTGCCATTTCCTTATCCAGTGCATCACGTTTTGTCAGAACTCTTTGCTATGACCTGTCCATCTTGGATGGCCCTGCACGGCATAGCTCATAGCTTCATTGAATTATGCAAGCCCCTTCACCACAACAAGGCAGTAATCCATGAAGGGGATATTGTAGTATATCATCTCTTAAAGAAGTTGAAAAGACCACTGTGGCCTAGAATATCAAGGTCAACTCTTTTAGAAGACATCCTAAAGCACTAGGTTATAATAAAGTCTATGTCCATATTTGATATTATTTCATGTACATATAATTAACATTAAATAATCCCAACAGAATAGAAATCTGGAGAGATTAGTCCTTTGTTTTTCATGCTGGTCTTCATATCCACTGTTTGGAGACATCTTCAGTCAGCTATGACCAGTGGTGGGATTAAGTATGTGAACAACCATTTCTCTGTGTGGATGCAGCTTCTGGAAGTCCATTCTGGGCCTGAGCAACAAAAAATTAGCTAACAGTTCTGCCGAAGTGGTGTGAACTGGCTGAATCCCACCACTGGCCATGACTCACCCAGAAGTCCTAACAACTTTAAAAGTAATGAAGGCTATGTTCAGATACATGTTGCCCTGAAAGAATATCCCTCTTGGATTAGATCAGTGACTCATCTGGTACCACTTTTTCCCCCCAGAGGAACAGGAATTCAGAGCTCTTCTTCATTGCCTGCCTCACAATCAGTATAGTAATATTTATGTGTTAACTTTCTATTACAAAGATTACAATCTTCTCCTGACATCTGACTTCTAGATATATTAGGCTTTGAACATGCTAAGAATGATGGAAGGTGAAGTTCAAAATAACGTAAAGGAACTGGATTGGGAAAGTCTCTGATACATCATTATACAGTTGTCATAGATTCTGGGACAACACAACCAGGCAGAATGCAGAAAATTTTCTGGGATAAAACTATCAGGCAGAACACAGATTTTCTTTCTTTCTTTTACTATTAAAAAGACATGAACAAAACAAAGTTTTTCACTATATTTTTCAGTTGTCTTTTCTGCTTTAATTCCTGAAATAACTCCCCTTCCCATTAAACCAGTTACTTTTCTTTTTCATCTTTTTTCCAACTATTTCCCAAAGAATTGTCAAACCAATATCTGCTGCTTTCTAAGTAGCTTAGTGTGGGATATTCCCAAACAAAGTTTATTCTACCTATATTCACACTAATATCACCACTGCAAGTGGCTTCTACCAGCACTGAACAGTTGGTATTAGAATTGCCACTTTGTGACATTTCCTCTCTTGTCCTGCAAGTAAGAATTATTCTTTAAAATCCCTCTTTAAAATCCCTCTCCCATCTCCCAGGTGACTATTACTATTAGAACTATCTTGGCTTTTTTCCTCCACATTCTACTTCTATTTGCAAGTTTTTATATTTTAAGATTTTCTCCAGTTTTTACCCCCTTTATTCTCTGTTTCCAGGTACTGCAGTATCTGTCATCCAGTATTTACATTCCATTGATGCTTTCTCAATTCTGGTTTTGTGTACATTTGCTTTTATGGCTTGGTCCTGTACAGCCAGAATTAGCCCCTCTGTCTCTCTCTTTAATTTTCTTGAAAATTATTGTGGGAATACTGTCAACATTATGGGTGCTAGAACATTGTAAGGTAATGAAGGATGTGGAGTAACAAAGCATTTGCTTACAGAAAATGAAGCAAAATAAATTGCTTTCATCCCTCCCACATCCATGCCTTTATTTCATATTTTGTACATTTCTTTGATTGTTTCTTACACACATATACAAACACACGCAAATAAAACTTAGCTTTCTTTCAAAGATTGCTGGGGGGAGGCATGTTGAAGCTCAAGGCCTGAAAGGAAGGATGAGACAAATACTCCATAAACTCAACAAAGCCACTGAATTTCAGTTATCGTACAGTTTCAAGTACCCTGCAAGTGAGCTAGAAATAAATTGACTGAATTCTCAAAGGCAGTCAGAGTTGTACTGTAGGATCTAAGAGGTGTGGATATTTCAAATTGGCATAGATTTCTTATGTGGAAGTGTCCATAAAGTGTTGTTCCCCCACCTCCCAGCACACAAGTGGGAAATATATATGAAAAGGATAATATGTTTTATATGCTGTTTCAGGAAAGTCAGCTACTAAATATCATTGTATCTAGTATTCAGTGAGAACATACCTTTGTTAACTTCCTCAGAAAGTATCTTCTCCCTGTTCTTTTTCTATTTTTTTCCTGTTCTTGCACTGTCACAACAAAATCCTCCATAGCTACTTTAAATTCTTAGCTTGCAGTAGTCCTTTAGAAAAAGTGAAAAAGTATAAATTAGATTTGTATGAATAACTGCATTCAGTTGTTCATTCTGTTTTTTTTGCTATTTCCACCACCATATTGTCTGCTGAAAAAAAAATTCTATCTCCAATATAAGGAGATGAAAGTTTACTGGGAATAGATATGAAGTATACTTAGCAAATGAAAACCATCAATAGTTGATGAAAAGCTCTATTTGTTGTAATTTTCAATACAGTCTTATATGTATAGAATGAATACTTGGATAATAATAAAGAGTATATTCCCATATCTCCAGCCTTAGTTTTGTAAAAGTAGTACACTATAGGAAATAAAACTCTCTGCCTCCTAGAATAGAGCTGGAAGAGGTCATTTAAATCATGATCAGTGTTTGTCTCTAGACAGGCAGTCTTCTAGTCACAATTTAATTTTTATTCCAAAATAAAAGAACAAGAACACGGCCACTGGAGAGTTAGCCTCTACCCAGTGATAACATTTATGCTCTATTTTGTTGTTATTTTATTTTAATGTCCAAAAGTTGCATTCCCTAAGTAATCTTTTAGTATCTTTTTAATATAATTTTTAATGTAAAGACTGCATTCCCTTAGTAGTAATTTATTAAAATTTTTATTCTGCATGGATTGAAACAAAATCTGATTGGGATGCAAAGATCAAAGAGAATACCAAGTAGATGCAGAATCTTTGTAACCCAGAATATTAAAAACAATTCATATATTCTAAATTTTATTTTAATGTTTTATTTGAAATTTAAAGTAATAACAATGTTTTTCAATTTGGGCAATCCCAGTTTCTTGAATAATAAATATAATTATATGTACAATCCATGAGCACTGCATTTTATCAGAATAACAGAGTTGGGGGGGGGGACTTTGGACTTCTTCTAGTCCAATCCCCTGCTCAGGCAGGAAACCCTATACCATTTCAGACAAATGGCTGTCCAGTCTCTTCTTAAAAACTTCCAGTGTTGGAGCATTCACAATTTCTGAAGGCAAGTTGTTCCACTGGTTAATTATTCTAACTGTCAGGAAGTTTCTCCTTAGTTCCAGGTTGCTTCTCTCCTTGATTAGTTTCCATCCATTGATTCTTGTCCTGCCTTCAGGTGCTTTGGAGAATAGCTTGACTCCCTCTTCTTTGTGGCAGTCCCTGAGATATTGGAACACTGCTATCATGTCACCCCTCATCCTTCTCTAGACATACCCAATTCCAGCAACTGTCCCTTTAGGTTTTAGCCTCCAGTCCCCTGATCATCTTTGTTGCTCTTCTCTGTACTCTTTCTAGAATCTCAGCATCTTTTTGACATCGTAGTGACCACAACTGGATGCAGTATTCCAGTAATACCTGGCATTATAAAGTGGTATTAACACTTCAGGTGATCTTGATTCTATCCCTCTGTTAATGCAGCCTAGAACTGTGTTGGCTTTTTTTAGGCAGCTGTAGCACATTTCTAGCTCATATTTAAGTGATTGTCCACTAGAATAATTAGCATGGGATGTGAATCCTCAACATATTTGCAATGCAGCCCAGAACATACTGACATATCCATATTGAACTCTAAAGTGGATTATCTTCATCATTGCTATATTGCTTCCAAAATATGTCTCACATGTAAATATTTCTAAAGTAGGTTAACAATATCTTTTTTTATTAGTGTGGAAGTAGGCCACAGATATGATCATTGGAATAACCCTGGCTTATTTGATAGTGTTGGCAAGCAACAAATATATAAATTCCAGTTCTCTGTACCTAAAACAATATTGGAAAAATGACAATAAGCAAAGCTGGAATAATATAATATGAGTGAGTTCCTGTTGTAGTAAGTTGGGATAGATCTAAACAGTGGAAGAAGATACTGTATACGTAGTGTTCAAGATATGACAAATCACTTAACCTACAGTCAAAATTACAACACCTCAATGTTATTTATGACCTTATTTCAAAGTTATGATCGCTATTGTACCCCTACAGTCATTTACCCTTATAACTGGTCACAAGAACATTGCAGCACACACAGAGAAAGATCTCTTCCCCCATCCCACAGCAGCTTGGGCCTCCTCCTTATATGCCCATCACCCACTGCACTTAGCTTTTGAAGCTCTCGGTACTTCAGGTTGGAGAAGTAGAGTAGGCTATGTATCCCTGGGTGCACAGCAGCAACTCGAATGTGACTGCCACTTTGTCTTGCTTGTCCACAAGCTGTGGAAAGATTCTGCAGCACTATGCAAACTGTGGTAAAGCAGCAAAATTGATTGCTTTGTCACATAGCCTCATGGTGTGATTCTGGAGGCAGCGGAGATACCAAAATGCAACTCGGACTACTGGAAATATGACAGCTGCTTTCAGATTCAGTGGCCATGCAAGGAAGCAATCTGCTCTAGTCCTCTGGAAAGCCTCAGAGCTCTTTAAAAGGTAAGTTAGTAGGAGGGTGTTTGTCCTAGTGGAATGGGAATCAGGCCTAAGTTCTGGGAGATTTGGTGGGAGTAGGAAAGGCCTATGAGGACCTAAGGAGTAGGAAGTGGAGCACAGGGCATCTCACAGGGTGGGGAGACCTTGAGAGGGCCAGGGCAGGCAGATCTAGGTCTCTGCTGGGCCCCCAAAGGTCTCCCACACTCCTTAGGCACCCCTTTCTCCCATTAAGGACATCCACGTTTCTTTAATGATTCAGTGGGGAGAGAAGGAATGCGGGGAGGAGATGTTAGTTCAGCTGTTTCATGTACTGACTGTTGCAACATGCAATTCTAATGGTCAGGCTCCATAATGGACATATCTCAAGAACTACCTATATGTTATTTCCTCAACACTTGAATGAAATAATGACTTCAACTTTTACCTCTCAGCTTCTTCAAATATGGTAAAACATTTTATTCACATGAAGTATTTGTTATAAAGTGAAAAACTTTCTAAAATTTATTTTAAAAACCAGCTGCTACAACAGAGTATATATGCACAGTTTGGTTGTAGATTATTATTGATTTCAGTTAGATTTTTAAAACCCATTTATCATCTACCTCAGATACACTCATTTCTATGGTTATATCTTCTAAAGCTTTCTCTTCAACACCTCAAAAGATTTGCAGGTGCAAATACTGAGGGCAACTGATTTTCACTGAACTTCTCTTGGCTCTGGAAATCACGTTCATGCCATTTTTAAAGAAAATTATAAGTGTGGATGCCCTAATCTAATACTTAGCATAAATTCTTTGGATTTCAGGAGCCCATACTGTTTGTTTTGTTGTTTGCTTTTAACCCTTTTATGCTACCCAGAGCTATTGCTCTGAAATGAGTGGCCACATAGATTACAGTATATAAATGAATGAATGAAGAAATCAAATTAATTTGTAATTCCACAGGGATCAATTTCCATTAAAATTAATCAATGAAGAGAGCATACAAGCAGTTACATTGTGACATCTAGATTTTACTTATTATATTGTTACATTTTATTGTTTTGATACAATAATATCTATATAGTATTAATTAAAGATACAAAATTGCACATTCTGTTGTGTAGATAACAGACTATCAGAAATAAAGAACAAATAAATATTCTATCAATAGTTTTTTAATAATTTAGGATGTCAATATAGTTGACATCCTAAATCAGGGGTGTCAAACTCATTTTCATTGAGGGCCGCATCAGCACTGTGGTTGCTCTCAGGGGGCTGGGTGGGCATGGCCAGGGTGGGCGTGGCCTACTTGGTGGGCGTGGCTAGAGTACGTATGGCCTACTGGGTGGGCGTGGCCAGCTCTACATCGTTCGCATCAAGGGTGCCTATGGGGGCCTGAGCAGGAGTGGGACAGATCTGAGGGTCTCTGGCAGGAGGAGGGTCTCTGGGCCAGGGCCAAGGCAGTGGGGGCCGCTCCCTCACTGTTTCCAGGATGGCTTCGCGGGCCGCATGAAACCACTTCGCGGGCCGCATCCGGCCCCCGGGCCTTGTGTTTGACATGTCTGTCCTAAATTATAATTAATAAGACAAAATAAAATTGTTGACTTTTTCATCAGAATTGAGAAAAAACCTGCTGCAAATTATATTCAAGTATTTCTTGTACAAAACTTTTTTCAGTCTTGAGCTGACTACTCCTCACAATTTAACATTAATAAGAGGAAAAAATAGATAAGCAAAAGAAATTATGTCCTCCATATATATATATATACTGTATGGGAACCATTCTTGATTAAATTTGGTTAAAATTTCTACTGTGTGTGCATATATGTGTGTGTGTGTGTGTGTATCTGCACACGCACACACACAGATAGATAGAGATAGAGATAGATAGATAGACAGACAGACAGACCACAGACATATATACATTGTTAATTTTGCCATTGCTGCTGCATATTCTCAGACTTTAAGTTCCTAGTCCCACACTGTCAAAGTTCTTTCTTCTAGTGTTAAGCAACATTTATTCTCATTGCTGTAAGCATTGATTGACTTTTGACTTTTAATGACCGCATAGGTAGTTTTTCTCCATAAACTGTAAGCATATACCGTATATACTTGAGTATAAGCCGAATTTTTCAGCCCACTTTTTGGGCTGAAAAATCCACTTCGGCTTATACTCCAGTGAACAAAAAAAAAGAACTTACCGAGGACTTGTGCGCGGCCGAGGCTTCGGTGCTTCCGGGATCGCGCGCACCTCTCCCAAGCCGCCGCCATCCGGAGACCTGCCAAAGTTTGGGGAGATTTGGGGAGGTGCGCGCGCACCTCCCCAAACCTCCCCAAACGTCGGCAGGTCTCCGGACCTCCGCGCCCTGCCTGCCTGCTTCTTTCCGCTGCCTGGCTGCCCTACGATGTAACCCGCTTCATGATCGAGTGCGAGGCCTGCAAGGACTGGTTTCACGGCAGGTAACACAAAGCGATCGGGCCTTTCCTCCCCCCCTTTCCCTCCCCCTCCCGCTCTAGGGCAGAGATCTCCTTCCTATCGCTCGGGGCCTTTCATCTCTTTGGCTCGCCAGGGCTGGAGCGGCGAGAGCGAGCGGCAGAGGAGAGATGGTGGGCTCCTGGCTGCCGCTTCTGCTCTGTGCAGTTTTCCAACAGGCCTTTTTGGAGAAAAGGAGGCAGAGGCTTGCGGAGCGCGGATCCAGCCTCCGCCGGCAGCAGAGGCTTGCGGAGCGCAGATCCAGCCTCCGCCGCTGACAGAGGCTCGATCCGCCGTTCTGCAAGCCTCCGCCGCCGGTTAATACCCTGTATTCAGCTCTGGGAAGTGGGGGGAAGGGGGAGAGAGGGGGAGTTTGGGAGGAGGGGGAGGGGGAGCTCCACGGTGCAAAAATAAAGCCCTGCCGCTCTTTGCGTTGCTTGCCCGACTGGCTGTCACGGGACCGCACGGATCGCCTCGCTCCCACCGGCAGCTGATTCCTTCGAGTTTGGTCTCGAGCGATTTTGCATTTTCTCCAGTGCTGAAAGCCACTCGGGGAACTTGAGTTACCGGCACCCCAATCACTCCACCCTCATCTTCTCTTCGTTTCCGCTTTCCCTTCCGAAGGTTCCTCTTGCCGTCCGTGACTAAAGTCCCACTCCCACCCCCTGCGGCAGGTTGGATTCCCCCCCAAGTATCTTGAGTACCTCCTAGAGCCCCGCGCTGCCCTCCCCCAGGCCACCGCAGCCGGAGAGGACGGCTCTGAAGTTAGATATTCTGCCCGTAAGTCGCAGAGGGACCCCGGGTGTTCATAATTGATCCATAAAAACCTAATACCGAATAAAAGTACGATACATCAATAAAAAGATCCAATTTGATTTCTCCTCCCGCCACACACACACACACACACACACAGGTTGGAGACCCTCTGACGTGGCTTGGGCACCCAGAGGCTCCCGTTGCCCCCTTTTCTCCACCGGGCGAGAGAGGCAAAACGTGCACCAGCCCTGCCCCCATCCACCTCCAGTATGGATGGCTCTGCCAAAAGAAAAGCAGCCGAAGCAAGCCTCCCATTGAGAGAATGGGGCAGCGGAGGCTTGCAGAACGGCGGATCGAGCCTCTGCCGGCGGCGGAGGCTTGCAGAACGGCGGATCGAGCCTCTGCCAGCGGTGGAGGCTTGCAGAACGGCGAATCCCAGCCTCGGCTTATACTCGAGTCAATAACTTTTTCCAGTTTTTTGGGGTGAAATTAGGGGTCTCGGCTTATACTCGAGTCAGCTTATACTCAAGTATATACGGGTATCTTATTGTTCTGATGTTTCTGGTTGATTTATTTTTCTGACAATATACCTAGTAAGAAAACCTGTGATTTTATTTCAAATTTATATTCAACCATTTTCTGCATTATACTATGTATATCTTTCCAATATCTGGGATTTTTTAAAATGTTCACCACATGTGATAAAATATTCCTTCTATTTCTTGACATTTTCCAACATTTATTACTCTATGATTTCTCCATTTTAGATATTATTGGCAGAATTGTATAACATCTGTGGAACATTTTTTACCCAGTTTGCTTTACGTTACATCCTGATTTATTCTACAATTCTTCCCATTTTTGCCTTGTGACTGTTTCTTTAATTTTTTTATGCTTTTAAGCATATAGTTATTCATAAACTCACTAATCATAAGCAAATAAGACTTGCCCACTCAGCTTGTAGTAACCCATGTGAAGATAGAATGAAAATGGCAACTTGACTTAGTTTCCCCTTTCCATTTTCCTCTTGTTCTATGAATATATTGGCTTCAAACTCAAAAATTGGGATATCCATTAATACTATGGAAGCATTATATTTGAATCCTAAGTCTACAAAACCATCTCCTCTGCTTGCCGCAACACAGCAAAATATTCTCCTTATTTTACTTGTCATAATGCTTACTCCTCCCTCAATACTGTAATTGTATGCATACAGTATATCATATTTCTGAGCCTATGATTTCAGCACAATATTTATGTCCTATATCTGTAACTGAGTTGGTCTACCTAAGAAGTTTATTAGTGGTAATTTGCAAAAGGGTCTTATCTACTCTTCATCATCATTAGGATGTACCCTAATCTTTTTTTTAAAGAAAAAAGCTGTTCTTTCATAGTCAAGATAATAGATGTTTGAATTCTGTAACATTTAGAGAGAAAAATACTTCATCTCAGAACTCTCAGAATAGCTACAGAAGGCACACATTTTCACCACCGATTAGGATTTTAGAGAAATCTACAATCTGAATCTTGAGAAGGAGAGGAATGGATACTTAACTGTCTGTTGTGGATCATTTAAACACACAGTGATAAGCTCTCAAGCTCTTGACAGCCAGCTTTAACACAAAACAAGATTCTTTCAGAATTACATTTAACAAGATTTTTAAAACACAATGGAATAAAATTACAGTAACCTTAGCAACTATATGACTTTTACCTTACAACCTGATTTATCTCTTACTAATTTAAGACAGACTCTTTTTTTTCAATCTTTTTACAAGCAGCATCTATATGAAGAGGGAGGAGGCTCTTCTCTTAAATGGCATGAGAGGAATATTCAGGTGACCCAAATATAAATCTCAAATTTTAAACATGCCACTGCATGAAGTATGCATTAATTAGTACATCTATAATCCATGCAATTTATTAATAATATTTTCACAATGTATTGGATGAGTTTTTAATATCTTACTTGAATACTTTCTTAATTTACTTTGAAGATCAGGAAGCTTACACTGAACAAACTAAAATGGTACTTGAATGACTGGCAATATAGGTAATATGCTGAATTGAAAAATATGCCTTTTTCTATCTTACATGGGCCACCATATTCTAGTAGAAGGACTACAGATGTACCTTCTAAAGTGGAATTAGTCTGTCTTAAGGCTCTCCAAACATATATACTTTGCATCCTGATGTTTGACAATTTCTATTACAATTTCTGTTATTTTTTCTGGGTTTATCAAGATGTTGACATATTTTACTCTTTAGGTGAGATTCCAAGCTTTTATTTTTCTCAAACAGACTTTCATTTCCTGGCTGTTTTCCATCACCTGATTCTCCTTTGTTATTCAAACTGGCACTTCTGATTTTACTCGGAAGCAGGCCTTTTATAGTACCTGTCAGAATTTGAAGGCAGACTGTTCCCTTGTGCATTATTTTCCAGGCATCTTTTACTAAAAGACTGGAAGTATGATGTTTTTAATAAAGACCTATTGGCTATAAAGGAGGCCTTTCAACAACGGCTTCATTTCCTGGAACAACAACAAAAACGTTCTGCTGTTATACTTGCAGACTTCCCATAGGTTTACTCACTACCAGGTCAGATAGGCACAATTCTTTCCTCATTTAAACTTTAAATATTCCCTATATCTCTAGCTTGCAGAATGAACAGGCTGATGCCTTGTCTCACAACCAAAATATTTTATGCCCCACAGTACCTTCACTATTCCATTCTCAACTGTCCCCCATTTCTTTTACTTTTTGTGAGCTAGAACGTATGTTGGCTTTCCTGCATTCATTTCACATATTGTCAGAATACATTCCAAAGGAAATAGCTTATGAACTGGAATAATGTATATGACATTGTATGGCTGAAGTGCTAAAAGCACTCTTCTTTAATTGCTCACTCAGAACACACTTCCTCGCTAAAGAGGTGCTAAAAGTGCTTGCAAGGCTTTCTGTTTCAGTATCCGTGTCTTGTTTTGTTTTGTTTTGTTTTGCCAAATAAGTCCATGCTTACTTGCAAATTTAATGTTACCTCTCCAAGATGTCATACCCCATGCACCTGTTAGGTCAGTTGTAAGTACATAGTATGTATGCATAATATACAGTTAGTTAATTGTATAACTTGTTTTCCATAAGTGTCTGCAGTAATGTAACTAAACAGCTAGCCCTATTTACTTTGGCATAAGAATTTGCCTCTCTTATATTGCTATAATTAAGCTTTTTCTACGAAATTTGTAAGAGGTCCATAAGGCAGCTATTATACAGGTTTGTTTAGAAGGTTGATATTAGAACCTTACTGTAAGTTTTGACTATATCTTTCGGGTAAGCCTAGAAAGGTACTCACTAACTTCCCATTAGACAATCAAACTCTACTGTTCCTACATTATGTTTCTTGGGAAGTACCAAAACCCTGGAGCCTAAGTGTTCAGCTGAAAATATTTAAAGTAAAGTAAAGGCTATTATCTCTTTATGGTCAACTTCTGGGCATTCTGTCTCATAACTAGAAATAAACTAAATATGTTGGGGTGTTTTCACTGAACTGAGTAGACAGAGGGGCAACTTTTGTTGCAAAAATTCTAAGACAAGTCCTTATAAATCAGATTATTATATTAGTGAAATCCTTTGTGCAAATCAACATATTTCCTCATGATAACTTACACCAGTCATGGCAAACCTTTTAGAGACCAAGTTTCCCCAAACCATCCCACTCCCTGCCTGCAAGGCCACCCACTGCCTCCACGGCCCACAGCAGATTGCCCATGTGGCCCAGCAGCTATTTTTGTAGAGTTTGCTTGGGACTCCAAAATGGTTGGAGTTGAAGGTTGACGAGGCTTTATTAAAGGATTAGTGGGCTCTGTTCAACATGATAAATCTGATGTAAATGAAATCACAGTCTTAATATATCTTATTAAAATTCATCTACATTGCATTTTGGTATAAACCCCATAAAACCTCTAAACAGAAAAGTATTTTTCAGAGTAGTGTTTAAATTTGATGTAATTGTTACATGCAGTAATTGCTTCCTATTACTGTATGCAGTTATCTCATTACTATATGCAATTGTTTGGAATAGATTAATATTAGATGTTAATACTGTTTTTATGCTGTTGAATGAGTTTCTAACACCTGATGATTGCTTGGACTGGTCCTTGCAGTTTTCTTGAATAAGATTTTTCAGAAGTGATTTGCCATTTCCCTCTTCCTATGGTTGAGAGTGAGTGACTGGTCCAAAGTCAATATCTGGCTTTGTACTTAAGTGTGTGTGTATGTGTGTGTGTTGGGGGGGGTTCTAGCCTGGTTCCTTACCACTACACCAAACTGGATCTAGCATATGTATAAAGTGGGGTGAAATAATATTACAAAATATTGTGGTAATTTCGTATTCTGTACTTGTGTCAGATATTGCTTTTACCATATAGACAGAAACACAACCAGCCATCATCTTCAAGATATTCCTAGTAGAATTTGTATCAGAGTAAAATAAAATAAATAAAATGCATGGAAGAAGAGAGAAATTCCTGGGCAGTGATAGAAGGAGTCCTAAAATGTGTGTGTGTGTCTCTGTGTGTGTGTGTACACACACACAAGATGTGAAGTACATCACTTCAATATACTATTTATTATATTTTTCTGAGGAAGAAAAAAATAGTCTGAACGCTGCATATATTAATATTTAAAAAATGAGTTAAAATTCATAACCTGTTAATACTTTTGCATTATAGAATAAAATAATAGATTGTGATTGGTAACTGGATTAACAGTGGGCAGTTAAAGTTTGGCTAATCTTTTCTTGAAAACATCCAACAATGGAGCACCCACATCTCCATCCAGGGAATCCTTTTTATCTCTCTCTTAATTGTTGAAATCAACTCTCTTAAAATGTCTGATTTTGTTCAGTTACCTGTGCCTCTATTATGGTGAATTCTAATAATATGGTCACTCATCCCCAAAATTCCTACAACTTCCACTCCTTCAACCATTTCATCTCTCACAATAAGAATTAAGTTCAATATAACTGACCCTCTAGTTCCTTCTTGCACCTTTGGGAAATAAAATTGACAGCCAGGCACATCAGAGTCTGTTTGTTCTTGAAGAGTTTGTTTCCCATTGACATCAATCAAGTTAAAGTTCTTCATTACTACAAAGTTGTGTTTCCTGCACACTTCAGATTTGCAAAAAGTTCACCTATTTCCTCTGCTTAGCTGGGTAGCATCTAGTCTTACTATTAACCTAAGTACTTTCAATATGACTTTCATCCTTCATATTGTTTATTTCTGTAGAGATATAGTAATTTTTTATACATTCTCTCCCACTTTTGTTGGGTCTGTTTCTTTTGAACAATTTATATACTAGTGGTATGTTCCAACCATGGGTTCCATCACACCAAGTTTCAGTAATAGCTGCTATCTTATTGGCCTCATGTACTAGGATCTCAAGTTCTCCTTGTTTGTTCTCCTTACTTTGAGCATTACTGTACAGGTATCTGAGTCCTTTATGATTTATTCTGCATTTGTTTCCTATCTCTCCTGCTGCATGCCAGAGTGCCCCTTCCTTCTCACCACCCCCTTCCTCATGGTCTGATTTGTTGTCTTGGGATTCATGCTTTGGGTTTGGTACTAAAAATGGTCTCCTTCCCCTTCAGTGTTTATTTGAAGACCTACAGATGAGTTGAGCCAGCTGTTTTCCAAACACACTATTCCCTGTTTTGTGAAGTGCAACAAATCCCTTATCATAAGCCTTTCCTATAGATAATGTAACCATGATACCAAAATCCAATGTTCTCTCAATGGTGCCATCTCTTGAGCCAGTGGTTTACCTCTAAAGTCGTCTGTTGCCTCATTGGGTGTTGACCTTCCATCAGAAATACAGATGAAAACACAACCTGTGCTCCTAACTTTTTTGCATTCCTGCCTAAGTGCAAATAGTCTCTTGTTATGTTTTTCAGGCTTTATTGTTGTATCATTTGTTCCAATATGAAAGAGGAGAAAGGGATAATAATCAATGGTTTGATTATTTGGGCAAGCCCCTGTTTCATATCTTTAATCTTTGTACCTGGGAGACAACATACCTCCCTTGATAGGTTGTCCAGTATACAAATTGCTGATTCTGTTCTTCTGAGAAGTGAGTCACCAATCATTACCATGTCCCTTTTTCTATTTGAGGCACTCAGCAAACTCCACCTCTTTGTGACAGTTGGAGCTACTTTTCTTCCTGTCACTGGAACACTAGATGAAGATACCCTATGAGGTATCAATTGTGAAATATATTTAGATTGAATCAAGGTTCAAATTCTTATACCTTTTTCTTTGTGCATATGTGATGTAAGAGCTGAAACTAAGTCTGTTTTAAGTACTGATGCCTTATACCAATTCTTCTTCTGCTGATGGATTTATCTAGTATCAGACTGACATGGGAATGTGATAATTTTATCTCATACAAATATTGTAGCTCTGTATTTTACATACTCTGTATATTAGTATTACCTTGAAAAGAGTCATTGGATATGAGATGAGTGGCAAATAAATTTCCTAAATAAATAAATAACCATTTCTGTAAAATATTGAAGCAGTTTCTCCATTGCATCCAAAAGGCACTAAGTTGAATGATGAGTATTCTAGCATAATCGTGCTAAATATTGCAAAAGGTTACCCAATAAAATTACTGTACCTTGTACAGTACCTTGTTGTACTGTAACTTGCTTATTGTATTTATAATCTGCCCATCTCTTTCTTTTCTAATCATATCTCTATTGATGAGATTAACAGATGAATAGGTACTAATGTAACTTCCTTCACTGCTGGTTCTTCAAATCTATTTATTTTATTAGATAGGAAAACAGATTAGTAGATTTGAATTTTGAATGCTGAGTGACATTGAATGAACTTTGCATTAGGTGAACACATTTTCCTAATTTACTATAATTATATGTACCTAGACTAATGTTTTGAATTCAAACTTTTTGAATTCAAACTAATAATAGGCTCATAGGGAGGACAACTTGTGGTCCAGACAGGACAAAGCCATAAAATGGTATATTTGTTTTCACTTAGCATGACAGGCAAACCTACCCACTTTGGTTTGTAATATTTTCACATGTTGATATCTGCAAACCTCCTCAAATTAAGTGAAATCTTAACCGTATTAAATTAATTTTACTGCTGCATATTTTCTCTTTCCATCTATATTGATAATTGATTGAATTCATTTTATTACAATTTTGTTTGTTCCCTTAAAGCATTGAGAAAAGTACACACACACACACACACACACACACACACATCTAACCTTAGGCCTAAAAACATCAAAAGAGCATTATCTGACAATGAAACTGAAATGTTTTTAGTTTTGAAGGCATCTGTTGTTTGTCTTGGTTCTCTGTGTTAAAATAATAGTGACTTATCTAATTCATGAGAGTGTTGGTTCAACATTTACAGCTCCTGCAGAGACATTAGAGGGTATATTAAAAATGCAATGACATCTGGATATGGAAAAAAAAGATGTGACACATTGCAGCAGTGCAGACTAAAACATAAGCTTAAAATGCTGATATGTTTACTGTAAATGTACTTTCATTCAAATATTAGAACCCTTTTCATTCTTAAGAAAAGTATAATAGGAATGACAAATAAACACAAGAAAGTCTTAGTTGGCTAAGTTCTACTGAGGAAGGGAAAGACAAAGTTACATAAGCCTATGTAGCCTGCTCCTTGAGACATTCAGCATGAACCACTCTATTATCATTACCAAGAACCATCTGGAATATAGTCCCCAAAAGGGTCATTTGAATATTTCTCTTTCATCTACCTGCTAAGGTCAATTTTCAGTAATATATGCTAAGGATACCTCACAATATATCAAGTACAACATTAGTAGCAGAACACTTAACTAAAAAATAATTTATTAGATACCCATGCAAAAGAACTTGAACCAGGCCATTTAAAAAAAATATTCTAAGAGTAATATATGTCCACCAATATGCATATATGGTCTTGTGTGAATATGTTTTCTTAATTTCAGAAAAGGACAGGTTCATGCAAATAAATATAATTGCCTGGAAATTCCTCTCTAATGTCTAATATGGAATGGGGAAAGAGAAAATTACCCCATTATGACTTCCTGTTCCTGTGAGCAGTGAAGCAGTCAAGGGATTCAGAATGCCGAGCCCCTCAGCTGAGTTTCTTTCTGTTTGGGGACCCTAAATGGGCCAGAAGCTGCCCCAGAGAGGTGGCAATGAAGGAAGGAAGTCCCAGGGACCTAGGAGAGATGGTGGTCTCCCTGATTGGTTCAGGAGAAGCCTTCCAGAAACCAAGAGAAGCAAGGCTAGCTAACTCCATTGTCTGCAAACAACAGAAGTCAAAAGCTCTACTTTAAGCAGATTGTAAACAGCATGTTTTGATCTGGGTAAAAATATTGATTTTCTCTATCCTACCTACTTTTCTGAAGAAGAGAATCTCCCAAAACAAAAAACCTCTGAGAGAGAGAAGGAGGGTTCCCCCCCACCTTGTGGCTATTGGAAGGGGTTAATTTCACCTTTTGGGGGGGGAGATTAGAAAGATATGAAAAGTGAACCAATGCTGACACCTATTGGTGGATGGGGATTATCTGGAGACAAATTTCTGCCTTTGACCTTCAAAGTTTTCAATATACATATTTACTTAATTCTGACTTCAAAGCCATTTCCAAAGAGGGGGAAAGAAAAAACAACTGGACTTTTAGATATTATGAAAAATCAGAGACCTATCGAAAATACTTATCAAGAAATAATGAATACTTCACAAAAGGAAAAATATGATAAACTGCAACCAATTCAAAGGACAATGATCTTAAACTACAAAGAAATACAGAACAACTTTGAAAGTATAAATCAGCTTATCTCCAATTTAATTCTACTCCAAGAAAAATCTCAGGAAAATACAGCAGAGATGACTGAACATAAATCCGAGGATAGAGACTTAAAGATGGAATTTTACAAAAGAAAAGAATATGATTTAATTCAAGGGGAAGAAAAGATAACTTACATCTCAACACTTCAAAGCAAATTTGAAGATAAGAAAAAGGACTGGGAAAAACATTCTACAGAGATACTAGAAAAACACCAGAACTGGAGAGACAAAAAGTGACAATAGAAGTGGAGAGAAAAGGAAGGAAAAAGATTCCTAATAAAAAGGAGTGGACAAACGCCCATAACAAAGATACTGACTTACTTTCTTTATCTACAGTAATACCTATCATAAAACGGGAACAATCTTTTGATTCAGCAAAGTATATTTATTAAGAAAGATACTGGGCAAAGAAAAAAAGATTAAAATGGAAGCTAAGAAAATAGATGATGGGACCTATCAGAGAGAATATTTAAAAAATAAGCATTTGTTTGAATATGGTTAAAGAAATAGAAAAACTTTGGAATATACCACTTTAAGAGGGATGAATTCTCCAATTAATACAGCATGTTACTTTCTTTTCTGTAAAATAAAAAGCTGAAATGACTTAAATAAAGCAAATGTTTTAGGTATTTAAGAACTTAAGAAAAGTAAAAAAATATTTTGAATTAGAGTCAAGGGACTAGATGACTAGATCTATTGAATGGAATGTTTAAAGATTAAACATATTTTAACTATGGTTAAAAAGAATAAGAAATTGAGGAAATAAATATATATTAACTTAGGAGGGATATATATTTTAAGTAGTATGTTATTTCTTATGTTTTGTTGCTCTTTCTTTTTTCTTCTTTTTTCTTTGTTCTTTCTTTTCATTCTTTTATTCATTTCTTAAGAAATATAAAAGTGTGAGATGGCTTAAATGGGAAAAAATATACTTAAATCTGTCAATGTAAATGTAATTAATTATTGAGAAAATTTTCACTAGTAAGAATATTTAGAATTTGGTGGGAGAAATAAACTAAAATAAGTACAGCCAGTGCTTTTTTTCTTTAAAAAAACAGTGCCGGAACTCTCATCTTGGTGGGCGCAGGAGATGGGGGGCAGGGGGGCGGTGCTGCTGCAGTCATGGGTGTGAAGGGTGTTGGTGGCGGGCAGCCCCCTGGGGCTGGAGCCAGTGTGGCTGGTGCTGTGGGAATAGCAGGGCCTGCTCTATATGGCAGGGCTGTGCGGGGCAGGCAGTGGAGGCGGTGTGGGCCAGGTGATGCAGGACAGCCACTTAGGCATGCAGGGCAAGGTGACAGTGGTGCAGGTCCAGCACCGGGTAGGTCACCAGCCTGGCGAAAATGGATGACCACAAGGAAGGAGTGCACATGGACTCCGCAGAACCCACCTCCCACTCCTTGTCCTCTCTTAGTTACCTAGTTGAGATGGTGTAGTTGGGCAGCAGGGAGGGGTCCAAAGTTCCTGCCTTCGCTGCAGACAACTTGCCTGTGCAACATTTGCCAGCCGTGTCTTTTGGCGCACTCAGCAGCAATTACTATTGGCTTTTGAAAGCCAATAGGCCAGGCGTAGGCAACCTTGGCTCTTTTATGACTCATGGACTTCAACTCCCAGAAGATGTTACATAACATAATATCAACTGGAAGATGTTAAACTGTCCTGTTTCTTTCCTTCCCAAAAAATGTGTTAATGAGTCCTCTCTAAGCTCTGCTGATTAGCTTGTCCTGGATTGTTTTGCCGCAAAATGGAATGGTTTGCAAGTTGCACTTGAGACAGCCCATCTCTTTTTAGATATATCATATATCATTGAAGATTGTAATTAGTTGCGTGTGCACGTTCAGCAAGTGTGAAGTATTTGTGCTGGCATTTCTAGGCCTCTTTCCAACCACATCCAGAAAAAAACTGTAACAAAAATTGGCATTCTCAAGGCCATGTTTGGTATTTCCCAGCAATCTGTTACTTGAAGGAAAAAGCAATCCCTGCTGTGTTACTGATCCCAGAGAAGCATTTGCATGTATGCAGGTATCCTTAGGGTGCCATAGTTATGAATGAGAAATATTGGTTGCAAAGTTGGCATTTCTGGATGTAATACAGATATTTTGGACTTATTTTTGTTTCTTTGCATGTTTGATATTTTGAAAAAGGCATATGCTATTTACTACACTTATGCACATATGTAACATCTTTTGCTAGGTTACATGACCACTGCTTTTTCAGAATGTGAAAAGTGAAAGATTGTGAGTAAATAAAATTTTAATGTACAGATAATACCACCAGAAATTATTTTAGCCTTTTTAATAAATGTTATTATTGATGTTAAGCTCACCATGGAAAACATCATATATTGTTATGTATATACTAGGTTAATTATTTAAAGACTGAAGTGTTAAATAACTAGATTCTAAATAATCTATTTTTCAAAACACACAACACTACAAACAGTAAAAGTAAAGTCCAAATTAAAAATATTTCATTCTTAAGAATTGTTTAATTTAAAGTGGTTTAGTTGTAATAGATGGTTATAGATTCAAAATAGTTTTCAAGAGTATTTACAAAAGATACTATTTTTTTCTAGCATCAGCTAAATTAGACATTTTACATTGAGAAAAATGTTTCTCATTTCTTTCCTGTTACCTTTATTGATTTCATTGCAGAGATGTTAACATAGGAAATAGATTATTTTGTTATCTAATTTTACCTTCCAAAAGACAGAAACAGATGAAAAATGTGAGGTTCTTTCCTGTTGGCTTTTTTGAATTAGCTGTTTTAGATTCTAAAAGTTTAGTTCTTTAGAAGTAGCCTTGTAAATAATTTTAATGTCCTCCTCTAGTGCAGGATAGGCCACCTTGGCTCTTTTATCTCAAGGACTTTAACTCCCAGAATTCCTGAGCCAGCATGGCTCAGGTTGGAAACCTCTCTCTTTCCCCTCAGCGTGGCTAGCTCAGGATTTCTGGGAGTTGAAGTCCACAGTCATAAAAAAGAACCAAGACTGCCTACTCCTGCAATAGGCCTTCGAAAGCCAATAGAGGGATCTTTTTTTTTTCCAAAAAAAATAAAAGGTGCCAGAATGCTGTTCTGAGCATTCTATGAGGAAAAAAAGCCCTGAGTACAGTAACAGGATTTATAATAAGGCAACCAAAATGACTAATAAGAAAAGAAATATTGTACTAATATGATTATTATTCTTTAGGAATATTGGAAAAACTACATACTCTTGTTATTTATCAAAACAATAAGAATTGTATTAACTCAATGTTTGCAAAAAGGATATTTTTGGGAAAGACGAAATCAACCAAAATCATATGGAATACAGATTATAGAAATTAATTGTTAAAGATGGTTCTACAAATGTGACCCAGACGACACACTGTTTACCAATTATTGAGTCATTTATGCCTTGTTAAAAAAATCAATAAAATATATTTTTTTAAAAAGAAAATTATCCCATTACAGGTATTCCTGGATTTACAATGATTCATTTAGTGACCTTTTGAAGTAACAACAGCACTGAAGAAAAGTGACTTATGACTGGTGTTTAGACTTATGACTATTGCAGCATCTCCATGGTCATGGAATTAAGATTCAGTCAACTGGCATGTATTTATGACAGTTGTACTGTCTTGGGGTCATGTGATCACCAGACAGTTTCTAACAAGCAAAGTCAATGGGAGAAGCTAGATTCGCTTAATGACCATATGATTTACTTAAGATCTACAATGATTCACTTAGCAACTGTGGCAAAAATGTTGTAAAGTAAGGCACAACTCATTTGCTTAGCAACAGAAATTTTGGGTTCAATTATAGTCATAAATCAAGGACTATCTGCACATGCAAACCATAATCAGATTATAACAATGTTCTAAGCAGAATTATTTTTTTAACATATTTAACATTTTAAACAACCAATAAAATCAAACTTAATTTCTATTATATATTCAGAAAAACATTTGTGACAGCTGAACAAAATAAAAATAATACTGTGGTTTAGCTGTTTTTAACCTTAATAGAACAATTTGATAAATATTATTTTATACAGTATAAAAAATAAAGGATCTAATACAAAAAAATTTATAATAGATCTTTCTGTCTGGCCCCAGGAAACAAGTGTCATGGCATTTCCACTGCTTTGTTTCTCCCCACCCCCATCTGCTGCTGTCTAAAGCATTCTCTAAGCAGTTATTTTTTATTTATTTTTTGGTCTCATCTTGCTGAAGAACTCCTGGATGCTCTGAGTTTCATCCAGAACAGACCCCACCCATCCTCTCTTTGACTGGTGTACAGTTTATGATTATTTAACCTGTTGTGAAAACCTCATACATTGTGAGGAGCTCCCAGGTCTTCACATAAGCAGACTCCATGTTATCCTTTGACCCAGCTCACCATACCAGTAAGGTATCAGCTAGATATTTCATGATTGACAGGACATATATATTGATGTTGTCTCCCTTGCCTCCTCCTCATGATACCTGTGTGATTGTGGGATACCAAGGTTCCTGTAATTGGCATGTATGTCTGTTATGTGGCCCACTGGTAATTCCATTACATCCGTCTTAAATGTTTTCTCTTTCTTTCCTACCTCTCTTTTTTGGTATGAATGATATCCCAATGTCTTCAACTATAGACACATGAGTTGATGTCTTGTTCACTCTTATCATACAGCTTGATGTCATCCCTGTAGAAGAGGTGACTGATAGTAATTCCCCCTTGAACTTGTTCTATTCAGTACATTAAAAAAATAAACATCCTCTCAAATATTATTATTAACATTAGAAACATTTCTCCTGATACATTCTACCTATTGCTTAAAAACAAAGATGTACTTATTCAATCACCTTTCTCCTACTATAAAAGTAACCTGAATATCTGCATGAAAAATAACCCCTTCCCCAATGCCACAATTTTAAATGAATTCCTTTTCAAATATAATTGCCAATTTTTTCTGCTTAATAGCAGTCTTCCTCAATTTACAATAAGTACCAATAATAATAATCTATTTGCAAATTGGAACATAGGAAGTTTTCATTTTGTTGATTTTTTCTTAATTTAATAATTAAGAAAACAGTAATTGCCAAAACATACACTATACATTCTGTATAAAAGAGAAATGTTCCCAATAATTTCAAGTGACCATTCTATGAATGTTTTACAATATTTTACAAAATGTTGAGGAATTAAATGCAACATATGTATATTTAGCAAGAGAAAAAAACTAAATTAATTCAAAAATTACAATTTTCTCAAACCAATGCCATTTTCACAAAAATGCTGCTTTTCTCACATAATTCTTCAGTAAAAATACTGATTATAAAACTGTTATAAGACTTTTCTGTCAACCAGCTTATTACGTGATTGTAACACTTCTGAAATTAGTCATACTTTGGTCTACATTACATTGTAGTCTCTCTTGGAGATCAGAACTCTTTGAACTTTTTTTTTTAAAGATTCTGTATTAGCTTCTTTTTTTTGGTTCTTTTTAGTTCCAGTATTTTCTACATTGGCATCATACTTTCTTAATCACTTTAAAAGTAGACTGCATCTTCTAAAATAAAGTGATAAAGTGGCCAAGGATGCTTTTGAGCACCCATCTATGTTCAGGCAGGGTCTCCTTATCATTAAACTCAACCATGAAAGTCTTTTCACTGAAAACAAGCAGTATGAGGGGGGAAAGCATTTAGAAGAAAACTCAATCTCTCAGCATAAAAGGCAAATGCATAAGGCTGTGCACTTAGCAAAATTCAAGAGTAAGAAATGATCATAGCATATAAAAATAGAGGGATATAATATCCAAAAATTTAAGGAGTGTAAACAAAAAACGGATCTGGGATTTTTCCCACATTGTTGATATAAAAGTTGAATAGTGTGGATTCTGTGTACATCTTATATGCATCCAATGACACATTTGGAACTGTGTATATTCCTTGTGAATGCTCCTTGGGGTCTACATCTTACTTGAAGCAAGATTTCAGAATGCAACTTCTGGATTAGAAATCACAATAGTCTTCTCAGTGTTGGTATTTCACATCTTTCCTCATAACAGGAAAATTTGAAATATTGAATCAAATTCTGACAAACTAAAGAAAAGCTGCATATAAGGGAGATTTATATTTATGAATATATTTCTCTATTATAAGGTATAGGACAAATATTTCATCTTATAAGGTATAGGACAAATATTTCATTTTATAAGATACAGGACAAATATTTCATCTAGTATGGAATGGCCTACTTAGAATCCGGTCTATTTGAGTCTGATAATTCCTTTGGAGTCTAGTCAGACCTGTAAATTCTAGTTCCAGTATACTCTATAGGTTTGCATCATTTTTGTAATTGGAGATCATTATTGTTTTTCTTCAACACATATATTGAGATATTACCTTTTGTTACTATTGATGAACAGAGAACTGAAGAGAGATACCCACCAATCCAAATTATGCTTGAGCATCTCTGAAGAAAACAGTCAGAACTAGGTGTTTTCCATGGGTGTAAGGATTCTATAGGGACGCAGTGGCTCAGTGGGTTAGGACGCTGAGCTTGTCAATCAGTTGGTTGGCAGTTTGGCGGGTCGAATCCCGAGTGCTGCGTAACAGAGTGAGCGCCTGTTACTCGTCCCAGCTTCTGCCAACCTAGCAGTTCAAAAGCACATAAAAATGCAAGAAGAAAAATAGGGACCACTATGGTGGGAAGGTAACAGTGTTCCGTGCGCCTTTGGCGTCTAGTCATGCCGGACACATGACCACGGAGTCATCCTCGGACAAGCGCTGGCTCTTCGGCTTTGAAACGGAGATGAGCACCGGCCCCTAGAGTTGGAAATGACTAGGACGCATGTGCGGGGGAACCTTTAACTTTTAGGGATTCTATAAGTTTAACAGTTTCTAAGAAAATTACTGGTGGCCTATACTCATGGTCTATTCCAGTTTATAGCCTACTAAAATTCTGTTTATGTGTTTGCTTATTAACAAACTTGTATAGCTGCCAGATCATACATGGGTGACTTAGGGTGACTTAAAACATTAAAAAAATCCACCACAAAATAAAAACCCATTTTAAAAAATCCCACTCCACCCCCCCTAACTAAAATGTTCCTCCTATACAAAGATATTCACCCAATACATTGCAAATTTGCTGTTCTTTTAAAAAATATTTTATATTTATTGCTAAGAAATTCTTTTATTTTGTTTGTTTAATTTTTCAAAACTTCTGGTACAGTTGCCACATTGTTTGAATACTGGCAGACTTCAGATCTAGACCTTTCCCTTAAATGAAAGAAGCCAATTGTCATTTGAAGTTATGTCTAATCAACATTTACCAGACAAGAAAAATTCTAAGAGATGTAGAACTAGAGGTACAAAAATGTTTCAAAATAGGAGGAGGAGGAAAGTAGAGGAATTCTGGGCATGAAAAGCTTATTTCTTAGGACTGACATAGCTGATATTACCGCTAAAAATACATCATATGTTAAAATTTATTGCATACAATCACTTTCATTAGCATCATAATAGTAGAAAATTAACAGCATAATAAATATGTGTGTGTTGGAGGGGAGCATGGAATACTTTGTCCAAATCATTTATTATGAAAAAAATAAATAAATACTTTGTCCAAATCATTTATTATGAAAAAAAACTGTTAAGGGAAGTTTTGTTTTTAGAAAGCATCCTCCATTGGCTAGTATAATAAATAAAAAATATGGAAAGTTAATTTTAGAAATTCATTCATCTAATATATTGTATAGTCTGACCTTTAAAATAGTAAATGTGAATGTTCTGATTTGAGTCAACTACACAAGGTATCTCAAGGGATAAGAAGAATATGAATAAGTTCAACAATGTTTTATTTGGGAATCTGATTATTTCAAATACAAAAATGCCAGTTCATTAAACTTCTGAAATTCACTTTTGGTCAGATCTTTGGCTGTGAAGAAGATACTCAAAATAGATATAGGTAAATTTATTGGTGGTTGGAATCCTTTCTATAATTTATTTTCTTTCATTCTAATTGAGATTTTGTTTTAAAATATGAATATGAGAATTTATATCTTTCCAGGTAAATTTCCTAATCTGTGCAACCAATTTAGCACACGTGCGCGTGAACACACACACACACACACACACAGACACAGACACACACACACACACACCTAACAATATATGGATTTTGG
This sequence comes from Vipera ursinii, assembly GCF_947247035.1. Classification (NCBI taxonomy): domain Eukaryota; kingdom Metazoa; phylum Chordata; class Lepidosauria; order Squamata; family Viperidae; genus Vipera; species Vipera ursinii. The sequence goes on along the minus strand of NC_139512.1, from coordinate 323,078,056 downwards.
TATGTAAATCGCAAAGGATCTTCAATGTTAATAAATATTAATATATTAATATTTTATTTATAATATTAATATTGAAGTTTTTACTAATATTATAGTACAGACCAGGGGTCCTCAACCTTGGCAACTTTAAGACTTTGCTGGCTGAGGAAGTATGGGAGTTGAAGTCCACAAGTCTTAAAGTTGCCAAGATTGAGGAGCCCTGGTATAGATCTTTTTCCTAATTTGTATATTTTTCTATTTTTAAAATATTATTGAAGAGGAGGATTGATTGGAAATCTGCATTGCAATATCAGAAGTTGTGTGAATGTCAGTGGATAGTTGTGTTTAAGTTTACATAATAGATCAAAAAGCATAGATCATGTAGGTTCTCATTAAAATGTAAACTAAAGTAATTTACCCTCCCTGATTCTTGTTTGAAAAAAAAATCCCTTTAGCAGTAGGGAAGTAGAGTAATACTAATTCCATCCCTCACCTTCCTAGAAACAATACTTACAGATCTAAAAATTAGATGTAACATTAAGATTAGTCTTCTTTAAAATATTTGTTTCTGGTAAATACAAACAGGCTGTTTTTCTAATATTAAACAAAGTCTCCTTCCTTTCCTATCCAACTCTCCCCCACCAACCAAGAACACAACTTGACATTTTTCACTAATGCTTTTTAATGAGCCGAAATATAATGAAATTTGCATTGAAGTTACCCAGCCTGGTGTTGCCTGGCAGCAGAGTGGCATATGGTAAACCAGTTGTGATTTATTGGCAAGTGTTTTGTAGTTCCCTATCTTTCCTCATTTTGGAAAGCCATCACATTCTGACAGAGTGGACTGTGTCTTGATGTTCTCTGCTGAAAAAGAACTGATTGCTGCCGACAAGTACACACTCTTATTTTCAACCAAAATACCTCCTGAATTTCTATGGAACAGAACTTCATCCTTAAAATAAGCATTTGCCTTGACTACACATTCTGTATATGTGACAATATAGAGAAGAAAAATACTGTTATATTTCTTTCCCATATATGCTCTAAAATTCCTAGATTTTAAGACATCATTTTAATTGGATTGATTTTAGTCTTTGACTTATGACAATAATTGATACCAGAATTTTCAATCATTGAGTTAAGTCATTAAGTGAGATGCCACATAGCTGCTTTGCTTAATGACCACAATCTTGGCATTTGTGCTCTTCCCACTTGTTAAGCAATTAAGCAATTTCCCAGGTTATTAAGTGTGTGGAGCAAAACAGCTATTTTCTGGAGGGACTCAGCCCTGTATAGGGGCTACTTTCACTCTCAAAGTGGCTGGCTGAAAATGTTTATCCTGAAATCCAAGCAGAATTTTGGCACAGGGCATTTGCATCCAGCTCCCAGAGACCACAGAACTCCCTCTGGCTTCTGGGGGATGGCTGCAAATGACCCATACTGAAAACACTGCATGCCAAAATCCTACTTGGATCTCAGAATGGACCTTTCTCAGCCAGCCCCAAGAAGCCAGAGAGAGTTCTCTCAGCAACTAGCAATGACTTGCAACTTTCCTCACGGGGTTCTGGATTTATTTTCTGGGGGGGCACGAGAAAGATTGCCAATGGCAATCACAGGATCTCAGAGTGCTTTACAACCAGTGGTAAGTGCAGATTGCCAGGCTCCCAGACTGTAATAATGAGACTGTGGGGGCACTGCAATAATGGCTGTAACTTTGAGCATAGGCGCTAGGTTCCTTTGTTCAGTGCCATCGTAATTTCAAGTGGTCATTGAACAAGTGGACATTAACCAAGGACTTCATGAAGCTCTGCTTGGAGATGATGGAGAAGGAGTTTTATACTATATGAATATTTCTCATTAGGATCTGTATCTTTAGGCAGCTATGCATAATCACATAATCTATATGCCCAAAAGACCCAAATTCTTGCTCTTGCTCTTGTTTATAACTCAGTGATTTTTAATTCATTATCAGTAACTTTGGAAAAAAATCCATTATTTATAATACAGGCTCTAATCAAATAACTGGTCCATTATAAAATTCAGTGTGGAACTTTTTGATATTTAATTAGATATGTCACAGAAATGCTTAGTATAGGATAAATCTATTTATTCCTGTTTATAATTACATCTTTCAAATGATAGGACATAGAAAACTGAAGTAATTAATAATAGCTATACAGTGGCCCTTTGAAATTAGAAAAGTTCTTTTAAAAAGAGTTTTGTGGTTGTTCATTAGTTTTTGGTAATCTGCAATATTGTTATACTAAAAACAGCCATTTTTGTTTCTGATCACATTAAAAAAACTAGTAATTATATCAGAATCTTTTGGCATTTATGATTTATAAAGAGACATTGTTAATAAACATCAAGGCATATAAAGATTGAATAAAACAACTAAAATACAACATGATGAAAACTGCATGAAAAACATCACAAATAACTTTTGTTCTGATGAGATGAAGTAAAGGTCTTCCTACTTTAAATGATAATGGCAAATGTCATATGAAAATATCTGTTGAGTTTGCAGTTCAGATTTTGATGATAAATCTACTATGTTATTAGAGTTAGTAAGTTCATGCATTTTTTTCATTGAAAATTGTTTACTGCAATTCTATCTGCTTGAAAATTGTATGAAGTTAGTTCAGATGCATCTTTAGGGTATAAGGAGGTATTGTATGTCAAGGGCATATGGAGTTATATAGGCTATAACTGATGATCTAAAACCTAGACAGGACTGAATGAAATACTGGTTATACAAAGTATAGCTTTTATGGGAAACACAGATATGTAAGCGTTAAGCCTGCAAATCTAAACCCAGTTTCTAATGAAGTTCTAAGGAAATATAGTGGAAATACATTATTTTCTTTAATAAGAGCATTCCAGTTCATAAACTGATAAACTTTCAAGTTAGCTTTGTACTTAAATTTCTTAATTCTAAATTTATGAAGAAAGTTGCAAATTGGTACATATTTTAATGTTTTAAGACATTTTGAATAACATATATTTAAAAAAAAACACTAGAAAAAATAAAACAATGAAAACAAAATAAAAATAAATAACATAGGAAGGAGAAAATCTAAGTAAAGAATGGGTATGTAATCAAAAAAAGCATCATAGAAATCCTTGGAGAAAAGGAAAGCTTGGTTTGGTACTAAAATATTAACAAAAATACTGAACTGTTATTGGAAGAGTTTGAATTTGTGTTTTTTGCCATTGGCTACTATGTATTTTTCTGAGTACTGTCTGACAGTAGTTACGACCTTGGTTATATGCAGTGTCTTTGAGAAACAACACTCACCCTTAGAAGACATGTTGTATCTGTTATGTACTGGGCTCTTAAAGTATAGCACGTGGGTTGCTGGAACAGCTAACGGCTCTCCAGCAACCCAGACTACAAGTCTCCTGTGTTGCAATTAGCTATCTCCAGGTGGCAATGGTTGATTCAAACCTATTGGCTGCTGCCTAGGGGCTAGACTATATATTGCAGCTAGTTGCAGCCTTTTCCCCAGTACAGTTCCTGCACAAAATAAACTATGAGTTACCTTGTACTCAGCTTCGCGTCTTCATTCCTGCGCCAAAGAACCCGCTATTTAACAGTATCTTTGTCAGCATTTCTTTTCTGCATTTGGTTCTTCTTGTTCAATGGAATTAGTTAACCAGAGCAGATATGTCATGTGGGCTGTGCTTCTATTTATCCAACTCAAAAAGCTGTAATTGGGTTGCTAATACAAGATATAATCTAAGCAAAATGTCAGCCCTGCACCTGATTGCTGACAGTTGCCACAATAGAACTTCTATACACTGTGTTTACTTGGAAGACAGAGAAATTGTAGGATTTTACAACTACTGGTTAGACATCTGTAGTTTCTAAGCCTCCATTATGATGAAAAATAGGCCTTTTGTAAAAAAAATTCTTTTCATTTCTGAATAAATTAAACATTAAGCAACTCTCCATTGTTTAAAAGAAACATGAAAACTATGATTCAAAGACATCACCCCTCCCCAAAATACATGATTAAAAACCTACCATAATTGTTTTTGGAACAGTATATGCAGATTTGGCATTATTTGGGGGGCATTAGAATATCATTAGGTTTAATGATATTCCAGTCATGAATAGTATTTTTCAAAATATATTATTATTGCAAAATATAACTTCTGATTAATAAGCATTGCTTACTCTCAGCTGTAGGATTCTGTGGATTTAAATTCTTATTATGATGCATAACTAGGCAGTTATAGGGATATGGATATATACATAAATTGCAGAAATTCTGCCATAGTCAAGTAAGATGAGGAAATGCTGTATACATTAGATCAATGTTCATGAAGGAATGAAGCTGTGCTATCCTGTTAGAATGGCTGTTAAAATAACCTAGGAAAGGTGGATGTGCCAACTAAACACACCTCCTTTTTTTTCAAAAAAAAAGCACCTAAAACAGTAAGAATAATGCTACTCATTGGGTCTATTCAGACTTGAGTTGGTATTTATGTTTTTAGCACTGTGTTGCAGGTATCCATAGTTTAGTAACTTTTCAAAATATGTTCTTTCTTTCCTTTGCTATCTAATGCTCACATAACTGAGACACAGGGTATATAATGATGGTAGTTAATATTTCTATTATTCAGATTGTGATCTTTGATCATACTGAAGTAAAAGAAATATTTTTGTTTTAGCATTTTGGATAAGGTATATTAGTGCAACTTCTTCTGAATTTTTTACTGGTTACTAGAACTGAGCTGCAAAAATCCAGTGTTAGGAAGAAAGTCAAGGAAGTTTTATAAGCCTCTTTGCTATCATCTAGGCTCATCCAGATTTTTGTAACCAACATCTGGTAGTTTGGCCTCCATTTCAAAAGGTGACTAAAAACGAGAAATAAATAAATAAATAAATAAATAAATAAACAAACAAACAAACAAACAAACAAACAAACAAACAAACAAACAAATAAACCTTTATTGTCAAAGTACAACATGTGTACATTGAGATTAGCTGAGCCTCCCCCCGTGCTCTCTCCCCCCAACACACAGTGACAACAAACCCTCCATCCTACCACACCATGTGAACCAACTACACCACACACCGGCCTCCCAAGTCAATTCTGCATAGCTCACAGAGATTACGTCCCATTTAAAAGCCTAACAGCCCACGGATAAAAGCTATTATTCAGCCTGTTGGTATGGCTGGCTATATTCCTATATCTCCTACCCAGTGCTTTTTTTGTAGAAGAAAAACTCACACATGTCATACAACCTGCCTTGCCTACCCTACAAGGTTCCATCCAAAAAAGGTGCCGGAACTCCGTTCTGAGCGTTCTATGAGAAAAAAAAGCCCTGCTCCTACCAGATGGTAGGACAGTAAAGAGATACCGTCCAGGGTGTGAGTCATCCCTGAGAATCTTCCTCACTCTTCCAAGGCAACGAGCCCTGGCGATGTCATCCAGTGGTGTCAGGGAACAGCCCACAATGTCTTGTGCTGTGCTCACTACCCTCTGTAATACTTTCCTGTCTGTGGCTGTCAGACCAGCATACCAAACCACAATACCATACGAGAGGACGCTCTCTATAGTAGACCGGTAGTAAAAGTAGTAGAACAAAAAATATGGAAAATATTGTGAGTCTGCTATGAGGATGAGGATCACCATCTTCATTGTCGTTGTCGTTGTCATCAACATCCCAAACGAGGCATTGCGTTGAAGTGGTTGTGGGGATTTTAGACTGGTTACAAATAAAGGCATGATAAAGTAGTAATAATGGTGCATTGGAATATCTGCAAGAAAGAACTGGTAGGACAACAAAATAGAGAAATAATAGAAAATGAAGAAGGTAAAGTGCTGTGTGGACCTCAGAATTCAGAGACAACATCAAGAGAAAAATATTTCAAGGTGATTCACTTTCACTGTGTCACATAACACCCCAGACTTAACAACTGTTGATAAGAAAAACAAAACATACTCTAAGTCACATGGTTCATGTAGCCATTTCACAGAACCAACTGCAGTCATTAAACAAGAATTACATGTTTATATATCAAACCCACGTAGATATAAGTCCAAAGATAAATATATTATCACAAAGATGATGTGGATGTAAAAGATAATTAATGTGTTATCCATTGTTTTCAAACTTGGTGAAATAAAATAATCAAAATATAACTTGGATTATTCTGCTGTTCCTCCTGATTCTCTCAATATATTTTTGTTCCTAGGTTCTCATAAGTGCTTATTTTGCTTTCTATAATACATGGGTGTCAAACTCGCTGTGTCATATGACGTGTCATGACGTATTGCAACTTTTTTCGCATTGCCGGAACTGGGGTTGGCATGGTCTCGCATGATGCAACCGGCCCCAGGCTGGCAGTTTGACACCCCTGCTATAGTACAATCCAGGTCAGATAAAATCCAGGGTTACAGCTGTTTTCCTTAGTGTTAAAATATCCAGTTTTGCCTTCCATTTGGAGAGAGGTCAATTGGGAGTCTTCTACTAATGTGAAGGAAATCACAATGAAACACATACAGTAGCAGTAGGTGTTTGTTTTTTTCCTGCAGTTTGCTGCTACTGATTTTTTTTTTATAAGATGTCACCATAAAAGTGACACTCTTCAAGAGAGAGAAGGGGGAAACAAGATAAGTGGGTAGAAAAAGCTAAGCAGGGATAAACTTTCCATGCCACATTTCCACTGTCATTAGAGAGACAATTTGGCTTAGGCATAGTAAATTATTGTCAAACAATACATCTAAAGGATTATCGTTATTTCATAATTGCATTAATCTCTAGTGGTTGGGCAAATTTATTGTTGAGATTTTGGTACTATTATGTGATAATGTCTTAGCTTTTCATATCTTGAGACTTCACTAAATGAATGATAGAATCTCTTTTAATGGGAACATATTTTAAATGGTTGGATACTCATAGCAGAAAGAGCAATTCACCACAGCTCATTTGTTTTAGATAGACTGCCATTAAGTGAATTAAAGCCTTTCACTATTAAGCAGCTAGGTGTATCTATGTTTATGTTTAAAAATGCTTGATGGATCATTGGAACTTCCTCAAAGCATTTTAAAAGCAATTAAAGAATTAGCATAGTGCTAATGTAGTGACTTTGGCTTATTTATTATATTAATGAAACATGAACACATACCTGTATTTTCCTTTACTATTATAAAAAACATTATTAGAGCCATTGACCAACTACTGAATGTTAGCTGATCATTTATAATTTTACTGACTAACAAATCAGTTAGTACAGGGGGAAAAGGAAGAATGGAGTCTCATTTTATAAGGGAGGGAGTGGTATTACAAGAATATATTTTCATGTTCAAAAGCATTAGCTAAACAAAGGTATCAGCCAAATGTTTTAAAAACCACTGATGTGCCACATTGAAAAAACTTCAGTAGGTACTTGGTACTATTGATCCCCTGTGGGGTGTTTTCTAAGTTTCTGGGGGTCTTACTTGAAAATAATTACTTATGCAATTAGTTTGAATAGCACAAGTGGCTTCATGTCTGGTGATTCCATCCCGTTCAGTGCCCAATAGAAAGGGCAGTTTCTTATCATTGGCAATCATTAGATTCCTTCTCACACCATCACAGTATTTTCAGAATATCAACAGAAATAAAATATAGAAATAAGTCCAGGGTCTCAGCCCAGCATTGATCTAGTTATGAGGAACTCTGTTTTAAAACTGTAATATGATTTGGCTGCATAATATTAAAGAGTACAACACATAACAATTTCCCCAGAAGAGTACTGTAATTTTAATTTGAGTGGAAGTGCTGATTTTGCATGATTAAACCGAATGTGCCTGAAGGTCTCAGCTCAAGTAAGGTAATAAATAACAGCACGTTGAAAATCTCCATATGTTGCAATTCCACTATAAACCTATATCATATTGAGTTGAATAGCAACAATTTAAATCAAATAATTTTAAGTTATGTTTTTGCCTTAACATTAGATTACTAAACTAAAGAGTGTGGGAACAAGCATGGATACATTGCAATAGCTCCCAACTCTCCTTTTAAACTAGAAGAGAAAATATAAGAGGTAATTTTGCTAGATAAAGATTACAAAATGTTTGCTTCCTAGACTTGTTCTGTGTATCAGATTCTGATTGTAAGGAGATGTTTAAGAACACATGGATAGATGAACACATTATCTGTCTATAATTCATTAAAGCAACTGGATCTATTTACAATTTTTCATGCAACTCCAACAAAAATATTTTTCTAAGATGTTTTATTGTATGCATCTTTCAGTAAAAATTCACACTGGACCTATCAAGGATTAATTATTTTTCATTTTGTATGGAAATAAATTGGCAGCCAGTACAATGTTCTAAGGGACGCGGTGGCTCAGTGGGTTAGGACACTGAGCTTGTCAATCAGATGGTTGGCAGTTTGGCGGGTCAAATCCCAAGTGCCGCATAACACAGTGAGCACCTGCTACTCGTCCCAGATTCTGCCAACCTAGCAGTTCAAAAGCACGTAAAAATGCAAATAGAAAAATAGGGACCACTACGTGGGAAGGTAACAGTGTTCCGTGCGCCTTTGGCATCTAGTCATGCCGGCCACATGACCATGGAGGTGCCCTTGGACAAGTGCTGGCTCTTCGGCTTTGAAACAGAGATGAGCACCGGCCTCTAGTGTTGGAAACGACTAGCATGCATGTGCGGGGGAACCTTTACCTTTTACAATGTTCTAACAGAAACACTTGAGTTCTTCCAGGTTACTGAGTTTTCTACTAACTGAACTTTCTGGACTAGACACAAAAACAATCTCTTCTAGAGCATATTATAGTCATGACCCCTGATAATTTCCAGTGCATGATCAATTGTTTTAAGGTCATTTTTCCCATAAAGGAAAGAAATAGGCATATCAAGCAAAGCTGATTAAACTTGTCACATGCTTCATTGATTTGATATAGGTATTGAAAAGTATGTAAGTTAACATGGAACCATATGATGCAGTATCTTGTATTTCAGTTCAGTTCAGTTCAGTTTATTTGATTTATATACCGCCCTTCTCCTTGGTAGGACTCAGGGCGGTTCACAGGGCATATATAAAAAACAAAAAACACTATACAAAAATTAAAAAAGAATTAAACCCTTGCCCAATAAAACAGTAATACAGATTAAAAACAATTAAAAAACCCATAATCCCCATCAGGCCAGACCAGCTAATTCGAACAGATGGGTCTTCAGGCCCCGACGGAAAGTTCGAAGGTCTGGTGCCATCCGGAGCTCCACCGGCAATTGATTCCATAAAGCCGGGGCCCCCACAGAGAAGGCCCTCCCCCTGGGGGCCACCAGTCGACACTCCCTGACTGGCGGCACCCTGAGGAGGCCCTCTCTGTGGGAACGCACAGGGCGGAGGGGAGTCGATGCCGGCAGCAGGTGGTCCCTGAGGTAACCCGGACCCATGCCATGTAGGGCCTTAAAGATCGTAACCAACACCTTGAACCTCACCCGAAAGACAACTGGTAACCAATGCAGCTCGCGGAGCAAAGGTGTAACATGGGAGTACCGGGAAACTCCCAAGACAACTCTCGCGGCCGCATTCTGTACCAGTTGGAGCCTCCGAGTGGTCTTCAAGGGAAGCCCCATGTAGAGAGCATTACAGTAGTCAAGGCGAGAGGTCACGAGCGCATGAGTGACTGTACACAGGGCATCCCGGTTTAGATAGGGCCGCAACTGGCGCACCAGGCGAACCTGGGCGAAAGCCCCCCTAGTCACGGCCACTATATGCTCTTCCAAAGTAAGCCGCGAATCTAGAAGGACTCCCAAGTTGCGAGCCCTATCCACGGGGGGTAAGAGCTCACCCCCCATAGAAAGAGATGGAACATTTGGAATGTCCCGGGATGCCGGAATGCACAGCCACTCAGTCTTGTCAGGGTTGAGCTGAAGTCTGTTCCTCCCCATCCAGACCCGAACCGCCTCCAGGCAACGGGACATCACGGCGAGGGCATCACTGGGGTGGTTTGGGGTCGAAAAGAAAAGTTGGGTATCATCGGCATACTGATGATACCCAACTCCAAAACCACGAATGATCTCACCCAGCGGTTTCATATAGATGTTGAACAGGAGAGGCGAGAGAACCGACCCCTGAGGAACTCCACAAACGAGAGACCTAGGGGCCGATCTCTGCCCCCCTGCCAACACCGACTCCGAGCGTCCCAGGAGATAGGAGGAGAACCACTGAAGAACTGTGCCTCCCACTCCCAATCCCCTGAGACGCCGCAGCAAGATACCATGGTCGATGGTATCGAAAGCCGCTGAGAGGTCTAATAGGACTAGGATAGAGGAATGTCCCCTATCCCGCGCCCTCCAGAGATCATTCACCAGAGCGACCAATGCCGTCTCCGTGCTGTACCCGGGCCTGAAACCCGATTGGTAGGGGTCCAGATAATCCGCTTCATCCAGGACCAGAGGGAGCTGATGCGCCACCACACTCTCAACAACCTTCGCAAGAAAGCGAAGGTTGGAGACTGGACGAAAGTTGTTCAAAACGGCTGGGTCCAGGACAGGCTTCTTGAGGAGAGGTCTCACCACCGCCTCCTTCAAGACGGCGGGGAAATAACCCTCACTCAAAGAAGCAGATATAACCGCCTGGAACCAGCCTCGTGTCCTCTCCCTAGCTGCATAAACCAGCCAGGAAGGGCACGGGTCCAACAAACATGTGGAGGAGCTCAGCCTCCCCATAATCCTGTCCACTTCATCAGGGGTCACAGAATCAAACTCTTCCCAGATAACATTGACAAGACCGCCCGTGTCCTGATCGCCTGACTCTGCCCAGCTGGAGTCCAAACCGGTCCGAATCCGAGCGATTTTATCCGACAGATGATGACTAAATTCCTCGGCACGACCTTGCAAGGGATCCTCTCTCACCTCCTGATTGAGAAGTGAGCGAGTCACCCTAAACAAGGCGGCCGGGCGATTATCTGCGGACGCGATGAGGGTGGAGAAGTAATTACACCTCGCCACCCTCATCGCTGCGAGATAAGACCTAATATAGGTTCTTAACCGCAATCGGTCGGGTTCGGATCGGCTAGACCTCCAGCAGCTCTCTAGGCCCCGTTTCCGGCGCTTCATCTCCCGGAGCTCCGCGGAAAACCATGGAGCTCGCTGGGATCTGCGCCGGGTCAGGGGCCGCAAGGGTACAACCCGGTCAAGTGCCTCAGTGGCTGCCCTTCCCCAGGCTTCCACTAAGGCATCAGCCGAGCTGTGAGCAGTGGAGGCAGGTGGGGACCCCAGCGCCGCTTGGAATCTGTCAGGATCCATTAAGCGTCTGGGGCGGTACCATTTCAAAGAGCAAAATCTTTTCAATCAAAATGATCTGAAATCTTTTTCAATGGAACCAGTGCAAACCATTTCTCAAGAGATTTGGAAAGTGACTGAGGTATTGAATACTTCTAGGAGAAGCAGAAGAACCATTTTATGCCTAGGTATTGTCCAAATACAAATTTAACCAAATAATAAAAAGCATGGTTTCTGTATATACAGTTCATTATACAGCAAGGCAAATATAAACATTTACAGTATGGTTTCTAAATGGGTGCAGATTGTATAAATATTGCAAATTAGTCAGAGTATATAGAAGAGGAAATTTAGAATTTAATCTACCATAATCTACCAAATATAAAATTAATTACACTTCTCACTAATAACTCACCACTGACCTATCCCCCACCCACCAGCAGTTCACCTCCAAACGACCCTAACCTGATGTAACCTACCCATCACAAGCCTCTCACTGTTGACTCACACCTGACCCATCACAAGACCCTCACTTGACACACCCACACCTGAAGCCCTTATAAACAGAACACTGGCACTGACCTCCCCTAGACCCTGCTGAAGATGTTACCTAATGTGGTAATGAAATGTTCAGAAACCAACCTACAAGCTTGGGGAAGAAACCTTCAACCTCATTAATTATATTTTTCAAATTTCCCAAGTAGTTATACCTGTATAGTTATCAAATATCTCAAATACATTATTTCATATATTGTGTATATTCCAAATTCACAAACTTCATTACCTACTTCTGTTCTTTCCTTTTTTAAAACTGTTCCTTATTTCTTAATAAATGTAGCTGTAGGATAGGAAACCAATTTTCCCCCTTGTGTTTTGCTGTATAAATTGGTAGCAATTATATTTGGGCCTGTTAATGTGGATTTTGCTTCTGCAGAAAGATAGATTAATAGAAAAACAGATATGCAAACACATGTACTCTCTCCATCAATTGAATAGGACTGACATTCTGAATCATGTTTTTTCTATCCTTTAACATAAAGTTGCCCACAGATTTCTAGATACTAAAAATGAAATTTAAGTTAAAGTTAAAATTTAAATATTTTATTTATTTATCTAGTAAGACATAATAGATAGTATTTTTTGTTAGAACTCCCTCTGAATTACAGATGATTTTTAGAAGTATATTTTATCCAGAATGAATGAAGGAATGTATAATATGATTTACTAAACAAATTGCTAAAAGTGTCTGCATCTTTCTAACTTTCACTTATTTCATTAACTCTGTTTATTACTGCTATTAAATATGTATTACTCTTAGAAGGAATTAGTGTGTGCCTGTGAGTCTGTACATATATCAAGGGAAAGTGGCATTTCAGATATATAGACAAATTAAGGGGATTAGTAATGGGGACTCAAAATGGTGATCTACCTGTTCATGGTAACCAACTTTAAATATAATTAGGTAGAATTTAGAGAATGTAAATCTATTAACAGAACATCACAGATATCGGCAAAAGATCTGGGCCATTAGACAAAATAATCATAATTTTTGACAGTATAATTAGATCTCATATATTTTGAAGTTGCCGGAATACCTTCATGCCCTTTCAGAAATAGCAATAGCACTTAGACTTATATACTGCCCTGTAGTGCTTTACAGTAAGGGACACAGTGGCTCAGTGAGTTAGGACACTGAGCTTGTCAATCAGAATGTTGGCAGTTTGGCAGGTCGAATCCCAAGTGCCGCATAACAGAGTGAGTACCTGTTACTCGTCCCAGTTTCTGCCAACCTAGCAGTTTGAAAGCACGTAAAAATGCAAGTAGAAAAATAGGGACCACTATGGTGGGAAGGTAACAGCATTCTGTGCGCCTTTGGCATCTAGTCATGCCGGCCACATGAACACAGAGACGTCCTCGAACAAGCGCTGGCTCTTCGGCTTTGAAACAGAGATGAGCACCAGCCCATAGAGTTGGAAACAACTAGAACGCATGTGTGGGGGAACCTTTACAACACTCTCTGGATGGTTTATAGTCAGCATATTGCCCCAAATAATCTGGGTCCTCATTTTACTGATCTTGGAAGGATGGAGAGTCAGGTCAACCTGGAGCCCCAGAATGGAACTTCAGTCTGTGGGTAGAGTTTGCTTGTGATACTGCATTTTGACCACTGCATTACCAGGGCATTTTATTTCTTAAATGTTCAGAAAGATAAAGTACCATAAGTACAAACTGAGCACTTTGCAAATGTTGTTACAGTTAATATATCATGATTTATGCTAAACTGTATTCTACTGATTCTCCAAATTACTCAAAATAACTGAATGAAAATCAAGTCTCATCAATAAGCTTCAAACTACTACAGTCAAACTATTATAATTATGTGTGAATGATATTGTTTTGCTTGTGATAAATAAAGGTATACAATAGAAATCCATATTACAAGCTTATTACTGGGAATCTTGATTGTAAGATTCAAGTAGAGCACAACCTACTACTTGATAAGATAGAAAAATGTGGGTTAGACAGCATCACAACCAGATGGATTCGTAGTTGGCTGACCAGCCGTACTTAGCATGCTGTCCTCAATCGAATTTCATCTACATGAAGGAAAGTGTGTAGTGGGGTGCCCCAGGGCTCTGTTCTGGGCCCAGTGCTCTTCAACATCTTCATCAATGATTTGGATGATGGGGAACTCATCAAATTTGCAGACGACACCAAGCTGGCAGGAATAGCCAACACTCCAGAAGATAGGCTTAAGATATAGAAGAATTTTTTAATATATATAAATATTTTATTATTTTTTAAAATTTTACAGTCAAATACTTAATAAACAATGTGTGGGTCCATTAGTAATTCAGTGGTCTATATTAACTTCTTCAGTCTAGATCTAATATTATACCGTCAAATGTTTCCTGTCTTCTTCTGATAGTACCTGTTTTCCCACACTAGGCAAATACAATTCTTATTGTTATTAGTAATACAGTGGGGTTTTTTTGTAAAAAAAAAAAGTTGCCAGAACTCACACACATCATACAACCCACCTTGCCTACTCTACAAGGTTTACCATTGTAGTTGAAAAAAAAACCCTTCAATTTTTAGTTTATCTAAAAGACTAGGATTTTGTTCAAGGTAAGTTAATACTATTACTGTAATGTTACTATGCACTGTGTGGCTTTAAATTACAAGAAGGCATTTTATTAATCTTTGGGGACATTTACTACTGGCATACCCATTTAGTTTAATGAGTGGAAATATCAGCTTTCTGTGTGAAATGAAATTGGACCAATAAAACAAATTTTGGTTGCTTGTAAAAGATAGAATTATTTTTAAGAAGTTGTCAAACAAGGTGGAAAAATTTACATTTGAAGTTTAATATGGATATTGACTTGAAACAAATTAAAGTTGAAACTTTGTCAGTGAACAGATTACTTTTAATTTACCTTTAAGTTAAACCCAATTTAATAAATAGATCTGATTAAACCTCATACTGCAGGTCTACCTTTACATCTGACCAATACATAATTAATATATATTATTAATAATAATACTTCCAAATCACAAGACATTGGCTTTATTCTTATTCTTCCCCTCTGCAGTTTGAATATAAAGTATAAAAGACTAAAAAGAGATTTTTGTAGACATTCTAGCCCTTGAACTCCCCAAGGAACTGAAACAGCAAAGTTTCGCTGTCGGGCAAGCTTCCATGCCAGCCGCCTTTCTTTCCTCTTGCTTCACCTCTTTTTAACCTCACACCCCACCTTCTGTAACTGAAGGCAAAAGATTCACTCACACTCTCATGAAAGATGGCCTCCATGTTTATGTGTCTTCCACTGCCACCATTGGCTTCCACACCAACCCAGCCAATCAAGCCACGCCCTAGCTGTGGTGCTCCAGTGTCTCATGGCTCCTCCTAGAGGAGGCAGACAGCACCAGAGGAGAACCCCACTTGCACTGTACTGCCAGTGGGGCATTTTCAAAAACAATCAAGGATAGGAAGGGAAACAATAGGAAAAGAATGCAACTCTGAAAAATACTTCGAAAAAAGGTGCTGGAACTCTGTTCCAGTGTGTTCCATGACAAAAAAAGCCCTGAGTAAATATATAATTGAGTATCAACATCTTTGTTACATTTTTCTGATAATATCAATAATGTCAGTCAATTTAAGATATCTTTTTTAACCAAAACATTACTTAATTGTATTTGCACTTAATATCCATATGTTCATTCAGTAACCTGTTTTTGCTTTTTTTTAAATTTTAATTTCCCATCAGTGTTCAAATCGTGTCTGTTGTTCATAATTCCAAAGTAAGTTATATTTGGGTAACCAAAGCTTTCCTTATTCAAACTTGAACTGCCAACCTGCTGACAGCTAGGAGTCAGCAGAAGTAGCCTCCAGTACTGCATTCTATCCACTGTGCCACCAGGGAGGATAAAATTGTAAAAGCTAAGTTTTTCATGCAACAGAGTCAGTGCATTTTAAATTATTATTATTTTAAATATTACTTTATTTTTTATTTGCGGAAATATAAACTCCATTGACTGTACATGTTTCATTTGGAAGCAATCTATATCTTTGATTACATTTTTAGCCTGTAACAATAACACCCCAAAAGCTTGCAATAATCTAAGTATCTTTATATACTCATCTGCTTTCCATACTAATTGGCTAAAATTTCAAAATATACCTTGAAATTCAACTTTTTCTTTCTCATCTAAGCATCTACATTTATCTCAAAGGTCATTCCTTTTAAAGGTTGACTGTATTTCTGCTCTTAAAGATTTTTCAAAACCATACTTATGTCCTCCAATATATTATGGTGAAAGGCACATTTTGCATTTTGAAATATGTAATGGATATCACCATCATAAGTTCAATTAGTAGCAAACACTAATTTCACAGACAGATAAAATCAATAAAACTAAATGATATGTAACTTTCCCAATACATTGCAGATATGTAGAGAGAACACCAAAATAAAAGTCATAATTCTGTCATTCCGGATATGCATGTACTGTACCTGCATTCACACAGAAAAAAAAGATTGCTATTATCACACTCTATCACTACACAGCATCTGCTACTCATTACCCATTATTCATTTTTATCTTTTCTTCAGGTTCATTCATGAATATGCAGAGCCCCACGCATAGCAAAGAAATAAATACAGAGTTTTGCCTACTTTTTTTTCTCTATCTTTAATCTTCTGTACTGATATGGCTAGTACCTCTCATTACTCTTTATGGGCATCTCCACTGGAGTTCTTATCTTTGAATAGAATAGCAGAGTTGGAAGGGCCTTTGTCTTAGATTTGTTTGTTTGGTTACTATTCTTAACATGTTAGGTTTTGTCACTTATTCTTGCCACTTTAATTTCCTCCTTACTGATGTATGTGGCCTTCTTCCACCTCCATTCCTAATAGATAATGTCCATGAAATCTGTCCCTCTTAAAAACTTTTTTCCCCAATCAGCAGACGATGCTTCAGAACCAAGCACTGGCTTTCAGCTATCTGCATTCTATAATCCCTTAGAATTTTACTGGATCCCAAGAAGATAAGAATACTGTGAAAAACATAGTTAAATAATGCAAGATGCTAGTAATAAGATTTGCCCTTTTATCTGTTCCTGGTCACCATTTTTTCAAAAAAATGTAAGTAATAAATCAAGCACAAATAGCTTTAGTGTATCTTGTAGACACAGAAGTATCTGAATAAGATAGTATTTGTAGACTCTATACCAGACATGTCAAACACAAGGCCCGGGGGCCGGATCCGGCCCGCAAAGTGGTTTCATGTGGCCCACGAAGTCATCCTGGAAACAGTGAGGCAACGGCCCCCGCTGCCTTGGCCCTGGCCCAGAGACCCTCCTTCTGCCAGAGACCCTCAGATCTGTCCCACTCCTGCCCAGGCCCCCATAGGCACCCTTCATGCGAACCATGTAGAGCTGGCCACGCCCACCCAGTAGGCCATTCACACTCTAGCCACGCCCACACAGTAGGCCACGCCCACCCGGCCCCCTGAGGGCAACCGCAATTGTGATGCGGCCCTCAATGAAATTGAGTTTGACACCCCTGCTCTATACCATTCTCTTATTGGTATTGGTATTATGTTTATTATTACTCTGTTGTTCTGCATTTACACTGAAAGCACCAGAGGCAACTTCTTTGTATGTTTAATCACACTTGGCCAAATAAAGCATTCTATGTATCAAAGATTTGGGGGAGGAAGGATGCATTTAATGGCTTTTATTTTTACACATAAATATCCATTTTTTAAAAATTATATTTTTATGGGGAGACCAGTGACTGTTCCCTAATAAAATTCATGAATTTTTAACAGATAATGGATAAATGCCCAACATCTTCAATTGGAAAGTCTACAACATGGGTTTTCAAGCCGTGGAACCGGTTACTTGAAAAAGAAACCCTGAAGTCCTGATCAAAACACAAAGCAGTGAATTATCATGAGCCTGGGAAGCTGGACTTCTAATTGGCAGTTGACAACTCCTCCCTCATTTCTGTTTCCTGTGTGCCTTAGAAAAATTGCTGCACCTGCTTATGTCAATTGCCCAATGGGCAATCATACTGCCATTTTAGGGATTCACAAATGATGAAGCATTGGGAATAGCATATGCTCTAGAATCAGTTGTTTTCCTACTACTGCAGCCAGAAAACAACCAAGAGCCATTGCCAGCCTTGGATGTTCCTTCTGGTGGGTAGTAACACGATTGGCTCTACCCAATTTTTTTCTGCCTGATCTGCCATTCAGGAGAAAGCCTGGAAATGTGCAAGAACATTCAAAATATTTTCAATTATTTTAAATTATAAAGAAACAAAATCAGAAAGGTTATTTTATAATTATTTATAATAACCTTTATAAGATTATTCTGAGTATATTTAAAATGCAGTTTGATTAAAGTACTAATTATATTCAATCTATGCAAAGTGAAAATTGAAATAAATTCTATGAGCTAGTGGAAATTAGGTAACTGAAGAGTAAACTATCTACATGGTATCAAAATTGTGGAAGGATGGGAATAATCCACGACTGGATAAATATTCCAGATGTCTCTTTACCCTGCCAAATTTTGTGACCTTTGAGCATTTCTAGAACAAAAAATTCCCAAAGCCATCTTGACTTTAAAATACATAATAAATACACTGTCTTGTGTATACCAGGCAGTTCATTTAAACTGTATGGCAATGTTCAGTGAATTATTTTTCTTCAATTGTTGATCTATGACTGAATCTTGCAAATTGAATTTGTTCGTGAAATTTAAATAATGAAATAGTCTTAGATTTGTCTGCTTTAATGGGAGAAGGTGAAAAATGTCAGAAGTTTGTTTGTAAATAAAGAATGAATACATGCATCTAAAGTGATATAAATAAAAATGTTGCCACAGAAAATAATTTGACAAATACCATTAGCAAATAATCTGGAATGCAACTGTAAAAATCAATACCTTTTTTTTTAAAAAAAGTAATAGTGCCTTGGTAAATTTCAAATGCCATATATCAACATTAAGCCTATGTAGTGCATGAAACTGAGCCCCCATACCAATAATACAGTGCACTGTGAAGTTGACACTTATGTAAATTGAAAGATATGACTTAATGTGTTTTTGTTTGCAATTCTGCTCAGTGACCGTAATAAAAATACTCATTCATTCATGGCTGTGGAGCATTGCACAATGAATGTTCCTGAGAAAATGCTTGTAGATGAAAGTAATGAAATGTTAAGTGATTTCAATATTTCACATATTAGTGAGACAATTGGAGAAGATTCATAACTTTGTTTGAATTGTTTTGTTGGTTGTTGTTGTTGTTTTTGCTTGCTTTATCTGCAAAGGGTGGGAGTTGAAATACATCCTAAAGTTGCTAAAGTTGAGAAACACTGTTCTATAATCAGTAAATATGCCTTTAGCTACTGGACTTACAAAACTGAAGGTTAATGGAATATATATGCTGCATATTTTATATTATACACTAACATGCCAGATGTATTTGATATTTTTTTCTTTATTTCAGAATATGCTTGAATGTTCTTTGTTAATTCTCAGATATGGGTTAAATTATATCTAGACACACATTTTATATACTTCAAATACAAATGGTTCTTTAGACGTAATGATCTTTTATATAATAAAAAAGAGAAGAAAATAAAAAAAACACTTATATTTTTCAAATGCTAATTTTCCAGAAACACTTGCTAAGTCAAATTTACTTTGCATCTCTCTTGTAAATGGATATACTCTACATTTCTACTGTATAGTCTAAGAGGTTCATTACCAGAGAAGCAGGTGTTATTTTGTTTGTTTCAGCAAAATTGCTAAGTCTTGTGGCAACTTAAGCAATGGTATACATATTACATTGGAGTATGAACAGGTGCATGGCCCCCTAGTGTTATGGATATTATTAGTGTGTAGTTGCATATTAATATCTGTGTCTCAATTATGCAGGCTATTGTCACTTGTGAGCAGCTGTTTCAGTATAGAAAACTACTGGTAAATTAGAAGAAGGGTTTCAAAGGGTGTTAAAAGATGGCAACGTCTTGTAGGTTTTTTTTAAAGGAAAACTTGTAATATCTTGTAATAAGGTCATATTAATCCTTAGAGAGGGGTTCATGCTTAAATTCTGGTGAAATGTTCCACTTATGAAGAAGAAGGAGACTATGATGGCAATCAAGTTGGTATATAATATTGAAAATACTAGCTTCCTAAGATCTAACATCTAGTTTTATATAAAGGGATTGTCTGTAAGCAGGGTTTTTCTCATTTCCTAAGCATATATATCTAGTTTTATAATTTGTATATAATTTCTGTTTTATGTGCATGCCAACAAACTATCTAATTTTCTAGTTATAAAATCTCTTTACCCATGGTCTTGGAAACGGTTTTTTTTTTCCTATAGGAAGAATTCTATTTGGCCTAGATTTACAGTCCACTGAGAAACTTCCCCCAAATTGAATGTATGTTGGTTTACACTTCTCTAAAATATTACCTATTGTGGAAATTCTAAAACTAATCAAAGCAAGTTGAAAGAACATTGTCCCTCAATGATCTTCTGTCCTTAAGAATCAGTTCTTTGGACTAGTTTTCCGTGTGTACATATATTTCAACGTCTGCTCAATTATCTTAACATCCCAGAGTAAAGGCTCAGATTACTAATTTAAATGAGATTAAAAAACATCAACACAATAGCCAGTATATCAAGCTCTTTAGTTTTCTTCTGCTTTCTTGGGAGAATGAATTTTTAATGTGAAAAATTATTTTTCATAAAAAGATTACTGATATAGTAAATATAACATTAGTCCCTGTGAGAGCATTGCGATGCTAATTAGTATTTTGTACTGGGTTTAGAAAACATAGACAACACTTAGGGGAACATAAGTAGAAGTACATCCCATTTTACTTGTTGGGTATTACTTTTAAACAGATATGCACAGGGTTGCAGTTGAAAATATATGCTTACAGCACAATGACCTAAATATCAGAATACTGTTAGTCTGCAATATCTGAATCAAGTCAGAATAGGACATTGCCTAGAAGGATAGAAAAAGGAAAAGCAACTGTGGAAGAGCAGTCTGATTAGAAAAAAAAATGCAGGTACCCCTACTGCTTTCCTCACCTCCCATTTGAGTATTTCCCCCAATGTTAGCCCTGTAGTGTTATCAAAATGTTGAAACCTTGACACAGATATGGGAGCCACAAAAACACCCAAATAATATAAGGTGTTTTTGCTTGAAAGATAGTGGATGTTTCAGAAGAAAATAAAGTTTAGAGACACAGCAGAGAAAAGCAGAATATGAAAAGGTACAACTGCTGGTGATGACCTATAAAGCCCTAAATGGCTTGGTTCCGGGATATCTGAGGGAACACCTGCTGCCGGCATCAAGCTCCCTTCATCCTGTGCGCTCCCACAGGGAGGGTCTTCTCAGGGTACCGCCGGTAAAAGATTGCCGGCGGACAATACCCAGGGGGAGGGCCTTCTCTGTGGGTTCGCCGGCCCTTTGGAACCAGCTGCCTGTAGAGCTTAGGACTGCCCCTGACCTTCGCTCATTCCGCCGGGACCTGAAGACCTGGCTCTTTGAGCTTTCTGGCCAGGACTGAGAGTATTAACTGGGGTTTTAATTGTATTTTAATTGGGGTTTTTATTTCAAAGTTAATGTAATGATTTTAATTGTTTTTAATTTTTGTAATTGCTGTATTGTTTTTAAAAAACCTTGTGAACCACCCTGAGTCCTATGGGAGAAGGGCGGTATATAAGTCTAATAAAATAAATAAATAAATAAATAAATAAATAAATAAATAAATAAATAATAAAAATACTGTACATCTTGGGCATTTACAGAGAAAATAAAAAAGAAAATAGAACAAATAAAATAAAAATTATCCCAGAAAGGAATTAAGACAGAAGGCAGAACAGCAATTGTAAGAAGAAAACAATTCTCTGTAATACTATAGAACAGGGGTGTCAAACTTGTAACGTCATGTGACATGTTGCAACATATCGTGACTTTTTGCCATTGCTGGCAATGGGGTAGGTGCAGTTTCACTATGATGCATCCGGCCCATGGGCTGGCAGTTTGACACCCCTGCTATAGAATATAGTACAGTAATAGTAAAGAATAAATGTAATAATAGAATAGTTATACTATAGAGTATATTGGAGAATTTATTGCTGTAATATATATCCAGTTTTTATTTAGTTTCAATTTTCACAAGTTTGGATTTACAATATTTATGTCTTTGTCTTTCTCTCTCTCTCTCTGTCTCGCTCCAGTCTTCTTTTGTCCTGTTGGTATTGCTGCCTAAAGATCTTTACTATAAAATTCAGAAACTTAACCCAGACGTTATTCACATCTGCTGATTAATACTTTTATTTTGCATCATAGAGCTGAAAGGGCTAGAAGGGATAAAAAGTAATTTGTTCAACCTCACTGCTACAAGGCAGGATCATTCATAAATTGGCTTTCCACAGATATTTCACTGTAATTCTGAATGTCAATGAGGTTTACAAATGCCACTGCTTGATATGCATTATATTTTAGTCATTAGACAAATATTTTTAGCAACCAGCTCCTTTGCCTCTTCTACCATTGTAAACCTTCATACGACTTTCCTTGAGTATTATGCTCACAATAATATTATATCCTATATTCTGTTGTATCACTGCTCTGGTCTTTGCTGCATGAAATCACAATGGCAACTGAAGATATGAAGTATAAAACAACATTTTTACAAAAATAATAGTACTTGAAGTCTTTGATGTGACTTCAGTGATGAGATTACACTGCAGAACAACAGAAATCTGTAGAATGTACAGAAGTTTTATGCAAAGTTCCACATTCTTTCCAAAGAAAATTATAAGATTAATAATACTTTGCATTTCTGTTTGCTATTCCAAGCTATGATATTTGTTCCTTACTTCTATTTTATGTGCTGCAGAAACTAATATATTATGAAAGGCCATTTCATATGACATTTCAGTAAAGTTGGTACTATGTACTATGGCTCCTTGCATAACAATATTTAGATGAGATTTTGTTGTGTGCCTAGATCCATTTCTTTAGTTACTTTGGTGGTAGTTGCTTTCTGAGACAGAGAACCATGCTCAATCTTTTAGTGGCCTGACACTGAACAAGAAAAATGCAAATATTAAATTAGAATTATCTTCCACTGTATTAAAACTGCATTAAATTAAATATATATGATTATTCTTCATATATTTAAGAACTGATTTTTTCTTCCCATTTAACATTGCATTTCAACAATAATTGCTTGTTGTTTGCCTTTTGTCACTTTTGTGAAATGGGCATTAAATAAATTTGATAAATAAACTTTTGAAGAAGCTCTGAAGACATCTAGGTTTTGCACCTTGGTATAAAAAGATTATAATAACTTTTTAAAATATCAGGAAATCTCTGGGTACTGTCTCATAAGATGTAAATTGGGCTTTATGAAATTTGTAATATTGGAAGAGCACTAAAAGGCACAAACACAGCTTATATTTGCAACCCCCTCAAAAATAAATGATACATTGTGTTAGTTTGGCATACCGAAAATAATGTAGTTGATACTGAAAATAATGTAGAAGTTGAAGCATTTATTATTCTTATATTCCCTTTTTCCTCCAGGTGTGCAGTTTTTTCCCCACAACAACACCCTTGTGAGGCACATTGGTCTGAGGCTATGTTTGGTCTGAAGATAGGTAGTAAGCTTCTACAGCTGAAAATAGATTTGAAATTGGGTTACCCAGGCCCTTAAACAATAATTTAACCACTAGACCATATACAAATTATGTTCTCTCCTGTCTTAATAGTACCAATCCAGTGGTGGGATTCAACCAGTTTGCACCAGTTCGGCAGAACCAGTAGCTAATTTTTTGTTGCCCAGGCCCAGAATGGACTTTCGGAAACAGCATCTACACAGAGAACTGGTTGTTCACATATTTGAATCCCATCACTGTACCAATCCAAGTGGATTTTTAGTTTTGTGTATATTTTCTGGATGTAAGACTGATGCTTAGACTTCTACAATATATTTATGAATTAATGTACAACATTTTATGTTATCCCAGTATAATATTATAGTAGAATAAACTGTATAATTCTCAGAATTTAGTAATTGGTAAATACCTTTCTTTTTGCATAGTTTATAGATCATTCCTAGATGCACTCAGTCAAACATACTGTAGGTTTCAATAAATTTACTGAGAGTAATCTTAAAGAAGAAAATATGAATTTACAAACTCTAGTGAATAGCAAGAAAGTCAGTTCAGGGGATTAAAGCAAAACTCATCACTGGAGAGTCCAAGGGAAAAATTATCTGATGTCCCTACTTGAAGCTGAACATTCTTTTTCATGGAGAGGGAAAGAGATAATAATGGGCAAGCTGTGATATTTAAAGAGATGAGGCAATTCCATGCTACAAAGTTAATGAGGGAAAAAATTATCCAGTTGAACTTTTGTACTTTAATTACCATGTTTGACCTTTTCTTTTCTGCTTCTTTTTTCTTATTTTTCATTCTCTTTGATTCCTTTGTTTTTCTGTATTTCGTCTCTTTTCAAACACTTATTAACTCAGTATTCTTTTTGAATACTGTATCCATTTTCTCTTTCCTCTCAGGGAAGGAGATGCCTCTGGTTTCCAGTGATTTTCAGTTGTCAAACATACTTAATTAGTGAAGAACTTGATAGTCTACTGAATACTTGGTATATTTTAAATGGAATTTAGCTTTTCTTAAAAGAAAAAAAATATGCTCTTTTTGCTCATTCTTTATAGTATGGTTCTAAAAACAAGGTCTGTGAATATAGAGTAGGATTCAGACATAGTCATACTTAAGGCAGAGCCACTGTATCATTGGGATGGATGGCATAAAAATTAGATAGATAGATAGATAGATAGATAGATAGATAGATAGATAGATAGATAGATAGATAGATAGATAGATAGATAAGAATTTTATCTCCAATCATTAAACTTAACTAATTTATCTATGGAGATTCTCAGTCATCCTGGTCATAGCTATCCCAAAGATGCTTTTTCATGAGGCAACTGGACTTTCTTTTTTTTTTCTCTTTGAAGACATTTTGCTTCTCATCCAAGAAGCTTCTTTAGCTCTGAGAAGATGGTGGGGAATGGCAGGATTTATACTCCTTGAAGACAGCTGGTCATTTGCATTCTTTTAGTGAGTCCTTAGTGCTACCTGGAGACTTATCTGCATCTTCAGGGTTACCTGAGTAGTGCAAATGTGTGTGAAGCCTTCTTGGAACTGTTGAAAGGACTGTGTTGTGGACTGGAGATAGATGATGTCATATCCCTCCCTCTCTGTTGAGAGAGGGCTGCTCAATTTTGACATAGATGGCCTCTTTGACCCCTCTTTCAAACCAGCAGTCCTCTCTGTCCATGTAGACTTTGCTGTTTTCAAAAGAGTGGCTGTTGTGTACTGGGTTCTTCTCGTGAAGCAAGAGACGAGGCAAGTGAGTTCAAGTAGGAACATGCTTTTATTGATGTACAGGAACTGAACTGGGAAACAGGGCTGCAATGCAGCTATTTATACTCTGGCCTCTAGGTGGTGGCCAATAGGTTTAAAGCAACCTATTGCTGCCCTAGAGGAAACCAATGGCAGCCCTGGAGACAGGCTGTCTGAGGAGCTGGGAACCGTTAGCCAGCTTCTTGCTTAAGCAACCTTCCAGCATTCAAAACCCACATGGTACACTCAAGTTAAACAAGGGCCAATACATTACACCCCTCCCCCCTAGAATGTACACACATTATAATAACAAGTAGAAAAATAAAATACAGCAAATTACAGAAATTGCAATAGTACAAATTAGCAGTAGGCATAAGTAAAGCAGTGTACAAGTGTATTCAATAATACAGAGACTTTTCCTGAGTAGGCAGCAATTACAGTAATCACACAACATTACAAAGTACAATTATTTAAGGACAAAATCTTGTAAATAAGCTGGAGGCTTACGAACTCTCGCAGATTGCCTGGGGGACCCAGGTTAACTCCTGGTCTACCAGCTTGCTCACCGGGCTGGGTAGACCAGGACTCTTGAGTCCATTAGAGTCAGGGTGACTCGAGTCCCTCTGGCTGGCCATTCCAGGTTGGCTCAAGCCAACGTTCATTGTTGGAGCTGAGTTAGCACAGCGGCTGTATTGGTTGGGTTGACTTTCCCCATCAGGGAATGTTGCACTCCTGGGCTTTGCCCATCTACAGCCACCTCCCCGTTGCTCTGACTGCTAGGGTCCTCAGAGCATGTGAATTGCCCTGCTTGGCTGCTGGTTTCTGCAGCCACATCCCCTGCATGAAGCTGTAGGCTGACAAGAAAATGGACCATCTTAACATTCTAGGGGAAAAATGTGGGGTGTCTGCCTGTCTGTAGTGAATAACCCCAATAGTGGCTTATGTTCTGTGAAGATTGTGAATTCTTTACCATACAAGTAATCATGGAATTTCTTCACCCTGGCCACAATGGCCAAGGCCTCTTTGTCAATTTGTGTTTAATTGTGCTCAGCAGAGGACAATGTCCTAGAGTAATAGGTAATTGGGACTTGAGTCCCATCACTTTCCAAGTGACTTAAAACAGCCCCTACCCCATAAGGGGATGTGTCACGCACAAGGCATATAGGCAATGGCTCTTTAAAGTGAGTGACCACTGAATTGGAAGACAGTAGTGACTTTACTGCCTTAAAACTGCTTTCATGGACCTTGGTCCATTTCCATGGAGTGTTTTTTATCCAAGAGCCAGTGTAACAGCTCTGCCACTGTGGCCTTGTTAGGAAGGAATGCATGGTAAAAATTTAGGAGGCCCAGGAATTCCTGAAGCTCTCCCTTTGTCCTGGGGCTAGGTGCTAGCTGAATGGCCTTCAGCTTGGACTTGGCAGGGTGGATACCATCGGCATGGATACATAAACCCAGGAACTCAGTTGAGGGGACCCCTATGCTACATTTATTCCTTTTAAGTTTGAGGCCCACTTCGCAGAACCATTGAAAAACGGCTTTGAGCCTCCTTACAAGCACCTCAGTGGACTCACCAGTGATGAGCACATCATCGAAGTAGGGGCAGACCACCAGAATGCCCTTCAGCATATGCTCCATAACACTTTGAAAAATGCCAGGGGCTACACTAACCCCAAATTGGAGGCACTTTACTTTAAAAGCCCCCCTGTGTGTTACAATAGTCTGTGCAGTGGCTGTGGCTTCGTCCACAGGTAGCTTTTGATAGCCCTGTGCCAAATCTAACTTTGTGAAAACTGTACCCCCTTTTAGTGATGCCAGGATGTGGCTCACGACTGGCACTGGGTACGCGTGCTGCTTGAGTGCCTGATTAATCGTGCACTTGTAATCAGTGCAAATCCTGACCTCTCCATTGGCTTTAAGTGGTGTGACAATTGGGGTTTCCCATTCACCCCCATCTACGGGCTGTAGTACCCACTGTTCAACTAGCTTGTCCAACTCAGCATCTATCTTGGCACTCTGCGGGGTTTGATCCTGCATTACAGCAGGATCGAGTTTAAAGGCTATTGGAGGGCCCTTGTACATTCCAAGGCTAGTGTCAAAAACATCTGTGAACTCCTCGCATAGTGACACTAAGTTCACTGTTTGTGGCCAGTTGATTCCGGTGACCTGGATGCCCAATGCATCAAACCAATCAAATCCTATCAGGCTTGTTCACTGACCCTCCACTACAATAACATTCAGAGGCCCTGAAAACCCTTTGAATTTGATGGCCAGTGTGGCCTTGCCTTTGACAGTGACTTGAGCATTTTGAAAGTCGGTCAGGATAATGTCAGATGGCCTAAGCTTGGCCCAACTCTTGCTGCAGTTGCAGATGAACTGGAATGTATCAAGTTAAATGATGGACATGGTTGTCCCAGTGTCCAGTTCCATCCTGCAAGGGACGCCTTGCAGCTCGACCTGAAGTCGAAAATTTGGCTTAATGGGATGGCAAGCTCCCATGCAGCAAACACTCTGGCAGCTGGAGCAAAACCCTATGCTAAATTGTCCCGGGGCCCCAGTACCTCTCCTGATCAGAATGTCCGATTTGCAGTCTGACTGACGGTCCCTCTGGTGACCTCTGCAGACTGACGCGATGTGGCTGGTCATCCCACAGGCTCGATACGTGGCTGTCCAGAACCTGCAGTCCAAGTGTTGGTGGCAGCTGCCACAACCTGGAGATCAAGAGAAGGGACTTGCCTTCTAAGTAGTCTCTTGTTGTTGGTTGTAGCACCATTGTTGGTTGTAGTGCCGTTAAAGCTTGTCCACTTCATGGCTACTGTCGGAGTGTTCTGCATGTTCGGTGTCCTCGTGGTGGACTGCCTCCTCGTGCTGCATGCTTTTGGCGGGCCGCATGGCTTTCATGGCCCTGACAGTGGCTTTATCTACCATAATCTTCTTCAATGCATCTTGGAGTGATAAAGTCTCTTTGGTGAAGAGCTTCTGTTGCAGCTCTCTGTTACAAAGGCCACAGACAAGTCGGTCTTGAAGCCTCTCTTCTAAATTGGTGAACTGGCACAGGCGTGAAGCTTGCCTCAAAGCCACAATGAATTCAGAAGCTGTTTCACCTGGCTGCTGAACCCTCTGTTCGAATCTGGGCCTCCAAGCTATTACTGAAAGCTTGGGCTGGAAATGGTCGCCAAGCCATTTCTTCAAGTCCGTGAACATTATGGACTCCAGCTGTGTTGGTGCGACCAAATTCTCTGCAATGTAGAATGTTGCTGGGCCGTAAACGCACAGGAGCGTTGCAGCCTTCAGGCTGTCTTCAGCGATTTGATTGGTGCTGAGGTAGTTCTCAACCCTCAAAATGTACAAAGACCATCTCTCTGGGTGAGTTACATCAAAGTCTTACAGCTTTCCAACCTTCGCCATCTCGGAAAGTCTTCGCAGCTGGGGCTCATCGTCTTCTTTGTCCTGCTCCTCCGTAGGCCCAAGGACTGGTCCACAGGGCTTGTGGCCACTAGTGTGGCTATGCTAGGCCAACCAAGGGGGGGAATGCTTTCCCTGAGAGGCACTTGGCTGGCCTCACCCCCTAGTGACTCTCAGCTCTTTAGGAGGAGCAGGATTCCACCTTCGTCACCAGTGTTGTATACTGGGTTCTTCTCATGAAGCAAGAGACGAGGCGAGTGAGTTCAGGCAGGAACATGCTTTTATTGAAGTACAGGAACTGAACTGGGAAACAGGGCTGCAATGCAGCTATTTATACTTTAGCCTCTAGGCGGCCAATAGGTTTAAAGCAACCTATTGCCACCCTAGAGGCAACCAATGGCAGCCCTGGAGACTGGCTGTCTAAGGAACTGGGGGCCGTTAGCCAGCTTCTTGCTTAAGCAACCTTCCAGCATTCAAAACCCATGTGGTACATTCAAGTTAAACAAGGCCCAATACATTACAGTGGCCTTTGTCTTTTAAATGCAGATGGACTGCTGAATGTTTGCCTGATGGGTTTGCTCTCCTATGTTGCGCCATACGTTTATGAAGTTATTGTTTTATTTCCCCAATGTACATGGCTCACTGCATTGTACTGCATATACCATGTTGCTTAGTTTCCTATCATTTAGGAATATAACACAAACCATGTGGGAACTCCCACACTGGATTTGGCAGTGAGCAGTGATGATTTCAAAATCTGCAAGATAGTGTATGTGTTTTGCTGATCAAAATCCTTTTTTTAAATGTATGTGATTTTCACATATATGCAAAATGGGTGGAGCTTCAGTAACATCTTCATGCCTGCAGTAATGTATTCACACTCAGGAGTACTGTATGCAGAAACAATGGACTGATTTGCATTGCTTCTACTCATCCTTGACTAGCAAAATCGATATTTGGGGAAGGGCTGAGAGGCCTCCACAGGTCTCCTAATACCCTATTTCCTCTAACATAGCATTTTTGTAGTATGTGGAGGGAAAAACAGGAGAACCATTTCAATATTTTATATAAGACTGAGTAGTGGACAAATAGCCTTTAAGGCTGCTTCCTATTATAAACATAATCTGAAGATTTGGATCACAACTCTTGTAGTCTCCTAGAGGAAAATTACTAAAATGCCAAAATTGTAATCCAAATCCAAAGAACCAGCTAACTGATTACGAGTGCCTTGCATGGTTAGAGATTTTAGTATCTCAATCGTCCTTCTAGCTGCACAGTAAGCTGTTTTGAGAAAAAAAGGTAAAGTAGCATTCACTTAAATATGTACAGTGCACACAGTGTGTTAAAATGGCTGCAGGGTTGTGGCTGACACTACAGCATCCTCTCTTATCCTTTAACACCTTGTCTCTTGAATATTTTTTGCTTCCAAACAGAGAAATACAGATAGCTTTACATGGCAGTTCAGTGCTAATACATTAATATATCCATATTTGAGTCAATGAAGCCACTTCTGAGTAAGCATTCTGATGTCAACAGCCTACATGATTGAGGCTTAGTCATTCTGCCATAGTAAGGTTAGTATATAATGTGCCCTAAAAAAAATCAGACTCCAAATGGCTGGCAATGCAGATTTTCAAAATATGAATCACTTTTGCTAGCATCATTCATATTTGATTTTTTATTCTCAATTTGCACATTTGCCTCTTTGCTGCATATTCAGAATTTTCCATTATAAAAAATAAACATACTGTAAGTACTTCACTCTAATCCCCAGAGCAAACTGTCTCTTTATGAAGCTCAGTAGGAATCCAAAAAGCCAAATACATTTTGCTAAACTTCAAAATTTGTGCATATCTTAATACAAACATTTGCCTGTGCATCAAAGTATATGTTTATTTGAACTTAGCAATGCATCTAATGACTTGAACTGTGCTACTATCTAAAAAAATCCATATTTTTTCCTTGAAAATATCTAAAAATTTAGTATGGAGAGAAAATAAGGGATAGTTTATGTTGTTCCTAGTATGACCAGGGATAATGTTCAATATTTTGCTATCTGAAAAAACAAAACAAAAACTGTACCTCGCCTCTTCCCATCACAAAAAATCATCATACCACCAAAGTATTATAGTATATAATGTGATTTTGTGTCAAGAACGAGGTATAATCATAGTAAAAGCTGCAATGTGGATTACTATTTAAATTATTTTCGTTTAAATTGTTTTATTTATTTATTTTTCTCCCATCTTTATCATTTTTATAAATAACTCAAAGTGACAAACATACATGCATAATACTCCTTCCTACTTCTTCCCACTTCTATTTTCCCCATAACAACAACTCTGTGAGGTGGGTTGGACTTCATGTCTAAAGCAGGACTAGCTGGCTTGACTTCCTTAGTTTTAGCAAATATTTATTATTAATTAGAGAGGTTAAATTATATGAAAAACAGAACCAATGTACATATTTACAAGCTCTAATTAAATATAAGTTATGATTAGGAGAAGAAATAACTAAACCATAGACATATAGACATACTGTAGATATACAGATGATATATAGATACAAATACAGGTATAGATGCAATTATAGACATAGAGATATAAATATATATTATTTTGATAGTCAAGTAGTTAATTCCC
Organism: Vipera ursinii; assembly: GCF_947247035.1. Taxonomy (NCBI): domain Eukaryota; kingdom Metazoa; phylum Chordata; class Lepidosauria; order Squamata; family Viperidae; genus Vipera; species Vipera ursinii. Next base: position 323,046,811 of record NC_139512.1, on the reverse strand, counting down.
ATGTATTAAGATATTGAATTCATATTGAAATTTCAATAGTACAGGAGACCTATGTCATCAGGAACTAAATTGAAAGGCAGATATAGAAAATTCCCACATGAAAATTGGCTTTGCCCATGTAGGATGGCCTATGTGGGATGAGGCATTTGGAAACCAGATACATTTTTAATGAAGACAACAGAGCACAATATATATTTCTTTCCAAATTGCATTTCTAAAGATTCAGATTCATTCTGTCTTCAGTATCCACTGAATAATGAGGATGGCATAGTAGCCATGGAGATTTCTTGTGAATCTTTTATTGAAATACTTGCCAGGTAGGACCCTGCTTAGCTTTTGAAATCTGCCAAGTTTGACTGCTGTTGCCATCTAGCTGGGCAAATGAATCAACTCTCATGAATCTAATTAAGCATTTCTCCCAAATCAGTGTGTTCATGTCTTCAGATCTTAAAGGTCTTTTGTCCTTTTGTGTCCTTTGCCAGAAGTATACTATTCAGCAAGTGCATTTTAATAACAATAGTGATTTATTAGTTCTTCATAGGTTTTAAAAGATATTGTACAAACATTGTTTGCACTAATGTCTAATTTACTGAATTCTCTTTTTCAAATAACCTAGACTTGGAACTTTTTTGTGATGCTCTGTTATCAAATGAAATATTAATCAGATATTTTAATGAGGTGTATTTTTAATATGTTAGGGGGGGAGTTGATATACTATTTCTGTTATAAGGTTATAGCAAAAAATGCTGTACATTTTCTTGAAACCTTAAATAGGATGACAGGCTATTTTAAACAAACATTGGATCACTCTTTTAGAGCTATTTTCTAGATTATAGAGAAGATTGTTTTTATCTTAGAGATGCTGCGTAATTTGTCTTACTGCATTCAAAATGTGATGTGTTCTTTAATTCCTGTGATCTGTAGAGCAAGATTCAAAATACCTTGAAAAAGTCAGCTATTAAGAGAGACTGAGAAATCATAACTAGCTGAAAGTGAGCCAGTGAGGTTTCATGTTTGAAGATGGATTTGAACCTGGGTCTCAACAGTCTTAGTCTAATAGCTTAACTTCAACACCACATTGGAATACTAAACAAAAATGTCTAGAAGAAGCCTCAAGTCACCTTACCAATCATTCTGATCCGAGTGTTTTCTGAACAGTATTCTTCTATATTGTAATGACAGCTGCATTATAGCATTTCAGAATTTGACATTACACTTTAAAACAACATTCAATAAAATACTGTAATTTAGAAAATGGGCTAAATTGGCCATATGTTAAGGGTCAGATACTCTGTCCATGAACCCTTCATTTCATCTGCCTTTGTGGAGTTATACTGAGAAATGTCAGTTTGTTCAAGGGTTTGCCACTTGGGAATCTCTAAAGTGTTACATCAGGATTATTACACTGTAAAGAGAATATATTATTAAACCCTTGAACTGACATAATGCAATCTGATGATTGCTTAGATCAGGATCATTGAGGTAGGGCAGAAGGCAAACTGAGTCCAAAGCACTCAGAGTTTGTCGAGATCATTCCGCCGGGGCCTGAAGACCTGGCTCTTTGAGCTCTCGGGCCCAGGCTGAGGAGAAATTTTTAATTGGGGTTTTAAGTGTACAGGGTCAATTTAATATTTTTTAATTTGGTTTTTAACTTTTGTATGGTGGATTTTTTAATTCCCTGTAAACCGCCCTGAGTCCTCAGGGAAAGGGCGGTATATAAATGTAACTAAATAAATAAAATAAATAAATAAATAAAAACAGAAGATACATTCTTTGAGTTTTCTTCACTTACTGTAATATGGCTCAAATCTGAACCAGCAATACATCAAGCATCATTTTCATTTCATGACAGGGGGCAGGTCTGCAGAAACCACTTAGTGTTAGCCAATTGCAATGATATTTTTCTGTCAGTAGTAGTAATGGATCCTGAGTCCTGATTACTCAAAAGCTTCTGAATTCCCATAGGTTCCTGGAAATGGTAAAAATACTTTTTTTTCCCCTCAAATGTATTTTCTCACTTGCTAAATATGGTCATTACAAGAATTTTTTCTCTACTTTTCAATGAAAAGACAAATTAAAGAAGCATCAACTGTTTACCTTTTGCAGTTTTCATAATGTCATCTAAACATTTCAAGAATGATACTTTTTAATACTGTACTAATACACCTATTTGCTATTCAGTATCTACAGTTAAAGTCAGTTGACTTGCTTTCTATAGCATTCCATATAGAATAAAAAAAATGACAGGCAATACATCATTTAGATAATAGGCATAGTTCTTGGATTTCATAGATCTCAAAAAGCACAAGCACAAAACTTCAAACATTCATATTTTTTGCAATATAATTTTTGCATGCAAATATTTTGACCTTTTACTCTTAAGCTTCTGCTAATATTGTCCTATTTCAATTTCTATACAAGATATAGCAGAAAATATGGCCACTTTAGTAGAATTGTCTATATAATAATTTGAGATACATTCTTTGGGATAGAAAACATTATATAAAGTACATAAGAGCCCAAATAAAGTACAACAGGAGATAAGAGAAGGAAATACAGCTCAATCTAATTTATATCCTCACAATTTGTTGTATTTAACTCTACCTCTCTATCCTTTCAAATAACCCTTCTAGTAGGTCTATACAGTTCCGTATGTTGTTCTTTGTTCTTTAAATAAAAGCCTAGTCTAGCACAATACCAACAAAGAGGAAAAATCAGCTCTCAAAAGAAACCAGCATGGCTGCATAAAGAACTCTCTGATAAATTGAAATATAAAAAGGACAAGTATAGTATTTTTGTATTTAACTCTACCTCTCTATCCTTTCAAATAACCCTTCTAGTAGGTCTATACAGTTCTGTATGTTATTCTTTGTTCTTTAAATAAAAGCCTAGTCTAGCACAATACCAACAAAGAGGAAAAATCAGCTCTCAAAAGAAACCAGCATGGCTGCATAAAGAACTCTCTGATAAATTGAAATATAAAAAGGACAAGTATAGAAAGTGGAAAGAGGGGCACATAACTAAGTCAGAATATCAGCAAATAGCCCGAGCCTGCAAAGACAAAGTGAGGAAAGCTAAGGCTCAAAATGAACTAAGGCTTGCGACCAAAGTCAAAAACAACAAAAAATGCTTCTTTCAACATATAAAAAACAAAAGAAAACAAAAAGTGAAGGAAATGATTGGTCCATTAGTGGGTGAAAGTGGCAAGAAGGTGACAAGCAACAGGGAGAAAGCAGAACTATTTAACTCATTTTTTGCATTTGTCTTTACACAAATGGGAAAAAAACAGACCAACCTATCAAAAATAGTGCCATAAAAAACAGAATAGAAACACAAGTTAAGATAGGCAAGAAAATGGTAAGTGAGCACCTGTCCACCCTAGATGAGTTTATATCACCAGGACCAGATGGATTATACCCCAAGGTTTTCCAGGAACTGGCAGATGTGATCTCAGAACCACTGAACTATATTTTTCAAAGATCCTGGAGCACTGGGGAACTACCAGAGAACTGGAAGAGAGCTGATGTAGTTCCCATGTTCAAAAAAGGGAAAAAAATGGATCCAGGAAATTACAGACCTATCAGCCTGACCTCAATACCTGGGAAAATTCTGGAAAAGATAATCAAACAATGAATCAGCGAGCACCTAGAGGCAAACAAAATCATTACTAAAAGCCAACATGGGTTTGTCAAAAACAAATCATGTCAGACAAATCTTATTGCATTCTTTGACCAAGTGACAAAATTAATGGATCAGAGGAATGTTTTGGATATAATTTACTTGAACTTCAGTAAGGCATTTGATAAAAGTATATCACAAACTATTACTTGATAAGATAGAAAAATGTGGGTTAGACAGCATCACCACCAGATGGATTCATAGCTGGCTGACAGGCGGTACTCAGAGTGTGGTCCTCAGTGGAACCACATCTACATGGAAGGAAGTGTGTAGTGGAGTGTCCCAGGGCTCTGTTCTGGGCCCAGTGCTCTTCAACATCTTGATCAACAATTTGGACAAGGGGATAGATGGGGAACTCATCAAATTTGCAGATCACACCATGCTGGCAGGAATAGCCAACACTCCAGGCTTAAGATACAGGAAGATCTGGATAGACTTGAACACTGGGCGCTATCTAACAAAATGAAATTCAATGGTAAAAAAGTAAGGTTCTACATTTAGGCAAGAAAAACCAAATATACAGGTATAGTATAGGGGGTACCTTGCTCAATATTAGTAACTGTGAGAGGGATCTCGGAGTCCTAGTGGACAATCACTTAAATATGAGCCAGCAGTGTGCCGCAGCTGCAAAAAAAGCCAACACAGTGCTAGGCTGCATTAAAAGATGGATAGAATCAAGATCACGTGAAGTGTTAATACCACTTTACAATGCCTTGGTAAGGACACACTTGGAATACTACATCCAGTTTTGGTTACCACGATGTAAAAAAGATGTTGAGACTCTGGAAAGAGTAGAGAAGAGCAACAAATATGATTAGAGGTCTGGAGGCTAAAACATGTCGGGAACAGTTGCTGGAATTGGGTATGTGTAGTTTAATGAAGAGAAGGGTGAGGGGTGACATGATAGCAGTCTTCTAATATCTCAGGGACTGCCACAAAGAAGAGGGAGCCAAGCTATTCTCCAAAGCACCTGAAAGCAGGACAAGAAGCAATGGATGGAAACTAGTCAAGGAGAGAAGCAACCTAGAACTAAGGAGAAACTTCCTGACAGTTAGAACAACTAACCAGTGGAACAACCTGCCTGCAGAAGCTGTGAATGCTCCAACACTGGAAGTTTTTAAGAAGAGACTGGCCAGCCATTTGTTTGAAATGGTATAGGGTTTTTTGCCTGAGCAGGGGGTTGGACTAGATGACCTCCAAGGTCCCTTCCAACTTTACTATTATGATTATGAAATGTTCACCATTCTTCCTCTGTGGATCTTACCTACTCCATTCAATCACAGATTGTCCCAGACAATCATTCTTATTTAAAGTATTTGCATACTGTTGATTTTACAATGACTCCTGGCAGTTGACAAAAAGCTGCCCACAAAAGTATTAAAAAATCCAGAAAAGCACCTGAGCATCTTTTTATCCTGAGTATTTTTAATAGCAGGAATAGGATTCCATACCCAGTTGTTAAGGCAAAGTCTGTTCCTAGATTTGAGTTTGATTGCATAGATTTATTTAGAAGGAAGCTAAAGTAACAACACAGAAGTTCTAGAAAATCATCTGCTTTCATACGAAAGACTTACATGAAAGCATATTAGAATAGGAAGGTTCTGTTTCACTAAGTAACAGAGAGCAGGATTATTATCTCTTTGATGATAAAGGATAGGTTGCACATGCTAATTGTTGGATTTGAAATAATGCTGTTAACATTAGAAAGATTTTTTTTGTTCTTCAATAGAAAGTATGTATAACATGGTATATACATTGGATTAATTAGTATTTTTTCTAGAAGTTATAATATCAGACTCCTTTGGGAATGTCAGTAACATTTTATGAAAATATTATATCTTCTCATATAGTTAATTAATAACATAAATCTTAATGTTGCTGCAGTTATAGAAAACCAAGAGCTCATTTCTGTTCCTCCCCCCCCAGGAGGAGAACTACTATTTTTAATAGGAGACATATTACAACAGCAAGGACAGTAAGGTTCTTCAGCTTTTCTTTCTACTAGAACAGGGGTGTCAAACTGGTGGCCCATGGGCCAGATGCATCATGCACAGGCTACAACTACCCAGCTCCGCAAAAGCAAAAAACGTTGTTCCACATCATGATAAGTCACATGACGTGATTGAGTTTGACACCCATGTACTAAAAAAACTTTATATGAAATCTTAACCTTAGATATTTATCCTCACTAGAATTGTTGGTGTAAATTATACTTGACTCTGTGTCACTTTATAGCTAAAGAACAGTTATACATTGGTCAAATGGTCCTAAAAGTTACATAGCATAGTGATGGCTCTAGGATCAAGGCTCATGTAACACTACTAATTGAAACACCGAGACTCTGTTGAACTGATCAGATCGGAATAAATTGTCAACTGTATTAGTCCCTTTTACAACATTCTGTTAATACTTCCTGCCATTTTTTCCTCCAACAGAAAAGGTAGAGGAGAAAACCTTTTTTAAAAAAATATCACAACATGGATTAAGATCAATTTCAGTCTGTAGTTCCCATAGCCCTCATCATCATTCTACAAATATAGGAACTATAATAGCAGCAACATATGGGAATTCAAAATCGAAATACCTGATTCTAATTTTCCCTTCAAATGAACTGAAGTTCACATACTTTTGCCACATACAAATAAGTGGCTATGGATCATTTTCTTTAAAAAATAAATAAACGAACAAACTGTTGAAAATTCAAAAAGGTCCACAAATTTTTAAAGCACCACTATATGTGCAATCTTTAAAATATCAACTTTATGTTAAGATAATAAGCCAGGCTGTCCTGAGTCTTCTGAACAAGTTATACTTTACAAAATCTTCTGAATGAATGTTGGCTAGGAATTGGCATTGAATCAAAGTATTATTGAGTTATATGTACTGTTACAATTCCAATTAAAGAGGTTCCTGTTGCCCTTCTTATACTTCTATTGACACTTTATTGTATGCACCCTGAAGTGTGCTGCTGAGCTTCCCAGTTTCTATAGCAACTGAAAAGCCTATCATTTGGAAGAAGACTTCAGAAATCAATGTCTGCCTGTTGAAGGGAATAGAGGGAGGGGTGGGTGGAGGTGATGACAGGGGACAAAAGGGGGATTGCTGCTTATTTGAGGGGACACATTTTCAAATGCCAGTATCCTAAGTTACATTTTATAACGTAAGAATACTTAGAGGTTTCCATGTTAAGTTTTTCTGTTTTCTGTTTCTGCAATATAAACTAAAGATTAGAATGGGTTTGGGGAGACAGGAAGGAAGATAGATTTCCAGAAGATGGCAATCAATCAATCCATCCATCCATCCATCCATCCATACATACATACATACATACATACATACATACATACTCCAGCCCTAGGCAGTCTGGCAATATCTAAACTGTAACCAAAAATATTTGCAATAGAGGGTTGTATTCCCAAGTCCAGGATAAAATAACAAGATCCCGTTATAACTTCAGGGCTATCATATGTGGGCTACGAAAATCTGTCTGACCATTTGAGTTTCATAACATGGGCTTGAAAGTCAAGTGCCAACTAAAATGACAACACCCAGAGTCCCTCTGTAAGGGAGATGAACAGTTTAAAAGTTTGATGTGTATATCACTCTGGGCAGCAAACAATATGTAAATAATTTGAAAACAAGACCCCCAAAGCATCTAACAATGGAATTGTTAAAGAATCCTGGGCCTGAGATAATGTATGGGTGAAATAGTCAACATGGAATTTACACACATTTAATATGTTTAGATGTGTGCATGGTAGAATATGCTAAATCAACTATTCCAAGTTTATTAATGTCTAGGATAAAACAAATTGCAAGATAGTTAATTAACAGAATAATTATGGAAAGTTTGGAAATATATTGTTAGTGCATGTTTCTCTCTTTCATTAATCTCTGTGACAACATAAAACATTGGGAAAACTTGTAGTGAATTTATCTTTAAAATGGCAACTTGATGTATATGGATTCTATTAGAGAAAGATTTAATTCTGCCAGTAGCTGGCTTAATGACATGGGGGTTGAAAAGTTGGTATTCACTCTTCATGTGTTGCTGTTGTTAAATAAAAACAAGGACAACCTTAAGAATAAAAGTCCAGCTTGAGAAATGATTATATGGAAGCAATTAAATTTCTACAGGCATGGAAGAGTCAGCAGCATTCCATGATGCCGCTGCAGCAAAGCATGAAAATATATTCTCAATTGGACTTGAAATGAAGGCTCACTGCAAGGCTGCTGAAGCTGCTTCCTTTAGCTAAAATAAATTTACTAGGATTAGCCTTGTACTGGAGAAGATTATATTACAGTATCCCAGATGTCATTCATTGGTGGAAACTGGTCATGCTCTCTAGGAGCAATTCTGAAAGACTTTTCTTTTTTGGTCTTCCGTCTCTTGTAAATCAAGTTCAAAATTATTTCCAAAATTGTGTGCTGTTATTTAGGCTATTTTCACATCTATTACAACAACAGGACACACAAATACATTTACATATCACAAGTCAATAAAGCTGACAGAATGCCATGAGATAACGATCTGATCGACAAGCTCAGCGTCCTAACCCACTGAGCCACCGCGTCCCTTGTTCTGCCTTACAGTATTGGTTGAAGGATTATTGAAGCAGTATCTATGAAAATACTCAGAAAATTGTAATGTAGATATATTATCATCATTATAATTATTTATTGATACTATACTGAAGAACAACCATGGAATATAAACATGATTTTACACTTTAAAAAACCTTAATAAGACCGCACCTGGAACACTGCATCCAGTTTTGGTCACCACATTAGAAAAAAATATGTTAAGACTTTGGAAAAATGAAAGAACAACTAATATGATTAAGGGCTTGGAGACAAAAACCTTTGAAGAACAGTTGCAGGAATTGGGTATGGCCAGTCTAGAGAAAAGGACTAGGAATGTCCTATTTGAGGGGCTGCTTTATTTTCCAAAGCACCAGAAGGCAAGACAAGAAACAATGAATGAAAATTAATCAAGGAGAGAAGCAACCTAGAACTAAGGAGAAACTTCCTAACAGTGAGGACAATTAACCATTGGAACAGCTTGCCTTCAGAAGTTGTGGATGCTTCATCACTGGAGGTTTTTACGAAAAAACTGGACAGCCACTTGTCTGAAATGGTATAGGATGTCCTGCTTGAGCAGGGAGTTGGACTAGAAGTCTTCCAAGGTCCCTTCCAGCTCTATTCTGATTAATTGTTTCAATTCCTCTACGGAGCAGCTATCTCCTTGAGACTGTAATTGAATTGGATACAGTGGAGGATCTGGCAGTCTCTGACCATTTGAAGGCAGATCAACTGCCTTAAGTCCTGTTATGAGGGAGGAATTTTGCTTCAAATGATTGAAAGAAGTTTCCCTGTGAGCTAAACAAAAGATTCATAAGTGGAGAAAAGCTTTCCACATTTTTTTGGCTTGAGTAGCTACTGGTAGAAAAAAGAGACTGAGTAAGATCTTTCTCCTCAAAGTAGATGCCTACTTTGAGCCAAAAGTATAGCTATTTTTTGTAGTTGTTTTTGTGGAGACTGGTGGACAAACAATTTTGTTTATGGGCAGGACTTAAGAATAAAATTTTGCAATGCAAGCCCACTTCTTTTGTATGTACATGGACATCACACACATATTCAAAAGGGATGGGGCTTGTATCACAATGTTCTATAATCTTGCCAAATTTGGCCCACCCTCTGTGGAAAAGTGGGTGGGAGAATTGGGCCAGATGACTGAGTTGCATTAATGTTTTTTCCACTGGTCTGGACAAAAAAGTTACTTAAAACTTCATAGTCATTGAATTTTTATCAGAAAATCTGTGGTCCTAGTGACTGACCCAGATTGGATCTTTTATCAGTTTCTTATTAACAAAGAAGGGTCAATGAATCATTAAAAAGCATAACCTACTGTTCTGACTAATGAAAGGAATGGCCCAGAAAGAGTTCATGACTCTAGTAATGTTACCTTATGAGGACATCCCTTTGCATTTTCTAAGACACATCAATCAGAATTGCCAATGGAAAGAATGCCAGTATTAATTTGGAAAGATAATTCTTGTATCGTTTGAATGGAGTTTTTATTCCCTATGGCTGCTAGAATTATTGTACACAAAGAGCCAAGATAGGCAAACCTTTTTTCAAATTGGGTCTTTTCCCAATTTGTCATGCCACACACGTTCCTTCTAGAGCAGCTAATAGCACTGTTCCCAGTGGCAGGATTCAAATATGTGAACAACTGGTTCTCTGTGTGGATGACGCTTCTGGAAGTCCATTCTGGGCCTGGGCAACAAAAAATTAGCTACCAGTTCTGCCGAACTGCTGCAAATTGGCTGAATCCCACCACTGTTTCTCTTGTCTGCAGTCAGTCAGTTTTGTTGGCATCATTATGATGTTATGGTTATGCAAATATTGAGCCAAACTGGAGGCACAGTTTGGTGGGCAGAACAAATTAGTGTCTTCTCTACGACTTCAGCCAAATGTTCATTCACAAAAGATTAAATGGCATTTATTTATTTATTTAATTTACCACCCACTTCATTTTGATGAAACTTTATGAAGCTGATCACCAGCTTTGAAGAGATAAAGTAAGAAAATATATGCCAAGGCAAGGCAAAGCACCTGCAGAAAGATGTGGTCTTGGGAAACAATTGAAATGGCTATTGGCAAATTTCTTATTAACTGGCAATGCATATTAGTTTCCTTTTTCTGCACAAGTTCAGAGAGGTTTAAATATCTTTTAAATTCAACAAATGACTCTGATATTTGAATGAACTTCAGAGACCTATGCCTGAGGAGTTCTTAACTTTTAATTATTATTTATTTAGAATATTCATAATATGACTTTAAAGTTAAACAAATTTGTAGAAAATGTACAGCAAATACCAACAAATGTTAAATAATATTAGCAATAGTATGTACTTTTAGTCATTAATACAAACAAAAAGAAAATGGAAAGTGTAGTACAGCATTAAACTAGACAGTTTTAAATTTGCAAACCAGTCTTTTGCTCTTGAACAAGTCATTGAACTATGTATATTTATGAGAAAGCTTACTGTAGGTAATTTGATTTAGACAATGCATATGATAAAGTGAACAAGATTAAATTATGGACTGTTTTGCATGAAAATTGAGTTCTAGGTTGTTTTGCTGAATGCCATGATATATGAAAAAAGCAAAGTTGTATATTTAGGCAGGAAAAGTCAAAGGTGTAAGTACAGATTAGGCGAGACCTGGCTCAAAAGCAGTAACCATGGTGTCCTAGTGGATGATCACTTGCATATGAGCCAGTAAAGTGCAGCAACAGCCAAAAAAGCTAATACCCTGGATTGTATAAACAGAGGCATAGAATCAAGATCATGTGAAGTATTAGTACTGCTTTATAAAACCCTAGTAAGACCACACCTGGAATACTGCAACCAATTTTGGTCACCACACTACAAAAAAGATGTTGAGACCTTGGAAAAAGTTCAGAGAATAGCAATTAAGATGATCAAAGGCCTGGAGACTAAAACATATGAAGAACGGTTGCAGGACTTGGGTTTGGCTAATGCAAACTAAAGAAGAAATAGGGGTGACAGGATAGCAGTATTCCAGTATTTGAGAGGCTGCCACAAAGAAGACGGGGTCAAATTATTGTCCAAAGCACCTGAGGGCAGGTCAGGAAACAACGGTTGGAAACTTATCAAAGAGAAAGCAACCTGGAATTAAGGAGAAACTTCCTAATATGAGGACAATTAGCCAATGGAACAGCTTGCTTCCAGAAATAATGGGCACTCCATCACTGGAGAATTTTAAGAAGAAACTAGATCAGGGGTGTCAAACTGCCAGCCCGCGAGCCGGACCTGTCATGTGGAAGCCACACCCACTCCATTGCCAGCAATGGCAAAACCGTCCCGATACATTGTGCGATGTTATGTGACGTTGTGAGTTTGACATGTCTGAACTAGACAGTCACTTGTCTGAAATGGTATAGGTTCTCCTGCTTGAGCAGGAGGCTGGAGTAGAAAATCTCCAAAGTCTCTTCCAGTTCTATTCTATTCTATTCTATTCTATTCTATACTATTCTATTCTATTCTATTCTATTCTATTCTATTCTATTCTATTCTATTCTATTCTATTCTATTCTATTCTATTCTATTCTATTCTATTCTATTCTATTAATAAGACATGCATAAGAATCACTAATTTTAAAAACTATGGGATATTTTGCTACAGTTCCCTTTACTTGGAAGACTTTTTCTAATCTGGTCACTGAAAGACAGCTGGAGTTCCATTACACCAAAAAACATTTTTTAAAATTGAAACAATCTTTGGAGTATTAGCAAAAGTTGTTTTTCCTTTGGAGAGATTCAAATACTTTTTTTTCCTTTTTCCTTTGCTAGTACTTGCCTTTAAGCTAACAGATAAATGAAAAGGTGAGACATTTCTTGTAACTTGATGGCAAAAAGTAAAATAGAAAATAATGTCCAGATAAAGGCTGAGTTCAGTTGCTTAAATGAATAATTCGCAATGGTCAATTTTTCATAATATGATAATGCATACATCATGGTTTAAAAATGGTTGAGTTTGAATAACATATGAAAGCAAAATGAAAATGCAATATGACCTAGCATTGCATTTGAAGAAATAGACCAATCCTAGAAATTAAGAAATGTATTCAGTTAATAGAATAGTAATTAATACTTTAAACTTTAATAAGTTTACCAAGCTATGTAATCTCTTCTTTCAAATATAAGAGGAGGAGAGAATACTAGAAAAGCAAAAGAGAAAGTGCAGCAGTTACTAAAAAAATTCTGATTTTGTAATTTATCGGGGGGGGGGGGTGTTGATCATACTATTTGTGAATGCAAACTGGTTTTGCTACTGCAGTCATTGTAGTAGGCATTTCTTTAATGTTGCAAGTCCAAGCCTCTGGGGCTATATGTCTAAACAACTGATGAGTAATTACTGTGGAACTCTGAGGCAGAGAGAAAAGAAAAGGGGAAGCTATTAGAAGCACTTTATTTGAGATGTGAGCTAGAGCAGATTGCTATTATTTTTTGCTGTAGGGAAAGACTGAAATACACCACATTTCTCTTAGAAAATAAACGAAACAGAATACCATGCACCTTCCATGGTGTCTGCATTTTGATCACCTCTGGGGTAGTCTTTAACCCCTTGAAATCAAAGCTAGCAATACTGACTGCTGTTTTTATGGACAAGGTGGAGGTTTAAACACACAGAGGTACATATACATATACTTACATATATACATGCATGCCTGACAGAGATTAAGGAATAGAGAAAGAGAAGCTAACAGGAAGACCAATGCAATTAGTGAAAGAATCCCAAAGTCCCTTAAGCATCCCAATGCTTACCTGGGCCATGAGTAATTGGTTTCTAGCTAACAATTCTAGACAATTAACCTTGAAGAGATTGGCATTAGCTCCAAATAAACTCATTTTTATCTGCGGTTAAACTAAATAATTCTGGTTAACTAACTACCCATGTCATTCAAACTATTTTAAAAATAAAGGATCTTTTGAGTTGAGTTTAACTTCTAGTGATTTCATGGTCAAGTTATTAGGCAGCAACTTGAAAGTGGTTTGCATTACTTTCTTCTGAGATGCATATATAAAGAATTTTCAGAATCTATGGGAGGATTAGTTGAAACATTTCCTATCAATCTCAGCTCTACAAGAAATCACAAATCATGCAGTGACTTCTTCACCTCCACTCCTGTGTTATGAGAAACGTTTCTGTATCTTGTCATTATCTGAGATTATTCTCAGAAATCCTTTCATACTATTGACAAACATGTTGGGGTTTGAAATGCAGGGAAAACAACTTCATTGTTCTGGCCACCAATCAATAAAAAAGTTTCCCAAAAGTAGCACATCTCTTATCTATATTATCAGCTTGTAGGCATCAGCATTTAAAAAAAATCCTAGGACTTTCAAGAACCATATTTGTGTACATTTTTCACATACTTTTATTTCTTAAAGTTTTATCTATTGTGTTGAATTTATTGTATGTAAGATGTTTTATTGGGCTGTCCCATCTGGATTTCTGAAGCTTCCAGATATTATTTTTATATATTTTTTATATATTGTTAGCTAGAAACCAATTACTCATGGCCGAGGTAAGCATTGGGATGCTTAAGGGACTTTGGGATTCTTTCACTAATTTCATTGGTCTTCCTGCATGCATAGATAACTACGGGGGACAAATTATAAAACATAGCACAATTAAAACTTTTCAACTTTTGTACTTGTATTGTGACATCACCTGCTAGTATGTTAATGGTAGAGCTTCCATTGTGATTTCAAAGGCTATTTTGTCATTAAAAAATAAGATTAGATTTAAATACATGCTACCCTGTAAACCGCCCTGAGTCCTGCGGGAAAGGGCGGTATATAAATCCAATTAATTAAAAATAAAAAAATAATTAAAAAAAATTGAGCTATTTTTTTAAACAGTAGAACTTCCAGATATGCTGCATTTACTAATGATACAGAGTAATACAATGTTCAGTAGCTCTTTTTAAATTCATAAATATCTGCCCTAACCATATCCTAAGTGCATTAGAAAGAATATATCAATTACAGTATTGCTTCCATGTTCATGCTTCATAAAGCTATACTAAACTGTTGGAAAATCTTTAACTTCCAAAGACTTCCGTTCTTTTTCATCAGTCTTTTCTTTAAAGATATTTGCCACCATTGTAAAACTAAATGGAATGGAAATATTATTTCCTGTCTTCCATATAGAAGTTACAAGTTGTCCAACAAGCACTAATGAAAAAATGCCAATTTTTGTGAAGCAATTTTTCATTATCTTCTTAAAATGCTAAGCTAGGTATAATATTTTAATTATTTTCAAATATTTAATTATTTGAGTGAGGGTAGTTTTCCCGCTGCCTTGAAGGAGGCGGTGGTGAGACCCCTCCTTAAGAAGCCTGCCCTGGACCCAGCTGTATTAGACAACTTTCATCCGGTCTCCAACCTTCGCTTTCTTGCAAAGGTTGTTGAGAGCGTGGTGGCGCATCAGCTCCCTTTGTTCCTGGAGGAAGCTGATTATCTGGACCCGTACCAATCGGGTTTCAGGCCCGGGCACAGCACGGAGACGGCATTGGTCGCTCTGGTGAATGATCTCTGGCAGGCTCGGGACAGGGGTTGTTCCTCTGTCCTAGTCCTATTAGACCTCTCAGCGGCTTTTGATACCATCGACCATGGTATCTTGCTGCGGCGTCTCAGGGGGTTGGGAGTGGGAGGCACTGTTTTTCAGTGGTTCTCTTCCTACCTTCTGGGACATTCATAGTCAGTGTTGGCAGGAGGGCAGAGGTCGACCTCAAGGCCTCTCGTTTGTGGAGTTCCTCAGGGGTCGGTCCTCTCGCTTCTCCTGTTCAACATCTATATGAAGCCTCTGGGTGAGATCATTCGTGGTTTTGGAGTTGGGTATCATCAGTATGCTGATGATACCCAGCTTTTCATTTCTACCCCAAACCACCCCAGTGATGCCCTCGATGTGATGTCCCATTGCCTGGAGGCGGTCCGGGTCTGGATGGGAAGGAACAGGCTTTGGCTCAATCCCGACAAGACTGAGTGGCTGTGCATGCCGGCATCACGGGAAATTCAGATTATCCCACCTCTTACTATGGGGGGTGAGTTATTACCCCCCGTAGATAGGTCTCGCAACTTGGGTGTCCTCCTAGATTCACAGCTCTCCTTAGAAGATCATATAGGAGCTGTGACTAGGGGGACCTTTGCCCAGGTTCACCTGGTGCGCCAGTTACGGCCCTATCTGGACCAGGATGCCTTGCGTACAGTCACTCATGCACTCGTGACCTCTCGTTTAGACTACTGCAATGCTCTCTACATGGGGCTGCCCTTGAGGACCACTCGGAGGCTTCAGCTGGTGTAGAATGCAGCCGTGTGAGTTGTGTTGGGGGTCTCCCGATACTCCCATGTTACACCTCTGCTCCGTGAGCTGCATTGGCTTCCAGTTGCCCTCCGGGTGAGATTCAAGGTGCTGGTGATGACCTATAAAGCCCTAAATGGCATGGGTCCGGATTACATACGGGAGCACCTGCTGCCGGTGTCAACTTCCCTTTGTCCAGTGCGCTCCCACAGAGAGGGCCTCCTCAGGGTGCCACCGGTCAGAGAATGTCGACTGGTGACCCCCAGGGGGAGGATGTTCTCTGTGGGTGCGCCAGACCTTTGCAACCGCTTACCGGTTGAGCTCCAGATGGCTCCTGATCTTCGCTCCTTCCGCTGTGATCTAAAAACTTATTTATTTGAACAAGCCGGCCTGGTCTGATGGGTTTGGGGTTTTTAACATTGATTTTAATTAATTTTATTGTAACGGGCACAATATTTATTTATTTTTTAACTTTTGTATATTGTATTTCTAATATTTATTGCCCTGTACACTGCCCTGAGTCCTTCGGGAGAAGGGCGGTATATAAATCAAATTAAATAAATAAATAAATAAATAAATAAATTATTCTGTTGCTTTGCATATACACTAAGAGCTTCTGTACCGGAGACAATTTTTTGTGTGTCTAATCACTGTTGGCCAAATAAAGTATTCTAATTCTAAATTGTAAGTTCATTTACAGTTTGCATTATTGCAAGTTGATGAACTGTACCGTGCTTCATAAATCAATGTTTATGATTTTATATGTGAATGAAGCCACCTTCTACTCATGTTACTCAATAATTCCAATTCAGCCATAATATTTGAACAGAATTGGAAGGGTAATTTAGGTCACCAAATTCAACTCCTACTCAGTGTAAAACACTGGATTAAACCATTCCCAACTGATGGTTCTTAAACTTCTATTCGAATGCATCCAGTGATGTGAAGGCCAGCACTTATCTGAATAATTGATGCCATTGTCAAAACACTCATTGTGATGAACTAGCTAGGAAAGCTATTGACACATAATCACAGGTGGTTTAAGGAATAAAATGCAGCAAGGGAAACTTTCAAATAGTGTTTTACTATTTGTATTTAGAAAACTTCAAATATAGTTTGATAAAAAATAGAGATTAATTGGTTATTTAAATGGATTATTACTTTGGAATATTAAACTCAAGGAAAATGTTGAGAAAGAATAAAGCTTCTCTACCTCTGAAACTGGTAATTGATTGCATAAATTTCTAGATTATTTCATCTGCAAAAAGAAACCACTTCAGACAGAATATTTTTACTGTTGAAGTCTGGGGCTAACATTTCAAAGCAACACAGGCTTTTATTTATTTATCTGTATATTCCTTGTTTCTTCCCTATGGGTGTATGTTTTGTTCAACATTCCTTATATTTTGTTTTCTCATGGTTTTTTTTAAAGATTCTTCCACTTGTCTCACTGATTTAATCAAATGTATATTAAACAAAGTGCTATAGTTTAAAGTTTTGTATGTAACCAATGTGTAGCATACAGTGTATAATGCATAGCCTTGGGAATCATAATTCAGACCTCAGCCCTGTTAGATGATCTTGGACAAATCATTGTCATACTAAGACATGATTTGTTTAACTCTATGGTTGTCAAATAAATCATAATAGGGTGAGTTCTTATGCAAGAATGAGCCATAAAACATAATTCACAACCTGCAGGATCTATTTTGGTATAATCTATCAAAACAAATACAATAACTGCATTATGGCCTACCTGAATTTAGTTTCATTCTTGTCTCTCAAGGGGTTAAAACATATAGGCAATGTAATCCAGCTATTTGTAAAAATAAAAGGATGCAAAATAAACATTTTAAAAATACTAGCATGGACTAATATATACTATAAATCATTTCTGGATTATCTTATAATGTCACCCCTACTTTTTCCTTATAAGAAGACAGGATTCGCAAAGACTCAGTGTGGGAGCTAAAATAAGGAAAGGAGGGGAATGATTATGATTAAAATCAATATACCAATCTTATCAACTTTGCTGCCATTGTGTTAATATATTGGGTCTAGTTAATCACTTTTGGTTGCTGAACTAGAAAGGGGAGTGTTTCTTATTGATGATAGGCTTTTGTTTTTAATCAATGTCTAAATTTTGTTTTAATATGTTGTTCTCTGTCAATTTGTGTTCCCTTTGTCAAGACAGACAGCTTAGTAACTGCACCTTATAGGATCCTTTTGAGTGATCTGGTGAATGATGTGGAACCTTACCAGCCTACCTCTCATGATAGGTAGCTTGAGGAGTCTCAGCTGAGAAGGAGTTCTTCACATCCAGTCTGCTTTAGCTCTCTGATCAGTAGGAATGTGTGTAGAGTATAGTAAGACAATCAAACATGAGGCAAAGTGAAAAAATCCTAGTTTCACAGGTTTATGAACTAGGAATCTAAACTAGGTGGTTTTGCACAGATGTTGGAGAGAAAATGGTCTTCACTGACTGGAGTGATCTCCTAGGTATCTATGCATTGTTCTATTTGGCAATTGAGGATTGAATTACTAAAAATAAATATACTGTATTGAGAACATTTAATTTATTTAGGATTTAGAAACTTCTAAAAAATTTCCTAGGTCTCAAGAATTTTAGTTATTAATCATTAGCCACATTGGTGCAGGATAATGGGATCCATATCAGTCTGGACAGATATCAAATGCAATTTTTAAAATTATTTTTAAAGTTTTTCCTAATGAAGTCACTTTTTCAGGGGTGTCAAACTGCCAGCCCAAGGGCCAGATGCATCATAGCAGAATCACACCCACCCCATTGCCGGCAATGACAAAAAAGTTGCAATACGTCACAACATGTGATGTGATGTTGCAAGTTTGACACTCCTGCACTATCTGGTAATACTGCAGGAATCCTCTATGGAGTATCTGTCCTCTGCTCAAGTTATCAATGTAAAATATATATTTATCTCTACTCTGTGTGGCTGTAGCTCAAAGGCAAAGAAAGATTAGATAGCAAACTTCACACACTGTATAATAAATACACTTTAATGTTCCAGATGATACTCTTAAACATCAGTTAGTAAAAAAAACACATTTCAGTTAGAGTTACACAGATTAGAGGTGTATCCAACATCATGGTATGATAGAATGTAGAAACTCAATCCTTTTCATGGGGCTTGGTTCAAAGGATTTATTAGTGGGGGTGGGGGAGAAATCTGAAAAAGTGGATATGAACCAAATACCATCCTTTTATTACAGGATAAGTAAATTGCAGGCCTTACTTTGGTGTAATGGATATGGAGATCATCCTCCAGGAGATGTGCCCAAATTCATTAACCACTTGGTAACTTCTGATTTCTAATCACCTTCAACTAGTCAAGTCTTTATATCTCTGCCATATTTTGATATGTAGATGCCACCTCATCGGTTTATTGTTATTTTTATAATACATACCTAATTAATGGAAATGACTGAATGAGTCTGGTCTCTCTGATAAGGCAAACAGATTCTCACCTACCAGCACTAAAGAAGAAAAGGAATTCTTTAAAACCAGAGTTTATTTATTATAATTTTATTCAAATTTACAGTTAAACAAAAAGTAGCAACAAACCAATGAAATTCAAGGTACAATAAAGTAAATGATTATTCCTCAGAAAATTTTCCATTTCAGTGATAATGAATTGATGGCACCTCTTTATGAAATCTCATTAATCTTATACTAGTTATATTAGTTATATAATATAATCTACCATAATTATATTAACTTGGTTGTTTGCCTTGTTCAAAGGTTGACAGAATAGTAGAAGCTCCCAAGTTTAGATCACCAGATTATGCTGATAATGCTATTTCAGAATAACAGAATAACAGAATTGGAAGGGACTTGGAGGTCTTCTAGTCCAATCCCCCTGCTCAAGAAGGAAACCCTATAACATTTCAAATGATTGTCCAATCTCTTCTCAAAAATGTCTAGTGTTGGAGCACCCACAACTTCTGGAGGCAAGTTATTCCACTGGTTCCTTAGTGCTAAGTTGGTTCTCTCCTTGATTAGTTTTCCATCCATTGCTTCTTGTCCTGCCTTCAGGTGCTTTGGAGAATAGGTTGACTCCTTCTTTGTGGCAGCCCCTCAAATATTGGAACACTGCTATCATGTCATCTCTAATCCTTCTTTTCATTAAACTAGACATACTCAATCCCTGCAACTGTTCTTTTTATGTTTTAGCCTCCAGTCTCCAAATCATCTTTATTGCTCTTTTCTGTAGTCTTTCTAGAGTCTCAATATATTTTTAAATCATGGTGACCAAAACTGGATGTAATATTCCAAGTGTGATCTTACCAAGGCATTATAAAATGGAACTAACACTTCATGTGATCTTGATTCTATCCCTCTATTAATGCAGTTTAGGATTGTGCTTGCTTTTTTGGCAGGTGCAGCACACTGCTTGCTCATATTTAAGTGATTGTCCACTAGGTCTCTGAGATCCCTCTCACAGTTACTACTATTGAGCAGGTACCATCTATACTATATCTGTACGCTTAGGTTTTTCTTGCCTAAATGTAGAACTTTATTTTTCTCACCATTTCCTTGTGCATTCCTGCAACTTGTTAAAATCACAAAAGGAAAACAATCCCAACTTCTTTATATAAAAAGGACATCCATACGAACATTTAAATTTTCTTTAGATGAGATTTGGTGACAGTAAAAAATAACATGAATTATTATCTTTATTTTTTCTGAAATTTATATGCTCCCCATCTCACTATGAAAAGGGACTCTGAGCTTTTTATTACATTGAAAAAGTATATTTTATTTCTTGCAAAAAATTTAAGTACCATTGATTAAAAATATGTTCTCTTGTTTGCTGGGAAATTAAAGTAGGTCTGAGAAAGAAAATCATGGATCAGGTTGCACACAGGTTTTCAACAGTGGAAAGGTCATCGAACATCTGTGGTGGCATAAGTAAATAATTGTAGACCTTGGTCTTAGAGCTTGGTTTTTTTGTTTTGTTTTTTTGCATTCTCATGCTTACAGTATGAGAATAATAACTATTTTAATGTAGAAAATATATTTTTTTCAGAAAATAAGGGACTGAAGATCCAAGAACTTGAGACCATAGGACCTAACACAGTTCAGTTTTGAATTGATTTTTATTTGATTGAATTACTGATTGATTGATTGATTGATTGATTGATTACAGTTCATATGTCATTTACTGATAGAGGAGAATATTTGTAGTTCACAGTTAAAATGAGGGATCCTTGGTGCTTTCTGAGTTTGGTTGTTTTCTTGCAGATGTTTCATTATCCAAACAAGATAACTTCGTTAGTACTGGTAGGGAGTGGGTTTTTCTCTCATTTTATATTGTAGGGGCTTGTCCTGTCAGTGTTTTTTTTGGTGGTCTTGGTGGTTCTTTGATTGCCCTGCTTATTGTCACTTAATCTAACAAGATTCAGAACAGCTTACAATAGATAATAACAATATAAAGCTATTTTAAATAAAACTAAGCAAATCCTTCCTGGCTTGTTATTCTATGTCCTGCATTCATGTACCATATTTTCCTGTCATTATCCTCCCAAAAAATATTTTACAGAATTAGTTGGTGGGAAGCTGTCAAGGGACTCCTGCAGATGCACGAACTCATCACCACAGTTTTGTAACTGAAGTCTGGAAAAAAATTTCTTCCAGGCAACAAAAAGCAATAAAATCTAGTTCATTGAAAGGAACATATATGATTCAAGCTGCTTTATGACTGAAATAGAAATAGCAAATATAATGTAATTTGCCAGCTGTCTCACAATTGCTCATTTAACAACTGTCTAAACTTATGATGTGACTTGAAATGGCTATATTAAATACAGTGCTGTGAGATTACTAAAATATCTGTTCTTTCTTTTTAGTTCTATAGAACTTGGTCCAATGGGGACGCCAATATGCTTACAGATTTCTACCTTGTTATCCAATAGGCTTGGTTGCTTGCTTTATTCAATTTGTATGGCTGCCCATTTCAACAAGTCACTCTGCCCCATTTAATCTTTTCATATGAAACACGCGCACGCGCGCACACACACACACACACACACACAGAGAGAGAGAGAGAGAGACTTACACAAAGAAGCATATTATGAAGCAAAACACCAACTTCTGACATCATCTTTATTTTCAGGAATGCTTCTGACCTCCAAATCTCCATACTGAGCTTTCTTAGCTTAGAAAATAAAAACAAGGAACAGCAGCAACCTGTCAATGCTGCTAACATCAAATGTTATAGCTTGACAAGAGATGAAAAAGTAGCCATTTCATATGTTAAACTTGTGTATTGCTTTAAGATATGGAGTTTAAGGTTGGGAGGGGGAAAGAGGAGGATTGTACCTTCAAGGCCATCTCTACCTAAAGAAGATAAGACCTTGGTGGGTTTTCTAATGGAAGGGAAACTGATTCTTTAAATTAATTGGAGAATATGATTAATGACAAAATTAGAAAGGTGGAGAATTGTGTTTTAATATATTGTGCAAGGGGCGGAGATTTCAGCTTCCTTCAAGCAAGCATTTGCCAGTCTATTAGGCTTTAAAGGTAAACAATGCCTCAGAGTCACTTGAAAAGCCCATACGTCAGAAACTTGACATCAAGCTGGAATCCATACTATTTTTTAAAAAAAAATTGGGAGTCCGGACCTCCCATTGCTGTCTCCAAGTTTGGGAGGCAGTCTGGCAAAGAGTTGCGGAAGATCCCATAATGGAGGGAGAAAAATTACCTGAAGCCAGCTCCCCGGCAGCCACCCCAGTGGGGGAAGGGCCAGCGAAAAAGCTGGCAGGGAAAGAGTTTCAGCAATCCTCCCAGCTGGGAGCTAGCCCCAAACAACCAGGAGAATTGGTCTGGTCGTCAGACTGCATTAAGCCCAGTGGACACTCCAGGCACCTTGGAGCAGCCTTGCCATCCCCAAGGGCTTCAAAGGCAGAGGAGGTGGGACGACAACAAAGAGAATCCTGCACATCGTATTCCCCAGACTAGAGCAGCCAGGCCAGCTGAGATTGAATACTTGGGTGAGTGGAAAATCCTGTCTGCAGATCAGACTGCCTGCCAGACCCAGAAGTCCCCTGCCAAGCCATACAGACCCATAGAGACAGAGGAACCTAGCCTGGGGCCTCTGCAGCAATGGGAGGTTGGGGAACCCCCACAAGTGAAAGGCCAACAACCTCTGAGCTTGCCCCAGCTAATAGAAGACTTGCAACAGCTGGGGGTGGTGCAGAAGCCTGGAGATCAAGAGCTGGTGGGAGGACAATAGGAAGGGTGGCAGTAGCAAGACCCAAATGTGCAACCCCTGAACATACAGCAGGACCAGTGGGGCCAGCAGCAGGGGGGGGGCTGGTAGCCATTAAATCAGCAACCAGAGTGGGGCCAGCAGCAACTGGAGACACAGCAGCAGCAGTAGGGGCCCTGGCAGCCAGTGAATCAACAACCAGGAGGGGGCCAGCAGCAAGTGAGAGCACAACTGGGGGCCCTAGCAACCATTGAAGGAACAACTAGGGTGGGGCCAGCAGCAATGGGAGCCCCAGCAAGCAATGATGAGCCCACCCTTCAGAGCAACCTTCGATGGGGACTCAGAGAAACTGATTTTTTCCACAACCAAGTACGCTCTCACTTGAATCACTGGGGTCACATTTACCCAGACCCAGGTGTGATGGTCGATGTGATTGCATCCAACCTAGAGGGAGAAGCATCTGAATGGTTGAACAATTTATATAATGAGCAGGCCCCTGAATTGGAGGACCCCCACCTTTTCCTCCTAGGGCTGAGGGAAAGATTTGAGGACCCATCCATTGCCCTCAAAGTAGAAGAAAAAATCCATAAGATAAAGCAAACTGGCTGGCCTGCCCTAGAGTACGTGCAGGAGTTTTGAAAGATGGCAGGTTGGATAGAGAGATGGCCTGAGCAATCAATAATTCATCTTTTTAGAGAAGGGTTAGATGACCACCTTTCTCAGGCATGTAACTACTGAGCTGTACCCGACCAGCTGCATGAATGGTACCAGGCAGCGGTGAAATTAGATGTCCAGCTCACCCACTATAAAAAGCCTCCCCCACCTGAAGCTGCGCCAAAACCAGGATCCAGATGGCTACCACCACCACCCCAAAAAACCCCAATGACTGCTATTGCCGAAAGACCTAGACCACCTACAGGTCAGCCAATCAAGTGCTTTTGATGTGGACAGCAGGGACATCAAGCAGCAAACTGCCCAGTTCCTTACCCACAACAGCAGAGTAGACCATATCCAACAACAAGGAAGAAACCCGCACAGCAGCCATCAAGAGAAAAGTCCAATTGGGCCTCCCAGGAGCCCATTACCCAGGTTACGTCCCCACTTTACCCAGTTTTGACAGCAACAATGAAGGGGAGAATGACCCGATGGTGAGTCGATGCATCCTACCTTTTTTATTGCCTGCTAAACTCATAATCCTTAAGTCAGGGGCACAAGTAGACCTGAAAGTGTTACTCGATACCGGCTGCTCCCAATGCATCATTAGCCTGTCATGTGCCTTGAGAGTGGGCATACTGGCAAAGCCGCTCTCCAAACCTGTGAGGTTCGAGCAAGCTGATGGCTTCCTAATGGGAGGGACTTTAGTCAAGCGATTAATGGAGCCCTTACGCCTGGAAATAGGCAAGCACTGGGAGTTTATTCGCTTCCTGGAAGCTCCAAAGATGTCTGAAACTGTCATTCTAGGACTAGCCTGGCTAGACAAATGGAAGCCATTGATCTGGTGGGAAAAGGGAACAAGAACTGTGAGACAACCCATAGGGCCAGATCCCCCCCATTAATTCAACAGATGTTACAGGAGAATTTAGCCCACCCAATGAGCAAGCGCACATGGCTGCCTTATGGCCACCTGGCGAGCCACTCATCCCCAGCAAGTACCAGGACCTAGTGGAGGCATTTAGTGAAAAAGAATGTGACACCTTGCCTCCTCACCATCCCAATGATTGTTCCATTGAACTGTTACCAGGGGCCAAACTAGAACTAAGGAGAAACTTCCTGACAGTTAGAACAATTAACCAGTGGAACAACCTGCCTCCAGAAGTGGTGAATGCTCCAACACTGGAAGTTTTTAAGAAGAGACTGGCCAGCCACTTGTCTGAAATGGTATAGGGTTTCCTGCCTGAGCAGGGGGTTGGACTAGATGACCTCCAAGGTCCCTTCCAACTTTACTATTATGATTATAAAATGTCCACCATTCTTTCTCTGTGGATCTTACCTACTCCATTCAATCACAGTTTGTCTTCTACTCCTTCCCAGACAATCATTCTTATTTAAAGTATTTGCATACTGTTGATTTTACAATGACTTCTGGCAGTTGACAAAAAGAAGTTCACGAGGCAATTATCCCCGGTCCACAAACTGCAGCCCAACTCACACCTCATAGGACCCCTAATCCTGATGACCCCGGGGTAAAGAAAATTAAGTGAGAACTCCTCACTGATCAATGGTTTAAAGACAATAAGACATCCCTAACATGCAGGGATGGTCTGGCTTACAAGGGAGGAAAATTGTACTTGCCTGAAGCTCTTCGTCTTAATGCCCTCAAACACAGCCATGATGTCAAACAGGCTGGACATTTTGGATATCTAAAAATTCTACATCTCACTTTCCAGCAATTTTGGTGGCCGGGACTAAAATGAGATGTAGAAAACTATGTCAACAGTTGTACTGTATGTGCCACCATGAAAAGAAGCCCAGGAAAGACTCCTGGGTTACTGCAATGAATTCAAAGAATTCAGCCCCACACTGGAATACCCTCAGTTACCCTCCACTTCCCATACTCTTGATCATTGGGTGAGGGGTTGGGAAGAAGCTTGGAAAAATACAAGGTAAGGTAAAGGTAAAGGTTCCCCCGCACATGCGTGCTAGTCGTTTCTGACTCATCTCCGTTTCAAAGCCGAAGAGCCAGCGCTTGTCCAAGGACATCTCCATGGTCATGTGGCCGGCATGACTAGACGCCAAAGGCACACAGAGCGCTGTTACCTTCCCACCGTAGTGGTCCCTATTTTTCTACTTGCATTTTTACGTGCTTTCGAACTGCTAGGTTGGCAGAAGCTGGGACGAGTAACAGGTGCTCACTCTGTTATGCGGCACTCGGGATTCGACCTGCCAAACTGCCGACCTTCAGATCGACAAGCTCAGCGTCCTAACCCACTGAGCCACTGCGTCCCTTGGAAAAATACAAAGGTGGCCTTAAAAAAGAACTTTGAGACCTACAGAAAACAAACTGACAAAAAGAGAGCTCCACAAAGAACATTCCAAGTTGGGGAAAAGGTCTATTTGTCAACCAAATACTTACACCTTAAACTACCCAATAAGAAATTTGGACCAAAATTCTTGGGGCCTTTCTCCATTGGGAAAATCATCAACCCAGTCACAGTAAAATTGAAACTACCCAGACTTTTGGGGAAAATTCACCCGGTGTTCCATTGTAGCTTGCTGAAACATTTTGAACCTCCACTTTAAGACCTCCCCCTAAGAAAGCACCTGGACCCCTCGTGATAGCAGGACAGACACATTATGAAGTGAAATGTATTCTTGACTTTAGAATCATTAAGGGAAAATTGCAATACCTAGTACAATGGAAGGGATACCCATTGTCTGAAGCCATTTGAGTGAAATCTACTGACGTGAAAGCTGACAGACTTATCAAAAGGTTTTATGAGAAATACCCCAACAAACCAAACACCAGTTCCTAACTTGTGTTTTGTTTACATTACAGGATCTGTCCTTTTTGTAAGGGGGGCCGGATGTCAATGCTGCTAACATCAAATGTTATTGCTTGACAAGAGATGAAAAAGTAGCCATTTCATATGTTAAACTTGTGTATTGCTTTAAGAGATTGAGTTTAAGGTTGGGAGGGGGGGCCATCTCTACCTAAAGAAGATAAGACCTTGGCGGGTTTTGTAATGGAAGGGAAACTGATTCTTTAATCACAAAATTAGAAAGGTGGAGAATTGTGTTTTAATATATTGTGCAAGGGGCGGAGATTTCAGATTCCATCTTCCTTCGAGCAAGCATTTGCCACTGTATTAGGCAGAATAAAGGACTTTAAAGATAAACAATGCCTCACAGTCACTTGAAAAGCCCATACGTCGGAAACTGACACAACCTGGTTGTTTAGGGAAAAACAGAACAAAACAGGGATCTCTTCCTATAGAAGGGAATGTTAATGTTACATTTCTTTAATGTTAGGTAGCATTTAATTAAACTTAGGCACTAGACCATATATAACATGCTTTTAAAATTCCAGTGGTATCACCAGCTCCAAAAAGGAGGCAACTGCAATAATTTGGAAGTTTTTCCTAGTTTTCTCTGAAGTCTAACAAATATCTCTATACTGATCATTAAAAATAGAATACAATGAATGGTCGCTATACCATAAATATTTTTTTAATTATTTCATCTCACAGCAGTTGTGCTTCTCATTTACTAGGCTCATCATAAATAACAGTAGTTGGCCTATTTGATTCATAAAATAGCATCTATTGCTACTGCTATTGTATTTCACATTACAGCTTCATTCACCTTGAGATAGACAGTATATATTTTAGAATTAAATTCAATGATAAGATAGATGCATCAGCCACCCAGAGCTCTGTATTTCCAGATGCAAAAAAATATGCAAAACATGCATCATGCACATGCTTTCTTCATGTACAGAAGAAAACATTAAGAATCATAAAAGTTAGTCACTCCTTGGTTTAAGGTGCACTTTGCAAAAGCCAAGTTTAATAGTAGTACAGAAAGATAATAGATTAAGTGAAAGGAAGGATGACTTTGTTGTATTCTGTGAGCTGACTATTAATGAACAAGATGGCAGGATTTTTTTTAATAATACACTGTGGCATTGCAACATATAAAACCTTATTTTAATACTTTAAGGAAATGAAAATCTATTACCAAAGACATATTACTTGAGTGCATAATCCACTGAGATACTGATCCAGAAGAAGCAATGCAAACCTAAGGAATAAGAGTTCAGAATAAGAGAGTTGGAACAGACCTTAGAGGTGTTTGAGTCCAACCCCTGATCAAGCAGGAGACCATACCATTTCAGACAAATGACTGCACAATCTCTTCTTAAAAACCTTCAGTGATGGAGCACCCACAATTTCTGGAGACAAATCATTCTACTGATTAATTGATGTAACTGTCAGGAAGTTTTTCCTTATTTCTAAGTTGGATCTCCCTTGATTAGTTTCCTTCCATTGTCCTGCCTTCAGGTGTCTTGGAGAATAGGTTGACACCCCCTCTTTGTGGCAGCCCCTAAGATATTGGAACACTGCTGTCATGTCACTCCTTGTCCTTTTAGGAATGATACTCTAGATGCTAACAGCATGTTAAAATAGTTTTATAAAAGTATTAGCAAAGAATAAAAAGCAGCAATAGTCTCCTATTCATAATATAGATGGAACCATGTTTTGAGGAGATATTCCTCCATTTTCTCCTATTTTTTTTATAAAACAAACTCCCAATATAGGAAGTCTGTTTTAATAACCACACATCATCATTTCTGCAATCTTCTATTAATTTTAAGATGGATTTCAAGAGCCTGTGACAGACGTCAGCTGTATTCCCCAATAATGTGATATGTTACAGCAAAACAAATCCTTCATTATATGAGAGTTTTGTGCTAACTTAAAATGAACAATAGCTGAAAAATTTGGAAATCCATTATAAGTCCAATTAACATTGATACAGAAAAAAATCTTTATTGCTAAATGAGAGAATGTAATATCATAGAAATGATATTTTTATTTATAGGTAGAATGACCATAGAATATAATTTGAGTTTATTACCAGTGAAGAAGAAAAAAATCAGTCCAATCTTACAGGATCAAAATGAGCAAGTGTCTAAATAAACTGTAAAATGTCTTTTCAAAGACATTATTATTCAAAATTGAAATCCAAATGATGACATTAATCAAAAAACATTGCTCAAAACTTTTGAAGTCCTATCTGTTCAGTCTTACATTTTTCCCACATTGAGCTGTCAGATGAAAAATACACAAGTTTGGTATGAGTATAATAGTATCTGTTGCTCACGTTTTCTAATTTTTAGAGTCATAGTTATTTTTGAAGCTCAAATTATGTAACTATCAGAATTAATAATTATTAACCACCTTATCTGTCATAAATTTATTTCATCTCTTGTCAAAGTAGTCATATTAGCCCTTGTTTTGTCTGCTGATTTGCTGTCATAGATTCTAAAGACAAATTCTACAAATCCTCTCTATTATTATTATTTTTTGCCAGATTTTGTATACGTGTGTAGATTGTAGGGGTTCATTGGCAGAATTTTTGGCTACTTCAGTTCAGCTCGTTTTATCCTCTTTTACTAAATAATGGGGGAAAAACCTCAGTCAAGATTTGGCTTCAATATTTTGCAGCTTAGAATTAGTGCAGTCCTGATTAGTTGCTTTTTTCTTGCAATAAATTACTAAAAAAAGATATACATGAAGAAAATTAATGTTAAAAGAAATGGATATACCGTATTTCATATGTCAATATTAATAGACTTTCAGTAAATGGACAGTGAATAATAGAACAATATTTTATAAACAGGAACAATTTTTTAATTTCTGTCCTGCAATCAACATATCAACTTTCCTCTATAAAAATATAAACTCCTTGCCTACACACACACACACACACACACAAAAGAGAGAGAGAACTCTGCTTGCCAACTCACCCAAGGGAGTCAAATAGAAGATATTTTGGCAATAGTTCGGCTAAAAAGTTTATTAGATTCTCCTGTCACATCCACTGCTAGCCAGCTGCTAGAGCTTGATCCAAAACATAGATGACTTCTCAATGATTATTACTGTTGGACGACAGACTGTCCAAACTAGGAAGAGGAGTCAAGTGAGAAATTAGTCTGGAATCTCTACATAGGTATAAGAAGGCAAGGTCCATCCCCTCTTTGAATTCTGTTGAACCTTAATTAGTCTGGCTCAGCCAGTCTGAGAAGATTTCTGTGGTATAGGCATGAACAATAACTAATTGAAATCATGTGTGGATCTGATTGTTTGCACCTAATGATTACAATGCTGATAGATGGCATGGTACCATCCACTCTGACAAGCTGCTATCTATATCTCTGGGATCTAGGGTCCAATAAATCTAAAGTAGAGTCACTGTGATGATGTATTTGATCCTTTCATCCCAGAGAGCCATGATCTTCCAAACTTCTCTTAAGCTTTCTATCTATCTATCTATCTATCTATCTATCTATCTATCTATCTATCTATCTATCTATCTATCTTGCTCAAAGAAATAAAGGGAACACAAGATAAGACATCCTACTATTAAATACAGTACATTGTGTTGTTTAAGTGTTCCCTTTATTTTTTGAGCATATATATATATATATGACAGAGAACTCTTATCTAGATTATTTTCAGATGGACTTTCAGATAGAGAACTCTTATCTAGATTATTTTCAGATGGACTTTCAGATAAGTGATGTGCCAAACCATGCAAGAATGCTCTGTATGTTGTGCCATACATTCTTTGTTATCCTTTCTTCCACCTATTACTACTTGTTTTTAATAACCATTTGAGATCTCTCATTTCATCCAAATGTTTAAGTGTATAATTTGTTTGTACTTGAACTATTTATTCCTTAATTTGAAGATGCACAGTGCTTCAAAATGTCTTTACAATACATAAATATGTATAGCAATAATGACAACATATAGTAATAAAAGTAACATTGCAGTTTCACCAAATGTGAAGTAAATTGGGCTGCAGTCTTTGCTGAAGAATCCTAAATTTATTTTAAAACTTATATACCAGTTTTTTTTTCAACCAAGGGTCTACAACAAAACAGAATTAAGTAATAGTTAATTTTTATTTCAATAAGGAATAACCTTACTGAATACAAGAATCTTTACGATTCTTGCATTAAGAAAAATGTTTAATTTATGTGATTGTGTTTTTCATTCTTGTATGTGCAAGAATCAACTAATTACAAAGATTTTCTCTTTTTTTGTTTATTTAGGAAAAGAAGAATACATTGCAACATTCAAAGGATCAGAGTATTTCTGCTATGACCTCTCACAGAATCCTATTCAAAGCAGCAGCGATGAAATAACTCTGTCCTTTAAAACTCTACAGAGGAATGGACTAATGCTTCACACTGGGAAATCAGCTGATTATGTCAACCTTGCCCTGAAAAATGGAGCTGTCTCCTTAGTTATTAATTTGGGCTCAGGGGCCTTTGAAGCACTGGTGGAACCTGTGAATGGGAAATTTAATGACAATGCCTGGCATGATGTGAAAGTAACCAGGAATCTGCGTCAGGTAACAGTACAATGGTTACAGCAATAACTGACTTTGCTTCTGCTACAGCTAAGTGTTTGGTTATATTAGAGTTAGAATAACAAGCAGCTGAGTGTTTAACAGACCTATGTGAACCCAAAGGTTCACCATGTTATATAGAGATGTATAATTCTTTTTATACATGAGCACAGGCACACCTAGAAAGTAATTTTTAACCAGGATTGCTCTGAACAATTATGCAAGCACAGCCAGATGCTTAAAGTTGTTTATGTGTGAGAGGCAGGTGGACTGGGAAGAGTAGATCATTTTTATTAAGAAGATTAGACACCCAGATAATCCATTTTTTCCCAGGCTATTATTTCATATTTGTAATTTTCCAGAAGCTCCTTTTTTATATTGCTGAAACAAAGCTGAATGTTTCTTTGTTTTTCTTTTTATCTACTGGGTCTCTCAACTATATTTTAAGAAATCGAAAACTGATTATAAAGATGGAATAAATACCTAAAAATACATTTATAACAGACAATTTCCTCAAAGAAACATGTCCTGCCAATGAACTTATGCTTAGCATTTATATCCTTAGGTTGCACTTCTGTATATAAGTTACTGATGCAAGAATTCCAATGAAATTGATGAGAGTTATCCATGCAAAAATGGTGGTAGGATCATATCCAAAATAGTTTGTTCTATTCTGTTTCATTCAAATAGTTGTGAACAATTTTGCTTTAATCGTCAAGGTAAAAATCATTGTGATATTTTAGTGGTTATGCTTGCTTTCAGAACAAACTTTTGCTTTTCTGTAAAATCAAATTTAGTGAGAGGGAACTACATTAATAGTGAGATGCTAATAGCAGGTGGATCTATGGCTGAAATGTGATACAGACAGTAAAGCCTAAATGAAAACCGTTCAATTATCCATTGTGGTAATAATATATCACACTTAACTCTGTGTGGGATTTGACTCTATAAGACCAGTTACTACCACTTACCGGGAAGCTTCTGCTGGCTTTGGACAATTTGCTGATTTTTAAACCAATGTAGACATCTCTTTTATGTACAGGTCTACCAGGGAGGTTGCAGCCAGCTCTGAGCCTTCTTCTATGCAATTCAAAAGCTGTGTAAAAATGTTTCTAAGGATGACCCCTGTGCAGGATGCTAAACATCTTATTAGAAGAAACATGTGATAGACATTTTTACATCTCTGTGTTGAGAACAGAAAGCAGAGCAGAGCAGAGCAGAGCAGAACAGAACAGAACAGAACAGAACAGAACAGAACAGAATAGAATAGGAGCTGGAAGGGACCTTGGAAGTCTTCTAGTCCAGCTCCCTATACCTTTACCTATACAATTTCAAACAAGTATTGTTAGTGGTACTTACAGTGTTACCAAAAAGCTGTGAGACAGAGTACAGAGTGTATAGCAGTGGTAAAGAAATAACATAAATAATAAATATGTTTAAGATATGAATATATAGTAATTGTAGATGTTGAAAGTTTTTGCTCTAGCTCTCTCTTGCACACAAATCCTTTTTAAACGTTAAATAGGAGTTGTAGTGGAAGCCATGCTATCTTTCTCCAATTTCACTGAAATATGCAGCATATAGACAGTTCAGTTTTGTTGTGAGAATAAGAATGATAATTTTCATGTCTATATGTAAAATAAATATAAGCTTAATCATAGAAACAGTAATTAAAAGATCATGAATACAGTACAACTATTTTTTTAAAAAAGTAGACATTGAATTAGACTACACTTTCTAGATTTGCCTTTGCTCATCCAAAAGTGTTGAAACAATGAAGCTCTTTAAAAATATGTAGAAAGAGAGTGAAAGGGATCAGGTACAGATATTCTGGCAGGTGCATGATCAGACAGTCAGATGCAGAAATCCATTCTACTCATTGTTGTGTGTCAGGATCAGGGGAGTCCGTGAGGCGGTCAAAAAAGTCAAAATGATACCCACATCTGCACAATCAAAGCCCTGACCCTTTTAACGAAAGGATGGGGTTTTAATTGCATAGCTGCAGCTGCCATCTTGACTTTTATGACCCCCAATCCCACGGACACCCCGGGTCGAGATATTTGCTTGGTTTCATTGCAGTAAATTGTGATCCTAAAGTCCATCAATATGACCGAAAGACATATTGGAGTTGAAAAGGAGTCCTTGTGTGCTGAGTGAAAAATAAAATGAAATGAAATGAACATTTAAAAAATTGAGTACTAGGGGATTCCTAGTGATTTGTGGGGAAATGAGTTTGGGAAAGGATGGGGACCAGGAGAAGACGAGGTCAGATGATGAGCTTTAGGTATTCCAACACAAGAGTCATTTCGAATGTCTGTCAGAAACATTCAGCTGGAGGAGAACAAAAGGAACGTGGTTGTATATCTGTTTCTGTCT